>NC_092635.1:6703298-7903298 GCF_039555335.1 Amphiura filiformis
ACTTTTTAGGCTAAATGGCCAAATATGAGGTTAATTTGGCCTGAAACCTACATACAGGCATCAACATGGGGGGGGGGGTGATTGTATGGACCATCCTATCAAAATATTGGGGTTTTTATCCCCCAGGATTGACGCCTATGCTTCTTACTAAACCAGAGAGTCGGAACCAGTGGTTGTATTTATAAACATGATTTCCCTAGAAGGCACTATTGGTGATTTGCTCAATCGGAAAATAGAAAAAAATCAGACTTTGTAAAGAGAATGGGGTTTCTAACATACATTGTAATTGGCAATACCGAACATGGCATAATTAAGGAAAAATATCACATGTTTGCCTAGATCACTGAGAGCCTTATCAGTCATTTTAATTACTCAACTGTATGTATTCTTTGTACTTGGTATAAAGAATGCACAAATGATTGAGTTTGACAGACTGCCAATTAACCTGGATTCTATTCTTGTTAGGCATGAATTCTCTTAAATAAGTGAACAGAGGTTCGACTGCGCGCGGACACTGCACTGATAAGTTCATAAATATTCCTGTATGCTGCCCTCTTGCTCACTTGGCATGCTGATCATTATCTGATCATTGTTAATTTAAAAAAAAAATGATATGTTATCCTCGGGGCCCTAAAGCACTAACCCCTGTTCACTAATTCAAGAGAATTCATGCGCCCGGTCCAGATCCGGCAGTCTGAAACCCATAATGATCTGGGCACAGGCACTGACACACATGCATATGTGGATTTAAGGAAAGAAAAAAAATTGAATATATTGCCTTCGGGCACATTAATCCCCTGTTTGCTAATTCACGAGAATTAGCGCGTAGCATGAATTTGACAAAGGGACGAATCCAGATTCGGCAGTCTGAAACTCATGATATGCTTGATCTGTGTGCACACATTTGGGAAAGTTGGTGGAAATGATCAATGTCATTAGGAGATTGAGTCATTAATGAAAGGGTTTTGAGATAAAAAATCCCAGTAAAAATAGTATTCAATACCTTCACAAAAAACTCATTAAACTTGAAAGAATTGATTTCAGTGAAATGTATTCATACTTTATTGCAAACTTCATTTCTTCAATCTTACATGACCTGGGGTTGACCATTGTGAAAATATGATCATCAATACTCAGCAAATACAAAAAAGGTATAACGTTTTTAAAACGTTTTGAATGAAAATACACTTCGACAAAATGTTTTGAAAATGTTATTTAAAAATATTTTGGCACACGTTTTTGAAAAATTTATTGTCATCACTTTAATACATAACATCCTGTTAGAAAATTTTGCACCAAGTTTTCAAAAATGTTTTTGAATATTATTAAAACATTTTATACCTTTATAACCCCACATTTAAATGTTTTCTGGAAAACGTTATGTCACTTTGGACTTAGACTTACTGGGCTTACATTATGTCAATTTGGACTTAGACTTACTGGACTTACATTATGTCTCTTTGGACTTACTGGACTTACATTATGTCTCTTTGGACTTAGACTTAACTTGACTAACATTAGGTCTCTTTGGACTTAGACTTACTGGACTTACATTATGTCTCTTTGGACGTACCAGACTTACATTATGTCACCTTAGGCTTGGACTTACGGGACTTACATTACATCATTTTGGACTTGGACTTACATTATGGCACTTTGGACTTAGATTTACTGGACTTACATTATGTCACTTTGGACTTAGACTTAACTTAACTAACATTATGGCACCATGGACTTAAGACTTACATTAAGTCACTTTGACTTAAGACTTATTTGCCTTACAATAGAGAGATTGAGATTTCCAAACGCAGTGATCGGACAGACATCAATCTTTTCAAAACCACTCTCTTGTATCGAAGCAAGGTCGCGTATTTAGCCAGTTTTGACGATTTGCCACGTGGGAAATTAACGTAGATACATCGGTGAAAATGCAAAGAAATTTGTTCAGTTCACAATATGTTAAGGGGGTACTACTACACCCTGTTCAATTTTGTGCCTATTTTTGCATTTTTCTCAAAAATTATAGCACATTGGTGACAAGTAAGATATGTATATTATAGGAGCAAGAACTACAACTTCTGTACTGAAAATTCAACAACTCAAAGCACGGTATAGTTATTGATTTATTGATCAAATATTGGTTTTCCCTCATTTTTTACTGTAACTCCACAACAGTTGTCTGTGCTGAAATAAAATTTCCAGTGCAGTAGTTGTAGTCCTTACATGTCCCCAATGCGCTATAATTTTTGAGAAAAAGGCAAAAATGGGCACAAAATTGGGCAGGGGTGTAGTACCCCCTTAAAGACAGTCAAGGATAATGAACATACGAAGGAAAGTTTGATTATTATTATGATCCTTTTTGTTTGTAACAAATCATAATAAAGCTACAGCAATGTGCTAAAAACTGCCTTCATTTATACGTGATGCATGATGCAGAGATTGTCCATTGAAATGTGTGTGATACTTTCCATATAAAAATGACATTGCAATTTCACATTTTGGACACCAACGTCGTATAAAAACGCATGTGTTACGCAGAAATGTGCTGATTTTACGACATGTCGAAGTTCATGCAACGCGCCTAATTTTCAGCACAAAACGTATGTAACATCGCAATCTCTCTATTAAGTCACCTTGGACTTATTAGACTTACTGGACTTACCACTTTGGACTTAGACTTCAGTGACTTACATTAAGTCAGTTTGGACTTGACTCACATTATGGCACTTTGTATTTACACTTTCTGGACATAAATTATGTCTCAGACTTACTGGACTTAAATTATTGCCACCGCTTTTGTTGCACCGGGAAAAAACATTATGCAATACAATACAATACAATACAAAACATCGATCTATTTATCATAGGCCCCCTAATGGCCCAAACTATTTATCTTAATCATAATTTTTTCCTGACATTTAATTTGATCGTCTTAGTTCAATAAAATCCTGTAACAATCGTGCAAATTATGTTAAATTTTCTGTATTTGGCAGCGATAGAGTATGCATAGCGCTTATCATTATAGGCTATGGACGCATTTCAACAGCACCCTTATTTGGTGGGAAAAGGTCGTTGAACTTTTACACAGAAGTCAAGCTCAAAAATGCTCGGACTTTGTTAAAAAGTATAGTTTGACCTATCTGCGATGTACAGTTATGGAGTTATGAGCAAAAAAGGTAACATTGCGACGTCTAATTTTGGTGGCACCACATTATTTTGGTTTTGTTGAAAATGGTCCCAAATTTTCCATGATAAATCAGAAAAATAATAGTTAGTGCTATGTAGGATGTTTTGTTACCTCATCAAAATGGACAATACATATTGAGTCGCATTGGGTTCTATATTGAATCAATTTGACCTTGACAAATTGTCGTGTTAGGCCTACCTGGATAAGAAAGCACTCAAGATAGTTAAAACTGTCCATTTTCTGATTTCTTGCAACAAGACAAATAATTTGAGACCAGTTTCATCAAAATCAGAGCAAATTTCATTTTCACCCCCAACTGGACAAAATTGGACCTTTGACGTCACAATGTTACTATTTTGCCCATAACTCCATAACCGTACATCATAGATAGGTCAAAGTATACTTTTTCTGATCCTTATTACCAGTGGATCACGATGGTATGAGGTTTGAACAGGTCTGATTAATTTTGAAATTGACCCTCTTTGCAAAGTTCAATGACCTTTTTCTACTATAATGAGGGTACTGTCATGAATGCCTCCATAGCCTAGATTAATTAGCACTATAAATACTATTCATCTGCCAAATATGACAACATTAACATGATTTGCACGATTGAAATCAATTGCACTATTTGTATTGCCTCAGTGAGCCTCGTATAACAATAGCCATCAATTCATTAGCGTTCTGAGTGTATTAATCATTGTCTAGTGCCCTCTATTTCAATGACGGATATCCGTCAGCAAACATATTTTGTTGCCGTCCATACTAATGAGGGCTGTGTGTTTCCAGGATGATGCGTCTCTATTAATTCTCAACGTGATCGTTGGTGGAGCTCTTACACCTCGGTAATAGTTTTCTCATGCAGTGGGAGTAGGGCGACTTGATGATTTTCTTTTTGAAGGAAAGAAAAATAACATGGAAAAATATCATTTGAAAGTACCGAATATAATGAAAGCTAAGACATGATTAAAATACATTAAAAAGGTGAAAACAGTCCGTTAGCAGGAGTGTAGAGAGACATATTGTTATGGAAAGACAGGAACGTGCACATTATACACAAAAGGAAGGGAGGGAGGGAGAAATAAGCAGTTATAATAATATTCATCTTTTGTTGGAAATTTGCTAAACTTGGTTAGGCCTACTGTATTTTAAGTAACCTAACTCTTTTGGTTGCTTGTGAGCCACGGGGGGAGGGGGGCACTTGTATTTCAAGGTGGACACCATGTTCATGTAAAAAAACAAGCGAGAGGTCTGGGGTTCGAGTCCCCGCACAGGCAGGTATGTCCGGAGGTTTTACTCTGGTATATCTGCCTATGCATGTAATGTTTCCACTTGTAAATTCATGTTTAATTGTGCTAGTGTGCGATGCGTAATTCTTCTTTCCCCTGTATATTGATATATTAAGAATACGATTAAGCATCATTAATTTGATCTCGATGCGCTAGTTTGTACTGTTTGAATGTTTCCATGTTCCAGTGTATGATGCGTAGGCCTCTTCCCTTGTTTGCATGATTATATTAGGCGGGGTAAGCATCATTAATTGATCTCGTACACTGGTATGTAATGTGTTGTTTGTACTGTTTACCCCGCATGACTGCTCATATCCATAAGTACCAGACTTGAGTCCTGTTTATCAGGGACAGTCTGTGTAGCTCAGTGGTAAGAGCGCTCGCCCGACAAGCGAGAGGTCTGGGGTTCGAGTCCCCGCACAGGCAGGTATGTCCGGAGGTTTTACTCTGGTATATCTGCCTATGCATGTAATGTTTCCACTTGTAAATTCATGTTTAATTGTGCTAGTGTGCGATGCCTAATTCTTCTTTCCCCTGTAAAAAGGGTTGTTTTTCAGCATTGGGCAAGTACAGCGCTGTACCTGTTTAGTGTCAAAAACGCCAAAAATCAGGAAAAAGGGTATACTTTTCCAAGCAAAATACTTGCTTAGGCCTTTTTAGGGTTAATGGCAAAATAAAAAAGGGTGAAATAGGCTATGTTTGCTTCTATCAGAACAAATCGTAGGGTAAAACATTAAGAAAAGCTAAGAAACATCAAACTACTTAAATTATACAAGAACCTGAACATGAATTTTTACTTTCTTAGTGTTAAAAAATGGCAAATTACTTGTTTAGGGTATGTTTTGCATGCGCTGAGTAATACTTGTTTAGGGTGCGTTTTGAGAGTCCATACATGAGCATGGTGTCCATCACGTAATGTAAGTGGCCCCCGGGGCCATGGATTGGATTTCAACCTGAATAGCCCAATAGCAGGCATTTTGTTCTCAAAGCAATTCACTGAGGCTTTAGATACCTTTTTTATTGACGGGTGACGACTATTATTACAATGATGATAACATGCTTAGCACTGCTCCCAAAGCGCTGCCAAGAATTATGGTTCCCGTGCAACGTAGTCCTGAACCTTCACTTTCTGGAATGCAAAATGTAAGAAATCATTTTGAGAGTAAATAGCGTGTAGAAACACCACTTAATATGAACCGTTGATATCCACGGTTCCTGTGTATCCAGTGTTGTACACAAATTTCTTGTGTGTGTCCTCGTTTACCATTGTTTACAAACACGCCCCTACACATAACACATGCACCCCAATATCCAAAAATTGGATCACGCTTTTGAGTTCTGCACCACGATCGAAATGATCGCAACACAAACCTATGACATGTACTACCAATTCCAAAAGGTGCGGGGTCCAGTTACCAGGAGTTAACCACCCGCTGGCGAATTGCTGCTATAATCTTTGATTGCTGTATGTAACTAACCTGTTTGACATTGTTCTCCAGAGAACCCTGCTGGGCATTTACAGTTCAGGTTTCCCTTCTGTCATGACGCATTCAGCGCCATTCTGGCATGGATTTGCTAGCCCGCACTCAGTGGACATTACTGTAAGGTAAGCATACACAAAAACAGTATGTGAATGCAAACATATGAATATTCATTAGTGGTAATCTGGTTCACAACGCCATATAACGGGTGGTAACCACAGTAGTCTCCTACACAGCCAGTTTGCGTCGGTCTGACACTCGTCGATCAACATGTTCGTGATAGCCACATACAGTCTGGCTCGAGACTAGACTATAACCACAGGTGGTAACCACCTTGGGGGATGATGCTATTTACTCTTTTTGTTCATAACATCTAAACAGGCTGGTAGTAAACTTTATAAATCCAATGGATTGTACTTAAAGTGTATGTAGCTGGGATGAAAAGCCGACGATCAATTGAAAATGTTGACCTTTCGTATTGAAGATATGGATTTTTCCCCAAAACACCAACAAAATTTAAGTCTTTTTGGGGAAAATGTATATCTTCAATATGAAAGGTCAAATAGTTCAATTGATCGTTGGCTTTTCATCCCAGCTATACATACACTCTAAATTTCTTGTATTCAGAATGCAATTGGACATGTCTGGTGTACTCTCATCTCCCACAAAAAATACTGTGCAAACGTTAATATCCAATTCCTTAATATGACTAAAAATGGGACAAACAATGACAAATGAGGACGAAAATGTGGCTTTGCCCCCTCACACTAAAATCCTGGCTACGTTACTGTGGTGCTCAGTAGGAAATAGCAGGATCGTGAATAAACACAAAAAATATGAATTATTCTTACCGATAGAGTATTCAATATTGAAGCCTTTGTTCGATCTTGATCCATCTGATCTAAATTGTATCCATAGGTAGTTTCCCATAGATTGATACGGTTCGATAGCATCATCCCCGCAATAAATCTCACCGTCATCATTCTGCAGATCCGTGATTTTATCTCAAAGGTCTGTTTCAAAAAGAAACTTGATAGGTTTATAATATATAACTCTAAAGACGTATGTAAAATTGGTAAAAGAGGACACCCTCAATTTTCTCGAAATTATGGTTTATCACACAATCATGCTTTGAAAAAAAAATGTGCCGGACAATAGACCCCCTTTTTTCATCAGCTTACACCCAATTACCACTTTTTCAAATATGCCACCAAATGACCCCCTTTTTCATCAGATTTACACCAAATTTTAAGCGCGCATTTTGAACAAATTTTACGTTTGTGTAGCAATTCAACTGCCAAATTTTTATTTTGCCCAGAAAGTTACTTTTTCACGGTCAATGACGCCCAATTTTTAGCAATTCACCACTTAATGACCCCCTTTTTTCGGCAAAAATCGCCACCGATAGACCCCTAGCTAGACCCCCGATAGACACCAAATTTTAAGCGCGCATTTTGAACAAATTTTACGTTTGTGTAGCCATTCAACTGCCAAATTTTTATTTTGCCCAGAAAGTTACTTTTTCACGGTCAATGACGCCCAATTTTTAGCATTTCACCACTTAATGACCCCCTTTTTTTGGCAAAAATCGCCACCGATAGACCCCTAGTTTTGTACTCCAGTAGGCACAGGTACGTCACTTTCATATTCGAGTGCCCCCGGGGTTAGGTGCTTGGAATTATTGGCGCTTATGAAACACTACTTAAAATCTGGTATGGTGAAAACAATATCAGACTTAGGTCATGATAATTAATTTATCCATTGATACCAATAACAACATTCTAGTAATTTCACAATATTTGATCAGGGCCGGTGCTATAAGCCTAGCCGCGATTTTGTTTGCCGCCACAGGCAGGTTCCCATCTTACCGTCTTACCATCTCACCGTTGCTTGTAACATTGGGCTGTCCCTCAAACCTATTTCATCGCAGGCCAGGTCGGCCCTACCTATGACGTCATAATGTGAGCGCGCTCAAGCAAAATTGCAGAATCTTATCAATACCGCCAGTAGATCAAAATCAACTAAAACAAATAAACTCCTCAACAAAAGTTTGGAAAGTTTTTTCAAGCATCTATATCTCAGATTATTTGTGATATGTTCATATCGTGTTTCATATCAATGGATAGCTACTTTATTTCTCTTTACAATGACACCACATTTGAAACAATCGCCTTTTTCACAGTTGAGTACATGTCATGTGAATGTAGTGGGGTCTCAAACAGAATGTGCCAAATTGACTATTATTCTGTGCTCAAACAACACTAGTCACTAATCTCAATAGCGGGTGGTAAACCATTCATACACATGCAGCCACAACAGCCAGGCACCTCCTCCCATGAATGCTGCTCATATTCAATTCTTAACCAGGATTCGTCACAGGTCATTCAATGTGGTTGCATTGGCTACTCTGGCGCACGTACAGCACGACCAATCTGGTCTCACGAGTGTTCAATCGGCTTGAGGTCTGGGCTGATGGCAGGACATTCCATTCTCTCTACTCCCATATACCCTGGCTCCGTGGGGGCGAGCGTTGTCATCTTAGAGAATTGCAATAGGTCCCAGATTGTGAAAATATGGGATTGCAGCTTGCTGCACAGAATAATGGTCAATTTGGCACATTCCGTTTGTGACCCCACTACATTCACAAGACGTGTACTCAGGCGTGAGAAAAGTGATGGTTTCAAATGTTGTGTCATTGTAAATGTTGTAAAAGGGAAAAAAGTAGGTATCCATTGATATGCATAAAAATGTCACAAATAATCTGAGATATAGATGCTTGAAAAAACTTTCCAAACTTTTGTTGAGGAGTTTATATGGGACTAGGCGAATAATTTGACAGGGCCTAATTATTTGAAAGTAATATTTGAATATTATAGGCCTAAGTTGTACCCCCGTATGGTCCTGTCATGGTGTCAAAATACTGAGGGCATGCAGCCCCGGCGGCAAATTCAGCATAATTTCGAAATGGAGAGGTGCTAACTTTTACTTTTACTTACAAATACCGTACGAATCTTGAAATTTTGAAAGTAGACCCAGCCTAGGCTACATACTAAATTGACGATGACGCAGGGGCGTAGCCATTTATTTGGTCGGGGGGGGGGGGGGAAACATACATTTTCGGGGCACAGACGAAAAAAATTACAGTTGCATAAATACAATAGGCCTACATAGAGACTGTATGTCTTCGAGCTTCAAAAAGGCTTTTTGGGACGATAAAGGTATTTTACACAAGTTTCGCCCATTATCAGGATAGAAATGGCTTTATCTTTACAATGTGCGCGCGTAAAAATTTTGTTTTTTACACTATTTTGGGCCTGGCTGAATTTTGGTAGAAAGGGGGCTCCTTGTCCCTTTTCTTTCCCTTTGGCCTCCTGATTTTCTCCTTCATTTTTTGTCAGAGGGGCACTTTTTTCTTTCATGTTTTGTCAGGGGGCACATTGCCTTCCTCCCCCATACACAGCGGCCTCCTAACCCCCCCCCGGGCTACACTACTGCGGTGACGACAACGACGACCGTATAATTTGTTTTCCTAATTTCTTACTCTTAGCCAATCATAACAAGTGCGTGAAGAACTACACTGGCCTCCTGTGCAAATAATACTTGTTCCTGGGTTCTGCAAATCAAAATCGGCGAAACGTAATGTAATTATGGTGTCTGGAGGTCCCTGTATTATCCACGTGCATGTTGTATCCGCTGGGTAGTCTGATGGGTAATTCGGTGAGCTGATAAACCCTGATGTAGGTGATGTTGCATTTATTTTACCGCCACAGCTATCAACAGTATTTACAACACCTGTGAGGAAAAAAATACAAACGCAATAACAAAATGGGGATCGCTAGAATAGTCCAGATATTATCCACGTGCATGTTGTATCCGCCGGGTAGTCTGATGGGTAATTCGGTGAGCTGATAAACCCTGATGTAGGTGATGTTGCATTTATTTTACCGCCACAGCTATCAACAGTATTTACAACACCTGTGAGAAAGAAACCCAGCCAAATACAAACAAGACATTTAGTACAGGGCGCTATTGGGTGATTTTTGAGTTAGCATCTAGTTTTCCTACATTAGTAGAACCAATGTTTTATTGCATTCTTACACCTCAAAGGATAAAATTAGAATTGGCTTATTTTTTATGCCCACTATATTTCCCACGAGGGGTCGAAAATCATAATGGGGCCAAAAGTTAATATCTGTTCTACCATGATGTAATATACCTCAAATTATTCATCTCATTGCTGGGAATAAAAAAAAGTCCATTGTCATATTTAGTTCAGGAGTTATTGAGTAAATAAGGTCAAAATATCTCATGCATAGAAGCCAAATTTTTAAAACGCACCGATTCAATCGAAATTTGTCTCAAATTACTCCTCTCGGCAAACCACATAGGATAATAATTAATTTGAGAAATTTATAACCTCAGAATCAGATTAAATTATGGGTCAAATGTTATGCTTGTACATATTTTTATTGGACTTCGGACCCATGTACTCTGAAGGGGACATGACAATACATAACTGACATTTTTTTGCGTCATCGGTTGAAAGTTTTCACTGTTGAATGCCAACTGTTGAATGCCATGTACGATTTGTATCAAATAAAAAGTAAAAGAAAGCTTTATGTTTTAAGTAATATCATAAGAGAAATTCCACAAATTGCTTTTTTAGCATCCAATCCCTCCCATACTGTACCACCTTAAGTGGCATTGGACTAATCTTTGGATTACTCTCCTGATTGTTTTTGACAATATTAAAATATGGTTTATAAAACTTACAATTTTGTTCGTCCGATTGATCTTGGCAGTCATATTCGGTGTCACACTGAAACCCATAATAGACACATTCACCGTTGTTGCATAAAATGTCATTGCCACTGCAAGCTGAAACATCAGTAATTACAAGTTAAACATTTCTCCAATAATGGCTTGTGGTTTTTAGTTCCTCGAAAGATGGAGCGGCGAGGTGACAACTGGGTGGAATTTCCAAGCAAACACAAAAATGTTCTTAAAACATTGATTCAAAACGTTTTAAGAACACATGTCGAGTTATATTAAGATCATGAAGACGTTTAAAAAATGTTATTAAAGTGATTGCGATGTTACATACGTGGTCATCAGTGTCATTATCCACAGTGAGACTTTTGACCAATCGGACAGAATAAGATTTTCATCAGTTTGATCATTGATGTCATGTATGTGACCAATCGGTACCTTTAATGATTGAAAATTTACGTCACGCATTAGCGCCGCATACCAATCGTACGTATTCACGTTATGGAACGTGATTATAATAGCGTAACGTCTTTGATGAAGTCACATGACGTCTCGCAAAAACATCATATCAAATGATAACAGGCAGAAAATAGCAGGATCTTGAATAAACACCAAAGATGTTAATTACTCTTACCGGTAGAGTACGTAATATTAAAACCTTTGTTCGATCTTGATCCATCTGATCTAAATTGTATCCACAGGTAGTTTCCCGTAGACTGATATCGTTTGATAGCATGATCACCGCAATAAATCTCACCGGCATCATCCTGCAGATCACCCGATTTCTTCTCAAAGGTCTGTTTCAAAAAGAAATTTGATAGAACTAAAATAACACCCATGATGTAATGTAGGATTGGGTTGGGTGCATAGAATTATTCTACTTTAAATCTGGTGTATACTGAAAACAATATCAGCCTTATGTCATGATTATCAATTATTAGCAGACTTGGGACTTCTTTATCCAATGATACCAATAATATCATTCTAGTCCTTTCACAATGTTTGATCAGGGCCGGCGCTAGTTGCCGCAATTTTGTTTACCGCCCTAGGCAAGTTCCCATCAGCCTTAAGCCCTTAAAAAGGCTGACTTGTAACATTTGACCGTCCCTCAAACCTATTTCTAAAAATTGTATCGCCGGTTCTTCATTTGATGTCATAACGTAGGTGCGCTCAAGCAAACTTAGGGGCGCACCATTTGATTTTCAGGGGGGGCATGGGAGCTTTTTTTGAAAAAAAATCGCCTACTGGTCAGATTACAAAAACCCAATTGCTTCACTGATGAGTAAAAAAAAAAGGATTTTGCCCCACCTAACTCTGGATAAAGATATATATTAAAAATTGAAAAAACAATAGTCGCCCGAAGGCGGTGAAAAAGAAATCCCGCCTTAACCAGACTCCCATGCCCCCCTGAGAATGTAATGGTGCGTCCCTTAGAATCTTATACCGTATTTAAAATAATTAATTAAAACAAATAAATGGGACTAGACGAATAGTTTGACATAATTATTTGAAAGTGATAGACATAAACAAACCCGGTAGGCAAATTTTGAAGTCAGCATTTCGTAATGGTTACGAATCTTGTAGATCCAGTCTATACTAAATTAATGATGATGACGACGACGATGACAACGACAACGGTATAATTTGTTTTCCTAATTTCTTACCGTTAGCCAATCATGGCAAATTTTTGTAGATTCTCTTGTTTCTGGGTTCTGCAAATCGAAATCGGTGGAACGTAATGTAATTTTGGTGTCTGGAGGTCCCTGTATTATCCACGTGCATGTTGCGTTCGTTGGGTAGTCTGATGGGTAATTCGGTGAGCTGATAAACCCTGATGTAGGTGATGTTGCATTTATTTTACCGCCACAGCTATCAACAGTATTTACAACACCTGTGAGAAAAAATACCAAATACAAACGAGAGATTTAGTGTAGGGCGCTATTGGGTGATTTTTGAGTTAGCATCTAGTTTTCCTCCATATATACCACAAAAGACCACGATGAAACCACTGCGCATGCTTGAATCACAGGGTCTGTGAGGACGTAATCACCCTAAGTGCTATATGCTCACGGAATCGTTGGCCGGGGCAGCGTAACCCGTGTGGCTACCGGTCGTTGATCGTGTGCTTGGCATGCGGGGGAGGTGGGTGGGGGTCTAAGGTTCGAATCCCGGGGTGCCAAGCGATTTCTTTGTTCATCTTCTCTCCTTTTTCGTTTCGTCTTTAACTTCCGATAGCAACACGCCACGCGCAATTGGGAAATGGTGTTCACTTTATGTTTGAAGTCGATTCCAGACCAAAATTTTCCGAGGAACACGATGCCGGTGGGCCTTTTTTGAAAAATTGTGCTTTAAAGTTATAACATTAAAATATTAATAATAGCTAATAAGCATAGTATTATGATTAGAAATAGTTATTTTTACTGTCATACCACTTGAATTTTATATATGTTCTGTTCCATTGATGAATTTTGGTCTGTAATTAATTTCTATTAATTGATTACTTAAATAACGCTGTTTGAAAACAATAGAATATATAACAAATATAATGCATGTGTTGATATAGGATAATAATGCTCATTCTGACAGTTTTTTGCGTCATCGTTTATAAGTTTTTCATCCGCAACTTTTGAATGCGCCGATGTGCGATTTGTATCAAATAAAAAGCAAAAGAAAGCTGAATGTTTAAGTAATATTATCAGAGAGATTCCAAAATTGCTTTTTAGCACCCAATCCTCCCATACCATACCACCGTAAGTAGCACTGGACTATATATTTTACTTTCTTGATTGTTTTTGACAATATAAATATGGTTTATTAAACTTACAATATTGTTCGTCCGATTGATCTTGGCAGTCATACTCGGTGTCACATTGAAACCCATTATAGATACATTCACCGCTGTTGCATAAAACGTTATTGCCACTGCAAGCTGAAACATCAGTAATTACAAGTTAAACATTTCTCCAATAATGGCTTGTGGTTTTGTGGTTTCTCGAAAGATGGAGCAGCGAGGTGACAACTGGGTGGACTTTCCAAGCAAACACAAAAATGTTCTTAAAACGTTTATTCAAAACGTTTTAATAACATAAGTCGAGTTATATTAAGATCATGAATACGTTTTTAAAATGCTATTAGAGACATTGCGATGTTACATACGTGGTGCGCATGCGTGACACGTACGCAGGCCCGTGCGTTTATACGACGTTCAAAACGGTGTTAAATATTGCTAGTCTCGGTTCCAAACTGGATTGTGCTCATTCGTCACGAAGGAGAACAAGGCGGCTGGAACAAAGCCTAATATCTGAGCTTATCTGATCTGGCCGATAGAGGGCAATGTGATTGAAAATTTAATGGTTACCGAGTATCTGCCTAATTCAATACAGCATACTTTTGATTTGGACTAAAAACCAAGGTTGACATGCTGCTTAAATTTAATTGTATTTTTGTGCTCCCCAAAACATATATTTTGGTAGATTAAGGACCACTACACCCAGTATTATCATGACTTATCTTTCAAAATGAGAATTTTTCGTGCTGAAAATTAAGCGCGTTGCATGAACTTCGACATGTCATTAAATCAGCATATCCACGTAACACGTGCGTTTTATACGACGTAGGTGTCCAAAATGTGAAATCGCAATGTCATTTTTATACGGAAAGTATCACAAACATTTCAATGGACAATTTCCTTTTGATGTTCATTATCCTTGACTGCCTTTAAAAACATATCGAGGGTTGAGAGCCAGAAAGCCTCAACTTACAATCACATGCTCCCACAAAATGAGCATAAAGACGCCAGGGCACTATAGAAGATACAGTCCATTAATAATCATCACAAAATTCAATAGAAACAAAAATATTGTGGAGGGAATATTGATTTTTGGTTATCAAAGCAAGGAGCCAACTTTATGTTCATTTTGTGAGAGCTGGTCATAGTGAGTTACGGCTTTCTGGTTCTGAACCCTCAATATTTGAAATGGACAAATTCTGTGCATTTTCAACGAGGTATCTACGTTGATTTCGCACCTGCAAAATCTTCAAAACTGGCTAAAATACGCGACCTCGCTTCGATACAGGAGAGTGGTTTTGAATAGATCGACGTGCGTCCGATCACGGCGCGCCGCGGCGTTTGGAAATCGCAATCTCTCTGTTGTAAAATATTTTGGGCAAACAGTTTTGAGAGGGCTTGTCACATCAGTACAGCTGTCAGTACTGAACCAAATGCTAGCTTGAAGTTTCTGTCTTTCTTCTTGCCAAATTATATCGTTTGATTGGTAGATTTTTAAAAATGAAGTATTTCAGAAACCGAAATAACCCATAAATAAAGAACCATTTGATATACTAGCATTAAAGTTCATCTGTGTTGGTAGACATCATAATTTATGATTTTCAACTTTTGATCTCAACACAAGATTAGACATACCTCGGATGTACATGTAAGCACAGACATGTAAATTTACACGAATTAAGTAAAAAAATAATAAATGAAATCTAACATTTCAATAAAAACACACAATACCTGTTTGCCCTTGATCAACAATTGCAGACAATAGAACGACGAGCTTGATTAAACATATGAATGCCATCATCGTGCTGTCGAATGCAAAACAAATAATTATATTAATTTACTTCCTTTTACATCCAGGTGAGTCCACTATCGCAGTGTTACCAGCGAAAAGACTAGCCTTGACCAACGGTCTTGTGCCCCGGTCTTGTGCTTGGGTTACAACTTGATGTAAACAAGGCGAATTTGTATGTTTTTGTGTATAATATGTATTCCCCGTGAGAAGTCTTGCACCCTCCGCCATGATATGTAAGATTTTTACCCATTTTTAGTACTTTTTAGCCTATTTTTGACCATTTTCGTTAAAGTTTTCCCCTTAAAATGGCTTGTCCCTTTCCTCTCTTCCCCCTCTGAAAAATGCTAGCTACGCCACTGTTTCAACTTTACCTTATGCCGAGTCCTGCTAGTATAAATAATGCCTCGATGCATTTCCTAATTATTTTCTTCAGATTTGCCTCAAAATTCAAGCAAAAATCAATAGTTTCGCACTTCAAACAAATCATTAGAATGTTTGTGAACAAAAGTAACAATATAATGATACTTGGGTGGGGGTGTGTGTGCGTACGTGTTTGCCGGCAAACGAGGACACACACAAGATTGTAACAGGAAAAAATTAGTACATTTGTTTACATTTATTATAATTATTCAATGAGAGATTTTTAAATTTTGTTTTCTTTAACGAAGTCAGGAAAGATAGGCATTTAACCTGTGATACTTAAATTAATGCTGCATTGTCAAGCAAGTGTCCAAATTAGCCTTCAAAATCTCGAAATGTGCCAATTTAATGTTGACATTGTAGCTATTTGTGGCAGGTTTTCATCCCACTTGAAATTGACACTACATCACAATGCACTGTCCGATTTCAATTCATGATGCAGTCATGTCTACAGTAGAATTCATCTCGACCTTTGCAGGACTTAACCCCATTAAAAGCTATTAAACCAAGATAACACTCATTGAAACAGCTCACATACTGCAGTTACTGTCCGTTTTCCTATACACAATACACAGTGCTCTCACCATTGACGCGTGACCCTACAAATGATGTATGTTGGGAGAATGGACACTTGCCTAGTTAACATCACTGTGTGAAAAATAACCAGCCAATATTTTATTTATTCTCCAAAACTTCTAGCAAATATATTTCTCTAACATGACCTAAAATTACAGCTAGGTTAGATGTTCAGAAATGGTCGCACTTTTGTAAACTATGAGTGAGGGCAAGGCATAGCTAGCCAACTCCCCGTGTTATTTGAATGGAGATTTGACCGAAAATATTGGTATCGGACCGCTCACTTCTGAAGGATGCCACAAAAAACCGGTAAAAGCTACATTTAAATTATTCTAAATAGGTTCTAGAAAATAAAGTTTTGTAACATGTCCTAAATTTTAGCTAATTTAGGTGTTTGGAGAGGTCGTACTTTTGTGTTTTAGGAAGGACATGTAAACGACAGATAACACCAAAAATATGAAGAAATTATTTCTAAACCGTGTTAAGTCAAAAATCATTATGTTGCTCATTTTCAAGAATGCTGGTTTACAAAAAGCACGACATTGTCTGATTTCGTGAACAAAGCCACACATAACATTGTTTCCTTTCGTTTCCTTTATAATCGGCTACCCAACTGAAGCTATGAATACCAGCTTTATTGCGATATCGCACATGAAAACAGTCACTTGTGCACAACCAGAGAAGATCCGATTTAATCAGTTGAGCTGTTTCAATGAGTGTTATCTTGGTTTAATAGCTTTTAATGGGGTTAAGTCCTGCAAAGCTATTAAACCAAGATAACACTCATTGAAACAGCTCAACTGATTAAATCGGATCTTCTCTGGTTGTGCACAAGTGTCTGTTTTCATGTGCGATATCGCAATAAAGCTGGTATTATAGCTTCAGTTGGGTAACCGATTATAAAGGAAACGAAAGGAAACAATGGTATGTGTACCTTTGTTCACGAAATGAGACAATGGTCTGCTTTTTGTAAACCAGCATTCTTGAAAATGAGCAACATAATGATTGTTGACTTAACACGGTTTGGAAATAATTTCTTCATATTTTTGGTGTTATCTGGCGTTTACATATCCTTCCTAAAACACAAAAGTGCGACCCTCTCCAAACACCTAAATTAGCTAAAAATTTAGGACATGTTACAAAACTATATTATCTAGAATTTTAGAAGAGTACTTTTAATATTGGCCGGTTATTTTTCACACAGCGACGTTAACTAGGCAATGTACTATTACCTATAACATTAACTAAAACACCAAAGTACGAATATTTCCAAACATCTAAATTAGCTAAAAATTTAGGACATGTTAAAAACTATATTTTCTAGAACTTTAGAAGAGTACTTTTAATATTGGCCGGTTATTTTTCACACAGCGACGTTAACTAGTCATATCCCCATACTTTTAACGTAGGGCTATTTGTAGAGGTCACGCGTCAATGGGAAAGAGCACTGTGTATTGTGTATAGGAAAACGGACAGTAACTGCAATATGTCTGTTTTTTGATTTTTGATACTTTTATAAAGACCATTCATGTAGAATCCTTAAAGAACATGTTTCTGCTGCGCTTATTTTTGAGGTGATATGCCTATTAGTAGGTCTATATCATGATGCCTGTTGGTACCGCATAGTCAAAGATATAACAACATTGTGATTAAGATATATCCCTTCCGTGAATTCATAGAAATTCTTTATTATGATCTAACATTGTCTTCATCTTCTTTCGCAGCCGAAAATGAAGTAAAATCAGTCGGAACTCGGAAATATTAAATTTTCATTTTCTTATATGATTGTAAAAAGCATTTTCAAAGCTGCACCCCCGATTTTGACCTAACTTAGTCACAACCATCATTGACCATGACCTACATGTCACATAAACTTATGGGGTCAAAGGTCACGCAGGGGTCATAGGGGTCAAAAACGTTATTTCAACTGATAAAGCATCTTCTCCCCACAGACTACTACAGACCATGTATCAACAGTCAAAGTCCCCGTGTATTGTATAGTGTGATTTCTCGCATATTCATGAGGGCCGATTGTTCGATGTGCCGTGTCTAACAATCACGCCAGCGCGCTAGCGCTGCGTGCCTTTGCGTATACGCGATAGAGCGTTGCGTGCTTTCGCGATTACACGATAGACGAAAATTGCGTAGCTGTCTCGCCTGTCGCATTTCATGGAACAATCGGCCCTCATTATCGGGTGATGCGGAGACTTTGACTGGTTGTACAGCCTCTGTTTTCTCTCTCCTCTGTTCTTCTCCCACAAATTACGTAGAACAATGACTCCACTTGCACACCTAGTGTCTATAAAGCATACACATATTTGGGATTAAAGGTCATTAAGGAGTCACTTTCGGTGTAAAACCAAATACCATCAAATATTTTTATTAGCTAATAAAAACATAGCACAGTAACATTATGTCCACACATGAATTGCGATTACCCAATGTATATTGAGGTATTTCTTATTTGGGGTCAACGGTCATTGAGGGGTTACTTCTGGCATAAAACGAGATACCATCAAAATGCATCTTCTCCCACAAACTACTTAAGACAGTGACGCCACTTCACACATGCATTGTTATTACAAATTGTTTATAAATCATACATAGATTTGGGGTCCAAGGTCATTAAGGGGTCACTTCCGGTGTAACACCAAATACCTTAAAAAATGTTATTAACCAAGAAAAACATAGCACAATGACGTGATGTTTACACATGCATTCCTGTTACTCAGTGTATACATGTTTTTTTTATTATATTTGTAATCAAAGGTCATTAAGGGCCACTTCCGGTATAAAACGAAATACCTTCAAAAATTGTATTAGCTACGAAACTAAATTCCTCCAAAATGCCTCCAAAATCCCCAAGCCAAAAAGTAATATGCTATTTACGAACTTACAAATCAAAACGAGAAAGATTTTAAAAACAATTTTCCGGAAAAACGCATGTGAATTTTTCATTCTCCATTGAAATGTGTACAAAAGTGAAAAGTTGAAGCCCAAAATTGGCACTTTCCTTAATTTTTAGTGCTTTGATCTTCATGGGAGTAGAAATATGGCCAATTTCGAACAAGTAATTATTTGTGTGTGTATCGTACTACCTGTCCCACAATGTTCATCTTTCCAGTGTGGCAGCGTGTTCTGCCTAGCCTAGTCCTAATGACACATTTGGAATGTGACTGAAACCAGAATACGATAAGTTCCACGTATGCTTTAGACTACCCCGTGGTCCACTTGCCCATTGTGCATACTCTGGATATTGTATTTAAGCTTAAAACTCTGATTTAATTAATGTGTGCACAATTGATAGATTTTCACATCTGATCTTTTCAGTCACCCTACTCCCTCTCTTTGTTAGCTTCCCAAGTGGACTACTGACTTTGCCTTGCGGTTAAGATTTTTAACACGGGACTCTATGGAGAGTTAGGCCAATTTCTGGCCTAACTAAAATTGGCCATGATGTAATGCATCTTTAAATGGATCTGCCTTGTGATTGGTCGCCCATATCTCGCTATGGTTTAAATCTTCTGGGCCCGCGCCATTACCATTAACTACACCGTACAAAACTGTCTGTGGTATTTGCGGCGCTTTTGTGTTGACGCGAAAGTTAATCTCTCATCAAACATCTAGCGCGTCCATGCTTAGTACTTGTGGTTAATGGACTGATAAACAAGTATGCTTGACAGTGTGTTTTTAGAGAGCAAAGTCCAGGGGGTAAAGTTCTGCTTACAATTCAAAGTCCATAGTCGAATTTCCGGGGTTCGCTATCAATAAACTGGTAGATTCCAAAATCAGAATTGTTCAGTATTAAAGTGAGCCATTATGATTATGCAAGATAATGTTGCATTCAATTACTTTTATTGTCACTAATCATCTGATATGTTTAACTCTTTATGACCATTTTACTATTGAATACTTTAATTTTGATAAACATCAGTATAATTTTGAGTTCAACGAAATGGGTTCATCATGACTAATAATAACATATTTTTAATAAAATTCGACTATGGCATAGTCTACGTATGCTTACACACTAGGTATGCGATTAATTTGTATGGCAACTTCATTACATCTGCTGGGTTTCCCCCATCGTGTTGCAATGCATGTGCAACTACCTTGTTCTGCCTAGCCTCGTCCTCACACCACATTTGGAATCGGACTGAGACCAGAATACGATAAGTTGTACGTACGCTTACACATTAGGTATGCGGTAAATTTGTGTGGAGACTTCCTGTATGTTACATCTGCTGGGTTTTCCCCATCGTGTCGCAATGCATGCTACTAAAGGTTTTTCGGGATGTGATTGCTTGCATAAAATAACATTACAAATGAAAAATCTATTATGATATAGCCACCATTATGGTCGCCTGTGTAAAGATTATGTAATGTTTATTCAAATATAGCAATTCAGTACGACAGCAACTTCGTGACCTCTTTTGTTCGACAGAAAATTTATACGGGTTGGTGAACACGGGTTACGTAACACAATGTTAAAATTTTAGCCGGCAAACGCTTTTTATCAAAATAGCTCCAGAAATGGAAGACACGGGTCGTATATTGCTCCATTTATGTACCCTCACCACAGATAAGATATCAAACATTTGTGTAAAGCAACAAATAACGTGTAAAAGTTGAATTAAATGGAGAAAAATAAGCTTGAACATGTCCAAAGTAGCTCGGAAAATGAGAAAAATTGCATGTCACGAACACAAAAATGTTCATATCATCAAGCAAGAAAAAGCGCCGGAATCAAAATGGGTGTCATGTTATAGAATAACTAAAGTTAGCTTGCCTGAAAATTTCGTGATTTTTGGTTGGGGTATATTTCTAGTCGCATATTGAACATGTTGAAATGTTTATCTTTGTGCGTGACTACTGTCACGCCATATATTGTACGGCCGATGTTTTTCCTGCAAAGAAACTTTCATTGTCAATTGTCCATTGTTGGTTATTTAACTTGAAAATAATACTCCCAATGTTCAAACAATTTTAAAAGTCAGCATAAAGGTTTGTGTTACATTATTTGGACGGTGTTAATTCATTCCAGAAATAGAATCACGAGTGAGCCAATGAGTGGGTATAACATTGCTATTATTGCCACCGAATTAATCATATCTCTGGTATGGCTTAGTGGTAAATACATGTATTTGGAAGTTCGATCTTGGTTCGAACCCCGCAAGCACCTCTCTTTGATTTTTTATTTGATTTTAACTCATATTTTTAAATCCTGGTTGTCATATTTTTATTAAAGCCATAATATACGATTTCGGGCAAAGTTGAAGTTTTGTTATTCCAAAAATTATAACAATATTTATAATATTAGTAAATAACTGTCAGGAAGGTTTTCACGTTACATTTGAAGCAGAAGTAGCGAGATAAAAATGAA
Source organism: Amphiura filiformis (assembly GCF_039555335.1). Taxonomy (NCBI): domain Eukaryota; kingdom Metazoa; phylum Echinodermata; class Ophiuroidea; order Amphilepidida; family Amphiuridae; genus Amphiura; species Amphiura filiformis. Next base: position 6,724,985 of record NC_092635.1, read on the forward strand.
AGAAAACACTTAATATCTTGACCGCTTAACTGTGGTGTTCTATGGGGGATTAGTCTTAATAAGACATCAAAGTTAGTTGATCTATCTAAACAACGAACTTGGCTGATTCCAATTAGGTGTAATCCGAGGTGTAAGTTGGACATTGTGTAAAAATTACAAATATGCCAAAATATTAGGTTTGAAATTCGTGCATCTCATGATTTGATATGTATGCATAAAAGCTCATAAAATATGTTGCCGATAGGGAGGGTCTAGTCCAATTAAAAAATCGTGAAAATCTGTGTTGACGTTCCTTTATTTGATAGGCCTATATATATTCTTGAACTTTTAAAATTAAGTTTGACATGCTTTATTTGATTATTTCATATTGAAAGCTACTGAACTTAAATGCATTTTTTTAAAGATATGAACTCGAATGTAGGATTAGGCTTAAACATGAACAAGAAATAAATCATGAAAAAAGTGGGCCTTCAAGCTGACATTCATTTAGGCCTATATTATTAAAGACAAAAGGGAGAGGAAAAAGAAAAGAAAAACGAACTGAAAAATTCCACATCATCGACAAGATAACATGGGAACTCTCAACCTTCCGCACTGCAAACATTCGCTCTGTCCACTAAGCCATCGCAACTTGTTCGGGCAAAGGGTATTCTTTTGCTATCTTATTTCTCGTTCAACATGTTCAAGGATCTCACTCAACAACAATCTTATTTTGCATTTATAAAATATATAACAATAGACGTTTTTAATTGCTATGTTAATGAACATAACATGTATAATAGACAGCGCCGGCTGGCATCCATTTCGTGAAGCATCGTGACACTTGCAACGTGCACTTTACGACACGAAAACTCAAAGAACGCAACTTTTCAACCTACGACTAGGTTGTTCCACCGCTCATTTTCGCTGAAATTTTAATACAAGCTGTGGTTAATTAATGTTTATCATAACAGAAAAGCATTAGACCGGCGTTTCCTCAAAGCTGTAGATATAAGCATTTTAGTGATCGTGACATGCATTTTCTCTCATTTTTTAGGCTACTTCGCGCACCAAAAGCATTCATTTTTTCCACAATAATTCAACTTTTACACGTTATTCTTTGCCTTATACGCATGTTTCATATCTTATCTATGGGCTCAATATGGAAATGACTAGGGGAGAAACGACTCGTGTATTCCATTTTTTTGATGTTTTCTGAAAAACCGTATTTACCACCTGATTTTCAACATTGCGTTACGTAACAGCAGAGGTCACGCCGGTAAAAATTACCGGAAGTGAGCTAAGTTGCTGTCGTACTGAATTGTGTGTGTAGAATTTTGGTTGTCAACCGCGTGGGGGGCAATCGAGGCGGGGTGGGGCAGGGTGGACATGTAAAAATTATAGAGTTTTAGTTTTGGTTTTGGTTTTGGTCACGTGGTTTCCTATTATCCTGCCTAAGCTCTTGAGTGACGTCATTATTGATAGCTATCGATATCATTGTCTGTACCCTTTTTTATAAAATTTGTAGCAAGCCATTTCGGGTTTTAATTCAGTTTGTTATGTAATCGTAAAACATTAGCTAATGTCTATGGGGTGTTTAGAGATTTTGGGGTCAAAGGTCATCAATTGTCACACCACGGCTCGTGGTCTTAGACCAAAATTAATTTCTAGTTTTGATTTTATTATTGGATCTAATCAAAATGTCATATCATTGAAATAATTTGTATGTATGTAATTAAAGATGTTATAAAGTAAATGTAATCTTGTGAATACAAAGGAGCAGAAGAATATACTAAAACAACATATATATTAAATGAAATAATCATTTAAAAATTTAAAAGGGTATTTCGTGATCCACAGCCTCATCCCCCCACTTTTCTCAAAAAAAGTTGAGATTTTTATATCACTAGAAACCTCTGGCTGCATAATGTTTATGTACAAAAAATGTCTTGCAGATTAATTCGTTTAGCAAAGATATCGTGAAATTTGAATTTCGTTCTGGTATACCAGAACGAAATTACAACACATTGTCTATGGAGCAGTGTAATACACATAATCATGCATAACTCGCAAACGCAAAATCGGAATCAACTCAAATTTTGGGAATAATTTTTTTTCGTGGATATCTACTGAAAAATGTCATAAAAAGAGGATGCTAGGATCACGAAATACTACTTTGTCTTGTGTTCATAATTCTTTTTATTTGTATAGTACTAGCTGTTTTATCATAATCCCACAATGTTCATCTTCGGTGTGACAGCGTGTTCTGCCCAGCCTCGTCCTAATGACACATTTGGAATCGGACTGAGACCAGAATACAATATGTTGTACAAGAGCTTACACACTAGGTATGCGATAACTTTGTGTGGAGACTTCATATTAGATCTGCTGGGTTTTCCCCCATCGTGTCGCAATGCATGCGCAAGTTTTTTCGGGATGTGATTGCTTGCATAAAATAACATTACAAATGAAAATTTATCCTCATATAGTCACCGTTTTTGTCGCCTGTGTAAAGATTATGTAATGTATATTAACATATAGCAATTGTGTGTAGATTTTTGGTTGTCCACCGCATGGGCGACATGGTGAACATGTCCCCTCCAGATTTTGGGATGGGAGGAACAATTTCAAATGCCCCCTCCACGTATCGGCAAATACTTCCTTAGTCTAAGTAGACTTACTGTGAAAATACAGGCAATATTCTGTATTATACCTTGATTTTTGGATAAAATAATATGAAATTGTCGAATAGCCCATATCAGTCTTATAAAGACAACACTCGTACTCACTTACTCATACTTCTTATCATTTTGACTGAAATCAATCACCGAATTTGCATCAGCTTTTCTTAATTAGATAAGACAGAAAAGGAACAAATGAAACAAAAGTATTATCTTACCTTTGCCTCCTGTGTTTGGTGCAGGAAGAGTATTTAGTATGATGTCAGGCCAGAGGTGTGAGTCGTTATGAGCCTGCTAAAGAGAGATGCATAATAACATCTCTAGATATATCCCTATACCGTATCAATCCGCCAGTGCAATCACGTCATAGTTATTTTCGTCGTTGTCTGACTTATTTCTTAAAGGCCCATTCAGTGATTTGCTCATCTGGACGATCGTAAATATTGAATAATATTTTATGTTAGGGGATGTTCATTATTACTACTGGAAGTGGCCGGGAGCAGACAGAAAGTCACTGCCGAAAACTATATGACCCCCCTTATTCTATAATGAAATCCAAATGACCACCTACCTACGAGCTACATAAAAATCGTATGACCCCCACTGCAGCAATCTGAAAAACAACATCAACTTATTTTTAAATAGGCCCTAACCTATTAACTACAAACCAGCTAAAGTACACATTCTTGATTCTACAACACAATACATTCATCAATCCTGCTTTATATAGCAACTTGAACATGTTGAAAAAAAAAACCAAAGCGGTTACCGCACCATAGCTGAACCATGGATCTTCCACTGTCACACATTTCGGACTTGTTCTCTTTCCGGGGGGATATGAACTGTGTAACTGTGTTATCAAATAAATAATGGCCAAGTCCAATATGATCATTATAAAACAACCTGCTTGATCAATGATTAGCTAGTAACTTCCATCACTCATATAATATTACCTGCTGAAGCAGATGATGACACAACTAAATACCAAAGGTTTATCATAATGCTTGTCATCACATTTTCGGTTTTTAAAGGGACAAAAAAGTATGCACAACTCTTACAAAGATAAAAGTATCATGTTCTTGGCTGCTATGTCAGCCCTTTTATCATTGTAAACTACATTACACCACCCGAGGGTCACACTTTTGTTGTTTTCGAGATTATTTAATGTGGAAAAGACCCAAGATATAAATATTAACCCATGTCTTCTAAAGGAGTATAGACACACGTCGTATGAGTGCCACCCCTTACTTATTTCTCTATCATTTGACACCCTTCCGGCTGAGGTCATACCTTCTTGGTATTTCGAAATATGAAACGGACCCAAAATAAGAATATTGACCCGGGTCTTATGAGGAGTGTCACCCACGAGTATGGAAATATTTTTTTATTATACTCTTAAGCTTTATTTCTTCTCCTTAATTTGACACCACTCCGTTATACTTTCTTGGCATTTCCAGGTATGAAAGGGATCCATAATATGAATATTACCCCGGGTCTTATGAGGAGTGTAACCTCCAGAGAGGAAATTATTTTTACTATAGTTTTACTTTTTTCTCTTTCATTTGACACCACTCGGGGGTCATATCTTCTTGGCATTTTGAGATATGAAAAGGACCCATATGAATATTGATGGGTCTGATAATGAGGGTCACCTCACAGATATCGGAACACACCCCCGGGTGGAAAAAACATTTTCATTATATTCTTTACTTTTTTCTTATTTCATGCGGCACCACTCGGGGGGGGGGGGGGGGAAGGGGTAATACCTTCTTGGCATTTTGACATTTCGAGATATGTCCATTTAAGACCAAAAGGTTGCTGAGTAAGTAAAGAAGTTAGGAAGTAAGTCATAGTGCAGTTATGCTGGACAGCAAAAATGATTCGACCTTTGCAGTACTTAAACCTGGTAAACAGGAAATTACTCCAGCAAAATCAATCGATAAAGTCTAGCCCATCCTCCACATTGAATGGTGGACTGCACTTATGCCCAAATATGACACTTGCCAAGCAATAATCATCCCCTGACTCGCTCCACTGACCAAAGTTATGGACAGATATGTGAGTTGTTTTTGCTGTCATTTGCATATCAGGGAGGTACGAACGTTTGCAAATGCCCCACCTACTCAGCTTTTACCCTACATGTAATGTATACATTATTCTTGATTGACAGCAAGTACAAAAAATATCCGTAAAGTGGTTTAGCTTTAATGCCCTTCTGAAGAGAGCGGTCCACAAGTGAGTGATAGTTACTAAAAGTTGCATTCGATTTATACAGGGAATTTTGCAGGCCATGCCGTGCCCTTCCTTACTAAAACACCAAAGTGCGATTATTTCCAAACATCTAAATTAGCTAAAAATTTAGGACATGTTACAAAACTATATTTTCTAGAATTTCAGAGAGTACAAAAAATATTGACCGGTTATTTTTCACACAGTGACATTAACTAGGCAATGTCCTATAACATACACTGTTTGTAGAGGTCACACGTGTATTGTGTATAGGAAAATGAACAGTAACTGCAGTATGTAAGAAACACTAAGATAGGCTGTCCATTCCATGGTTCTGTAAAAGGGGGCTATACACAGAGACAGAGCTGCAATTGGAGGGGAAGCAATAGCTGCCGTTTAGGCCTATAAGGGCCAACTCCTCTGAAATGTATTGCACATATTGTTGGAGGTCTCAACTCTGGACTTAGAATAGTGCACTTCACCGTGACCTTTCCAGCCATAAACCCGCTTAGTGAAGATTAAACAGAGATATGCAGTACTAAACCATTATAGTAATCGATTGTCCAACGCAAATTTATTACCACGTGATAATATTAATCCAATGAGCGATCGAATTGTCCGCTTCGGTCGACTAATCCAATCGATAATGACGCTATTGACATGTGCGGGCGGAGCTCCACTGACTGAGTTTTGGGATATTTTTCACTGGTTTGCTGTCATTTACTCATCAAGGCGGTCCCCCGTTATTATAAGGACTATGCTAATGATTTAAAAATTGACATGTAGAGAATAAACTATACTTGATTGACAGAAAGTGCTAAATTTGTACCTATTACGGTTTCGTGACACCCCTCTTGCAAATGCGACCAAGCCAGGGCGGCCCGGTGAAGCAAAATGTGCATTGGAATAACACGGGAGTTTGGATATAGATGGTATATTTATTTCTCATACAAATATATGGTCCCCCGTTATTAAAGCTTGTACCGGGTTGAAAATTCAGATATTTTGAAAAAAATAAGTAATTGAAACACAGAGAAAGTACTAAAATCATAGCCTTTATACTTTTTCATATATGACGATAACTAGTTCATCTCCTATATCTACAACAGAGCGCTACCAGTAGGGTTCAGTTGCCTATTGTGAGTGCCCCTGTGTTGTGTGCATACATGTACAATAACTGCATGATGGTCTGCTTTATTCAGACTTGGACTCGGACTTAATTGACATTGACTTTGACTCTGTTGGACTCGGACTCGAATGACTTTGATGATACTATTATTATGTAAATAAGGCCCAAAAATGTATGAATGTACAGCGTTTCATATTGCATACATGTTAAAATTCCATTCAGTGATCCCAGCGAAAGTGTAACAAATTAAAATTGTTTATAAGTTGTTTAAAATGAAGGACAAGGATACTGTCAGTATATAAATTACAGATTCATGTAAAATTCCTTATTTTGTCTTAAATACACAGCTTTCTGCTAAACCATTAGTAGGCTATGTTAGCACATCTATGGCTATGACAAAGGTACCAAAATCTGAATTTTGATGATTTTTACGATTACTTCAATACCACAGATCCATGAAAACCACAATGAGATTGGCCATTAGACTGATTTAATAAGTTTTTCTTGCACCAAATAATCTTCCAAGAGGCAGGTTTGGAACAAACTTCTTACAAAATTATTACAATTCATTAGTTTAATATAAGGCTATACATTAATTGACAATTTAGAGTTGACACTGAAGTAAGTGGTACTTTAAATTAATTTGAATCGTTGACTTATATCAAAATGTCACTTTTGTAAAGAGGTTATAATAATAATAATAATAATAATAATAATAATAATAATAATAATAATAATAATAATAATAATAATAATAATAATAATATAATAATAGCGACAAGGCACATATCCACTCAATTAAGAGCGCTCAAGGCACTAAAACAAAAACAATAACTAACAATAGACAAAGAAAACTGGAAGTAAATTAAGAAACATAACTTGTGTTTAGGTTGCTGATACTGGGTGCAGTATAAAGCATAAAATTATGCCACCCTTTCTCAACATGATATACCACTGATATACATGAAGCTTGTATGTTGAATAGCCCAATGGAATGAATGAGTTGCAAACTTATCTAAATATATTAAAAGATTCAAGTAGGTTGTGACCCCCCGGAGGGCACTCCAACTTTGGAGGTGACGCGTATGTAGAGCTGTTAGACCATAGATATAATAGTCCAGGAGCAAAATCCGAGGAGTTCGTTCATCCCCCACTACATACAAGGTTTGACACCATAGGTAGTTAGTATGGACCCTCTAGATCACTGCTAGGCAGGTAGTGATCTCAAACTGTGGTATCACTTTTTTTACAGGTCATTTTGTATATGGACGTATAATCACATAAAATTACAAAAAATAGGACAAAATTAATTAAGGGGTAGGGGAGATATAAATTCTCATAACTCAACTTTTACTCATAATAATGAATTTATTTTGGTATGAATATGTAGCTAATTGATTGTTCTAACTTCTTAGTATTATTTGAAAGCAAACCTATGTTTCATTAGATCATGATTGGAAGTGGCCAGTCCATACACTATGTATAACAGCGTAAAATACGACAATATTAAGGGGTGGGGACACACAAACCACAATAGCCCAACTTTTACTGACGATAATTCATTTTGGTATCAACATGATAAACATGTAGCTAATTGATTGTTCTAACTTGCTAGTATTATTTTAAGCAAAACAAACATTAGTTAATATGTGAGAAAATGTAAAATTTCCAAGGTAACGATGTGAAATATGACAATATTAAGGGGTAGGGGATATATAAACCAACATGACTCAACTGTTACTCATAATAATGAATCCATGTTGGTATCAATTCATGTTGGAATTCTTATTAGCTAATTGATTGTTCTACATGTAACTTAATAAATATTTTATAGTAAACCTGTTTCATTGGCATGATTAGAATTATGCAACACAAGAGTGGAAAATCAAACCATGTGACACTATCTTAAATTCTCGCTACTACATGTAATGTACCTCAACCTTTGTTTACAAAATTGTGTTTGTAATGTTTGCTTGCCGATCAATTTGAGGAGGGTTATAGTACATGGCACATGTTTGGAGTATTATATTTCTACATTAGTGAGCTTTAGTGGAATGTGTTTTGGTATAATGAAACTAGAATTGGTTCCATTTTTCTATATGCCCCCTATGTTTCCCACGAGGGGTCGAAGGTCATAATGGGGCCAAAATGATCCTATCATGTTGTAATGTTGTAATCTCAAATATTGTTCGTCTCATTGCTAGGAATTTTAAAAAAGTCAATTTTCATATTGTTCTACGCTTAGTTCAGGGGTTATAACGGGGAATATATCAAAAATATCAAATGTAAAAATGGTCCAATTGCACCAATTAACGTAAGAAACCTCAATCGTATACTACATTCAAATTTTGGTGCAACGATTTGTATTCCCGTGTTCCCCTTCACAGTTAATGCAGCCAAAGTTGAGTTATGGTAATATTTCCCCTACCCTTAATATTATCATATTTGACACTCTTATACATGGGAAATGTAAGTTTTTTCTCACATTTCCTTTGTATCTACATAACAACTAATGATACTAGAATGTTAGATAAATTCATTATCACGAGTAAAAGTTGAGTTATGGGAGTTTATATTTCCCCTACCCCTTAATATTGTCATATTTATGCTGCTATATCAATGGCCTCACATGCCAGTGGCGGCCTTTATTTTTTTTCAAATACTGAGGGGGGCATCCTCCCTCAGACACCTTCCCTCTGTGTATGGATAAATAAGTCAATAGCCTAGTCTTCTTTTTTTTTGACCAGGTGCGGATCCAGGTGGAAGGGCACGCTGGTTCGTGCCCCGCCCCCTTCACGGCTAAAAAGGGCGAAAATGAGAGAAAAAAGAAGAGAAAATGTAGAAGACATCGGGTGCGAAGAAGGGAAAAATTTTTGCACGTAATTGAGTGGGCCCAAGCCTATACCTGTGATTATTTTAGGCATTGCTTGAAGGTGGGTCCTCTGCCCAAAAGCCTGTGAAATTACTGCGGGCCCGCCGATACACAGGGCCCGTCACATTTTATCACCAACATCAGTATTACGACGGACCCAATGCTGACTTCAACACCAATCCGTGCATGCATGATAGGCCTAATAAAGTGTCAGGCTGGACCAGTCCCTGGACAACTGTAATATATAAAATTTTGCAAATTGAGTTCGGGGCCTTTTTTGTTTTAAGCAATGATAAAAAGTGTGAAAATGATGCACCAAATGACTTAAATGGGACCTTCATTTTGCAAAATTTTCTAACTTCTGAGGGAGATAAACAGGCAACCGTTTTCACTTCTGTTTTGGACATCCATACACTATATGTTTTAACATGTTTAAGCAATATAATTGGGCCTACAGTAATAGTGAATAATGGTCTACGAGTTGCTTCAATTGTGCCTTCATTTTCACACATTTTCTAATTTTCTGGGGGGGGGGGACATCCCTCCTCAGACACCTGCGTATGCATGAAGAAGTTGTCATTTTCACTTCTGCTTTGGACACCAGGCCCTTTATGTTTCTAGCAATAATTGACACAGTAGTGAAAATTTGTCGATGAATGACTTCCAAATTATAGTATTAAAATTTTGCACCAAGCCTTCATTTAGCAAAATTTTCCAACTTCTCAGGAGGAACATCCCCCTCTGCGTATGCATAAAGAAGTTGCCATTTTCATTTCTGCATTGGACAACAGACACCGGAATGTTTAAAGCAATAATTTACACATTATTAGTGAAAAATTTTCGGCTTTTTCAAATTAAAACTTTACACAATAATTGTGCCAAAATGGTCCACCAAATGGCTTCAATAACGTCTTAATTTTGCAAAAGTTTCTCACTTCTGAGGGGCACATCCCCCTCAGACACCCCGTACGTATGAATAAAGAAGTTAACCCTTTTCTCTTCGGTTTTGGACACCCGACCCTTTATGTTTAAAGCAATAATTTAAAACTTGTCGACAAATTACTTCAATTGGACCGTCATTTTGCAAATTTTCGGCTTTTTCAAATTAAAATTTTACACAATAATAGTGCCAAAATGGTCCACCAAATGGCTTCAATTATGTCTACATTTTGCAAAAGTCTCTCACTTCTCAGGGGGCTCATCCCCCTCAGACACCCCCTGCATAATACATAACATATGTTAACAAATAATTAATACATAAGTAAGTTAACCTTTTCGCTTCTGTTTTGGACACCCGGCCATTTATCATGTTTATGTTTGAAAAGCAATAATTTACACATAGGGAAAGCTTGTCGACAAATTACTTCAATTGGACTGTCATTTCGCAAATTTTCGGTTTTTTTTCAAATTAAAATTTTACACAATAACAGTATCAAAATGGTTCACCAAATACCGTCATTTAGGTCTTCATTTTGCAAACTCACACTTCTCAGGGGGGCACATCCCCCTCAGACACCCCCCCTGCGTCGCGCAGGCGCGACATACGCCGCTGCCGCCCCGATGATTATAAGGTTGTGCCCCCCCCCCCTTTCCAAAAATCCTGGATCCGCCACTGGTAAGATGTGAATATATTTCAGCTTTTTACAAGTCTTAAAAATACAAAAATACAATGGCATGCATTCCTAAAATAAAGATTTGAAAATGAAACATCGACCTCATCATGTTGTGATGTTACGTCAGTCTTATGAAAACTTTACATTTGAGCTTGGGGATAAACATCTGTTTATACAGTGTTGCCAGATATTTTCCTATTTTTTCGAAATTCAGCACTAGTCTCACCTTAAATTGAAAATGAAAGTTTATTAGAAAAAAAATTACTTTCATATTAAATTTAATCAGTTGTATAAATGGTCAGTGTTGTTTCAAACCACATGGGTGTTGCCATAATTAGGGTTAAATAGCGAGATGTGGATAGTTTCAACTTTTTACAAGTTTTAAAAATACCAAAATACCATGGCATGCATTCGTTAAAAAAATATGTGAAAATGAAACATCAACTTCACCATGTTGAAATGAGGGGAAAACATATGTTTTTATAGTTTTGCCAGATATTTTCCTATTTTTTAAATTTAATTGGCCTATTACGAGAACCGCCAAACCCGAGTACCGCAAAATCTAGTATAATATATCTTTTAACATAACTTTTCCTCCCACGCACGCACAGTGGCCTAATATCAGAGCGGGTTAACATTAACAAAGCAGCGTTTTGATTGCCAAGTTTTTATTGGTAGACATATAATAGGCCTTTATCTTTTACCATAACTTTTCCTCCCACGCATTGGCCTAATAATACCAGAGCGGGTTGTGCGTAGGGAAATTCCCGTACCAATTTGACTTCGCTCAGTCCCGGATGTTATGACAGTTTCGTTGGTTTATGAACGCACTTGAACCTACCATGATTAACCTAGTAAAATATATTTTTGACATAATACAGTCCTCAAAGTAAACTTAATAAATCTAATGATGTGTACTTAAACATCTTAAAGTGTATGTAGCTGAGATGAAAAACTGACCATTAATCAAAAAATTAATGTTAATTGAAAATTTTGACCTTTCATAGTGAAGATATAGATTTTTTTCCCCAAAAGACCTACATTTTTAAAAGTGTTTTGGTGAACAAAATTCATATCTTCAATACAAAAGGTCAGATTTATACAATTTACTTTTGAGATCTGTTAAATTTCCAAAAAATCAATTTTTAATCATTTGCCATAAAATTTGTATTATATCACAAATTTCAAAAATATGTCTGATGTGCTCTCAGGTCCACAAAAATATGTAAAAACGTCGCTATTTGAGCCCTTAAGACTTACAAAATTTTAAAAATATCCACATGTCACTATTAAACCCTAATAATGGCAACACCCATGTGGTTTGGAACAACACTGACCATTTATACAACTGATCAAATTTAATATGAAAGTAAATTTCATTCTAATAAACTTTCCTTGTGAAAAGTGAAGTTTCATTTTTGTATGGACGTATAATCGCATAAATTCACCAAAAATAGGACAAAATTAAGGGGTAGGGGAAATATAAACTCCAAGAACTCAACTTTTACTCATAATAATGAATTTATTTTGGTATGAATATGTAGCTAATTGATTGTCCTAACTGCCTAGTATTATTTAAAAGCAAACCCAGGTTTCATTTGATCATGATTTGAAGTGGCCAGTCCATACACTAGTGAAAAATCAGATTTTTCACAACAATGCGTAGGGTGGGTGTTTTTGTGACATTGGCTTCAAATTTTACTATTGTGCCATTTTCTATTTTCAAATTTAATTAATTTTCCATTTTGTTTTTAATATCAAGCATATCTAGGCAAACTTTGATGTTCTGGTTCAAATATGTATGTATGTGCATGTTTGCTTGCATGTTGGTTTGTGTTGTGTGGGTTTGGGGTAGGTGTGTGTGGGTGTGTGGGGTGGGTGCGGGGTGTGTATAGGGTTCAGGGTTGGGGTGTTTTACATGTCTTAATATGTCACTCGGCTGAACTATATAAGTTCTATTAACAAAATTTGTTTGGTAAGTTGCCATTCATGTAATATTTTGAATATTTATATGTGTGGCGTGAGATCAACCGCTGTTTGTCAGGAAAATAGACTGAAAATGTAAAAAAATAGTTACTTTTCCATATGTAGCAGCGTGTGTAACAATATTAAGGGGTAGGGGAAATATAAACCATCATAACTCAACTTCAACTCATGATAATGAATTCATTTTGGAATTAATATGTAGCTAATTGATTGTTCAAACGTGTTAGTATTATTTTAAAGCAAAGCAAACATTAATTGTCAGGTAGATAGCCATAAAATGTGAGAAAAGGTTACTTTTCTATGTATAAAATAAATAAATAAATAAATAAATGTAGACATTTATATAGCGCTTTATGCCGTAAACAGCCTCTAAGCGCTTTACATTTATTCCGCCGTCATTAGAATATGTCGGAACCACGTTTGCAGCCTACAAGTGGCGCAGGGTCCATCAGTACAACGACTGTGACTACCCCTAACAGCTTCCCATTGCACCTGGGTGGGGTGAGGCAAGCGAGGCAAAGCGCCTTGCCCAAGGGCGCAACACGGTGGTGGGACGGGGAATCGAACCCACGCACGTCGAGCAAGCTCTCAGATTATGAGTCCAAGGCCGTAACCACTGAGCCACCGTGCCCTCACACCATGTCAAATATGGCATTATTAAGGGTAGGGGAAATAAAAACCATCATAACTCAACCTTTACTCATAATAATGAATTCATTTTGGTATCAATATGTAGATAATTGATTGCTCTAACTTTCCAGTATTATTTTTAACAGAAAAACCATAAGATAGACATAAAATATGATAAAAATGTTAATTTTCCAATGTGTAACAGCGTAAAATTTGACAATATTAAAGGTTAGGGGACGTACAAACCAACGTAACTCGACATTTATTCATTATAATTCATTCATTTTGGCATTAATATATAGCTATTTGGTTGTTGTAATCTTTTAAAGCAAAATAACCACTAATTGTTAGCTGGAAAGACATAAAATGTTTAAAAAATTTCAATTTTACATGTGTAGTACCGTAAAATATGACAATATTAAGGTGTAGGGGACATTCAAATCACCAAAACTGGTGAAAGTTTTACTGATGAAAATGAATTCATTTTGGTATCAATATGTAGCTATTTGATAGTTCTAACTTTCTAGTATTATTTTAAGAATTAAAAAAAAAGACAATTGTCATAGTTCTACGAAGCTTAGTTCAGGGGTTATAACGTCGAATATATCAAAAATATCATAAATAAAGGTCAAATTTTAAAAATGGTCCAATTGCACCAATTAACGTAAGAAACCTCAATCGTATACTACATTCAAATTTCCTCACAGTTACTGTGTATCTACCTGACAACTAATGATCGCTTTGCTTTGAAATAATACTAGAAAGTTAGAACAATCACTTAAATACATTTTGATACCAAGATGAATTTATTTTCATGAGTAAAAGTTGAGTTGTGGCAGTTTATATTTCCCCTACCCCTTAATATTGTCATTTTACGCTGTTAGACATAGAAAATTTACCTTTTCCTCACAGTTTCTGTATATCTGTCTGACAACTAATGGTTACTTTGCTTTAAAATGATACTAGAAAGTTAGAACAATCACTTAGATACATTTTGATACCAATATGAATTCATTTTCATGAGTAAAAGTTGAGTTATGGCAGTTTATATTTCCCCTACCCCTTAATATTGTCATATTTACGCTGTTAGACATAGAAAACGTACCCTTTTCTCACAGTTTCTGTGTATCTACCTGACAACTAATGGTCGCTTTGCTTTAAAATAATACTAAAAAGTTAGAACAATCAATTAGAAATACATATTGAATTGAATTGAATAGAACTAATACCAAGATGAAGTCAATATCATGAGTAAAATATTGAGTTCTGATGATTTATTTTCCCCTACCCCTTAATATTTTTCTATGTTATGCTGATATACGAGTGAAATCAACATCAGTTTTTGTTGGGTTTTTGGTGTGTTTTTTAAATTGTTGTCCTTTTCCCAGTGGTTACTCACGTCCTACACATAAATATTCAAAATATTACATCAATGGAAACTTAACGGATTTTGTAAATGGAAGTTGGTGCAGTGTAGTGACATATTCATGCACACACATTCATCCCCTCACCCCACACATACCCTATGTACACCCAGCACCCCCCACACACCTCGTCCCACAGACACCCCAACGAACTCATACATATTATAATGATTGGAACTGTTACAATAATGTTTCCCTTGATATGCTTAACATTAAAAACAAAATAAAACATTAAAATTTAAATTAAAAAATTAAAAATGGAAACTGAATCAATTTTGAAAATATAAAGTGGTATAGTTGTGAGATTTGAGGCCAATGTCAAACTTTACACATATGGTTTTAAAAATCAGATTACCACTCATTTATGGACTATATACTTCCAAATATGCTCAAATGAAACCTGTTTTTGTTTAAAAATAATACTAGAAAGTTAGGAAAATCATTTAGCTACATATTGATACCAAAATGAATTCAAAATCACGAGTAAAATTTGAGTTCTTGGAGTTTATATCTCCCCTACCCCTTAATTTTGTCCTATTTTTTGTGATTTTATGCGATTATACGTCCATACATAAAATGACCTATAAAAAAAAAAAAGTGATACCACAATTTGAGTCCACTACCTACCTAGCAGTGATCTAGAGGGTCCATACTAACTACCTATGGTGTCAAACCTTGTATGTAGTGGGGGGTGAACGAAGTCATTTTTTGAGGTTGCTGTTCCTGTACTATGTGGTTTATTCATGGCAGTTATTTAAACAATATAAAACCTAAAGTGAAACATGCGTTAAATTTTGAATATTATGTGATACTATCTGGCAATACTGCATAGAAGGAAATATTTTCCGAACTCAAATTTAGAATTTAAATTCACATAGTAAGTGTTCTTAGATTAATTTTTAACCTTAATATCGTTCATTCCACAACAATTTTAGGGATGTGTGGTACATACTATTTTTAAGACTTGTAAATAGCTGGAAATATCTAAATTGCCATATTAAACACCAGCTATGGCAACACCCATATGGCTTAGAATAACACTGACCATCCCAGATGATCGAATTGAATATGAAATTAACTTTCTTTCTAATAGTAATAAGATATGTTCCGTATGAAGGTGAAGTTTCAGGTTCATATCATTTAACTTAGGGTGAGTTGTGTTGAATTTCGACAAAAATAGGAAAATATCTGGCAACACTGTATAAACTGATGTTTTTCCTGCCCCCCCGGTCAAAATAACTTTTTCATAAGACCAATGTATCATCTCAACATGCTGTGGTCGATGTTGAAATCGGAGCACTACCATAATGCTTTATGAGCTATAAAAAGTTGGTATATTTTCATACTTTGAAAAAATTGAAAAACACCCCTATTTCAAATAAACGGTATAACCCACCCTGACATCTGGTGATTATTTTTATACTTTCAATGCGGCATCTAAGGTTGGACCTATTCATACCTTGTAAAGAAAACATTATATATATATTGTGTATATTAGTAACACTGGCTTCAAAAGTTGACAATTTGACTGCTGGAAAATGCAAAAACTGTGAAAATAGGCCTAAAATGGAAATATGGCTGTTACCATGGCAACAGGGATATTTTTCTGAAATTTATCCCATGTGTGTTTGTTTGAAGTCAAGGTCCATCAAATATGAAAGTATAAAGAAAATTTTTTTTTTGACCGTGGCAACTCTATTCTCAAAAATAACAGATAGTTCCTCTTAAGACCCCCTTTTTCAGCATCGCTGTCACCCAAAGACCCCATATATTTTACGAACACATGCTCTTTCACCCGAAGACCCCCTAGTTTTTCCATTTGATCTGCTGTCACCCAAAGACCCTTACAAGGTCAATTTGAACAGGAACTTTCATTTATCACTGATTTTGCTACTTTTTGCGATTTAGAACTAGAAATTCGATTTTCGAGGTTTCTGTGGCGCTGTTTCGGTTCTCACCCAAAGATTGCATTTAAGAAAAGGTCACGTTCTCACCCAATAACCCCATATTTTTTACATTTTGCTCTCACCGAATGCCAAATATCATGCTCTCACCCAATGACCCCATATTTTTTTCATTTTGCTCTCACCGAATGCCCCTTAGTGCGAAAGTGCCAGCCCTACACCTATATCCATTTCAAATTGAAGTGCCACCCGGGATTGTGAAATCTTACCACTTACTCTAAGGTTATTGGGGTGCAAAACCATATGACCCCCCCCCCCCTTTTTAAGAACTAAAAAATCATCTGACCCTCCCTTTTGCCTGTCCAAAATCATCTGACCCCACATGTTTTCTCCCGCCCCTCCAGTAGAAGTAATGAACGGTCCCTTAAGAAAGCAAACTAATAAATTTGAAAAAAAAACTTCGGATCATCCCCACAAACTTTGTGAATGTGAATACCTTTAATAATCAGCCTGATATCCGTCATAACTTACAAAATATTACGAAAAGAATCCGAGACACATTTCACACGTTATCAACTTTCACCCACTTTACCTCCAATGGATTCCAATACTTATTCGTGATGTTCATTTCGCAACATTGATTGAAAAGGGGAATTTCCGATACGATAACAACTCTAGGCCAACTTATTATAAACATGATAGAAAGATATGATAAAATTAAAACCCTTCTGTGAATTTCATCAAGATACATTTAATGTGGAAAGGGTAAGTGTAACGTTATAAAAGCTCAAAGCAAGTTATTTGTAGAAAGAGAAACTGAAATATGATTAAAAAATAATAATACAAGATATTATAAGCGCACAAATAGAAAATGGTCGTAAATTTGTGTAATCTTCACAGGAACAGAAACAAAATTATTTAGAGTCGCAAACTCTTCACAATTGGGTCGCGAACCTTAACTAACAATCCAAATATTGAAAAATATAAAAAGAAAGATATAAAGACAAGATGGTATCCCTCTCAAGACAAGACATCATAACCTCAAATAAACTCAGTAGCGATACTTAGTAGTGCCTTTCTTATGGTTACTATCAGGTAAAGATGCAACCAATATGTTCCATCATGTTCCATCATGCAAAATACTAGTATGAAAATACTCAGCTTCAATTTTCATAAATATGCCAAAACCTTGGCACAAACTATTAAGCACAAGCGGTGATTATACTCTATCATCCTACCCAACGCAGTGAAGGGTCTATTGTTCTATTGTTTCCGATTTGAGCGCTGACATATTGGAAAATGTTGCCAATCAATATTCATGAAGTCGTGCGATCAACACCTACAGCTGTTCAATTGGGCGACTTTATTGTCAGGTGCTTTTATTCATACATTGGGCGTATCGAGCTGCATCGGTTGATCCGCAATTATATTTAATATAGTATTATAGGCCTACAAGTATGATTTGCTTTGCTTTATTGATTGATTCAGAAATAGTATGGCTATATGCTTCAGCAAATATATCATATACGCGATGCTCATGTAAAATACCATGGTAGGCCTATACATAACAAAACACGATGTGGACCGCGGCTAATGTCTTTAAAAATACTACTGTAGAAGTGATGTCATAATTACTTCAAATTCTTATATGTAGACCTATTGGCAAACAATGTAGACAACTTACTTGTGTAGATTCTTATATCCGCCATACAGAGCGCACACTTTGCCTATGCTGCTGAACTGTCCGTAGCGAAATGGTAGAGCAAAGCGTGTTCACCGAGTATAATCAAATGACGTATATGGACCAATTTGGGCGCTGCAATAGGTTTTTATTCAAGGTGAACCTCTGTTTTGTGTGCATGCGACAACTCACGCACACCCTTGGGATGGACTAGTACAAAAGGTACCTCTCGTACGTATAGGCGCTTTTACGTGACTTTCGTTTCATCACTTATTGACAGTAGCCTGCCTATTATAGCGTTAATACGCTGGTCAGGTCAGTTACCGATTTAATGGCGGAAGCCCTTTATCTCGAACAAAAGGTACCTCTCGATGAATAGCGTGTCGGGAACTCCAATTGGCACAAAGGAACAATAAGCGTTACATAATCTATTTCTTCTCCTTCCTATATAAACTCCTTGATCCTACCAACCTATAAGTTAATTTGTTAGTTTACCCATAAAATAACAAAACTATCAGACTGTGAGTGGCTCTTATAGTTCAATAACGTAAGCCCTTGTTTGTTGCTAATTTGTTGACCCACATGCAGCCAAAAATTTGATCTTTGACGATTTTGGTAATAACTCAAGAACGTTGCATCTAGATATTTTTCCATCCAAAAAAACAAAGAGGATCCAGAGGCTTTGACTAATGAAAGTCAAATTCTAATATTTTGTCAATTTTTGGAAATAAGGGCCAAAACATGCCATAATATTCATTAAAAGTTTGTATTTTGTTATCAGATATTAGTTTGCACTGGTTTTGATATAGATCTCCATCGCTTTGTAATTGGAATATTCTGGAAACTCAGTGGGAAATGCTAGTAACCAATAGAATGATCATGATTCCCCCAGAAGTTTCTAGAACATTAAAGTGGTGGCGCTATCACAGTAACCATGCATGTATACACACTAATGCTTCCGATTGGCTTGTGTTGAGGTATCAAAAGGAGCTATATTTATGATGTGATAGAAATGATGTATACAGGTGAATAGTTATGATTGGTTTGTGTTTAGGTAATGAGCTATTTTTAGAAATAATGTAATGTGCCAAATATGGGGATGATTATTCTAAAAGCGGAGTAAATTAGATAAGGCCTGAGAGAAATTGATCTTAGCAGCTAAGAGGGAACTCTATGAAACTTATGTTAGCCAGTATTGGTACAAAAGTTATAATAATTGAAGATTTCAAACTTCGGTTCGCGGTTCTTGTGTGTTGGAGAGAATAGAATACGCAAAATTCAATAGTGCTTCATTGTTTTGTCGACTTGTCATACCTCCATCAACGAACTGTGGTATTTTGGTGGACTAACATACCGTAGTATATTATCTGTCTGCCAAGTGGAGCAGAAAGCTTTCTCAAGAGATCTCCGAGAGAGGAACTTACGGTCAACATAGAAGACCATTTGCAAACCAATAGCATAGTAGCTGCTAGGATAGTGAAAACCTAGTCATCAACACTTTAGACCGAGACTGTGGTAGACCAGAGGTTTCCCTTGGGTAGACAGGATCTTGGACATTGCCGGATCTTGGGTAGGTTATACGTACCCCTTTTGAAAGGACAAAGCCTTTTTGGCCACACAATTCTAAACAATATTTGGGTTTACCTAATTAATTATTAATGACCCGTACGTTATTTACGTCATGACGTCATTAGAACTGGTCACTTGTTCGATGTGAAACACGACGAACATTTGCACATTTTCTTTCCATTAACATTATAGGCCTATCGTGAAATGCCATATAGCGGAAATGTAATTGTTTTTATTATTAGGAAATATTTCTGCAGATGACCCCACGTGGGCAATGGGTAAATATACTGTATTAATTCTGGAAAGGGTCCGGCGATTTGTCCGCCATTTTTATTTTTCAGACGACTTGACCTTTTGAGGCCATTTAATAGACTTGCTTACCGGTCGTTTTTGTTATCCTAACAGTTCGCACATTGAAAAGTGAACTTCGACGTACGTGTTGCGAAAATTCTTAAGTTTTGACGAAGTTGTCATCGTTGGTTTGAACGGGGAGTCAAAGAAGCAATGTGGGTACGAGCCGAACAACCTTCCCTCAACAGGGGCGGGGCATTAGAATGAATCTGTCACATGATTGAGATTCGGGTCATCAAGCAACTCATCGATTGACCTTAGATTACCCTAAATCATCCACCCAGCTGAATGCCAATGGTTTTGGCCGTAACGTCGGTGGTAACATCTAGCCAAAACGCGAGTTTTCTGGTTGACATGATTTGATTAATCACAACTATTAAAAATTTATATGCTGCCATCTAGAGCTAAAGCCCTGGATCCCTTTTTCTCTGATTCGAATGAATTCATAACGATATGTACGCATTGTTTATACTTGGTAATAAAGGATGTACATATCGTTGAGTTTGATGGATTCCCAAATTTGGATTCGTGTCTTTAATTCTTGTTAGGCATGAATTCAATTGCATTAGCAAACAGGGGGTCGACCACACACAGTGTCATCGCCCCGATATCTTCATGCCAGAAATCGCCATGGTAGGTTGAATTCACCGCCACGCATAGCCATTTTATATCGACCTGTTTAATAGTTTTGTATCGCATCATGGGCCGAAGGACATCTGACTAAGGCTACTGACAATAGCCCCAATTAGCCCGGTTACTGTCCTCGTTGTGTGTTAGTCGAGCATGGTACACCATAGGTCATATGGTTTTAGACTACCTTCACGATTGGCCTATACACTGCGCTATATAATTCGGCACATACAAATCAAAATTATTGTCAGTTTTTGACTCAAGACGCAAGCTAGTATTTCAAAGCGCAAACTAACGACTATCATATCTGTTAAAATATATATTCAAGTGCAAGGAACCACATCTGGTTTCTTTATACAAAATCATTTACGGTAGATATTCATCATTTTCAAACCCGGTATCCAAAGATTTATCGTCTGAATATCAATCGTGCATAGCACATCCACATGTATCAATCCCGTGTATTCATTTCAGTGTCTCTTGCTGTATTATAGTGTAATTATTAACCAGGCGATGTCGGTGTGCCACACGGGAACTGCACCGATGAGTTCTGTGTATGCTGCCCTCTTTTGCTCACTTGAAATGCTGGCCATTATCTGATCATTGTTAATTGAAAAAAAAAACCGATGTGTGTTGTTCTTGGGCCCTATAGTGCAATTGATTTCAGGTTACAATCGTGCAAATTATGTTAAAGTTGTCATATTTGGCAGATGAATAGTATAGTTCTCATTAATCTAGGCTATGGATGCATTTTAACAGTAGCCTCATTATAGTAGAAAAAGATCATTGAACTTTACACAGAAGGTCAAGTTCAAAACTACTCAGACCTGTTCAAAACTCACACCACCGTGATCTACTGGTAATAAGGATTCAGAAAAAGTATACTTTGACCTATTTATCATTTACGGTTATAAAGTTATGGGCAAAAATAAAATTTGCTCTGATGAAACTGGTCTCAAATTATGTCTTGTTGCAAGAAATCAGAAAAAGAATAGTTTTAACTATCTTGGCTGCTTTCTTATCCAGATAACACAGCAATTTATCAAGGTCAAATTGATTTAATATAGAACTCATTACGACTGAATAGATATTATTTTGATGTGTTACTGTGGTAACGAAACACCATACATATATCACACACTATTATTTTTCTGATTTATCATGGTAAGGCCAATAATTTGGGACCATTTTCAACAAAATCGGAGCATTTTTCAATTTTGCTCAATGTGATGCCAAAATTAGACCTATGACGTCACAATGTTACATTCCTGCTCATAACTCCATAACCGTACATCTTGGATAGGTCAAACTATACCTTTTCTGAATCCTTATGACTAGAGGAACACGTTGTTTGTGTTTTAACCAAGTACAAGCAAGTTTGAACTTGACCTCTGTGTAAAAGTTTAACGACTTTTCCCACCAAATAATGGTGCTGTTGAAAATGCCCTCATAGTTTATAACAATGATAAGAACTATAAGTACTCTATCTCTGACAAATACGGCATATTTAACATGATTTTCACAATTCTTACGGGAATTTATTGGACTGCTCAAGCACTGATCTCCTTCTGTTCACTAATTTAAGAGAATTCATGCGCCCGGTTCATGCGTAGCATGACAAAGAGACGAATCCAGATTCGGCAGTCAAACTTATATTGATATGCTTGATATGGGTAAACATTTGTGGATTTAAGGAAAGTTGGCGGAATTGACCAGTATTCGAGCACTTTGAAGATCTTATCGAGGTCATTAGCAGGTTGAGTCATTAATTAAAATAAAAAAAGAAAGAAAAGCGCAGTGATTTATAGTGCGCTACGCACAGGCACAACGCATAGACGTTGATCTACAAGCATAAGCACACTTTACAGGTTGTTGCTGAGCACTACGGCCCACATCATTCCATAAACCATTAAACAACAAATCAGGGACTTTGCTGCTTCAAGAGCGCACACCCTAGACAATACATAATCTTCGCAACCCGAGTTTCGTACGGGTTATAACGAGACAAATTAGCAGTAAGTTCCTTGTCCAGGGGAATTTCAAGCTAACTCGATTTCTCCACGAGAGCGTACTAGGCACCGCCAGGGTTCGAACCCGCAACCTCTCGCACCATAGTCCAACGCCTTATCGTTTGAGCTAACTTGACTTAAAGGTAGTATTCAATATTCACGGAAAAAATCATTAGACTTGAAAGAACTTATTTCAGTGAAATCTATTCATATTTTATTGCATACTTCACTACTATGATCTTAGATGAAGATCGTGGTGAAATTATGCTCACCATGATCATCAATACCCAGCAAGTGCAAAAAAAATATTTTGGCAAAAAATTTTGCTAAATAAGTTTTCAAACATGTTTTTGAATATTATTAAAACGTGTTATACACTTTCTAAGCCGACATTTAAACGTTTCTGTTTAAACGTCTCTGTTTGGACTTAGACTTACATTTTCACTTTGGACTTACTTGACTTACATTAAGTCACCTTTAGACTTAGACTTAATGAACTTACATATTGTCACTTTGGACTTAGACTTACTGAACTTACATTATATGTCTTTATGGACTTAGACTTACTGGACTTATCATGTCACTTTAGACATAGACTTACATTATGTCACCTTGGAATTATACTTACTGACTGACTTACATTATGTCACTTTGGACTTACTCTTACTGGACTTACATCATGTCACTTTAGACATAGACTTACATTATGGCACTTTGGACTTAGACTTACTGGACTTACATTATGTCACTTTGGACTTACTCTTACTGGACTTACATTAAGTCACTTCGGACTTAGCCTTACTGGACTTACATTATATACCGTGTGCAATAAGTTCGTTCCGCCCCTACCCCAAAGCATCTTGTACTTAGACTTATTTGACTTAAATATGGATTTCAACTGGAATAGTCCAATAGGAGGCAATCGTTATTGTTCTCAAAGCAATCCACTGATTAACTTTAGATAATAAAATAGGAAAGACACCTTGAAAACCCTTTACTTTTTTATTGATTATTATTGACTATCTACGATTATTATTACAATGATGATAACATGATTAGAACTGCTCCCAATGCGCTGCCAAGAATTATGGTTCCCGTACAACGTAGCCCCGAACCTTCATTTTCTGGAATGCAAAAGGTAAGAAAATCATTTTGAGAGCTTTGCAAATCAGAAAAAGACACACCATCATTAGCCTAGATCCCAGGTGGATGGGGATGAATCCTCCAATATTTTGATAAGGGGGGTAGTCCATACAATCACTGTGATCCTCCCAATGTTGCCGCCTGTATGTGAGTTTCAGCCCAAATTAACCATGCCTTTAAATTTGTTCCACTTTTTGTACCATATTTCACCTTTTTAGCTTCAATGGCAAACCCATCCCCCATGTCAAAAAGAAATCTATTCCAATCTACTCCACTCTACTCATAACATCCTCAATCTTAGGCTATTGACGGACATACGTTATTCCGTACATAATAATTGTGATTGCTTCACAGCCTTGGTCAATTTCTGGGTCAAAAAATTTATTATAAAAGTTGATACTCCAGAAATAGGTCATGGTTGTTGGGCCTATACAGGGTTAAAAAAAATACCCCCCCCCCCCTAAAATTACAAAACATTTCTGTGCATGACTTGACGTACAGTTTGTTGATTTGAAAAATTCAAAAAGCTATGAATAAAAGAATCATTTTTTTATCTTCCCTAATTTGTCCCATTTCTAAACACAATTTCCAAAAATGATGCTTCCAAAAAAGTTGCATTTTTCAACATCTATATACATTTATTGTACAAAAACGTTCTGTATATCACTGTTATGATTGATTTAATTGATTTATTTTCCTTTACTTTTCCGCTGATCCTCAGTTAACCATGTAACCATCATCCAGTACAAAACAATGATTCGTTGGCATTACAATACAATTTGACATAAGGTTTTCTTTGAAGTACAGGGTGTCCCAGAAAAAATTACTGAGTGAATAAAATTGAATGTAAGTCGATAAATAGACATCATAATCAAACAATTTAAAATGTAACGCATAGCCTATTTTATTGTGCCTCACATACGAAAATTTTATTTTATTTGGTTGACTGGTTGCGAAGAAATTAACGATTACATAATGCGCGCATCAATGCAGTTCATTCCAAGTTTGATCAACAGGCACCTTTATCATACTCGCTCACCGCTTCCTAAAGTTTGTGTATCTCATTAAATTTAGTTCACATTATATGTTTTATAATTCGACGGTGTTACATGTATGTTATTCATGCTTTCACTGCTTTGTCCGAGAAAACTTTGATTTCTGCAATAATTGGTAGCTTTCCAACTTTAATTCTTTAGGTTGTGCAAATATGTTATATTTTAACTTTCCAAATAACATTTGAGCCAAGAATGACAATGATCAAGTGCTTACAGCTTCACGTGTAATTTTTGATACCATGCGAAATTAATGTTGAAGTTTTATACTTTGCATTACAATTTCCTTGAAATATTCCTAAAACATTAACGTGTGTGAGAAAGATTTTTAACCAGCTGGTATTCTGTATGCAATAATTCTTTATACAACATTTATATCAACATTAACGAAAAAAGATATTTACAAGTACTGAGCATTATCTTACATGCAAGCTTTCATTTTCAATATCGTGCAGATTTTTCATATTTGAACACAACCTAATTATATTAACAACCTAAGAAATATTATTTAAAAGAACGAAAAGGATTTCACCGAACAAAATATGAAGCCTATTCTCAGTTAATCACTAGTACGCATTGTGTTGAATGATCTTTCTTTCAAACATGGAATGAAATGAATTGACGCATGCTTTATGTAATCGCTCATTTCTTCTCAATCAGTCAACCGATTCCAATAAAATTAGCATATAAGATGCAGAATAAGATGGGCTGCACGCTGATTTTTAGATTTTTGGATTCTGATGTCTATTTCTCGACTTACGTCCAAATTCATGTGCCTGGTACTTTTTTCTGGGACACCCTGTATGATCAGCATTTTCAAAATGATAAAATCACATGGGAGTCTCCATGCATACCTTTGACCAAAAAGGTTGAACATTTACCTGTGAGTAGTGATAGCTTTCTTGGATAAAGGCGTAACAATCATAATGTGGCCACAAGAGTTGAGGTTGGGATTCTTACATGTACATCAAACCTCTTAATTCAAGCAATCTCTAATGGTCATTTCTTCTTTTACTTGTACGCCTTTATCCAAGAGAACCGTCGTTCTAGATCATTGCAACTGTTTACAAGTAAATTCCATCTCTTCTTGCCAACGAAAGAACTAAGCATCACGCTACAAACCTTATTTCCCCTATAGTGATTTTACCATTTTTGAAACACCCGCTGAATAAACACTTCAAAGAAAACCACATTCATGCCCAAATTCATGTCAATTAATCATTGTTTTATACTGAAAGATGATTGCATGGGTTGATTGAGTTATGATACACATAAAATTAAAGAAAACAAACAAACAATTAAATCAATCAAAACATTCGTCGCTGTTTTGGCATACTGTCGTATAACGTTAATGTCGTTTTGAGAAAATCGCGTTTAAAGTTATTCCAATTTTTGAAGACCCACTGGAGAGCACCAAAGTAAAATATGTTTATTATTATCAAAGAATATAATCAATAATATATTTGTCTTTGTTCTCAACTTAATACAAACTTTTTATCCATTCACTAATTAGAAGTAATTTATCTGCAAACAACACATACGGCAGTATGCCAAAATATGCACAATTTGACAACCTATGTAAAAATATATGATACGCCATGTGATATGACAGCATGCCAAAACAATAGGAAACACCAGTTACACGGTGGCCTATGGCGACGTATCATGATACGACTATGATACGACTGTATGCCAAAAAACAAAATGAAGATTTAGGGAGGGGGTTACATAAAAACCATGTCGTATCATACTAATTAGTGCCATATCTCATTAACTAATTACATTTAGGTCTCAAAACTTTGTGAATATATAGAGTTTCATTCATAGATTTTGAAAGTTTATATAACTCATTTTGCCCAAAAATCGTCATACGACACTATGCCAAAACAGCGACGCATTGATCACGTTGATATCGAGAACGCTTTTGTACATATAGGATGTTGAAAAGTGCAACTTTTTCTGAAAGCATCAATTTTGGAAAATGAGATTCTATTTGACCAAAGAAAAATTATGTTGAAAAGGGAGAACATTGAGAGGGTAGAAAAAAGTTTCCTCTATTCATAGGTTTTTAAATTTTTCAAATCAATAAAATGTATGTCAAGTTATGTATAAAAATGGTTTTTTTTGGAACCGTTTATTATGAGTCCCCTTCAGCATACTTTTGCCCAATCGGACAGAATAAGATTTTCATCAGTTTGATCACTGATGTCATGTATGTGACCAATCGGTACCCCATCGGTACGTCTTGAATGAAATCACATTATGACGTCTCGCGAAAACATCATATCAAATGATAACAAGCAGGAAATAGCAGGATCTTGAATAAACACAAAAAATATGAATTATTCTTACCGATAGAGTATTTAATATTGAAGCCTTTGTTCGATCTTGATCCATCTGATCTAAATTGTATCCACAGGTAGTTTCCCATAGACTGATACGGTTCGATAGCATCATCACCGCAATATATCTCACCGTCATCATCCCGTGATTTCGTCTCAAAGGTCTGTTTCAAAAAGAAATTTGATATGCCTATATAAACGTAATGTAAGATTTGCTAAAGAGGATACCCTCAATTTTCTCAATATTATGGTTATCACACAATCATAACACTGTGTATAGCTGTGTATACTCCTCAACAAGAGAGGGGGCGTAAGAGTTAATCTGTCACATGGTTGGGATCCGGTCATCAAGCAACTTCCTCATCGATTGACCTCGGATGACCCTAAATCATCCACCCAGCTGAAGGCCAAAGGTTTTGGCTGATACGTCGGTGATTCCATCTAACCAAAAGTGAGTTTTTCTGGTTAACTAATTAACTAATTAATCACACAATCATGTTTTGATTAAAAAAAGAATTTGGCTCCTTGACTTAAATATTGGGTACATGTGTATCCAAGAGGTCAAAAAGATATGGACTATTCCAATAGGCTTAGTAGCAGTTTAAAATATGGACCCATTCATATAGGTGCGCTAGTAAATTCCTTTTGATGCATTAGCACCTCTTGACGAACATGAACAACCCGGGTAAACAACTTCATTTTGTGGGGGAAAAAAGAGTTAAAAATCGGGCAGAAAACGGCAAAAATCGACCTATTGTTATAGTTCGGCTACAAATGAGACCCATTATTATAGTAGTCCTAGGCTAGAAATGATCCACTTTCATAGTTGCATCGGTAGTATAGTATATCATAAAAATGACCCATCGTTATAGTTTCGAGATAGAGGCCGAGTGATTCAGGCTAAGCACACCACCTGTACGATAGATAGATACGTTTCTTTCCCACTACGAATGCGCCGCTGCCATTCATCAGCTGAAATGACTCATTTTTACTATCTGCGCAGGTAAAGTTAATTACGCATCTTTAGCGTTACCAGGTTAATAAAATTCGATATCTGTCAGTTTTTGTTTTCAAAGCGCAGACTGGATGTTCAAAGCGCAGACAACAGCTTACCATATTCTTTCAACACATATATTCAACTGCAAGTCTAACAATAGGTGTTTACAAGTATCAAAAATAACGAGATATATTCAAGGATTTGAGACGACAATCATTGAATAGCAAGAGTAAATACACCACCATATATTACTTAAATACTCTTACCATTACTCATTTTTCATTATAGCTAGGAATGAATACCAGAAATAATTTCAAATGGCGGTCACTCAATTCATCTCAATGTGCTTGAAGAATGTGCTGTTAATTGTCAATGAGTTTTCAATTCACAGACAATGAGACCCTCCCCTGTTCAACAATAGAATTTGGCCTGGAGGTACATGTAACTCATAGCAAAATTTAGTACATCGCTGAGCTATAGCGATTGATTTTTAGCTAATGAGATAGAACTCCGGGAAATGCGAGCTACCTTATTGGTCAAATACCAACGGCTCACCGCACGCGGAGTATAAACTCAACCTGTGCTGTAACTTAGCAACTACTCTCAGCAGCCAGGGGGGTATTTTATAGACCCACGTGTTTTGCTGCAGGTCATATTTCTATTGGTTCGTTTACTGCCTGCACAAAATAATTATTTACCTGGTGTGGACGATGTACAGGGCTCAAAGAATTTTGATCTTTTTGGCCATGTTACCAAGGTAACAAACCACCTGAGAATTGGTGAACTATTCTTTTTTAAATTCATTTTTGTCCCTAATCCAATATTTGTCATTTGACCCTTTCCCCTTTATAACTCAAGAAATGTACATCGGAGAAAGGAGGTGAAACCATACTTTGTTTGAATCTTTATGACGAGAGGAATACATTGCTATGGTTTTGAACAAGATTTCACTAACTTTGAAATGTCACCCCTTGCATAATAACGGCCATTTTGGATTTATGCAAATTAGGCACTGTTCCAATACTTGGAATTTCCGGGAATATTGATATGTTTTTGTGTGAGCTTTTGGGAGAAGGACGCATGTGAAGTGGATTCTGCTGCAAAAAGTGGTGAGTGATTTCATATTTTGACTGATCTCATGATCTTGCTTAATTGTAACATTTTGCCGTCCCTCAAACCTATTTCAAAAAGTGGTATCCTCGGCCCTACCTATGACATGTATGACGTCATAATGTGTGTGCGCTTAAAGAGGAAGCCCTGCCAGAGCAGTTCTTTTGGGGGAACCAAAGCTGCCTGGTTATCAAATTAATCAGTGACAAGATTATCTCTGAATCTGACAGGTGCTAATTGATGGAATAACATTAAAACATCAATTCAGAGATTACCTTGTCACTGATTAATTTGATAACCAGGCAGGTTTGGTTCACCCCCGAAGAACTGCTCTGGTGCGGCTTCGTCTTTAAGCAAAATTTCATAATCTTATCTATACCGTAGTAGGTCAAAATGAGTAGCTGTTTTTCTCAGCCCCCACCCCGTTTGGTCCTGTGGGGCCAGGGGGTCATGGTGTCAAAATACTGAGGGCAAACAAACCCGACATGCAAATTTGAATTCAGCATTTCGAAAAAGAGTGGTTACTAACTTTTACTCACAAATACTGTACGAATCTTGAAATTTTGAAAGTAGAGCCATTCTATTCTAAATTGATGATATAATTTGTTTTCCTAATTTCTTACCCTTAGCCAATCATAACAAATGCGTCTAGAACTACACTGGCCTGCTGTACAAATTAGACTTGTTCCTGGGTTCTGCAAATCGAAATCGGCGAAACGTAATGTAATTTTGGTGTCTGGAGGTCCCTGTATTATCCACGTGCATCTTGCGTTCGATGGGTAGTCTGATGGGTAATACGGTGAGCTGATAAACCCTGATGTAGGTGATGTTACATCTATTTTACCGCCACAGCTATCAACAGTATTTACAACACCTGGTAGGGGGAATATCAAATACAAACGCAATAACAAAATGGGGGATGAAAAAGAAATAAAAGAACAGTTTACCAACCCAAAGGGTTATAATTAAACAAGACAATATATAAATACAAATCCCGATCGGCACACAACCCAACTTGAAAAAAAAAGCAAAGAAATGTGCCGGTATGGGATTCGAACCCACGACCTTCCGATCTCTAGACCTGACGGACGCCCTATAAATTAGGCATCTACCCGCTAGTTTATGTAGACAATATTGTGGTATACAATGGGCTATTCCAAAAAATAATAAGTGCACACCCCTATAGAGGAGTTACTTTTCAATAAAAGAAATGTCTGGATTTCCGAGTTCGCTTTCTGAAAACGACTGGGATATTCTAGTTGCCATTGTTACTGGACAACACTTGAAAATGCAATTAAAGGAGTATTTCGTGATCCTAGCATCCTCTATTTATGTCATTTTTCATTAGATATCCACGAAAAAACCTATTCCCAAAATTTCAGTTGATTCCGATTTTGCGTTCGCGAATTATGCATGATTATGTGTATTACACTGCTCCATAGACAATGCGTTGTAATTTCGTTCTGGTGCACCAGAACGAAATTCAAATTTCACGATATAATATCTTTGCTAAACGAATTAATCTGAAGAAATATTTTGTACATAAACATTATGTAGCCAGAGGTTTCCAGTGATATAAAAATCTCAACTTTTTTTGAGAAAAGTGGGGGATGAGGCTGTGGATCACGAAACGCCCTTTTAAATGAATGAAATATCACGGAATGACCAACATCAACATGAGTCTCTCAAATTGAGGATATCTGAGTTTGCGCTATTTTTCTGCTGGATTTTTTCACCTTTGCACAATTAAAGTCTTGATTTCTAACAATGATGACTGAACAAAAAGTCTGGACTATCCGAACGCCTCTATCATGTCTATAGGGGGTGTGCATCTATTTTCTGGAATAGCCCAATACACACAAACATAATATAATACGCAAGTACACCAGTAGGGTTGGAAAAAAGTTCTTGACGTATAGTGAATTCAGCACCTTATGGTTAAAAAACGTTTATGGCACAATTGCGCGCGAAGCGGGCGAAAAAGTTTGCCATTTTGAAGGTAAAATGTTGAAATATGGTTCCAAAATTGAATAAATTCGCGCGAAGCGTGATAAAAATTTGCACTATTGGGGCTAAAATGGCCAAATATGAGGTTAATTTGGTCAGAAACCCACATACAGGCGTCTACATTGGGGGATGATTGTATGGACCATCCCCCCTGGCAAAATATTGGGGGATTTATCCCCCCCCCATCCCCCCGGGATCTACGCCTATATTTGACAATATGTTTAATATATAGTTATAAAATAAAAACTTACAATTTTGTTCGTCCGATTGATCTTGGCAGTCATACTCGGTGTCACACACAAACCCATTATAGACACAGTCACCGTTGTCGCATAAATCGTTATTGCCGCTGCAAGCTGAAACATCAGTAATTACAAGTTTAATATTTCTCCAATAATGGCTTGTGGGTTTTAGTTCCTCGAAAGATGGTGCGCCCGTTTACAATCACGTGATTGCAAACACCGAATCTGATTGATTAGTAAGCTGCTCGTAACGAGAATTTTGCTTGAGCCTGTCACATCATGACCCAAGTGTGTGTCCACCCGGACCGAATGATTAAACAAACAAACAAACGAACGAACAAACAAACAAACAAACAAACAAACAAACAAACAAACAAACAAACAAACAAACAAACAAAAACAAACAAACAAACAAACAGACAAACAAAAGAAGCTGCGCGTAGGTAGCTGCACGTTATGACTTGGGTGGCTTGCCATACACGCACGACTGGTGTATCATTACATGTAAGCAGGTGTATCATTACATGTAAGCAAGTTCAAAAACTGAAATAACCCACTATAAAATAATAAAGAACTGTGTGATTTTTAAAAAGCACGGACGTACTGAATTTACATGATTTAAAGACCTATTCAGTGATTTGCTCATCCGGAGGATCGTAATAATTATCAAAATTAAGACTCCGACACCTTTGTCAATTTCATAATGTGCTAACATAGCCTGTCAGTGGTTGAGTCGAAAGTCGTGTATTAAAGACATTTTACATGAATCTGTAATTTCTCTACTTGAGTAGAAAAATCAGTTACATATTTGAATGGGGCATCAACTTTGTTAATACTGCTGTTTTCCTCGTTTTTGCCAATTTTTTTCATTTCAAAAATACCTAGTGACAATTTTATGACGTATCCTTCACCTTTAAGCAATTTATAAACATTTTTTTAATTCATTTACACCTTTGCTGGGATCACAGAATAGACCTTTAAGTAAAAAAGAATAAACTAAATCATTGAAAGCGAATTAACATTTCAATAAAAACACACAATACCTGTTTGCCCTTGATCGACAATTGCAGACAATAGAACGACGAGCTGGATTACACATATGAATTCCATCATCGTGCTGTCGAATGCAAAACAAATACTTATATAAATTTACTTCCTTTTACATCCAGGTGAGTCCAAAAGTGCAAAAGGCAAAAAAAAAAAATCATATTTATTTTATAACCAAATTTAAAGTTTTAAAACTTCGTGTGAATGCTACATTCAAAATTCTAATGCACTTTGTACAAATATTTTAATTAGGTATCGCAATAAAAATGCTCATAATAATAAAATGGATACAAGAGAACAGGTAGTTTCACGAAGAATAAAATATCGTCAGAAATAATATTATTTTGGATCATTTTGGATAATGTATGTAAACCTTTGTTTGCAGTGCTTACTGATATCAGATTCCAGGTTATTTAAAAATATGGCAAATAATAAAGGGGAATGATTATCACCCTGACGAATACCTGTTAAGGATGGAAAGAATTGAGAAATGTTTCCACTGTGGTATTTGACACAAGATTTTGCTTTCGCATAAATATGTGCAAGACCGTGAGAATTTTACCATTAATACCAGCATTTCTGTCTATTAATCGTATCAAATGCTTTAATGAAAGCACAGAGGAGTTTTGTCCCTTTATGCAAATGAATGTCAATGATACCTTTTAATGCTATAAGAAGTAAAAGATGCTAATACAAGTTCAAGATAATTTTTACATACATTTATTATGTCTCCTACAACATATATGTATATATTCTTGATCTTGATGAAATAAACTGAAACTAAACCTGAAAATATGATCAAGCGCTGAGTATTGTTTCTAAAGCCGGCTTGATTGTAATGTATGTACATCATATAGGCTACGAACAAGACGTTCATTATAAAGTCCATTCTAGGACCAAAAGTGCATTTCATCCGATATCTAAAAACACCACTCGTATTCACTTACTTAAGTGGGCCAAAAATAACAAATAAATGAGAAGTATCATCTTACCTTTGCCTTCAGTGTTTGGTGCAGGAAGTGTATTAGTATGATGTCATGCGAGTGGTGCAAGTCGTTGTGAGCATGTTGTGAAATGTTGAGAAAGCGGCATTTTTATAGCCACAGAAATAGCCCAACCGTAGCCAGAATGTGGTATCAATCCGCCAGTGGAATCACGTCATAGTTATTTTCATCGTTGACTGATCTATTTTTCAGCCATTAATTGGCCTTAAACTTTTTGTGAAGAGTTTTCTAATTATGACCCTCTCCTCAAGACCACGCCCCCTCGGGGTGGAGCTATGTTACCACCAGCAAAGAGGATAATGGGATACCAATCACTCTGAAAAAGTATGTCGTCCATGACATACGAAACTGTCCGGTCAGTGTCAAAATGTTGTTTTTGTAAGATGAAAACGCCAAATTATATTAAACTTTTTTGTTTTGTTACATTTAACGGGCACTCAGACATTGTCAGAAGGCTTGAGTTGTAAAATTAGGGTGACCTAACACAAGGCTTTATACAAAATACGAAATAGTGATACGCGTACCAGAGTAGCCTAATGACAATAGAAAACGGTTAAAGTTGATCACCAAAATTATCATAACTTTGCAATCAGATATTTTTTTGCACTTCGTCAACTTTCACCCATTTGCAATCCTTTGTCAACTTTCACCCACTTTACCTCCAGTGAGTTCAGAGTATGATCAAACATAATACTTATTCGTCCGTGACTTTATGCATTGATTGAAATGTGCGTTTTGTATCCCAACATCAATGGGAATGTCCCTACTGATCCCCAATAAATCATCAGATTATGAATCGCTATAATGATATTTCAATAAAGTATGCCCTTGTTTGTTGCTACATTATGTCAATTGTTGTAGTATTGTGAAACAAAAATCATATAATTTAGACATCTATTGACCCTTCGAGCCATCTTTTGACCCTTAGAAGTAGTGCCCAATCAGCAGTAGATAGTAGAACTAGTGTGCTATCAGCAGTAGATAGCTGATGAAGTAGTGTGCTATCAGCAGTATATAGTTGATGAAGTAGTGTGCTATCAGCAGTATATAGCTGATGAAGTAGTGCCCTACCAGCAGCAAATAGTTTATCATGCTAATAGTGCCCTGTATCAGTAGTGTACTAGTAACAGATAGCAAACAAGTAGACTGCCCAAAGTGTCTCGTGCTATTTTGCGCGATTTGTACAAGTTGTAACAAAAATTATAGAATTTAGAAAATAGTATTAGGCAAGCATGTCACTTATTGACTGTATTAAATTTTGATCGTCAAGGTAATTTCTCAAGATACTACATAAGCACGGTGGCCGAGCAGGACGGGCTCAAACTCATAATCGGAAGGTTGTGGGTTCGAGCCTCGGCGACGCCATCGTGAGTAAGGCACTTTATCGCGATTACTCCTCTCTACCCAGGTGTATAAATGGGTACCGGCATTCTTAAATGCTGGGAAGGTAACAGAATCGCTATGGAGGAGGTGTGGCGATCCCCCATAGCAACATTTCACGCTGGAGTCTGGCCTAATCGCTAGCGAAAGAGAGATGGGCACTCCGTCCTATAAAAATGCAGGTTCGACTCCTTTACCTTTCCCTTTTACTACATAAGCTTTGTTTCAATAAAATTGTTGGTAAGCAAATGTTCTCAAAACAGATCCAAAATAAGTAAATTAGGTAATAGTTCGATTCCACCCAATTACGTGATTATTAGTTGCTATATGTTCTGCTATGGCCGATTTGTATGTTTCTGAAGTAGATGCCATGTCCACTCTGCGCTCTAGTGAAGATTTTCTGGCTAGGTTTTTCAGATTCAGTATTGTGTTCTTTTAATCTGGTAGACAATAAGCGGCCGGGTTTTCCTATTAAGTTGCACGAGAGTGTACTTCGGAAACATACAAATCGGCCATAGCAGAACATACATCAACTTATAATCACGTAATTGGGTGGGAGGAGGACAAAGTCATCGACCAAGAGGCAAACAAAACAACTTGCTGGCTTAAACAGTTAGCAGCCTGCACAACCGATTCTTTAGAAATGCTTAGTCGCGCTGAAAGTCGATCGATACATGTTAAAATCAGCACAATTCAGAGATACACCTTTTTGCTATGAAATTAATTTTCTCGGTCAAATATAAAGCAATATTTTTTTTTCTTCAGTAATGTCAGTTAAAAACTTGGTGCTTGGATATACATTTTTTTACAAATCCTGGTGTTAAAATTAAGCATCAAATTGTGTCTTTTAGTGTGATATTTTTGATTTTTATAGGCCTTCAGTTCGCACGCGAGCTTTTTACGGAATTCATTTTTAGCGTCTCAAACTAATATAGTTTGCTAAAGAAAGATATTTCCCACCTCTGTAAAGCACATCGTGTGGGTCTATATATTATAGTTTTGTTAGAATTTCCGTTTTTATTTTACCCTTTTTCCCTTTATACTCCGAAAATGTCTAACTCAGTACTTTTATCTCGAGAGCAACCAACAGAAATAGTCGATATGTCCTTTGTTGTTTATCCAGGTCAATTTTCCATTGAAAGCAAATTGCCCGACCAGCGATTTGGTAGCCCAAATCCCCAATTGAGTGTTCTGGTTAAACATGATCAGTAGGAGCGTATAGGCCTGGGAATTTCTTTGCTATATTGAAGTTCTAGCAACACTGTAGCCATGCCGGTATTCCTATTAAACCCAGGGATATCGATCCACAATGCTAGTATTAGCCTTAGATTTCACTCGTTGATTTTGAAAATGGTCAGCCGGCAGTTAAAATAGTGAAATGAAAACGCAAATTCTGACAAAACTATGATATATCGCTCACGGTGATGTGCGTTAGAAAGTTGGGAAAAATCCTTCATTAGCGAACTATCTTACTTTGAAAAGCTAAAAGGTTGATCCAAAAAAAGGCTCGCGGACAGAGTTTAAGCCTATCAAAATCGAAAATCTTACACTAAATCAAGCACTACAATTTTTCCTGACATTTACTGAAAAAATGAAAATGATTGCTTTTCATTTGGCCGAGAAAATTAATTTTTACATCGGTTGTGCAGGCTGCTAACTGTAAACAGTTAGCAGCCTGGACAACCGATTCTTTGTTCTGCAAGGCTCACTCAGTCATTTAATGAGGCAATACAAACGATCGAATTTGGTGTTGAAATGAGCTAAATTTTGAGTTACACCTTTTCAATGTAAAATTAATTTTCTCGGCCAAATAAAATGCAATCATTTTCATTTTTCAGTAAATGTCAGGTCAAATTGTAGCGCTTGATACTGTATTTTTCAAATCCTAGTGTTAAACTTAGGCGTGAAATTCAGTCATTTCGTGTAAGATTTTCGATTTTGATAGGCTTAAACTCTGTCCGCGAGCCTTTTTTTGGATCAACCTTTTAGCTTTTCAAAGTAATATAGTTCGCTAATGAAGGATTTTTCCCAACTTTCTAACGCACATCACCGTGAGCGATATATCATAGTTTTGTCAGAATTTCCGTTTTGATTTCACCACTTTTCACTCCCGCCTGAAATTTTTTTCAAAATCAACGCTGGAATCTAAGGCTGATACTAGCATTGTGGATCGATATCCCTGGGTTTAATAGGAATACCGGCATGGGTACAGTGTTGCCAGAACTTCAATATAGCAACGAAATTCCCAGGCCTAATATAGCGCTCCAACTGATCACAGCGGCGTAGCTGGGATTTTTTCCAAGGGGGCAAGTCTGTATGGGCGGTGGCCCAAATCCACCAAATTTCCCTGCACTGGGGGGGAGGGGGGCGGGGGCCCAAATAGACAATTTTTGCCAGGCTTATTGAATATAATCGTATGGTATTGCATATCGTATGGATTCTCCATCTCTCAGCCCCTCTTCTCCCTCTCTTCCCCTCTCTCTCTCCTCTCTTTTTCTTCTTTCTCCCTCCTTTTTCCTCTTTTTTCCTTGCACTAGGGGGCGGGGCCCAAATAGGTAGTGGGGGTGTATGTAGGGAAACTTTGGGGTGGTACTCAACACACTTTAACCATATGACTTCCAATGCAAGGCTTATTGTTGCCACAAATGTTTTTTTTCCCTTAAGGTTATTTAATAGGTTTTTTATAAACTTCCACACCTGTGCACCCACCCCACCCCATAGGCCTACATGTACATGATATTACATAATAATATATAGCATAGCTATACATTTAGGTATACGCCTACATGTCAAATTAAAAACAAACCCGAACACAAGTCTGAAGGGTGTAATGAAAATGGCAACCCGCGATGGGGGGGGGGGGGGTAGGTCATACAAAATTCACCTGGAGATAGGAGGGACAGAAGATTAAAATCCCGTATAATAACACGCTAATTTTTCTAGGTTTGGACCGTGGATTTTCCCATGGACCTCAAGCGTGCGTCTCTTTTAAGAGAAAATACGGACTAACCTAGGTAAACAAACAAACAGACAGACAAAATGGTTTTCATAATCATGGAATCCATATAAATTGAAATTGCAGGCTATCACGGTAGCAAATTTTTAAAATTCACCTCATTTACCAGAAAACCAAATTGGGGATTTGGGCTACTAAATCGCTGGTCGGGCAATATTTGCTTTTCAATGGAAAATTGCCCTGGATGACAACAATGAAAATATCGACTATTTCAGCTGGTTGCTCACGAGATAAAAGTACTGAGTTTGACATTTTCGCATCATGAAGGGAAAAAGGTAAAATAAAAACGGAAATTCTGACAAAACTATAATAGACCCCCACGATGTGCGTTACAGAGGTGGGAAATATCTTTCTTTAGCAAACTATATTAGTTGAGACGCTAAAAAATCAATTCCGTAAAAAGCTCGCAGGCGAACTCAAGCCCTATAAAAATCAAAAATATCACACTAAAAGACACAATTTGATGCTTAATTTTAATACCAGGATTAAAAAAAAATATATATCCAAGCACCAAGTTTTTAACTGACATTACTGAAGAAAAAAAAATATATTGCTTTATATTTGACCGAGAAAATTAATTTCATAGCAAAAGGTGTATCTCTGAATTGTGCTGATTTTAACATGTATCGATCGACTTTTAGCGCGACTAAGCATTTCTAAAGAATTGGTTGTGC
This sequence comes from Amphiura filiformis, assembly GCF_039555335.1. Taxonomy (NCBI): domain Eukaryota; kingdom Metazoa; phylum Echinodermata; class Ophiuroidea; order Amphilepidida; family Amphiuridae; genus Amphiura; species Amphiura filiformis. The sequence continues at coordinate 6,763,686 of NC_092635.1, forward strand.
AGGCGGCTGACTGTAAAGACTCGAAATATTTCTCGTGCGTACCTAATTTACTTATTTTGGATCTGTTTTAAGAACATTTGCTTACCAGTGACCTTTATAAATAAACCTGATGAATAAGTTCAGAATAAAATTGTTGGTCTACAAGTGAAGATATAGTCAATTGTGCAAAGTAGTCCTAAAACAGCTTGGGCATTTCGTATCTGAATTGATTTGAATCATGAACCATCTGGTCGGTGCTCTTAAGATGGGTAATTGTAAACAATGGGGGCATTTGAAGTGCATGATATTTTAATTTATGATTTTGATAAACATATTATATTATTTATTTACTAATGTCAATTAAGTGAAAGAAAAAAAATGAAAAAACTTTGCTTTTGTTCTGAGATTTTTGACGATATGCATGACAGCTCATTTACGCAGTACAAACTTGAGCGATTAAGTAAAATCGGGCATAACGTTTGAACCTGAACTAGGAAAGACACAAAGTAAAGCTTTTCTGTTACACTCTAAATTACAAGGATTTAAAAATAAAACCTTAAGGATTGTAGTTAGGAACCAATCAATTTTAGATTTAAAATTAATCTTATAGATTTGATTTTAAAATTTTAAAAATTTCATTTTAAATCTCTCTGGCTGGAAAGGTCACGGTGAATTCGCCGTGGACGTAAGTGCACTATGAATAGCCATGATAAAGTCAAATGACTCTCAAAGTGGAGTAAACTAGCACTGACTCTCACAAGGAGTCGCCTGACTGTCACAAGCGAGTCAGTTGACTCTACCCGTGGAGTTAATTGACTCTACCTGCGAAGTCTTGCACGACGTGGTAGTTATTTGACACTGACTCTCAAAAGGAGTCGGGACCTGATATACAGAATCAATTGACTCTACCCGTGGTGTCAATTTACCCTACATTCAGAGTCATCGACGCGGTTCACGTGTATTGCTGTGGTACTCGCGGTCATTTTGTATAATATACTGCTGCTGTTTGCTGCTACTCAGCATGCTGGTCATTCACACGGTGTATCATGTGTTTGATTTTGAACAGTGTAATGTGGTATTTTCATGCTGTAGTTTAATTTGGTTTTGAGCTGGATTCCAGTTTAGATTTTAGACAACAAAAATCATGAAAATTGGACAATCTTAACTGTTTTTATGAAATTGACCTCGAACAAAAGTGTGTTGACCTTTGTCACGTTTCTGCCCATAGCTCCGTAACTAAAGGTCGCAGATAGGGTAAACTATACATTTTGGGTTCTTTGTGACTAGGTGAGTAATTTGATATGCTTCTCAATAGGATTAGTGTATTTTGAAGAGGGCAGCCCAAGCCAAATTTGTTCCATATGGAAAGGTTTTTATACAAAACGATTCCCATATTACCATCATGCGCAAAGTTTCCACCTTGATACACCTGAGCACAAATTTTCGTTCAACACGTCCAAGAGCTCTTAAGCAAGCAGTAAATTGTCTCCGCACAGTCTTTGATTACACTACACGGTTGAGTGCATAACAATGTAAGAGCTGTGGAGCTTCTAGCTGAAAAATGGGCCTCTTTGGTTTTTGTCGAAACCTCAAGTGTTCCCGTCATCCAATCACATTTTTTTATATCAAACGAAAGCTAACACTTCCCCTAAATACCCCTTTCGTCACTAGGTCAACAGATAACGCAATTCAATGTTACAGCAAGGCGAATGTGGAAAATACCTATCTAATCACATTTTTTGACCAAAATAAAGGTTTTAAAAGTCAAAACCTCAAGTGTTCCTTACAATATTTTTCAAATTTTATGTCATTAAATGAAAAAGCACATAAATATTGTTCATATACTAGCGTCACTAGAATGAGCAATGGCTAATTCTCTTAAAATTGCAAATATTGTGCAAAAAGTTACTATTTTCGCCTGTTTTGTCATAAGGTTGTAAATTCAATGAACTATGACTTTGCTAAAAGAGCGCTTACAAAATGTTATGAGTACCCTTCAGGCATGCCACAAACACTTTCAAACCTTTGTTCCAAAGATTTGGTCACGACACATTAGCATTATTCTTTCGGACTAGGGATGTGTTCTGTATTAGAAGTAACTTACGTTCTTCATCAAACTTCTTATCTCTGTACTACAGAGTCTGTAGGCAAGCTCCGAAGAAAGATTATCAATCTCTTCTTTCAGCATTTTGTTTACTTAGTGTTTTCTGCAACAAACTGTATCAAGTTCTGCACAAGTGCTGATTGAAGCTCCGAGTTCAAGTCTGAAAGAGTACTAGAGATGGAGTTAAAACTTTGTTAGCCCATATGCCAAATCCAAAACCATGGACTCTCACGCGTGAGGTGTAGGTATAGAAGGTGATGGTTACACATGAAGATGTGCTACTAGATGTTGAGATCCTCTGTATATATTTCCATTTACAAGTTTGTTATTAACTTCTGATGGGCCATACATATGGTCTTTTTTATCTTTTCAGTTTTGATTTCTGTTTTCGTTCTAGGTTTCTAGGTATGCAAGCAATGTATGTTGATTTACAACAGCAGAAACTTATTCAGAAGAATCTAAGCATAAAACTGAAGATGATGGTATAAAATTCAGATGATAACTACAGATAAAAACTGTGATAAATAGGTTAATTGAAACACTAGAAACTAAAAATTATACACTAAAATTAAAATAAAATAATAATAAAATAATAACACAAACAATTATACCATCAAAGGTAAAATACACTCCTAAATAATTTTTTATACATGACAAGCTTTAACGAAAACTTTACACAATGTTACCAACTTCAAACTACTTTTTTACATTTTAATCACGCTTAACAAAATGAAATTTGTTTATAACACACACACCCCCACACACGTACACGAGGGTGATTCTACTGTCTTACTTTTCATGCTTAATTCCATAGCGTAAGACAACAAGGTACAAGGTAAGGCCCTAACAGCTAGCAGTAGATAAAGTGGTGTCCTATCAGCAGTATATAACTGATCAAATGTGCTTTCAGCAGTAGATAGTTAGACAAAGTAGTGTGCTATCAGTAGATAGTAGATGAAGAAGGGTCTTTTCAGCAGTAAATATCTGATGAAGTAGTGTGTAATCAGCAGTAGATAGCTGATGAATTAGTACTCTATCAGCAGTAGACAGCCTATGAATTTGTAACCTGTCACCAGTAGATATCATGCTGATGAAGTATTGCCCTATCAACAGTATATAGTTGATGAAGTGTCCTATCAACAGTAGATAGCTGATGAAAGTAGGTGCTATCAGCAGTAAATAGCTGATGAAATAGTGCCCTGGCTAATGAAGTAGTGAGCTATCAGCAATAAATAGCTGATAAAGTAGTACCCTATCAGCAGTAGACAACTGATGAATTTGTAACCTGTCAGCTGTAGATAGGTTATCACGCTAATCAAGTAGTGCCTTATACAGTGTGCCAGTAGCAACAGATAGTAAATAAGGTAGTGCCCTACAGGTAACAGTTAGCAGTAGATAGATGATGAAATAGTGTCTTATCAACAGTACATAGCTGATGAAATATAGTGAATAGGCGAACTGATGAAGTTTGCTATAGACAAATCACATGAACATGCATGATCATATTGTTTGTGCAGAAATTTACTTCTCTATACCGCCCTATATATTTCACAGAAATGATGCGTACCGTTGATGACTACACCACGCCATCAGCGACAGAAGCAAAACAGTATCATCCTTACTATATTCACTGGAAATTCTAAACAAATTGTCTGCTCCTATCACTCATGTCTGTAGCAATCATGTGGATTGTTAATTTAGTAACAGCGAAACGTGACTGCTTAGACAGTTGTGCGACACGTGCTGCTGGATTCAAAAGTCTTCACTAACCGTTTCTCGTGGATTTGATTTTTTTTTATCATCGTGCACGGTGTCGTCAGGTTTATATTGTTACAAATGCAGAACACTAAAAGATTGTTTGCTGACGATGCCTTCAAATGGCGGGAAGATTATTTTGACGCATTGGAATTTAGTGTCATTTGGCGGTGATTGCAGTACCCAAAGATTGTACACCGAACAGTCGGGAACTGAAGATCGGAAATATGTGGAATTTTCTCATCACAATTATTACTATATGACATTGAATCTAGAAACAAATATGCTGCTAGTTTCTTTGTACTGGTTTATTTCTCATATTGGTGAATGAATTTGAGAAGCATACTTACGGCCGGGACTTATCGCCAACCATGTTATTGAAACTCACCACTGTAACCACTGCAAGTGATAATGAATTCGATTTTGATTTACTTTATAAAATATTGTGTGCTTTCTGATTTCCCCTGATTTAAGGTTTGCCAAGAGATTTAGTTTTTGAGCCAAACCGACATAACTGGATGGACACTTACAAACTCTCTAAGTGAACTCTGCTGCTGATGAATCTGCAAACTTTGTAATTCATACATCTGTAATTCATACATCTTCGAGCTAAAAATATATTACAAAACAAACTTGTTTTAACATTTGCTATACATTTTAAATGTCTTTTTTCTAATACTAAAGCAAAGCTATTCCTGGGACGTATCTTAAAGTGACCGTAATGTAGCCATTGTCCTCGACGTATTATTTCTCGAAGGTAATTCCCTCGTGTGGCAAACTGCAAGCCATTATTCACGATTCCGTGTAGACAGCTATAAATATACAAAATCGGATTTGATTTGGCTAAAATCTTGTTTTTATTTCCTCCTTAGCGTCTTATGAAAAATTCAAACGGCTTTCTACTACTGCAAAAACGAAAACCCAAAGGTATTTACTGGACGTTTTTTCTCCATTCTCAGCAAAAATTGTTGTCGATAGAAAAACCGTGAATTAGCTTATTGTGAAAATTGTGTGCAAATGGCGAAGATGCTTATTTCGGATAGTGTAATAAACGTTGCCTTATAATTACAAGAAGATGGCGACTGTAATTGGAACTATAGCTGGAAATGAAACATTAGATAACAATGATGTCACTTTGGAAGACTTGCCTTTTGATTCCTTAGTAGCTAGGGCTGTATGCGTCAGCTTTGTAATGGTTCTTGCATTAGCCGGGAATACCATCATCATTGCCGTTATTGTAAGAACGGAGGCTCTGAGGAACATTACCGGATTGTTTCTGGTCAACTTAGCTATAGCTGATCTGTGTGTGATCCTTTTTACGATGCCTTTCATTATCGATGTAGCCATATGGGGACAATGGAGATTCACAGAGTCATGGTGTACTGCATGTGGATTCTTAGAAGAACTGTTCACAGCAGCTTCGATTGCGACTCTTGCACTCATTAGCTATGATAGGTAAGTTGGATTTATCTTGATATTTGTATACACTTGCCGAAGAGAGCTACACTATAAATCTCTCAGACCACTTTGGCCGAGTTTTGGATCGTCTGAATTGTTCAAGAGGAAGATCTTCTGATTGCGATTTCGCGATTAAACCCATGCGTCATATCAAGTTTTTTGACTTGGTCCAAGTCTCTATAAGTTGAGGATTATGAAAATCTAACATACATCTGTAGTATTTCCTTATATACAAACAGACTCCTCAACCCACAAAGACTTGGACAAAGTCAAATAACCAGATAACCTCAGGCTTAATCATGATATTGCCATCAGAAGATTGTCCTCTTAAAGACTTTAGGGATGAAATCAAAACTCAACCGGCGGTTGACCGCCGGTTCAGTCCGGGTCCGTCCGGTTTCTATTGTTATAAGCTGTTCTAAACAATGAAAACCGACTGGAACCGGGCGAAACCGGCAGTCAACCGCCCGTCGAGTTTCGATTTCATCCCTTAGACGAATCAAGAACGCGCACTAGGTGTTCTGAGATGGCAGATTTAAGCTGTCAGCAAGTCAGCAGTTATTGACAAGACCCCTTTGTTATCTTGGCCAACAGGGCCCTGCTCTTGTCCTGCATTTGTTTTAGTAAACATTTTGTAACTCTCAAAATATTGAAACAGGCCAACAACTTTTAAAGACGATACCGTATAACGACAACCATTTTCATAATGTGCTATAGTTATGTCCATATTATGCAAAGGATATTGTGGTCTCCAGTGGTGATCCCACAGTCAAAATAGCATATAAATATGCACTTGAGCACAAAGGGCCCGGAATGTGGACTAGCTGAGATTTTGGGACTTACTATTATGCTCAATATAGTGTAAATAACAAACCTTTCAGGGACCAAGAGGTTAATAAAAGCTCAACCGAATTTACATGTATCTTCCCATTTGAATATCAAACCTTATTTATGGAGTGAGTAATGTTTACCAAATTCGCACGCGCTTCGAGCGTTTAAGTTTCTCCCGGCTGATCATCAGTTGATCAGAGCATTAGAGCGACAAGTTAAAGTATCCAGATACTTGAAAATTGACAATATCGACACTCTTATAATTCTAAACGTGTTACATTGACTTAAACGTCTTCCGATGAATTACTTGCGCTCATTCAAACGTCGAGATTCAATGTCAACAGACGCTGTCTTTGTTTGTCTCTATGGAGCGTCACTTATAAAATTGAGGCTCAACGGATGAACCATCCAATATATCTCTAGGAAGCAATATTGTCTCCATTTCAAGATTTAAAATAAAAATCGAAGTATGATGAATAGTTGTACAGGCTTTTGGCTCATGGACTGTGTTTGTTATTTGACCCTCTCATATAGCTACAGATTGGTTTCTCGCTGATCACGATATCCCTCGGGACGGGCCCTAGATAGCTCATTGGTCGCCTGAAGAGCCCCTCAATGATCACGATATCCCCCGGGGATGGGCCCAAGATAGCTCATTGGTCGCCTGAAGAGCCCCTCGATGATCATGATATCCCCCGGGGATGGGCCCTAGATAGATCATTGGTCGCCTGAAGAGCCCCTCGATGATCACGATATCCCCCGGGGATGGGCCCTAGATAGCTCATTGGTCGCCTGAAGAGCCCCTTGATGATCACGATATCCCCCGGGGATGTGCCCTAGATAGCTCATTGGTCGCCTCAAGAGCCCTCGATGATCACGATATCCCCCGGGGATGGGCCCTAGATAGCTCATTGGTCGCCTGAAGAGCCCCTCGATGATCACGATATCCCCCGGGGATGTGCCCTAGATAGCTCATTGGTCGCCTCAAGAGCCCCTCGATGATCACGATATCCCCCGGGGATGGGCCCTAGATAGCTCATTGGTCACCTGATGAGCCCCTCGATGATCACGATATCCCCCGGGGATGGACCCAAGATAACTCATTGGTCGCCTGAAGAGCCCCAGGATTTTCTATTCGTTGGGTAAACCACAGACCCTGGAAAGTTCTGAGGACTGTGGGTAGACCGTGATAATCGGTAGCAGTTTATTTTGCTTTGTCCATGTGAATACCAAATCGTAAGCGATACGTCGACAACTTTTACAATTTTTAGGGCTTTTGATAAAATATCATTGGTTTTTTTCCAACAAAGAGGATTTGGCTTATCTTCATTACTTAAGGGGGTACTACACCCCTCGATAAATTTGTGTCTATTTTTGCATTTTTCTCAAAAACTAATAACACAGGATTCCTAACGAGGATTTCATCGTTGCCACAGAGAAAGCAAGTTGGAAATTAACATCAGGAGAAGCGCAAAACCTCAGAGCGGAAGTAGCGGGAGTGTTAAAGTCCGCGAAAATTCCAAAATCGAACATAAGCAAAGATGAAAGACAAGCTTTAAAACAACTGAAAAAGGACAAGTCAATCCTAATTATGGGAGCAGATAAGGGTAGGAGCACGGTTATTACAGCTACCGACAAGTATGAGGAGAAGGTAAATACCTTGTTGAGCGATAAAAAGACTTATGAAAAGTTGAAAGGAGATCCCACAGGTAGTTACAAGCGAAAATTGGTGGGTATCTTACAAAGACTGAAAAAGGAGGAAAAGATAGATGATGGACAGTACAAATTGCTCTACCCAACCGCTGAAAACACACCGCGTATTTACTGCACCACAAAGATCCACAAAGAAGGATACCCGGTCAGACCCATTGTAGATTACATGGGTTCCATCGCATACCAGACATCAAAAGCGTTGGCTGAGATTTTGTCACCCATGGTAGGTAAGACTGTACACCACGTCACCAACTCAAAAGAACTAGCAGAAGAACTCGCTACGGTTAAGATAGACGATGAGGACATTTTCAATTCGCACGACGTAGTATCACTCTTCACAAATACTCCTATAAATAAGACTTTGGAGATTGTTACATTTGGACAGTGACACTACGCTGAAACAAAGGACCTTATTGAACACCAAGGACATAATTGAACTTCTCGAGTTTGTTCTTACAACAACGTACTTTTCATTCAGAGGTGAAATATATAAACAAAACTTCGGAGCAGCGATGGGAAGTCCCTGCAGTGCCATTATTGCAAATATTTTCATGGAATGGCTGGAACAAAGAGCGATTGCGAACGCACCTGTTGCTTGTCAACCGAAGTTATGGAAAAGATACGTTGACGACATCTTAGAGATAATACCCCGGGGTACCACTCAGGAACTGACAGATCACCTTAATAGCGCAGACCCGACAAATAACATCAAATTTACCTACGAAGAAGAAGCGGAGGGGAAATTGCCATTTCTCGACACGCTGATAAACAGGAAAGAGGATGGATCGGTCAAATTGACAGTTTACAGAAAAAAGACACACACCGACCAGTACTTAAACTTTGCATCGCAACACCCCCTACACCAAAAGCTAGGGGTAGTTAGAACACTGTTAGATAGAAAGGACTCAATTGTTACAGAAGAAGAAGACAAACAACAGGAGGAAGCAAGAGTAAAACAAGCATTGAATCGCTGTGGATACCCCAATTGGGCCATCGAAAAAGTCAAACAACAGATGACAGATAAGAGCAAAGCGAAAAAGAAACAAAAGGACAAGACCGCAGAAAAGAGCAATGGAATGGTAGTGATTCCATATGTACAGGGTGTATCGGAAAGGTTGCAGCGAGTTTTCAAAAAGCACAACATCCAAACCGCGATGAAGCCGCATAACACTTTGAAAAACAACCTTGTGCACCCGAAGGACAAAAGAGAAGACGCGAAAACTTGTGACTGTGTTTACGAGATTCCATGTCAAAATTGTAACAAATCGTACATTGGGGAAACCGGCAGGCAGTTTAGCGTAAGAATGAAAGAGCACCAAAAGGAATCGGATAAGTTAGCGACAAGAAAATTTACCCGAGCGGTAAGGAAGGACTCAGTGGAAGAAATAAACAAATCAGCAATTACAGACCATGTTTCACAGCAAAACCATGTGATTAATTGGGAAGGGGCCAAAGTCGTCGATAAAGACTCATGTAAACAAACGCGGTGGATCAGAGAGGCCATGTGGATCAGAAAGCGGGGGGACAACGTCATCAATCGCGATGAAGGAACTTATTCTTTGAGTCATGTATACGATCAGCTACTGCAAACAACTACACACCCTGGGGATGAGAGTAGGAGGACCAGAGGTGGTGCAGCGGCTGTATCGGCGCATTACTGATGAAATCTTCCGCACGGAAGATGAAACGTCTAAAACGTGAGTAAATCTTTGGACTTGAACAACATAATCTGATATTTAATTTAATTATATCAGTCCTGATGAACTTATTCAAAGAGTAATAACACAGTGGTAACAAAAGTTATGCATATTATAGGGGCAAGGAATCCAATTACTACACTGGAATGTCAGTGACCCAAGACAAGCAGTTTGTTATTTATGATAAAAAATAAGGTACCGCTAGGATGTACTTCATTTTCTATCATATATACTGAACCACTTGTCTTGAGTCACTGAAATTTCAGTGTAGTAATTGGAGTCCTTGCCCCAATATTGTACATAACTTTTGTTACCAGTGTGTTATTATTTTTTGAGAAAAATGCAAAAATAGTCACAAATTTACCACAGGGGTGTAGTACCCCCTTAAATGGTTAAATTGGGTTACTTGTGGAATATATACGTAAAGCCATACAGAGGGAGTATGGGTCATCTTCTCTGGTCTGTGGAAGATGTTTCTTAAATCTACCACAGAGGTATGGCATATATTTCAAATGGAATAGCCCATTGTGAGCCCGATGGCAGCCCTCATCCATTATACCTTACTGTGGAATATGAATAAATTACGAACACGCTTTGATAATGGTTAATGAATGAGCTGATTTACCACTCTGCCACAATGTTATACGATAGATAATCAGGAACATTGTTACACTAGATACGAATATATATTCAAACATGGGTCTGTATAGCAGTCTATTTACATACCTATAGAAACACACTTCAAGTAAAATTGCAAAATATTTACATAACAATTTGGTGACCCATTACACACAAACTGTATAAACAGAATATCTCATTGAATCAAGCTTTTAGCAGCCTTCATCGACTGAGAGAATTGACAGCATAATGAATCCACAAATGAAACAGCTAACAGTATAGACCTACTGTACCTACCCACACAAGAATACAATTTAACAGCAAATTCGATGAAAATGCGCGTTTTCCATGATCAGCGTCTCCACTCAAAAATACACTTAAATACACTACTCATAATGCTTACCACCACCATCACAAACAAACCCAAACACAAAGACGCCGTTATTGCTTGATGTGCATTTCAGATGTAGGTAGGTCCATCCAGTCTGGAGGGTCCCTTTAATATTATTTTCATTTGGGATAAAAAGTCTTTTTTAATCCACAGTTGGTCGTACTCGGTGAATAATTAAAAACAAGAGTTCAATTTCCAAAAAAATAAAAACACTCTTTAATTGAGTGGCTAGATTATCAAAATTACACAGAATTTTCGATTTTTTCCCATTCCAGTAACCCCATTTGACATTTACATTCGCTGTATGGAAGATTAATTTTAGTAATAATAATAATAGGTAATTGATTTAGTGCATTTCTGGCTTTAATTGCGTAATTAACTTAACTTAAAATATACTAATAGCGATTAAATCTGAAGCACTTATACGTTCTTTCAATATCGGCATTTTACAGTTAATATAACTATTTAAAAAGTTTAAGACCTTGAGGATATGATTGCGACGAAGCAATTTCATCATCTTGAGCATTAGACATTGATTAAATAAATGAAGAGAAACATGCGTAATACAATCATGTCGGAGGTCTAAATACGGATCGGAAATCTCACGCATCTTGATTTTGAGGGCTTGGATTATTTGTGTTTGCAAACTCGAAATAATTGAAAAAGTAATAATCTTTTTTTATTATGGAGTCTGATAAGACAACTTCCGGCAAATTACAACGTGGCAACAGTATTGTAAACGGTTGTTTCACGCTAGCAACGTGTGTTACAGTTACCACGTTGATCAAAGAAATCGACATGCACTGCTTAAAATATTGTGTGTGGGTTTTTTTTCAGTTTCCGGTTTTTTTTCCTATTTTCTTAAAATCTAAAAGCGTTTTTTTACTCATGACATATCATTTTGACAAGAAAGATATAACATGCTCTTTATTATGCAAGTACTTTCAATGCTCAGAAGGTTTAGGGCACTACCTATTTTGTTATGCTAATAGCCTTCCGAATATTACGTGGTGAAGGTTACGCTCTACATCCATCAGTGAACATCAAAAGAGAAGCTAAATAGAACAGAAACAATCGCACAACTGCTGGCAGCTGGTTTTTATAAAGACACCTCCCAAAGAAGATTATCAACACATTACCACAATACACCATGCTTTTGCAAAACATCCTAAAACTGGTTTCTGATGATGCAAGTTAACATTGAATATGTACCCGTCGAATATACAAATCACTGGATCATAATAATTGAATACATTCATCAGCATCGTTAGAGTAAACTAGTAACCAAAGTTCGTAGTATCTGATCCAAATATGAGAAGGTTTCAAATGTCACAGATAACCCTAGCATCCTGTGGTTCTTGCGTTTTGTTGCAAATAGGGCTGAAACCAAATCACCTTATAACGTATATAACCATGATAACTCATTAACAACAATAAATCAAGTGTAGGATTTGTAGACTGAAGCCTGAAGGAACACTTTGGAACTACAAGCAGATGTTGTGAGCTAGATCGTATATAGTTTGGGGCAGCGTCATTGAGTGCTTTGTACCCGGGCTTTGTACATGTTAGTGATCAACAGAGTTCGTTTCCGTATTGTAAGCCAATGCAAATTCCTCGGGACACCTGCTATGTTAGCCCGGTTTTTCGTTCCGGTTACTAACTCTAATCGATGCATTCTGGATCTTTTTCAGTCTTAAAATAAGTTTATCAGGCTATGCAAGTAGCAAGCTGTTACAGTAATCAAGCCTGGAAGTGACCAATATATGTATCAGTTGCTCAGCAGCATCACGATCTAAACACTTTCTGATCAGTCCGATAGAACGAACTGATGGCATAGGATGAAGCCTTGAATACGATTATGCACATTTTCCTCATTATCAGCTGACTATCACAGATATTGCCAACCATGCTACAAATGACCATGGATTCCAAATACACGCAACACGCGCAAGTATTTATTTTGTTTGTAACGTAGATTTTCATTTCCTTTTTCTTCACACTCCAAAGTTTAAAATCTATAGTTTATAACGATGACCCTCATAAGTTCAAATAATGAATTTTATACCCACATGTGTTTTGAACACTGTGAAAACGTTAATTTAGGTGATCGGAATGATGGGTAGCAGGGTAATTTACTATTTTTGGCTGTAGCCTATTAGTTGTGATCAAACGCCCGTAAAATTGCTCAAGTTAAACTAGCTTGAGCAATTATCCGAGTTGACAGAGACGGGACCATAATTTGGTGTGGCTGATGAATTTTTCAATGTGACCTCCTTGAAATGATATAGAAGGAATTGCACTTTGACTTGCTCAGTTTAGGTAACCAAATGCAATAATAAGATATTGGAGAAAAGAATCGATGGTCTGCAATTAGAAATGGTGCGATATTTAAGTTTCTTGAAATGACCTTGAGTGTGGCGTTGTATGGTGCTGTTTAATACATTCCCTCATTTCAAATATATAGTTTTGGGTTCTCTATTGTTCAGAAACCAAAAATCAAGGGATTAAAATGTGGAGATGAACTGGTATGCAATCATAACACTATTGTGCTGGGAGGGCACAAGAGGGTATATATAATCAAAAGTATAATGGCCTATAACCATACGTATATAATAGCCTATTGTGCTAACATTTTCATTATCGATATCTATCAACGCGGGCGACTTTTGATGCTCTCTGCCGTAGGTGGCACACTTCCATGACACCATAAAATTACACCCGAGTTCCGAGATTCGTTTGATAAGTTATGCATAGACATCGTTGAGACATAAAGGATGGATATATACGAGGCCTAGGCCTACATGTAGAAATCATGTGCATATATTGAGGGGTGGGGGGGTGTTTTGTTTATTTGTCTGAAATATAAACGATGCATGATGATGTAGATGATTTGATTATGAATTAGATTATTCCCCGGAAAGCACAACCCATACCTCTTACCTATGTTCCTCCGCCACCTATATATAACCTCCTCCTCCCCCCTCCCCACACTCGATATCGGCTCTTCCCTATTATTCCACTCCACTCTTGATCCCCTCCCCCTCTCCCCCTCCCACTTCCAATGCTCTCTTCCCTCTGTTTCTCTTTCTCCTTACCCTTACCCCCCCACACACACACACACACACACACCCCCTTCCCTGTCGATCTCTTTCTCTCTCTCTCTCTTCCCAAATAAATAAATTGAATAAAAGTCAGTTTAAACCAGCTTTCTATGATATTAATCTTCCGTCATGCGACATGCACATAAATAGAGTTGTGTATAATAGTGTTTATATCGCTGAAGTCATAATCTGTCAAGTGTCTTTTGTAATGTCTGTGGAAATATTTCGATGGTCTATATATTTTCACAGTGAAATCAGCTTAGGCTATTTCGTAGTCTCAAGTCAATGCTTTCAAACTAAATCAATGCTTTCAAATGTAGACTGCTTTGTTCGACTTCTCTGCTCGTGAATATTGCACTGCGAAATTTAAACATTTCTTTTGTATACTTAGATCAGGTAACTCGAAAATCGTGTAATTTTATTCGTCACACCACTTATAAGAAACTGAAACCAAAACCGAAACTACCTGTCACAAATGTTTAGTTTTAAACAAAAGGTAGAAACAACGAGTTCGATATCTTGTGATTCAAGTGGTTAGGCAGGACAAAAGGAAACCACGTGACCAAAACCAAAACCAAAACTAAAACTCAATATTTGAAATGAGGCAGTGATATGGGCAAACATTTTAGTCGAAGCTTTTATGTCATTCTATGTTCAGTCACAACGTCGCCATTGAACACTTAACTGCTGTTACCTTTTACTGGACAATGAACAACGCACAGTGGAACAATGAGTCACAATTCGTATAAATAATACCATATGTATTGTAAACAATTGTTCTAATAATATTGATGATACTACTACTACTGCTGCTGCTGCTGCTGCTGCTGTTGCTACTACTACTACTACTACTACTACTACTACTACTACTACTACTACTACTACTACTACTACTACTACTACTACTACTACTACTAATAATAATAATAATATTAACAATAACAATAACAATAACAATAATAATAATAATAATAATAATAATAATAATAATAATAATAATAATAATAATACTGAATAATAATAAACCCAGCCCTAACGCTAACCCTAAATCATAACCCTATCCCTATCCCTAACCATAAACCCTGCACATCAGGATTAATGGTATTACGGCCCATTATAGTTCCAAAACAAATTAAGCACCCGGTTCATTGTTTGATTGATGGCATCCTCATTCTTCCTTGTATAATTGCAATACTACTTTTCAACTATTTTACACGGTAAAATCCGCAGTTTACAATCCCTGCATGTATATGTTGGCTCTTTGTTATTTATTAATTTGCACAAACCCATCAGTGACATTTATTGGATTTCTTTGTGAATGCATTCTTTATCTAATTCTAAAAATAACGAAATTTTGTAATAAGTGTAATTGTTCACAATTGTCAATTTGTAGTTGAAAGAGTGTCTTTGATGATTGTGTTTTTTTTTCTTTTTTCGTTTTTTTGTTGTTGATAAATTTGATCGATTCCTTTTACGTACTTAAGTTCCTAAGTAAAAACTGTAATGAATTTATTCATGATGCTGTTTAACTTTGATCAGTGACGTAATAATGGAGTGAAATGGAAAGTCCTCATGTGCCTCCTTTTACTGAAAAAAAATTAATCATGCACATAAATTCATAGCTGCACCCTAAAACGACAAACAATTACGAACAAAAAACGACAAGCAACAGCATCAACAACAATGAACAAACCCAATAAAACGACAAACAATTACGAACAAAAAACGACAAGCAACAGCATCAACAACATAACTGTTTTAGTAGCTCATCAAAGACATTGGATATAAATATTCGTGAACTTCGTCCATAACAGGTTTCTCAATCAGCTGTGGAGGTGAGATGGGGATGTACCCGGAAACCCGGCCCTTTTATTTCAATTATTGCCTAAAATATAACTTTATATTTTTTTGGCTTGGGAGTTAATAATAAAAACAACAAAATACAATGAAATTCAACATCGAAAATTAAAAGAAAACAAGACAATAAATTAATACATTTTGTATATAGATTTGTGTCAAATCATAGACAATTGCATTGATTCACATGGTGTACAATAGTTGCTATGATTAAACATGTTCTAGGTCATATTTGAGTGATTTAAGTGGTTATAGCTAAGTGGTTGGAATACAGATTTTGTTCATTGAACAGAATATATATTTCCTGTTTTTAATAATCAGGGTAATAACAATGTTTTTGCAGTTTTTTTAACGATAAATACTAGAAAAACGTCAAAAAGCAAAAAACAAAACAACACCAAAACCATATTGAAATGTTAAGGAATATTATGAAAGAAAAAACATGCATTCTTCCTCAAAGGAAAAAACAACAACAAAAAAAAAAAAAAACAACAACACCAAAACCATATTGAAATGTTAAGGAATATTATGAAAGAAAAAACATGCATTCTTCCTCAAAGGAAACATCAAATAACCAAAACCAGCATAGATTTTGTCAACATTTATTTTGCAAGACTGAAACAATTAATTTGTTTATTTAAAAGAAATGGGTAATTTGAGATTGTAGGTCATTAAAATGAATTATAATGTCTTCTTTTAAAGGTTTTACAATCAAAATAATGAACACACAAAATAAAATAAAAATAGCAATAACAACAACTACAATCCTGATGACAAACAAACAATATCAGTAACAAGGAACAAACAAAAACAACAAACAACAAAGCCCGACTCCGCGAGTTGATTTAATTTGACTGTTGACTACAGTCGTGCTTTTGATTCCATCTCTCATGCAGTTCTTTTAGAAAAACTACACCGCACAAATGGATTTAGAGGTCCACTTTTGAACTGGATCTCTTCTTTTAATTTAAGCCGCAAGCAAAGAATTGTTTTTTGTGGCCATATGTCTGATTTTGTTCCGGTTTTATCTGGTGTGCCCCAGGGATCAGACGTGGGCCTACTTATTTTTAACATTTACACCAATGATCGTAATCTGCATTTGAATTCCAAAGTTAATCAGTATGCTGATGATAGTTTATTTCCCGCACAATTAACAATGATTCCGATGTTACTATTCTCCAAAATGATTTGAATACACTCGATAGTTTTAAGTATACCGGAAACCATTAGTGTACATTTTCATCGACTCTGGAATGCACTGCCAGTGTCCATCAAGGATCAATTTATTTTGTATACAAATATGAGGCCATCCAAAAGGCACCTTAAAACACATTTTATTGAAATGACTATGCAAGAGCTGGAGTTGGACTCCTAAATTGATAAAAAAATCCTAAAATGACATTATTGATGACATATGTGTAATTTGTTATTTATAAATGTTCACTATTTATGTTTTGATTTCACTTGTGGGTTGGATTGGGTCAGACCCCCGGATGATAGTGTTTGCGCTCCTGACTCCTCCTGGCTAGCCTACCGGGACAATCTTTTACAATTTTTATTTTATGACATGCTTTGTGTATTTTTGATGTATTTTAGCCAATCAATCAATCAATCAATCAATCAATCAATCAATCAATCAATCAATCAATCAATCAATCAATCAGTGCTCAATTCAGAGTATGAAGAGCGAAATATAGTATTATCCAAAAGGCAGAGTTGTAATTTACATTCCAGCTACTGTCAGTTTCATGCCAGCAGTTTGCTGTCAATCATCAGACTGGTGTAAAACACATAATCAAGTCCACACATAATAACAAGAGAGCAAATATTGATTACAAATATTGATTACAAACAATAAAACTTATTGATTACACTACTTGAAGAAAAGTTGCATCAGTTCAATCACTGCTTGGGTTGCCATCTGAAAGTTACTCAGGTGATGCTAAAATTGGTGAGTTTATATTTGTTTCTGTGCCTACAGTTTGCGATGAGTTCAGAGCGTTTATTCAGAGATGAGTTATTTTGAGATATCATAATGAAGTATTTTTCGGTTTGCATACATTGCACCTTTTTGTTGCTGGATTATAAATAAATAAATAAATAAATAAATAAATAAATAAATAAATAAATAAATAAATAAATAAATAAATAAATAAATAAATAAATAAATAAATAAATAAATAAATAAATAAATAAATAAATAAATAAATAAATAAATAAATAAATAAAAACATCATCAACAACAATGAATACAAAACTCAATTCAGTAGTACGGTTGACCCAACATACTGCCTTGTTGTTTTAGTGGCTCATCGATCGAAGACATTGGATGTAAATATTCTTGAACTTTAACAATAACAGGTTTCTTAATGAGCAGTGGATGCAAGATGGGCGCTTCAAATTTGCCATGAGATGACTTTTTGATCTGGCATGTAGCAATGTCTGCTATTGTGCAGATGTGAAAATGTCTGCTCAAAAAGGTGAAATAATATAAAATGATATTGGTCAGCAGTTTGATAGAACAGAGTCAAGCACGAAGGACTGGGCTTGAAGGTTGGTTAGCATGTTTAGTTCAATTTACTAAACCAGCTCTAAACAAGTTTTATTACTTACTCAATAAAAAAAGCGTAGTGATTTATAGTGCACTACGCACAGCCACAACGCCTAGACATTGATCCACAAGCCTCAGCACACTTTACAGGTTGTCGCTGATCACTACGGCCCACAACATTCCATAAACCATTTAACACGCACACCCTATAGTCACTACATTCAATTCAATAAAGGCTGCAGATGTGCTCTTTAGTAGGCCTATATGATTTATTATGAAGTATGCTGATAGGACATCGATTCTTTGATGGTGGTTGTTGATGCTTTTTATTCGTTAGCCTTTTATCAAGGGCAATCTCAAGAATGCACTAAATCTCTCAGAATCCGGTTCATGTGTCATATATGCTGTATATGATTTTGCTGTCAGGCTTGCCAAAAGGAGAAGAAAAAAATATCACTTGTGGCGTATCACAAGGATCAATATTCGGACCGCTGCTTCTTATTTTCCTTGTTAATGATATCTGCAGCTTATTATGGACTATCTCGTTGTTATTTATTTCCTGTGCTGATGACACTCTTCACACAAGCATTTTAAAGTGATAGGAACATTTCGGAATGATGAATTTATGTAGGCAGAAAGTTTACAAATAATCTGTAAATGCGTAAAATTACAATTACATATTACTTAACAACGAAGAATGCACGTTCTGAATACAAAAAACAACAACATCATAAGTAAGTAGAAAATTAAAAAACACCTCTCCTCTTGATATACTCATCTCAGCGCAAAAGTTCTAGGTTTTCAAAGCGATCGAAAAATTACACTGAAGGAGCATATCGTTAGAGTCGTTAAAGCCTGTTCTAGAAATGTCGATGACATTAACAAAATCAAAACTTCTTGCCTTGTGAAGCTTTGTTCCTTACACATGTAAAGTATTACTGTACATAAATTATTACATTTTAGTATGGGATTTGTGACGATCGTTTCGTAAAGTATTCTAATATTCACGCTATAAACATTAAACATATCGGTGATAATCACATTCTTCCTCAAGTCAAGAAAGTATTTTGTATTATACTTGTCGGCGAGTATTAAATGAAATCAAAGTTCGAACACTTAGAGAGTAAATAATTATATGGAAAAATCTCTGTGATAAGTACCTCTCTAAGATGCGTAGAACCACGAATAACCCAGGCACATATCAACACGTGCGGCATTTGACATTTTCAACCATTCTTTCAATTGAAGTCCAAATGTCTGGATAATGTTTAACTTATCATTTTCTTTTTATTATTAACCACTTTTATTAATCCCATGGTTCATAGCGCTGATGCCCAAATAGCGTAATTATTCATCATTTATTCACGACAGCTCTCAATATGCACAAGACGTAATTTCGACGAACGGTTGCAGGAACTATGGGATACGTAATAATAGATAAATGAATATGACTTTTCACTAATGCTGGACATAATACATTAATGCCCTTATATAGCCGATTTATCATGCACGTATTTTATTATCATTGTGCGTAAGGAGGAACATTGTAAAAATTTGTAAAAATTTAACAATACTAAAAAAGCATGACTAAAAGGTTTTAGTGAATATTTCTATTTTTATAAACCTCCGGTTTTTACTGTCTTCCTTTTTACAAGATTGTACTCCATTTCAATCGCTCCCTTCTTTGGCTGTATCTCGTAAAAATCTTAAAATCTGTATTCTCATTTCATCACATATTTCTCTTTCAGTTATCTCGCTCAGCCTCTCACTATAATATCTTTCTTATTCAATCCCCTTTTCCCTCCCTGATCTCAATTTAGCTTCCTCTCTTTTCCATTTGCGTAAATAAACGCCCGATTAATATAAATCAATATGTTATACAATATAGAATAATATCTAGGCTCTCTTATCTGTAATCATCTAATCATGCTAATGGGTTACATCAATTTCCTGATTTAATGAGTGCTTTCGCGTAATTTGTACTTGCATAAATGCCTTGCATAAATTGCCTCTTGTTTTTATGAAACCGAGGATTGATGGGTACGAAATTTTTCATATAAAAATGATAATATTCTCTATCATAGTTTCCATCCGAATGTTATAGTTTAAGAGATTTCAGTTCCTATACACTACATTCGTGCAAATCATGTTAAAGTTGCCTACTTGGCAGAGTACCTACAGGCTGAAAACTGTAAGTAAACTCATGTTTGAGGGGCTGTAACTAAAGATCTGTAAGGAATCTGCTAAAAATGGGAAAGAGCAAACTCTACATATCTAAATAAAAAAGAATTGTTCCAATTGCTCACAACAAACTCAAGTTATACTCATTTGAATACAACCACCCATTTTTGTAGCTGCACACGGTTTCACTTCCCAAGTACCTATTATATTGCTTGGTCAGGCGCTATATTCAAATGCAAATAAAGTTACGTGGCAGGTGTGGTTTCGATCAATATTTAATACATGTTAAAGGGTTCTTTTCAATATGAATTTTACCTCATTGCACTACATTATAATGAAACGGGCCAAATGACAACATGACACCACAATTTACCGCACAGGAACACAAGTTTCTGTCGACGAAGTAGAGATATTGCGATGTTCCAAACGCAGCACGTGGAACGTACGTTTTCACGTACGTTATTACGTACGTTAATACGGTGTTAAATATTGCTAGTCTCGGTTCCAAACTGGATTGTGCTCATTCGTCACGAAGGAGAACAATTCAGCTGGTATGAAGACTATAATATTTGATCTAATCTAATCTAGGTCGATAGAGGGCATAGTGATTGAAAAAATAACAGTAAGCTGAGTCTCTGCCTGATTCAAACAGGCCGCTTTTGATTTTGACTAAAATTTTAACCTACATGCTGATTAAACTTAATAATTGTTTTTTGTGCTCCCCAAATATTATAGTTGCCCAAAAACATATATTTTGGTAGATTAAAGATCACTACATCCATACATCATGACTTTACTTTCAAAATGAGACTTTTTCGTCCTGAACATTGGGCGCGTTGCATGGACTTAGACATGAGGTAAAATTAGCATATTTCAACGTAGCATCTGCGTTTTATTCTACGTTGGAATCCAAAATGGGAAATCGCAATGTCATTTTTGTACGCAAAGTACCACACACATTTCAATGGGCAATCTCTGCGTATGAATATTGCGTTTAAATTTAGTCCATTTTTAACACATCGCTGTACCTTTATTATAATGATTTGTTACAAACAAAAAGGATCATAATAATAATTAGACTTTCTTTCGTATGTTCATTATCTTTGACTGTCTTTATCATATTGTGAAATGGACAAATTTTGTGCATTTTCAACGATGTATCTACCTCGATTTCGCACGTGGAATATCTTCAAAAATAGCTAAATACGTGACCTCGCTTCGATACAGGAGAGTGGTTTTGAATAGATCAACGTACGTCCGATGTCTACGTTTGGAAATCGCAATGTCTCTAGTATCATGATACTAAGACTCCCACTGAAGTTCTGCGTCTTTTTCGTCTCCAATTTTCCACAGCTAATCGGATTCCATGTAAGGGAGCAGTATATAAGAATGTGAACAAGCTCAACGTGCATGGGACAGACAGCCGGAAGTTTCAGGCAGACCAAGAATTGCTGGATCACAAGTGAACATTGCTAGAGTTAGACATACGTTACAGCAAGACCCAAAGATCAGCACAAGACGCAATCCTTTACCCAGCCTTCCCCAATCAAGCTTCTGTCGGGTCGTTCGTAAAGACTTGAATTGGTATCATTACAAACTACAGTACCGTCATGGACTTGTTTGTTGAATATCAATTAAAAGCAAATGTTGTCATTTCAACAATAAATCCTGTTCTAGCACTTTGCTGATTCGTCGATATTGAAATTAATGAAAATCAGTGCAATCAGCCGTGTGCAGCTACAAAATGGGTGGTTGTATTCAAATGAGTATAACTTTAGTTTGCTTTGAGCAATGGCAACAATTCTTTGTTTTGTTTAGACGAGTAGAGTTTGCTCTTTCCAATGTAATTTTCATTTATAGCAGATTCTTTACAGATCTCTAGTTAGAGCCCCTCAAACATGAGTTTACTTCTTTTTGACCCAGCCTGTATAGAGCTGATTAATCTAGGCTATGGAGCCATTTCAACAGCACCCATGCTGTTAAAATGGCCCCATAGCCTAGATTAATCAGCTCTATACATGGGGAAAAATGGGAAAAGGTTATATTAAACTTTGCACAGTGAGTCAAGTTCAAAGTTACTCAAACTTGCTCAAAACCCACACCATCGTCATCCACTAGCCATAAGATTCAGAAAAGTATTCTTTGACCTATCTATACGTATGGTTATGGAGTTGTGAGCAAAAGTGTAACATTTATGACGCCATATGCCGGATCCGCAGGGGCGAAAATAAAATATGCTCTGATTTGGTTGAAAATGGTCTCAAATTATTATTCATCTTGATACAAGAAATTAGAAAAGGAATAGTTATAGCTCTCTAGGGCGCTTTCTTATCCAGTTAACACAACAATAACTGTACAGTTCAAAGTAACTCAATATAGAACTCGGTACAATTCAATGGGTATTGTCCTATTTTGCTGTATAACGAAGATAATGAAACATCCTACATATAGGACAAACTATTCTTTTTTCTGATTCCTCATAGCAAGACAAATAATTTGAGACCAATATCAGCAAAATCGGAGCAATTTGCCTATCCAAGTCAGAGCAATGTTGAACTCAAGCAATGTTGAACTTGACCACTGTGTAAAATCTTTTTATGACCTTCCCCCCTAAAAATAAATAAATAAATAGGGGTGCTGTTAAAATGGCTCCATGGCCTATAACGATTAACTCTTTGTACTATATTTACCCAATATGCCCAATATGGCAAATGTAACATGATTTGCACGATAGTTACGGAAATCTATTCGCCTATTGAAATTGAAATGTCTATTTAGAGTACAACGTTGTATCATTACCCATTGCAAGAACCAACAAATTAAGCATCGTCGATGCCTCCAACTTTCTTGGATTTACCATCTAAAAGCCTTCACATCACAATGTATGTTTGATAATAATGCTAAATTAATTGATATATCCAAATAACGTAGATAGAATGAGGTATGGCATTATAATGGTATGCACTTATTATTTTAAAATGGGGAGAGGTTTGAAAATCGAATGTGTGAAAGTGCATGGCATAAATGTAATGTTATTTCCATACACAACTATCCATGCAATAAAAAGGCTGTAATGTACGCATCAGTTTCACAGAAATATAAACACTTTGATTATTGTTTTGTTAAGGGATCTAAAATGAGCGTTTATTGCGTTTCGACAGTATTTTTTGTGGGACATGAGAGCACCTCAGACCTATCGAATTGCATTCTGAATACGAAGCATGTCTTTCTGATATCAAATAATTTACATTTTTGAAAATCACAATATAATACAAATTTTATGACAAATTATAAAAATTTGATATTTTTCAAATTTTGATATATAACAGTCCTCGAAGTAAATTATATAAATCTAATGATATATTCTTAAAGTGTATGTAGCAGGGAGGAAAAGCCGACGGTCAATTGAAAATTTTGACCTTTCATATTGAAGATATGGATTTTTTTCCCAAAAAGACCTATTTTTTTTGGGTGTTTTGGGAAAAAAATCCATATCTTCAATACGAAAGGTCAAAATTTTTATTTGATCGTCGGCTTTTCATTCCACCTACATACACTTTAAGTATAAATCATCAGATTTATAAAGTTTACTTCAAGTACTGTTAAATATCAAAAATATCAATTTTTAATGATTTGCCATAAAATGTGTATTAAATTGCGAATTTCAAAAATCAAAATTATTTGATATCAGAATGACATTCTTCGTATTCAGAATGCAATTCGATATGTCTGATGTGCTCTAATGTCCCAAAATAAATACTGTCCAAACGTTCATACCCCAGCCCTTAATCCATGTCGTTTTTGGGAGAAAATGACAAGAAGTAGACGCTATTTTCATATGTTCAAAGCTCCTTTTATGTACCACTTAGTTGCAAATTTTGAGAGTTTTTGTAGTGTATATGTGTTGTTTTAATGCCTGGAGCGAGATTACACGTCATTTCAAATTCAATGAGGTAGTCTACGAAATACGTATATACTAGTACATCAGTTGCATTTCTATATTATTGAAGCAGTAAAAATCACGAAATGAGAATTATTAACCAAACTATTTCACGCTGTACAAAGCAACCTTGAGTTAAAACCAGCCCCAGTAAACCACAAGAAATCAATGTATGCACAATATGAGTATTTGTCAAAATACATTTCATTCAGATGTAAAGACTGATTATGAAAAATGAAAAGGTATGCGATCATTCTGGGCAAATGAGGAGTAATTTACACT
Organism: Amphiura filiformis; assembly: GCF_039555335.1. Lineage (NCBI taxonomy): Eukaryota > Metazoa > Echinodermata > Ophiuroidea > Amphilepidida > Amphiuridae > Amphiura > Amphiura filiformis. The sequence goes on from NC_092635.1 coordinate 6,788,144, forward strand.
GTAGACAAACCCAAAGAATTACGAATAGCAAGTAAAATATAATTACCCATCTTCAATTTCATGAATTAGATCGTCCCCTTTAAATTTAAATGATCGCTATTGCAGTTGAAATCCATACACCTCCTATGGAAGAAATTACCGTAATTTCAGGAACAACAAATGGCGTTACCCATTGAGCAACAACAAATGGCGCCACCCATTCAGTAACAACAAATGGCGTCACCCATTCAGTAACAACAAATGGCGTCACTCATTCAGTAACAACAAATGGCGTCACCCATTGAGTAACAACAAATGGCGTCACCCATTCAGTAACAACAAATGGCGTCACCCATTCAGCAACAAATGGCGTCACCCATTCAGTAACAACAAATGGCGTCACCCATTCAGCAACAACAAATGGCGTCACCCATTCAGTAACAACAAATGGCGTCACCCATTCAGTAACAACAAATGGCGTCACCCATTCAGTAACAACAAATGGCATCACCCATTCAGTAACAACAAATGGCGTCACCCATTCAGCAACAACAAATGGCGTCACCCATTCAGTAACAACAAATGGCGTCACCCATTCAGTAACAACAAATGGCGTCACCCATTCAAATAACCCCCATTTGAAATTCATACTCCCTTTGGGGTAAGTATGAATGTAAACTGGAGTAGCCCAATATGAATATAAAAGATTCTAACTATTGTAAATAAACTTTAGATTAACGTCAGCAAAAACATCTTATCTTTGCATGTAATTTATTGCCCTTTCATACCTCAGGCATTTTTAAAGTTCAAGGATGTAGACTAGTGTTTTTACCGCCAAAGCTACAAGTGTCATCAACTTCGTACTAAATAACAAGGAATCGGCTGCAGACTTCCCTAAAACAATATTTAATATAATTTCTCAAGTGTAATAAATCATAAACACTTGTCTTGACGGACACGTCGTATGGTAATGACATTGACGGACACGTCGTATGGTAATGACATTGACGGACACGTCGTATGGTAATGACATTGACGGACACGTCGTATGGTAATGACATTGACGGACACGTCGTATGGTAATGACATTGACGTTATATGATGTATCTTATTATCATTTTATGAAGCATTTGAGAATTATCGTAGCAATGTCACAAAAGCACCATTTATTAAAAATTGCATATATGTAACTGTTGCAAATAAATTATAAAGAGATAAACAAATTTATTACAAGACAAAAATCTATTATATATCCATTTTAATCTTTCGATCCTTCAATATGTATGGTACGTATGGTTGGCAACGTGGACTTTTCCGGAATCGTAATAATTAAAATAATAATAAAACAACATTTAACCTCGCTTTCTGGATACTAATCCCTCAAAGCGCGCCGGTCGATATGCTGCCAAGCCGCAAAGGGCAGCGCAAGTTGGCTTCAATGTTGAGTGTGACAGACAACATGCCCGGGCTGATCCCCTGCTCTTTACGAAAATTCCTGCAACTTTTATATGTCCAGATATTGCTCGTCTGGTTATTTAGCGTGACTCTCCGAACCCTGGCACGTCATGGACCCACTGTGGTGTCTGCACGTTTGGGGCCACAATGAGTGGGATGGAAGAGAAATGAGAATGAATGCTCATGATTTTACTGCCTTCTGACCGATAACCTATACGACCACCATCTACCTCCATGCACATCCCTGGCTGTACAACATGTACAATGTACTGTCTACGGCACTTAAATTCTATAACTTTTTTTATGAAATACAAATAATTGAATAATGAATACAAAACCCACCTGAGTCCATACTTTGGCCAAATTGAGTTAAGTATGGGAAATTGTTGCGTATACATAGGCCTATATCATAATGCATAAAAGTTAAACCCAAACACACCCTCTACATGGGTATATTGAGGATGTAAACTCCAACATGGCCTATATCCAGCATGTATGATACACATTTGTTTTTAGTTTTCTCAAAATCACTTTCAATGGACTTGGGTAGGTTTTGTATTCATGTATTCAATTACATGGTATAATTAGTCATTAGTTCATAGGCTTTCACATGTAATAATGGCATAAATTACCAATTCCAATTCCATCAGAGTAGATTTTACAAACAGCATAGACTTGCCACTTCCTGAATTTTCATAAAACACATGTTTACTTCCTTCCTCTAAATGATTTTAGGTGAAGTTCAGTATTTATATGGAGGACAGTCCGCCACTGTTCTATGTTTAGCATCTCATGGGAGTGATAGTGCTCTCATATCGTACGAACCCATTCCGGGTTTTGCGAAATTCTTCAAAAGAATATAGAAACAGAATGAATCGTACTCCATAATTTTAAAAGAGTAAACATTTACTCTTTTCGTGGAGTGGCTACTTCCTTTTTACATATTAAAAAGCAAATTTCACTCTGAAAAGAGTTAAATTTACTAAAAGTTCACGCTTTTAGATTGATCATAATTGGCACTCTTTTGGAATGAAATAGCCCCAATTCACCATTTTACAAAATAGTAGTTATTTGTTTGAATGCTGTGCATGGCTACATCATGAGGAGATATAATAATATAGGTTGTACGTACGTGCGTTTGTGCATAATTCAAGCAATGATTGCGCTTTAATACTGACCTAAGGTATTTACATCCACGGGATAGATAACAAGACGAGAGTTTTATATCCTGGATTTGTTCCTAATAAAACCTGACACTACTTTGAATGATATGCTTGCAGTATCAGTTACATTAAATAGACGACTATTCACTTCAAACTTAAGAGAGATTTCCTGTGTGATGATGAAATTATTTTGTGTACATGTAGTCTCTCCAAAATACGTAAATGAGTTTTGTTATATAACACTTTATTTAATTGGTCAAGTTAACTTGTTGCCTTTAATATTGAAAGAGTTTTTCCAGAATAAAGATGGACTGAATGTCACCTCGAGATTCCAAATAACATACAGGCAATACGCACAAGTATTAATTTTGTTTTTAATGGAGATTTTCATTTCCCCTTTCTTCACACCCACATTGTAAAATCTATAGGGTGTAGGATGATACGTGCTAGATCAAGTAATGAATGTAGTTTGTTGTTTTGCTTCTATTTTTGGCTTTAGTTGTGACGAAATACCCGTAAAATTGTTCAAGCTAGTGTCTCATTGATTCGAATTTATAGAGACGGATCCATGATTTGCAAAACAATATAACTAAACGTTACCACTTCATTAGAACCGTTAACCAAAAACGTTTCATGAAAATCTTAAAAAGAGGGCCAAAGATTTTTTTTTTAATGTGGCCTCCCTGCTATGAAATCCTATATGAAAAGCAATTGCACTTTTGCTGGCTCAGTTTAGGAAGGTAACCATGACAATAGCTAAATGATATTGGATAAAAATATCGATGATCTGCAATTACGAATGACGCTATAGTTAAGCTTCTTGATAACCTTGAGTGTCACGTTATAATGTTATATGGTGCACACTGTTACATTGATATGGACTTACATGTATAGTGGAAGCTTTAAAGCTATTTCATGCTCACTCACAACATTTGCAATTGAATATATGAATACAAAACCCACCCAAGTCCATACTTTGGCCAAATTGAGTTAAGCATGGAAAATTGTTGCTATACATAGGCCTGTTATATGTATGAAAGAACAACTCAAATTCATACTCTGTGTCTATTGAGCATGTGAAAAATAGCATGTATGAAAGAACCCCCCCAGTCCAGGATTTGAGTCTTGTAACACATTGATTGAAATCCAGTATGTATAAAAGTCCACTTGTAACACATTCATTGCTGGAGAGTGACTTTTGAAAAACAAATGGGCTTAATCAAGGAAAGTGTGTGGTTTATATTACATGGCAGTATGCTTATCAACATTATACATACCTATGTGCTTTATTTTGTATTATCTTACTAGTGGTAATCTCATTCAAACATTGTTGTTTTTGTATATGATTCAAAAAACCACCCCAAGTCCAGCATTTAAAATGAACCCCCACGAAGTCCCTGAAATGTTAATCGTCATACCTAATACAGTTTAACCCACTCATTTGCACGTAAAACTTACCATATTGACCAGGTAGATCTAACTGAAGGAATTAAAATGATACACGGTTTTTTTCCCTCAAAATCACATCCCATGGACTTGGGTGGGTTTTGAATTCATGTATTCAATTGTACACACCTGTTATCTGTACAATGATTAACAAGTCACATTACGCTCGAGGTAGCAAGTTGATACAAACCGAAAAAGTTATTTCTGACAAGAGGGTATGGAAGGGAAATATATGACAATAAATTAAAGCAATAATGTGTGATTTCTATTTAAATGTTAGTTTTTACTGATCACATTGTCCCCTCTTAATTTTGAGCCAAACAAGTGAGGTAAAACGAAGAAAATTGCTATTTCATTCCAGCACCTACAATGCGTGTATTAGCTCGCCGATCGTTCTACATGTATTATTGCGTGGATCATCACGCAGCAGTCCAGTTTGCACTTATATTATAAGACGTTCGACGAATAGCGATATACACACAATTTATACGTCACTGATTAAACATTTACACATGAACTGACATTCACAAGACGTGTTATAGCAAGTACTCGATTGGTGAACTCTGAATGAAACCGGAACTTAACATAAAACTTAAATTTTACTGTAATTAAAGCACTTCAGTCTTTCACGTGGTATTTTAGTACACCACTGGGCATTACAATCATGCAAAAAGTAGAAATTCGAGAAAAATTGAGGGCGTCTCTGTGACTGAAGCAAATCACACATTATGGCATTAAGGGTTTCTACACGTTCGCCTTCTGTAACTCTGATTCCTGAAGGACAAAACTGCGGTGGCGTAGCCAAGGGGGTAGCTGCCCCTTGTGAGAGGTCTTACCCCTCTTGCCCCCCTGATATTTAAGATTTCAGTTTTGTTTGAGCCCATTTTTCAAACTTTATGTCAAATTTGGCTCCGCTGAAAGTTGCTCTCTCCCCCTGAAAAACTACTAGCCACGCCACTGGTAGTCTGCCCTTGTCTACATTCTATCATATAATAGACTGTCCATTGTGGTGGCACTATAGTCGTTTATAGTAGGTGACTCTTTCCTGCTGAAGATTTGGTGGCTCTGAAAAGAGTCCTTCAAGCGGAATACCCTTAGCCTATTGTAAATTTTAGTTCAAAATCGGGTTGCGCTTTCCAAAGGGAGGAATTTTATTTTGAGCCAATGAAGCCTCAAATCATTAAGTAGATTACATTAAGTAAGAATATTGGAAATGCTCCTAAAAACACACAAATATTAAAGCACGTATTGATTATTGTTATGTGTCAGAGTGCTCTCTGATAAAAGCCAATGATAAAGGAAAAAAGGGGATGAAAAGAAAAGGAGAAACACGAAAAGATGGTGAAGGAAAAAAGGAAAGCATGAAATCTAATTTTAAAGTGCAAACAACCTCTTTGTTTAATGATACTCAAAATATAATCAGACTCAAAGCACAATTATATGAAGCTGAATAATCGTAAATATCTGAATCTATTGACCTATGCCGGTCACTCCAACTGGGGGTTGAGTGGTGGCATCCGCATCACAATGTCCCGCCACACTGCTCTGTCATCTGCTGTACGGCTGGCATTTACAATGGAGTTTAGGTTGGTTCTTTTGCAGTCAGTTAGCAGGCAGTCTCTCCACCTCTTTGGTGGTATTCCTCTAGGTATGACTCCCTGGATGAGACATTCAAAGGCCATCTTTGGAAGGCGTGAGGGAAGCATTCTCTGGACGTGGCCAAAATATTGCAGTCTCTTCCGGGTTATTCTGTCCAAGATGGAAAACTCAACACCCAGGGTTTTGCGGGTGGTGGTGTTTCGAATCTATTCATGGTGTAATTTACCAGTACCGGTACCAGTGTGTATTAGCAGGTAGTAATATTTATTTGTATGTTTTGTTTTGTTTCGCTCTGTTAATGGTGTATGTTCATTTTGCTTTTTGGTTTCATCCAAAATCCATACTTTACAATACCTGCATGTATATTTTGGCTCTCTGTTATTTATTTATTTGCACAAACCCATCAGTGACATTTATTGGATTTCCTTGTGAATGAATTCTTTATCTAATTCTAAAAATACCGAAATAATCACAAATCAACTTGTAGTTAGAAGAGTGCCTTTGTTAATTGCGTTTCTTATTATTTCATCGATTCCTAAAGCTTAAGTTCATAAGTAAAAACTATTCTGTACCGAATTTAATCATGACACTGCTTAAATTCCATCGGTGGCGTAATAATGGAGTGAAATGGAATGTCCTCATCCTCCTCGTTTTATTGAAAAGAATTAATAATGCACTTAAATCCTACACCCTTTTAAGAATACTGGTAAACTACGAATTCAAATTTAGCCAAGGTATATTTCAATGCATATCTTGCTTGGATTTAAAAAAAATGAGATAAAAAAAATGTAAGACACAAAAGACAATTGAAGGATTCAAGCATATGGTAAAAGCTCTATGCATGTATCCGGAAACCCTTTTATTTCAATTATTGTCTGAAACATATTTTCGTATTTTCTAAATTATGGTTCACATGGTGTACAATAGTTTTTAATAGCAATTACTAAGCATGTTCTAGGTCATATTTGAGCGTGTAAATGTTTTTATATAAAATATTTGAACGTTTAATATCTTTTTGTTTTTTAAATTGCTGATATGAAGATTAAATGGTTGTAGCTTTGTGGGGAGCAAAAGAGATTTTGGTTTTTTGAACAGAAAATATATTTCCTGTTTTTAATTGGGGCAACAACAAATATTTGCATTTTGAACGATAAATAGTTTCGAATACAAGAAAAACACACACAAAATCATATTGGAATGTTAATGGGTTAATTTTTAAAATATTATGAAATAAACCACAAGCAAGCAAACACAGCAAACATCTGATAACCAAAAACAAGAATATGGTTTTTCAACATTTATTTTCCATGATATATGTTTATTTCAAAGAAATGGGTAGTTTCAGATTTTGGGTCATTAAAATGAATTTCTTCTTTTGCTTAAGTTTTGACAATCCAAATCATGAAAATATAAAATATAAAACAACAACAACAACAACAACAACAGCAATAATAATAATAATAATAATAATAATAATAATAATAATAATAATAATAATAATAATAATAATAATAATAATAATAATAATATTAATAATAATAATATCAATAATGATAATAATAATAATAATGATAATAATGATAATGATAATGATAATGATAATAATAATAATAATAATAATAAACCCAGCAATAACAACAACTATACAATTTTGATAACAAACAACACAAACACCGACAAACAACAGCATCAACAACAATGTAAAAACAAACGCGATACTGTTGTACGGTTGATTTAATATGCTACATGACAGTTTTAGTGGCTTATCGAAGATATTGGATGTCAATATTCTTAAACTTTAATAATAACAGGTTTCTCAATCAGCTGTGGATGTGAGATGGGCGCTTCAAATTTGCCATGAGATGACCTTTTGGTGAGGCTCGAGGCGTGTAGCAATAGCCGAGCAATAGGTTCTGTAGTGCAGATGTGACAATGCCTGCAGAAAAAAGGTGAATTGATATTGGTCAGCAATTGTGTATGTCTGGTTGACCAGATTTAAATTAAAATCTTAATTTCAACATACCCAGAGGAATGAGAATCTACAGTTTAATACCAGCAGTTTGATTGAACAGACCGGGAAAACAGAATCGAAAAGGCTTTTCCCACCACCAAGGACCGGGCTTCATGAATGGCAGTGGCGTAGCGTGGGTCATCACATTGGGCATTGGGGGGGCATCGGGTCTGATCCCCCCTGCCCTATGACGCTACGCCACTGATGAGCTAGCATGTTTAGCTTAGTTCAAATTATAGTTGATATATTTATTACACCTGCTATAAGCAAGCTTTAGCACTCCATCAATAATCACTTCATCAAACTAAATCAAGGCTGTTTAAGTGCTGTTTATCGAGAAGCCACTAGTGCGTTGATGGTGGTTGTTGATGCTTTTCATTCGTTAGCTTTTTTCAAGGGTAATCTCAACAAAGAAATCTAATTTTCGTCTGAACTTCTCAATCTATCTACAAAGAACCCGCTTCATATATGTTGCACACAGTCTTGCTGACGGGCTTGCTGAATGAAAATTATGACTCGTGGCGTGCCCCAAGGGTCAATATTCGGGACTTATTTTCCATGTTAATGATATCTGCAGCTTGTTACGAATTCTCTCGATGTAATTTACTGTGTTGATGACACACATGTATTTTCTACACACAATCAATTTGAAGTGATAGAAATCTTGAGTCAGAAAAGCCGAACTTTTGATACAGTCACCATCGGCGCAAAAGTGTTGTTTTCAAATTACAGTATCGTTAAAAACTACTTAAAAATGTCGGTGTTATTAACAAAATCAAATTCTACATTCATTGGGGATAATCTGTATTTTGTTACACATTACATTTTCAATCGAGGGCCTATTAACTCCACATTGAACAGTAGTTTTGTACGGTGTGGAGTGATAAATTCCTATTTTGGACAATGAACGAGATCCAATGCCAACTTTTTCCCAACGCTCCACTATAATATAGAATCTATTATAGTGAAGCTTTATATACATTATATTGTTCCTTCTTAATTTACATGTACAGTATCAAAGCATTCTGACATTCATGCTATAAACACTAAGGCACCACGTCTTTAGTCGATGTCATAAATTGCATCAAGCATAATAATTAACATTTGCATAGTGTTATCGTTTCTTATTCAACTAAAAATGCAAAATGTTCAGGGCACGATAGAAAGAGCCATCGGGTCACCGATAGCGCTATAGGTCCAAATAAGATGTTGTGCCTAAACATATAAGAGATAATCTCATTCTTGCTCAAGTCAAAAGATCGAGAGAATTGTGTATTACCCTTTAGTGAGTATTAAATAAAATCGAAGTTCGCACACTTGGAGCAAACTCTCCTCGTAAAGTATCTCTCTAAGATGCGTAGAACTATGACTAGACCGGACACACACCAACACATAACACTTGACATTTGAACAATTATTTTAACGAATAACGGAAGTCCAAATGTTTAACTTATCATTTTCTTCTTCTTATTGACCATTGGTATTAATCCCATGGTTCATAGCGTTATTAATCCCATGGTTCATAGCGTTAATGTCCAAATAGCGTAATTATTCGTCATTTATTCACGTAAGCCCTCAATATGCACAATACGTGATTTCGACGTATGGTAGCAGGAACTATGGGATACGTAATAATAGATAACTGAATATGAATTTTCACTAATGCTGGACATAATGCATTAGTGCCCTTATAGAGCCGATTTATCAATCCCGTTTTTTTATTATCATTGTGCGTAAGGAGGAACATTTTAAAATAAAAAAAACATACTAAAAGCTTTTAGTGAAAATTTCTTATCTTTATAGACCTCAAGCTTTTAACAGTCGTCCTTTTTATACAAGATTGCACTTCATCTTAATCGATCTCTTCTTTTACTGTCTCTCGTATAAATCTTAAAATCTGCATTTTCCACTTTTATTATATACGAGTATTTCGCTTCAATTATCTTTCAGCCACTCAATATAACACATGTTTAATATCTTCCCTTTTCCCTCTCTCTTCTCAATCTTGCTTCTTTCTTTGTCTATTGTAACCCTTCTTTATTGCATCCCATATTTATAGACCTGCCAATAAACAAAATCAAACACAAAATTGAAGCTACGTAAGTGTATACGATTGAGGTAGTTTTGTGATTGTATGTCGAAATGCTTCTATTATACAATATTATAGATCTTAATCGCTACGTGAATTCCCGTTCACGAGAACATTTGGGTAAGTAAAAGCCCGATTAGTAAATCAATATGATATACAAATTACATATCAAAATTAGGACTAAATGACTTTTATGAGAACGAGTAATTGATGGATACGAAATGTCCATCAATCATCTATATGATAATAGGCTCTATCATAGTAATATAATAGTTTCATAGATTAGAAAGCTAATGCAGCTTTGGAAAAAAGTATTGCGAGGAAAATAATATTTTATTACATGTCTTAAATTGAATAAGATTTAAACTAAAACTTCAAATGAGATTAGAATGTTGTTACGTTCCCCAATCTCAAAAAAAAAAAAAAAAAAAAATCAAGCATTTGTATAAAGTTATATGTGTTATTTGGGCATCTTCTTGAAATGGCAAGAATATTTTTTCATTACCGTACTCCATCTATAAGTCCTGTAATATTCTTTGTAGATTATAACTAAATGGCATCTTATTATTAATAATATTTAATATGTTGTTGTTATCTCCTTTATTATAGCATGGACTACGTACCAGTATAATTGTTAAAATCTGCTCAATTTAATTTTTACTATTCATCTTTTTATAAGTATTCAAACAATATGCTGCACATACTTTATCTTTACTAATTTATGTATGATGTTTATGTGTCTTTATTGCTTTTATTATTTCATCATGTATGCTTTAGGGCCCTACTAAAATCAACATAATAATATTGGTTAAGGTTAGCAACTATTTTAAACTGTTACGATTTGCTAGTTCACAGCATCTTGCGAATGGTAGTCAGCTTTGGCAAAAATTGCATTGATCATTTCATAGCGAGTGTATAGAAGAATCCAAATATCACAGATATAATTCTGTAGGTTCATGAGTTCATGAGTTATGTTATATAGCGGGCTAAAACAACAATACTTTTGAAAAACGTACATAACTCATTCACAACAATAAATCAAACAAGTTTCCAAAGTATTTGATTTGTAGAATGAACTTTTGCAAAACATCAAAGTGTTATTTTTCAATAGTATATTGATTTAGATAATGATATCGGTTTTTTTTTTGCTTCGACCAACAATACCTAGTCTACCCTTAAGTAGGTTACGCTGTTTAAATATACACAGTAAAAATGGTGTCTCGCGTCATATGTAAGACATGTCTTGGCAATAGACGTGTCTTGAACAATAGAAATAAAAGAAAATAGAACCAATAAAAACATAATCTAAGACACAAAGACACGTCTTCCAGCCAGACATGTCTCTCAATTGATGACAAAAGACACGTCTTAGAAACCCGAAGTGTCTTGCATAAAAACATGACTTGTGAATAAGTGTTTTGCAAATAGACGTTACATTTGAACAGAGACATGACTTTGTGTCTAAATAGATACATTTCTCCCAATTGATGACACATAAAGTGTCTTTTGCCAAGACACCATTTTTACAGTGTAGTAAAGAAATAAATAAGCATCGTCGATGTCTCGAATTGTATCAAATTATGTTGATGAAGAGAGTTTATACTCTATAGGAAAGTTTGAAATTCAGGGTGTTATAGAAATCTAATGTATTTTCATATTTCAATGTAGTGTGTGGTTTTACAATAAAATATCTCCCATACGCACCAACAACGCTTTGTTGGTGCGTATGGGAGCTATTTTAACGTTGTTGGTGCGTATGGAAGATATTTTAACGTTACAAAAATATAAACACTTCAAACATAATACATCAGTGACATCCTGGGCGAAAGTGACAAGAAATATACGCTACTTTCACATATTCAAAGTTCATTGTATCTTTGCACTTTATTTCAAATTCAATGATGTAGCCAACGAAGTGTTGAATGAAAAAAATGCAATGCAATGTTCAAGGATATCACAGGTATAACTACAAGTGAGAATCATGAGATGAGAATATAATCACGCAATGTGACGTGACCATGAGTTTAAATCAGTAAACTAACAGAAACCAATGCAAATCACAAATTAGATTCTGAATTATGTAAAACATGATCATGAAAAGATCAAATGGAAAAGGAATACATTCTTTAATAAATGTGGAATACCATAAAACCGTGTCTATAAGCATAATAAGTGCTTCTGATGAAAGCTACATGAATCCAGGCGCCATGGAGTTTGAGCAAATAAATTACGGATTCAAGCATATACAAAGTACAAGTACATATACAAGTATTATTTTAAGACCAATCTATTGTGTTGGCATATTTACGCTTGTTTCGAATTAATTTAGCTTTCATAAAAAAACACTGTATATGCTTGTAGACGAGGTTTTACGGTATGGTATATGATACTCAAAGAATCACGGATAGTTAAATAAAACATGAAAAACAAATCAATTGTCAAGTAAATGTTAAATTGCCATTTTAAACCAAATTTTTAAACCCATACGATATTTTTCAATTTACCGAATCACATTGCAACCTTCAAATAATCTTGCTTTGTTCAATAGGCTATTCTATTTGAAAACCATACACCCCTATGGAAGCTTGACCTTCATATTCACCACAGGGGGTGTAGGTTTCAAATGGAGCCACCCATTTAGTTATCTCATTTGAAATTCACATTCCCTTAAAGATTAAGGTCATGTCTTCCATAGGGGGTATATGGATTTGAACTCGAATAGCCCAATACATATAGGTTTGGCGATCTATGTACAGTTTCCACGTCGATACACCTGAGCACACAATTTCGTCAAAGAGCTTCCAAGCAAGCAGTGAATTGGCTCTACACATTCTTTGATTACACTACATGGTTGAGTGCATAGCATCATAAGAGCTGTGTGAGCTTCCAGCTGGCAACTGATTGCCTGAGGCATCTGTGATTGGGTTTTGTCAAAACCTGTTCCCTTCATCCAATCAGAAAATTATATCGAACGAAAGCTAACCCCTCCCCCTAAAAACACTTTTTTTTTCATTACGTCAACATATAACGTATTTCAGTGCCGTGATTACAGGAAAGCGAGTAGGGTAAATCTGTTGAAAACGACCTATCCAAGCACAATTTTTGACCAAAATGTAGGTTTTAATAGTCAAAACCTCAAAGGATCCGTAAAATATTTTTCCGAATTTATTTCATTAAATGAAAGAGCACATATATAATATACTAGCTTCATTTCAATGAGCAATGGCCAATTCTCTTTAAATTACAAATCTTGTGCAAAAAGTTACTATTTTCGCCTGTTTTGTCATATGGTTGTCAATTCAATGAACTATGACTTTGCTAAAGAGCGCTTACAAATTGATATGATGGAAAAATATTAATATAATATGTGAACGTACACCACGAATGAGCCGTAAAGTCAACTCGATCAATTTTGTTTTATTTCGTGTTTAGAAAATATAGGCCTATATCATAAGCTTTAAAATGGTATATCATTTGACTTCAAACGATATCCAGAAGTGGAGTTATGGTTTCTTTAACTTTGCTCCTTCAACAAAATGGTATAACTTTTTCGGTATTATCTTATTCAACAATAGGATTATTGATTGGTTTAAAAGGTGTTTGACTAGCGCTATCAAAATGAGATTCTTGAGGTACCAATGAATACGACCTTCTTGCACATTTTACACTGTTGAGAATACAATTTAGGACATTTACGGCTCATTCTTGGCGTACGGTCACATATAGAAAATGCTAAGAATTATAAAGTGACCTAAGCCTGAAAAAACAATTTTGTTATACACGCAACTTATTGCCATTTCATACCGCAGGCAATTTTAAAATGCAAGGATGTAGTGTTTTGACTGACAACGTTACAAGTGTCCTCGATTTCTCACTAGATAATAACATATACTCGCCACTTTCTGGATTAATGTCTAAAAATTATCAGCTGTAGACTTCCTTCCTTAATGATATTCCTTCAAATTATACACACGTGTCGTTTACGCTGCATGGTAATTAATACATAATAAGTCCAGTTGACTAGATTCTAATTATCAATTTGATACAATACGTTATTTTGTATCTTTTACATGTTGTTTGATAGTATTTTTTATACATGAACAGCCATGTGAATCATATTATGCCATTCAACTAAAGTACAAAGCACCTTTACAGGGACATGTATGACTCGAATTCTAAGGTCATCAAATAAAATTAGATGTTTCTACCATTGTATTCATTTCTGAGGAGAAAGATGAACAAAAAAGGCATGGAAGATCGGACCGAATTTGAGCGAATTCTTATCAAATCGAAATCAAAATCGAAAACAAAGCATAATTCCTGTGCTAAAAGATAAAAAATGTAATATATAAATTTAATTTTCTTTAACAAAGAGGGAATTTATTTCATCCACTGCCATTTCCTGAATTTCATTCAAGGAAAAACATTACGATAACTTGACAGAAAAACATGTGTTAAAGAGACACAAATCGTTGTACATAAATCTTACGTCAAACCTTTTTATGCAGCATAAATATATGATGTAAGTTTACATATTATTTTTCACTGTGTAGTTCAAAGGCAAATAGTATTTTGAAATGATCTTCATGATACTGATCTATTAAACTTATCATTGTTAAAGAAGATACCGTACAAACAACTCATACTTGCTCTGAAAATGCACTCGTATAATACCGAAAGCTCAGCCCTCTGAAAAGCACTTCTTAAGGAAAAGATTCAAATCCAAGTCAAGTAAATCATACTTCACACAAAAAGGCAAACACTTGAGCAAAGCAGATTCAATAAAACAATAGTCATAGCAGCGGATCAAACTGCAGACTTTTGAATAGATGCATCTTATTCCCGAGGCCAAATATGGTGAATTAAGGCAGTTGTACCATATTATATCAATATTATATTATAGTAAAAAGCTTAAGAAACTACTGTACGTATATTGGTAGATAACAACGGTTCATTTATCTGTTCAATAATTCCACCCACGGACTTTGATAACAAGGTGGACATACGGGAACGAGATTCCGTAGAAACAATAAGAGGATATGCGTATGAAACTATAATGTCAAAGCCGATTAATAAAATCCTCCAACCAGAAATATTATTTCCCTAGAAGGAACATGAAGAATTAAGACTCTGAGTGAATTTGTTCAAATAATAATATATTTTATCCATTTTATTGTTCTATAGAAGCAAGAGTTAAGTCCTCGTGCACATATCTGATACCTGCACGAGTAATAATGGGATAATATGTTTGCCAATTCCACTCACGTCCATCAGAGTAGGTTTGGATAGTATTCCTGAATTGTCATTCAAGTGGGGTATTATGAAAATAGTCCTCCCTAATATTTATGTCCTATATATCGATGGAACGATGATCTCATGCCACCAAAAAAGGTCCCATATAGAGATGTGTGCTAAGTTTGCCTTACGAAAATGTCTTTTGTTTTCATAGGAGGAGCGATTCAGTTCATAATGACAGCTATTATGATGTTTGAAATCAGCCCTTGCCTGATTTCCCTGAATAGGAAACTGCAGGTTGATCATCATTATCTTATGACTGGCCCTCGAAGTCTAGAATGTCTGGGACTTACTTAATCTACATGCAAATTCATACTAGAGTTTCAGTACAGAAGAAAAAGCCTGGCTGCTTAAAATGATTAAAAATTACTTGATCTCTCCCACCTGTGATACACTTGCAGGATTTTTTATCAGTAATGTTAAACTATTACTAATCATGATAATGCAAGCAATGATTGAGTTCTCACATTGACCTAAGGTAGTTACAACATACACGGGATGGATTTGTTCCTACTAAAACCTGACACTACTTTACAATATAAATGCAATACAAACAATTGAGACACAAAGTACAAGAAACAAAACTTAATCAACGCGGATTCAGCAGAACAAAATCAAAGTACATTGATATGGAAGCATACAGGAACGATATATAGATGAGAATTGTGTGAAACACTAAAGCTTAAAGCTTAAGGGGTATTTACACCCTGCCCAATTTTGTGCCTATTTTTGCATTTTCTCAAAAATTATAGCGCATTGGGGACAAGTAAGATATGTATATTATAGGGGCAAGGACTACAACTACTGCACTGGAAATTTTATTTCAGCACAGAAAACAGTTGTGAAGTTACAGTCAAAAATGAGGGATAACTAATATTTGATCAATAAATCAATAACTAATTGCTTTGAGTTGCTGAATTTTCAGTACAGTAGTTGTAGTCCTTTCCCTATAATATACATATCTTACTTGTCACCAATGTGCTATAATTTTTGAGAAAAATGCAAAAATAGGCACAAAATTGGCCATGCAATCTAACAGGAAGCTCATTTTTGAAGACAGAGTTGAAAAATGAAAGCATGGAAGCTTATAACGGATTTGTCCAAGCTATAATGCATTATTTTATACAGTGAAATTACCAATTTTATTCACAATGTTCACGTCCAAAAGAGTAGACCCGGATAGCAGCATGGACTTGGCACTTCCTGAATTATCATCTAAAACGCAGGTTTACTTCCTCCCTTAACGCCTTTAGGTACAGCGGACGAAAATCATCCAGCCAGAAAAATTATTAAACTCTTTATTTTTTATCTAGAAGGAACATGAAGAATTAAGACAGGAAAGTGAAATTGCACAAACAATAATGTATTTCATCCATTTGTAAATAAAGGTTCGGTACTCGTAAAAATGTCCGATACTTTCCGATGACATAACTTTTTTACCAATTCTACTCACGTCCATCATGTAGTAGATTTGGATAGCAGCATGGATTTGTCACTTACTTTACTTCCTCCTTTTATGTAGGAAAGTGTACAGACGATGTTCTTCAGTATTATGAAAGACAGTCCGCACCTGTTATTTACTTAAGGGAATGATATGTTCTTGTGTCCTATGAACCTATTTTAGTTCTTAAAAAGAATAAAAACAGACTGAATCGGGGCTTTTATAAGTTAATTCCTCTCTAGAGTGAACAGAACAGTCTCTCTTTAATGGAGTTCCTATTTCCCTTTGACTATTCCGTAAAGAGTTTTATTTACTAATTTTCATGATCACGACATTGCATTGATCACTGTTGGCACTCTTTTGGATTTCAAATAGAGCCCATTTGCAATTTTTACAAATAGTAGGTGGTTGTTTGAAAGCTGGGTATATTGATTGGTACAACATGGGATCTAAGTTGTCACATAATTCAAGCAATGATTGCATTCGCATACTTACCAAGGTATTTACAACATCCACGGGATAGATAACAAGACGAGGGTTTTATATCCTGGATTTATTCCTGATAAAACCTGACACTACTTTGGATGATATGCTTGCAGCATCAGATACATTAAATAGACGACTATTCACCCCAAACGTATGGGAGATTTCCTGTGTGATGATGAAAATATGTGGTGCGATCAAGCAAAATCAGTCGGAACTCGGAAATATTAGATTTTCAGTTTCTTATAGGATAATAAAAAGCATCTACAAAGCTGCATTTTGCAGAAAATCTCATTGAAATTGAACAACCAGTTCCAAAGATATGAGCAATTAAAGAGTTTCCAAAACAAGAGGAAACAAAATTTGCTTGGTTATATCTCAAAATCAATATTTCCGAGTTCCGACTGATTTTGCTTGATCGCATCACATATATTGTACAGGTTCTCAAAGTATTTGTATGTTTTTTGCTAACACTACTTAAGCTTAGCAACTATTTTAAACTGTTGCGATTTGGTAGTTCACAGCATCTTGCGAATGGTAGTGAGCTTTGGCAAAATTGAGTGTGTAGAAGAATTCAAATATCACAGATATACTTTTGTGGGTCATGTAGTTCTTGAGCAATGTTGAGCAATTCCTGGTTAAAAGTAAAAATAGACTTGACCTAAAAAAGGTCGAGAGGGGCTACTCTATTACAAAATTCAAGCTAAATTTAAGATTTATATAAAACGTTTGTTTTGTGATCGATTGCACAAATTACAGCCAATGTCTGCCAATCATTAAACTACAATTTTTACTCCAAGGGCTCTTTGATTTCTTCAAATAATTACGCGGAAATGGTTGTTACTAACTTGTTCCCTTAATTGTGTTGTATTGAATAATCACAACCTGAATTAGAGAAATGTTTTATGACTGCTAGTGAAAAAAATTCACTGACCTTGCAGGATTTGAAGCATGTTAAAATCGACAATCTTACACTAGAAGACTAAATTTGACGCCTAAGTTTAACACCAGGATCTAAAAATACAGTATCAAGCATTATGGGTTTTGTCTAACATTTACTAAAACAAATCCTCTAAATTTTGTTCATTTCAACACCGAATTCTACCGCTGCCATTGTCTAATTAAATGGCTGAGTGGGGCTTGTATAACAATAACCAGTGGGAGACAAGCGTTTTGAATGCATGGGGCTTTCTGCCTAATGTATTGTCTTTTTAATTGTTCATCTATTGTTTGTCTCTATGCAACAGTGACCCATTTGATGAAGATTAACCTTTTAGGTAAAGAAGTCTTCAAGTGGGGTATTATGAAAAATTATCCTCCCCTATTTTTTATGTCCTATATATCGATGGAACAAGGATCTCATGCCACCAAAAAAGGTCCCATAGAGATGTGTGCTAAGTTTGCCTTACGGAAATGAGGAGCGATTCAGTTCATAATGACAGCTATATTATACCGTATGAAGTTTGAAATCAGCCCTTGCCTGATTTCCCTGACTAGGAAACTGTAGGTTGATCATCATTATCTTATGTCTGGCCCTCGAAGTCTTGGATGTCTGGGACTTACTTAATCTACATGCAAAAATCATGCTAGAGTTGCAGGATATTTATCAGTAATGTTAAAATATTACTAATCATGATAATGCAAGCAATGATTGAGTTCTCATATTGACCTAAGGTAACAACATACACGGGATGGATTTGTTCCTAATAAAACCTGACACTACTTTACAATACAAATGCAATACAAACAATTGAGAAACAAAAAGTACAAGAAACAAAACTTCAGCAACTCGGATTCAGCGGAACAAAATCAGAGCACATTGATATGCATGCATTCAGGAACGATATTCAGATGAAAATTGTGTGAAACTCTAATGTTTAAGTTTAAAGCTGTCTAACATAATATGGTTATCAATCTAACGGGAAGCTCATTTTTGAAGACAGAGTTGAAAAATGAAGGCATGGAAGTTTATAACGGATTTGTCCAAGCTATAATGGATTATTTTATACAGTGAAATTACCAATTTTATTCACCGCGTTCACGTCCAAAAGAGTAGATCCGGATAGCAGCATGGACTTGGCACTTCCTGAATTCTCAGGTAAAACGCATGTTTACTTCCTCCCTTAACACCTTTAGGTAGCGCGGACGATGTGTCTTATAGTATTGAAGTATTGTATCCGGACCTGGTCTGCAAGGTGGACATATACAATATACATGAATGCGACAGTAAATAGAGGACATTTGCATAAAACTGTAATGTCAAAGCTGACTTAGAAAAATTATAAAACTCTTTTTTTATCTAGAAGGAACATGAAGAATTAAGACAGGAAAGTGAAATTGCACAAACAATAATGTATTTTATTCATTTGTATAAAAAGGTTCGGTATTCGTAAAAATGAACGATACTTTCGTATGTAGTGATGACATAATTTGTTTACCAATTGATCTTTTCGGTAAACCCCATAAGCCTTTGCGAGTACATCTGAGAACTCGTCATTTGACGTCACACCGACTTGAAATGCGCAGTGACGATGTTCGATAAACGATGTGCGCATTGGCGCAGATCGGCGTGACGTCAAATGACGAGTTCTTAGGTGTACTCGCTAAGGCTTATGGGATTTACCGAAAAGGTCAATTCCACTCACGTCCATCATAGTAGATTTGGATAGCAGCATGGATTTGTCACTTTCTGAATTCTCGTCTACTTTACTTCCTCCTTCTGAATGCTTTTATGTAAGAAAGTGTAAAGTAGACGAGGTTCTTCAGTATTATGAAAGACAGTCTAACACCTGTTATTTATCTCAAGGGGATGTTCTTATGTCCTATGAACCTATTTTAGTTCTTAAAAAGAATAAAAACAGACTGAATCGTGGCTTTTATAAGTTAATTTCTCTCTAGAGTGAACAGAACATTCACTCTTTAATGGAGTCCTATTTCCCTTTCACTATACTCCGTAAAGAGTTATATTTACTCATTTTCATGTTCACGACATTGCATTGATCACTGTTGGCACTATTTTGGATTTCAAATAACTCCCATTTGCATTTTTTACAAATAGTAGGTGGTTGTTTGAATGCTGGGTATATTGATTTGGTACAACATGGGATCTAAGTTGTACGTACGTTTTCACATAATTCAAGCAATGATTGCATTCGCATACTTACCAAGGTATTTACATCCACGGGATAGATAACAAGACGAGGATTTTATATCCTAGATTTATTCCTAATAAAACCTGACACTACATTGAATGATATGCTTGCAGCATCAGATACATTCAATAAACGACTATTCACCCCAAACGTATGGGAGATTTCCTGTGTGATGATGAAAATATATTGTACAGGTTCTCAAAGTATTTGTATGTTTTTTGCTTACACTACTTAAGCTTAGCAACTATTTTAAACTGTTCGATTTGGTAGTTCACAGTATCTTGCGAATGGTAGTGAGCTTTGGCAAAATTGAGTGTGTAGAAGAATTCAAATATCACAGATATACTTTTGTGGGTCATGTAGTTCTTGAGCAATGTTGAGCAATTTCTGGTTAAAAGTAAAAATAGACTTGACCTAAAAAGGTCGAAAGGGGCTACTCTATTACAAAATTCAAGCTAAATTTAAGATTTATATAAAATGTTTGTTTTGTGATCGATTACACAAATTACAGCCAATGTCTGCCAATCATTAAACTACAATTTTTACTCCAAGGTCTCTTTGATTTCTTCAAATAATTACGCGGACATGGTTGTTACTAACTTGTTCCCTTAATTGTGTTGTATTGAATAATCACAACCTGAATTAGAGAAATGCTTTAACACAAGTCTCCACATACATAAATGACAGCTAGTGAAAACAAATTCACTGACCTTCCAGGATTTGAAGCATGTTAAACTCGACAATCTTACACTAGAAGACTAAATTTGACGCCTAAGTTTAACACCATGCAGGATTTAAAAATACAGTATCAAGCATTATGGGTTTTGTCTGACATTTACTAAAACAAATCCTCTATATTTTGTTCATTCAACACCGAATTATACCGCTGCCATTGTCTGATTAAATGACTGAGTGGGGCTTGTATAACAATAGCCAGTGGGTGACAAGCGTTCTGAATGCATGGGGCTTTCTGCCTAATGTATTGTCTTTTTAATTGTTCATCAATTGTTTGTCTCTAAGCAACAGTGACCCATTTGATGAAGATTAATTCAATCATTTATTGTGTGTGATGGCAAACCTTAAATGCATTTTATCCATTTCATTTTCTACAGTATAAACATGAATAAATGATTAAGTAATCCACCCACAGTTACCTAGAACTAATTTAAATGTATACACGTCATTGTCAAAATCAATACAATACAATACAATACAATACAATACAATACAATACAATGCAATGCAATACAATACAATACAATACTATTAGTTATCCCCTGTTTGTTCATGCAATATGAAAAATATCACTGGTTTTTGAGGTCGTATCACACGAGGCCTTTCATTACTAAATAAATTATTACACTATTTTACATCATAATCTTCGTCAATCGTCGTCAAAACCCAACCGATACAATGGAAAAACATAATAAAAATATAATAAAAATATGCATAATACATGAAGAAGATAAAAACGTAATAACCAAAGCAGATTCAGTATAACTTACTCGTAGAAGAAACTTAGAAATAAAGGAAATCTGATCCAGTGTGCGACTTATGTAACCTATCATGAATATCTCCCTCTTCATCAAAATAAAGCTATTGATTGAGCTGATTTATTACCGATGCATAATACATTTTTTCATCATAAAAAGATACATGATTGCTGACAGTTAACTTTATTAACTGTAATGCATAAAACATTTTCATTTTCATATATAAATAAACTCGGGCGCAGTACTTTCACTAATTAATTGAATTATAGAAGTTAATGATATAACATTAACATATCCTGCTTTAACAAGTTTTGAGAACAATAATCGATCGATTGTAAGTTCGTGTGTCAATTTAAGCACTATACAAGTTCCAAACGCACTTTACCAAACTGTTTTATAAGGTTATACGCTTAAAAAAAAAGAATTTATAAATGTACTTAGATATAAACTATATGGTTAATTTCTACATGGTACAGCAAACAATTTATAGAATTTTTCGTAGTTAAGCTGACCTTCAGAAAGTGGCAAGTTAAAATTCAGTTTGATTCATTTTTAGCAAGCTTCCATAGTCTGTCTTGATGAACTGAGAATGTCCTCCTCCAGACCTTGAAGAACTTCAGAGACGCATAATTGCACATGTTGACATTCTCAGGCAGGACAGACCTCTCATTAGACGTGGTGTGAACGCCATGTTGAGAAGAGCCGAAATCTGCATACAGAAGAATTGTGGCCATGTGGAAGACTAAGACTAAAACTGTCAATAACTGTAAACGTAGAGGACGGGGAAGAAGCCACTTACAGAACACAGTGCGACGTTGGTGATCTGCTTGCTGAAGTTGATGTCTCCTTATCATCTGATAGGGATGAAATCGCAAGTCTAAACGAGTTATTCTGTTAAAGGTTGCAGATGGTATTCCAAGTCCATTTCGACGGCAGCTAATTTGACCTCCAGCTTGTCCCGCCTGCAAAGTGTTACGGACTGCTAGGATATTAGCAGCAGATCTTTCAGTTTGGGGGCGTCCACAATGTTCTCTGTTCAGATTACGAATCGTTCCAGTTATCTGATACTTCGCAATATTTTTGTAAATAGCGCCACGTGAAGGGGGTCGTGCATTTGGGTACTGCTGACGAAATCTCCGAAGCACATCTGCTGGACTCTGGGTACGTTGGTACTCTGCAACAAGGAAGGCCCTTTGCTCTGGCGTGTACTGTGGAGTATCCATTTTAATGTTGCTATTCTCATTGTTAAGTAAAACCTAGCATATGTAAGGAGATAGTTGCCCAGAGTTACCAAAGGTCACGTGTTGTGTAACTCACTCGTGCACAGGATTGGAACCCTAACAATGAAGACAAATGATCTGTACACCTGCATGTTTCTCTTGGCAGCAAAACAATATCAAGCACTGGGCATTTAAACCCAATTGACTTCGCGCAACTGCTTTTTGTACTCGGTTCACAAAAGTCGCCACCAAATCCTTATTAATGGTCACACGCCAGTGATTTTTCAGCTGTAGGAGGACAAGATGTTGATTAAGGTATCAACTGAAGAATTTTGACCAAAGACCTCATACTTTTTAATCTAGCGGCATTTTTCAAACTGTATACTTAATTTTGATACACCCTGTAATATTATACTATCTTTGGACTTTAAATCGGTTCATATTTTAACGTTTATTTTAACGGTTTGTTTTTCAAAGTCATGCTTTCGGTCTCAAAATGTCTTTTAAGCCTTAGATTAACGATTTAAGCTTAGTTTATACTCCATCGCTAAGCGACTAGCGATTGTTCTTTGACCAATGAGGTAGCGTGCTTTTAACAACACATCACAATCAGCTTTAGGTTAAGCCGAAATTTATAAATTACAAAGTCTGTACATGTAGTTAAAAATTGTAGTTATAAATAAAAATGAGTATTTCACTTATAGCAGCTTTAACTAAAAATGTAAATTTGAGTTCAAAGGGATTTTCGTGATTCACAGCCTCACCTCTCACCCACTTTTCTATAATTAAAAACAAAAGATATTTGTATACCATCAGAAAGCTCTGATTACATAATGTTTGTGTACAAAATCTTTCTTGCAGATTCATTCGCTTGATAAAAATATTAATTGCAAACAGTGGATTATATTGAGCTTATGTAAAACACATAATCATGCATAACTCGCAAACACAAAATCAGAATAAACTGAAATTTCGGGTATAATCTTTTTTGTTGTTGATATTTACTGGAAACATACCATATGAAGAGGATGCTAGAATCACGTGTCACTCTATTTTTATCGCAGAATGCTGTGGATTGGATTATATCTACAGGGTGTCCCAGAAAAAATTACCGAGTGAATAAAATTGAACGTAAGTCAAGAAGTAGATATCAGAATCAAAACATTTAAAATGTAACGCATACCTTATTTTATTGTGCATCACGTATGAAAATTTTGTTTGATTCGGTTGGCTGGTTAAGAAGAAATTAACGATTACATAATGCTTGCATCAATGCAGTTCGTTCCAAGTTTGATCACAGGCGCTTTTTTCATACTCGCTCACCGCTTCCTATAGTTTGTGTATCTCATTAAATTCAGCCCACATTATCTATTTTAGAATCCGACGGTGTTATGTTATTCATGCTTTCACTGAAGATGAATAACAGTTTGTGCGAGAAAACTTTGATTTCTGTAATTGGAAGCTTTCCAACTTTAATTCATTAGATTGTGCAAATATGTTTTATCTTTCCAAAGAACATTTGAGTCAAGAATGACAATGACCAAGTGCTTACAGTTTTACGTACGTGTGATTTTTGATACCATGCAACATTAATGTTAAAGTTTAAAATATTTAAACTTTGCATTACAATTTTTACGAGATATTCCAAAAACTTCAATGTGTGTGAGATATTTTTTAAGCCAGCTGGAATTCTTTTATGCAATAATTCTTTATGCAACATTTATATTAACATTACCGAACATCATCTTACATGCAAGCTTTCATTTTCAATATCGTGCAGGTTTCAAATCTGAACAAAACCTAATTAACTGTTTTGCAAGAAACAGATTGTTTAAAAAACCGAACAGGATTTCACAAAACAAAACATGAAGCACATTGACAGTTATAGTGCGCATTGTGTTGAATGATCTTTCTTTCAAACTTGGAATGAAGTGAATTGACGAATGCGTTATGAAATCGCTCATTTCTTCGCAATCAGTCAAGCGATTCCAGTAAAATTGACGTATAAGATGCAAAATAAGATGGGGTACATGCTGATGTTAAGATTTTTGGATTCTGATGTCTATATCTCGAATTACGTTCAAATTCATTCGCCCGGTAATTTTTTCTGGGACACCCTGTATTTTCATCCACTCTAATTACTACTTCGATAATCATGTCATAATTTTAATTTTGTTGTCAACCAAAGTTAATCGACCGTCAAGTTGAATTTATAGCTTAGCCTCTATTAACGGTCAACTGAGTATTGACCAATAAAATCATATGTTTCGTCTCGATTTAATGATACGTTACAGTTTATTGGCTGAACAGATCCATTCGTTGTTTCCTATTCAACCGATAATACGCCTTAGAATTATCTTTTTCAAATGACAACATCATATAAAATGATCATAACTGGACTTTTATTTTGCAAATGTCGGGCTTTCGTACACAACAAGAATTAAGTATCTCTATTTTGATTGTTAAATTTACGAAGTGTGTACGAATTTCTATTTTTGATTTTATTGTGCTTATATGGTTTTGATTGCTTTGTTTATCACAGTATTCATTTGATTTCTCTATGACAAATGTTTTACTTAGCAAATTCAACAGACTAAACATTCGATGTCGCACAGCGTCAACACCCTATGTTATAAATATTTTTTCATACAGGTCCATACTCCGTTGGTGAAATCAATATTCTATTATTGACATAGATAAAGAAAGTTTACATATGCATCGTGGATTGGCTAAATGTGTTCCTTTATATAATTGTAATTCTCAAAATTAAATATATCACAATTTTAACTTACGATTTAAAAATCGTTACGCCAAAAATGCAGTAAAAATGTATCCAGAGCAAACAGCAATGGCCGCTAATTAGTGTATTTAATTTCAACAAGTTAGTGTATTTAAAAACAAAACCTGGGTTTACCTGAAAACAAATCGAATTTCCTTGTAATACTAGAGCATGCGCAAATCGTATATAACGTGTAGAATAGAACTTGGCGGTATCTCATATGATAGTCGTACTATGCTTAGCCTGAGTCGCTCGGCCTATCTCGAACAAAATCGCCATGCGTAGCTATTGAAAAACGAGAGGATTCGCCGTACTATCACGGCAATTTTCGACACGAAGATATAGGGATGATGACGCTGTGTGTCGTTCAAAACAAGAAGAAATAATTTACTCGTAGTGTTTGTTTACCATTCATTTTTCTGTCACATGGGGGTAATGACGGACGATCATTGCTTTGTCATTTGAATCAACAACGTTTGACTACACCCCGGCTCGCGAATATTTTTGGAACGGTTGCCATTATTGATTTGTGTTATTACATTACACTAGGTAAATGCATGCTTACAAAAGATTCTATTACTAGACTAAAACATCTTCAACTTTAAAGTAAAGGTGTTGCCATTTCGCTAGTTACCCCAATGCATACTGCTCGTTGCAAAACGATGAGTGGCCTACGTAAGTACCCATCAGATTCCAATGTTTAGAAAAGACAGCCCTAATTCAAAATGCGCAACAATAGATCCTCTTGAAATGACCAGAATCGTATTTTTAAGTTTTTACATACATAACGGTCATTTCAAGCATGTCCATCATTAATTTATCTTAGATATGGCTTTGTGCAATCAGTTAAAAATGGGTAGTAATCCTTTTGATACTGACTGTATGTGTGGCTTGAGCAATATCTCAAGAGGTCGCAAATCCACCCATATTCTAGATTAAAAAAGTTTCCTTTCTTGCAGTGTTCTGATGATATGCCATTCATGGCCAATACTTTCTGTGGAACATATTTTCACATCTCAATGGGTGCGATTCCTTGCGCCTTGGTGCTTACGGCCGTTCAACTATCCCAAACCACCCTCCTGCGACGGGAGATCGAATAGTTAGACGGGATTAGTCACCAAGGCGTAACTTAATTTAGAACCTCTACGCTTACTGCCGCTCGAAACACAGACAATAGAGGTTATCATGGTTATCCGTGTTCTATAAGCTGCATATCCTATCTGCGACTGCTATATCTTGTTAAGGATTTTCAAAAGAAGCACCTGCATGTGCAACCATGACTGTTTCAAAATAGCCCGCCAAAGTCATACAAGTGACTCCGAGGTAGTGCATTGAATTGGTTTGAATGAGGAATATTACGGGAACCAGCGCTTTTTGTTAGAAGTCACACATGAGTAACGTGGATAACTCTACTCTATTATCATAAACAAGTTCGATAAATTAAATAATATTTATCCTGTGTAATAGAGGCCTACCACTTTTTTACGGAAAATAAAATCTAAATGTCGACACCGTTGTGCAAATCTGAAAGTCCGTGATTTTGTAAGTAAAACAAATTGACAAATATAACATAGAGTAAAACACACGGAAAATTGTTGAACAGATGTGGCAGCATAGAAACTCAAAATGTAAAAGGTCTCGCGATGCCTTGGTCACTTTACTTGATGCAAACATCGGACATCCCTTAGAGAATTCCCATTACCATTATTATCTTTTGTTACTTTTCTAGCTTTCAACACATTTGACATTTATTTGATGTATTCGATCTCAGAATTAAGTTTAGATGAAAGAACTGGCCAGATGATGCGCTATTTGTGTGTAGGTTTATTTATTAATGTATTAAAGCTATTAACCATACTGATCATCACAGTCTCTTGCTAGCCCGAGGTACTCACACCTCCGTCACTACGATTTCCACTGGCCTTCTCCCTATGGTGAGGAAGGAACCAATAGGGCCATGATCCCAGCAAACACAAAAAACATTTTAAGAACATTTTAAATAAGTTATATTTTGGCTTTTGGTTTAGGTAAAAACGTTTTAATAACATTAAAATGTCGGGTTATGTAAAGGTCATGATAACGTTTTAAAACGTTTTGTATGAAAACACACTACAACAATATTTTTAAATGTTTTCAAAAAATGTTATTGTAAACTATTTTTGCCAAATATTGTGTCCACACTTAAATATCATTATGTTAAAATATTTGAACCCAGCAAACACAGAAATGTTCTTAAAATGTTTTTTTTAAAACCTTTTAATAACATTTAAATGTCGGGTTATATAAAGGTCATGAAAACGTTTTTAAAACGTTATTGAAAATATTTTGGGCAAACATTTTTCGCAAAATATTTTTTCAACCCCAAAGTAACATGCTGTTTAGAATGTTTTGTATCAAGTTTTCAAGAATGTTTTTGGAATGTTATTAAAACGTTTTTATACCCTTTATATAACCCGACATTTAAACGTTTTCTGTAAAACATTTTTGTTTGCTGAGCAGTAGATAATCAAAAATGTTTTTTAAGGTTATGAAAACGTTTTATACTCTTAATATACCCTTTATATAACCCGACATTTAAACGTTTTCTGACAACCTTTAATAACCTTTTGCGAATGATGTCGAAAACGTTTTGTGTTTGCTGGGATGTGTCGGACTAAGTCTCTTGCTAGTTGACTTTCTGTCGATAGTGGCCGCGTGGGCTTGTATATTCTGCTATATTTCTGCTATCAGTTCAAGACTATTGCCGAT
Source organism: Amphiura filiformis (assembly GCF_039555335.1). NCBI lineage: Eukaryota > Metazoa > Echinodermata > Ophiuroidea > Amphilepidida > Amphiuridae > Amphiura > Amphiura filiformis. The sequence goes on from NC_092635.1 coordinate 6,816,497, forward strand.
TCTTTTTTTATTCTTTGTCAAATTTAGATATTTGAAAATATTTAGAAACAACAACTGCGTGTCCGGAGGGTTTTTAGTTTTTTTAGCCAAAATAATAAGATAAAATGAAAACAAAAACCACTTACTATCCTGGCTGCTTAACTGTGGAGCTTTATGGGGGATTGGCCACAAAACTCCTCTGATATCCTTCAACCAAACAAATTTGGATGATGTCAATTATGTCAGTTGGAACACGTGTAAACATAACAAAATTAATATGCTTGTAATAATATGTTTGTGAATCTAGCCTTGAAGACTGACTGAAAATTAGGTATTGTCCATTGTATTTATCTATACTCACATCTGTAATGGCGCCTAAAATTCTGGGTTCACCACACATCTGCTAGATATAATTTCTTGTTTTAATACATACTCTGAAAAGGTAACATTTGAAGCTTATGTTTCAAGCTGTTTTATTACTTCATATGCTGTTTTATTACTTCATAATTATGAACTAAATTGTGAACTGTGAGTGCCTATTATAGCTACTGTGAAATCAAATTCTGTCATCACCTGATACCTGGCTGCTGAATTCTGCTAACAACGTTTTAAGCAAACACCCCAGAAGCACACCAATAAGTCCTCCCACCTCTTACACACCCATTTGATAAATAAAAAAAAATGAATTTATTTATTAGACAACATTTCTAGCGTGATCTCTGCGTAGACATGGCCAGAGAGTGAATGACCCAACATACTTTTTAGTGGATGTACAATTCGATGTAATATATCTACGTTATTTAATCTATTCCCATTATATTTCCAGTAATGTTTAAGTTCCACAAATGTTTGATAACGTAACATCAATAATATATTTCTACCAGATATTTTACGCAACATATGTGATGCGATCAAGCAAAATCAGTCGGAACTCAAAAATATTAACTTTTCAATTTCTTATATGATAGTAAAAAGCATTTACAAAGCTGCATTTTGCAGAAAACCCTATTGAAATTGAACAGTTCCAAAGATTTGAGCAATTAAACAGTTTCCAAAACAACAGGAAACAAAAGGAAATATTTCCTTTGTTTGGCTATATCTCAAAATCAATATTTCGGAGTTCCGACTGATTTTTCTTGATCACATCACATATTATCGATTTTACGTCATCAAACATTCGTTAGAACGTAAAAATTACTAGAAATAGAGTGGGAATTCAATAGATTAAGGGATCTAAAATGAGCGTTTATTGCGTTTCGACAGTATTTTTTGTGGGACATGAGAGCACCTCAGACCTATCGAATTGCATTCTGAATACGAAGCATGTCTTTCTGATATCAAATAATTTTCATTTTTGAAAATCACAATATAATACAAATTTTATGACAAATTATAAAAATTTGATATTTGTCAAATTTTGATATATAACAGTCCTCGAAGTAAATTATATAAATCTAATGACATATTCTTAAAGTGTATGTAGCAGGGAGGAAAAGCCGACGGTCAATTGAAAATTTTGACCTTTCATATTGAAGATATGGATTTTTTTCCCAAAAAGACCTAATTTTTTTTGGTGTTTTGGGAAAAAAATCCATATCTTCAATACGAAAGGTCAAAATTTTCAATTGATCGTCGGCTTTTCATCCCACCTACATACACTTTAAGTATAAATCATCAGATTTATAAAGTTTACTTCAAGTACTGTTAAATATCAAAAATATCAATTTTAATGATTTGCCATAAAATGTGTATTAAATTGCGAATTTCAAAAATCAAAATTATTTGATATCAGAATGACATTCTTCGTATTCAGAATGCAATTCGATATGTCTGATGTGCTCTAATGTCCCACAATAAATACTGTCCAAACGTTCATACCCCAGCCCTTAAATAACGTAGATATCAAATATTCTAAGTCGAATCCTCGGAGTCTGTAGCGGCCTTGACGTACTGTACACCACACCAATGTGCTTATGCAATCTATGTTGTAGAAAGGTTATTGCTCGATAGAAAACAATTAGTGAAAAAAATGATCGATGTCAGTGTACTGACGAAGTGCAATAATAGGTGTGCAAAGTAAGCATGAAGTGGTAAGAAAATATTCGTTAGTAGATAAGCTTAGCCAAATGTTATTAATTGTCTGCTGTTGATAAGGGAAGACCATTTTAATAATATGAGGATGACCATGATGCAGTCATGTCTACAGTAGAATTCATCTTGACCTTTGCAGGACTTAAACCCAATTAAAAGCTATTAAACCAAGATAACACTCATTGAAACAGCTCAACTGATTAAATCGGATCTTCTCTGGTTGTGCACATGTGTCTGTTTTTTATGTGCGGTATCGCTATGAGGTGCTATAATACAGCTTCAGTTGGGTAACAGATTATAAAGGAAACGCAAGGAAACAATGGTATGTAGACCTTTGTTCACGAAATGAGACAATGGCCTGCTTTTTGTTAACCAGCATTCTTGAAAATGAGCAACATAATGATTGTTGACTTAACACGGTTTGGAAATAATTTCTTCATATTTTTGGTGTTATCTGTCGTTTACATATCCTTCCTAAAACACAAAAGAATAGTTTAAATGTAGCTTGTACCGTTTTTTGTGGCATCCTTCAGAACGGAGCGGTCCGTTACCAATATAGCTCAATATTTTCGGTCAAATCTCCATTCAATTAACACGGGGAGTTGGCTAGCTATGAGCTAGCTATGCTTTGCCCTCACTCATATTCTACGAAAGTGCGACTATTTCTGAACATCTAACCTAGCTGTAATTTTAGGTCATGTTAGAGAAATATATTTGCTAGAAGTTTGGAGAATAGTTTAAATATTGGCCGGTTATTTTTCACACAGTAATGTTAACTAGGCAAATGCAATATACTTCTAACATACACTATTTGTAAAGGTCGCGCGTCAATGGTGAGAGCACTGTGTATTGTGTATAGGAAAACGGACAGTAACTGCAGTATGCTGCAAGTAACCAAGGAGGTGGTAACGTCACATTTGCTCATCACATTCACATCTCAGTTTTGTTGTTCACGATACTTATAATTAGTTGTGTTACGGCCACGTGCACATATTTGTAACCTTTCCTGGGACTGTAGATATTGCCTGTTGTTCAAGCTACCCTATGTGAATTACATAATAATATAATCCATTGGCAATTCCATGGCTGAACCAAAGTTTGTTGATCAATATGTGCCTATTCTATGTTTATTCAGCACTCGTTTCAAAGAACGCCAAGAAAATCAAGAAAAAACCCATCAAATAAAACACCTGGTCACAGAGAAAACAGTCACTTGTAGAAATATATAAATAAACCGGCCAATACTGTGGTATGATTGGTTTTAAGCTATCTAACCAATGTAGATCAGGGAAGTAATTAGGATTATCAGTATGTCATTTGAATTCCTTAGTATGAATCCCTTTAGACAGTATTTAAGGAATCGCTTATCATCTGCAACAGATCTTTGAAGCAAAATCAGAGTCATGGTCAATGAATATTGCATTGTTTTTATTACACCACAATGCAGTATGTTTTATGGAATATACGAGTGTACGTGTGTGTAAAAATAAAAGCATTTTTTTATGACAAAATTTTAAATGTCAGCCAAAGAACCGTTAATGCAACGAGGGAAAGGAAGAAGAAATTATAAAAGGGAATGCACAATGAATGTCCTGAAAAGAGGTTCTCAATAATTTTAATGAAAATTCTAGTTGTAACACTTTTTTTCAATTTTCAATTTCTTAATTTATATTTGAAAAAAAGCACCCACAAATGCGTGGTATTCTCACTCGAAACCTAATTCAAACTGCTTGCCTAACATGTGATGTATGCTGTTGTTGTTAGATTCGATTCCTTTGATCAGAAACTAGTTTCCTCCCAGCCTAATTCAAGGCCATATTTGTGCATTGTAGCATTTTCTGCATGGGATTGCAGCTATTGGCTGATGTTCAAGTCATCCCATATTGTCGTACATAATCCATTGTTGATCCCATAGCTGAACCAAGGTTTTTTAGTCAATAGTGTCTATTCGGTGTTTATTCGGCACTCGTATCAACATGATCAAAGAACGTCAATGAAAAGCAGAAAAAACCCATTCCCACACACACACACCCCAATAAACTGACAAAAACGGACCATTATTGTGAAATGCATGGTTTGAAGTTATCTGACTAATGTAGATCAGGGAGGCAATATGGATTATAGGTATGTCATATGAATTCCTTATAGTATGAATCCCTTCAGACAGTATTTAAGGAATCGCGTATCATCTGCAACAGAATCAGAGTCACGGTTAATAAATATTGCATTGATGTTATTTTAACAGTACAATACAGTATGTTTTAGAGAATTTAGTATCTATTAAGATATAAAGCCTAGAGTATATCGTATGGGGGTAGGGGTGCGTGTGTGTAAAAAACATTTCTAATTGACAACATTCAGAATTGCCAACAGCATTAATATGAGCCGAAGAACCGGATTCGTTAATGCAGAGAGGCAACCGAAGAGGAAATTAAAACGGGGATGCACATTGAATGTCCTCAAAAGATGCTCTCAATATAATGACATTTTTAGGTTAAACATTTTTTATTTCCGCATTATCGGAACCCACATTTGAAGAAAAAACGCCAACGCGTTAAATGCGATTTACCGCTATATCGATGCGTGTTTAACATGTAAATAATTTATGGTAATCAATCTTTGATTCTATACTAGTTCGTCTCCAATTTGTCATGGTTGTCTTATCTCTTCAGACCTTGAAGTAACTAATGTCATCTTCACCAATAATAGCTTGAAGGGGGCTTGAAGGCCAGGGCTTATCTTAAAGCTTTTTTGTTTTCTAAAAACGTAAAAAATAACTTTGTTTTATCTCCATAGTTATTTTAAAATTTTTTGTCCAAAGAGTTGTAAAATAACACATCTTTGGCATCAATTTGACCTCGGTTTTTAGGCGGTGCAAAATGACCATATAGTTTTAGGAGTGTACAATGTATATTAAATTCCAAGATAACCACAGTACAGAGTGTATCAAAACCGGGCACCACCTGATTTTTTTCAATGTTTTATTAACACATTTTTTGTCATATTATTTCAAACATCCAATTGCTATTGTTATTTTGATTTTTGAAAGAAAGAGTGGACCTATGTGATCCCAACCTTAACTAAAAAAGAGTTGAGATTTTATTACAACCAGAAACCTGGGATTACATACATTTCATAAACATTCTCGCAGATTCGGTCGTTATTGTCCAATATGTATTATTCAACAGACGTAAATTACAACATATGAGGCGCTGTAATACATTACATTTAATTATGCGTAACTCGCACATTTCCGAATTTTGGGAGATAAGCTTTTGTGGATGTCTGTTGAACCATATATGACCGGACACTGCGAATGAGCCGTAAAGTCAGCTCCGGTCAATTTTGTTTTATTTCGTGTTTAGAAAATATATATTATAAGCTTTAAAATGGTATATCATTTGACTTCAAACGATATCCAGAAGCGGGGTTATGGTTTGTTGAACTCTGCTCCTTCAACAAAATGGTCCTTTTGTCGGTTCTACATGTCTCTCTTTCTACATTGCTGGTAATAAATATCAAACAGTCATAATCATCACCAATTCAACGAGGTTCAGGAATGTCCTTCATTGTTAATTGTTGGTTATGCATAGCTAGACGACAAAATACAATGCTTTAAACACATCACTTTAACAGGGTTTAGACAAAGCAAACAAAGACAAAGAGCTATGTAAGAATTCTATAGACATAGGTAGAAGCTTATTATCCTGTTCAGCAATATGATTATTGATTGGTTTAAAAGGTGTCGACGGGCGCTATCAAATTGAGATACATGTCGCACCAAATTGAGGTACCGATGAATACGACCTTCGTGCACATTTTACACTGTAACTTAGAGTACAATTTGCCGACTTTACGGCTCATTCGTGGTGTACGGCTACATATTCTAACATGAAGATGCGAACTTCAGAAATATTCTTTTATATGGCATTCAGGTATCGAGAGCCATAGTAATTTGACCGTAAATATGTATTGTAAATAATTTACAATACATATCGTCGCCCGCAAGACATAGTGTCGTATCACGAAAATGGCCATTTTGAGATAATCGCATCTGAAGTTTTTGCAACTTTTAACCGTTTGTCATACATTGCCTCGATTAAAATGTCCCCTTTTCTTGAGTGGATATGAAAATATAAATATTTTAGTTACATTTAATGTATAAAATACATTGTTGTCATTCACCAATTAATTGTAATTAGTCATTAAACTTATACGCCAGTATGTCAAATTTTTGGAAAAATCATTCTCCATTCAAAATTGACATACGACACGTGATACGCCAGTATGTCGAATAATAGTTGAATTCATATCCATATTGGCCACACAGCCGCGATATACCAAAACTGTGGTGTATGTCACATATTTGTGACATAGTGGCGTATGTCACTGATACGCCACTATGTCGCCCAAAACAAGGGGAATGTTGTACACAATAATTCCACTGAGTGAGATACGCCAAACCTAATTAGTGATAATACTTTATTAATTAATGACATGCATGTCTTGAAAGTTTGTCAGAATGTAGAGCTTTATACATAGATTATGAAACTGATCTTAACTCATTTTGTCAAAAAAGGCTGATACGCCACTATGTCTTGGGGGCGACGATATAATATCTTTTTAAAAATTGTGTTGGAATTTTTGTCAGAATTATTCGGACAACTGTGCAACGTGGTTTGCAAAATATTTGTCTTCATTTTTCTTCTTGGTCAAATCCAAATATGTACTTGATATTACCGAAAAATAACTCCTGAATGTACCAAAGTTTTTAATAATACTTGGCAAATCCAGCTATTACTAGTATATGAATGCGTGCGCGCGGATGTCTAGAACCTCTTCGTCTTGGTTATTGTGTAACTTCAATAGCTCATGTAATCATGCAATATACAGGTACATGTATTTGTCTGCATTGTACTTGTTCGTCGAATTAAACGCGTAATACAGAATGCAGATGAAATTGAAGGCTTCTTTTCATAAGAGTTGAAACATATTTATTATATTTTATGCAATTACAATTTAATAAAGTATTGTAAACATAACGGTGAGTGATTTCAATAGCTGCTATACAATAAAGACACAATTTGTGCCAATTTATTTCAATTTACTGTAATATGTTGTTATTTGGCAACATTTATTTCATCAGTTTCGAAGTCTTGGTAGATAAATCTAACTGTATTTACTTCTGATAAATGTTGCTGTGTATAGTATACATCACATTCTTATATTGGCTAGGCGACAACAACAAAACAACAACCTTGTTCTACGGGCCCGATTACCCGTATTTTGCGTCTTCTGAAGCATTTATAAATTCAAAATGATATCCAATCCAAATAAACGATATTGTAGCGGAACCGGCTACTATGCGCCGGATTTCCGGAGCTTCCAAGTTCATCATGACAAATAAATCATACCGCTGCCACCAAATGTAGCGGAACCGGCCAATATGTTCACAATTATAATCCCAGTAATAGTGAGCATTGTTAGGCACTATAGAATAAAAGAAAATATGATTCACGTGACATGCACAAATGACTTTTTTCTCAAACTTTTTTAAAGTTCCATAAAACCATCTGTGCAAACATTTTAAAATCAACATATCTGAATGTTCCTTCTGGCTATAAGTGGCAAAAACAAACCATGTCTTTGGCAGAACTAATATACTACAATCAACTAAGTCTATTTTAGATTCTGTGATGAAATAACTGCCTGAACATGTAAGCAAACATTGCACTGATGGATCAAGTCAATCATAAACGGAATAATAATAATAAAATATTATATGACACGAGAACTATATTTAGAAATGAGTATAACAAATTGTGACTGTGAATGATGAAAATATCTGCGAGAATTTATTTACCCAGAGGCGAAAGTATTGTTTCTGTTTCAAAGCATAAGTCCCATAAAACATATTTTCAATATTCAACTGTAAGAGAAAAATAAGAAATTCGACATTCGGGAAGTTCAAGAGATTTATATTTGCAACCATGGTAACTAATAAACACATCAAAAACGTTATTAACTCTTTTTGTTATCAGAACCTATGCATTTTAAAACTGAAATAGCAAAAAGGACTTATAAGTTTATTCTGCAAATTGTGATGAATCATTTGTCTTAATAGCCAAACAATAATCACGATGAAAAGAGATGCAGCTTCCACAATTTGAAATATATAACTCAAACCAGTATTACATTATATTCTTTACATGACTGGAGAGAATAGCCAATAAAGACAAGGTATTCTAACAACAAAAACAAAATCTCAGATAGTAATTTCGATTTTTTCAAACAGATACATCTTTTATCACCATTTGCTTCTGTCAGAGACTCAATAAATATTCTGTTTTTTAGATTTCGGAAATAGGATATGCAGTCAAGGTTACAGAAATCAATTATAATAAAATATCATTGTAGCTTGTAAATATCGTTTTGCTGGATTTCAAAATAATGCTTACGCTCTACTTCTTCAGTATTAAGCAAAAATCACATTTTCTATATTTGAAGAGCTTGATTTCAAACATGCATGTTAAGTCCACAACCCAATGTTTCTCATTTACTTGTGTGATACAATCACAATTACTTTGAAACGTTTGACATACGTTTGACATACGTTAGACATAATGAGTTGTACCATCAACAAGCCATTATTTACCACAACAATGCAGCTAAATAATATGCAGACTAATTGTTCTCATTTTGTAAACAAAAGCTTCACACAGTATTGTTACTGTGCATCCATCCACTGTTTGCTTTGTATTGGTGCATCTAACTGAAATTGCTATACATATAGCATCACAACTCATTGCAATATCGCACAGGTAAATCAGACACATTGTGTTTGTGGACTTAACATGGTTTGGAAACAACCTGTTCATTTCCCGAGAGCCTTTGCAAATGAAACCGAAAATAAATCATCGTCGATGCGGACATTGTTACCATGGTTACCAATATATCAAAAACTACTGAGCCAATGAATGCTGCGTCAGGTAAAGTGCACCGGTACAAAATCTAGCTTTAGAAAAGAACACATGATTTAAAAGTAAACAATAGTAAACAAAACTAGATATAAACTCCTCAACAAAAGTTTGGATTTTTTCAAGCATCTATATCAGATATCTCAGATCATGAAGGTAGTAGAGAAGGAGAAAGCTGTCACGCATTCTTTTTTTCATTCGCCGCCCTTTGATGTTTCCAGTCAATGTTTTGATTATGTATTAACACGATCATCACTTATGATCTTTTGTGTTGTGTACATGCATGGTCGCACACTTGTTGTGAAGATATGTGATGCGATCAAGCCAAATCAGTCGGAACTCGGAAATATTGATTTTGAGATATAGCCAAACAAAGGAAATTTTTCCTTTTGTTTCCTACTGTTTTGGAAACTCTTTAATTGCTCATATCTTTGGAACTGGTTGTTCAATTTCAATGGGATTTTCTGCAAAATCCAGCTTTATAAATACTTTTTACAATCCTATAGGAAACTGAAAATTTATTATTGCCGAGTTCCGACTGATTTTGCTTGATCGCATCACATATGGGACTGCAGCTTGCTGTTCAGAATAATGGCCAATTTGATACGTTCGGTTTGAGACCCATTACATTCACAAGACGTGTACGCAGGCGTAAAAAAGGTGATTGTTTCAATTTTTTGTTTCTATTTTTCTTTCTGTACTTTTCACAAATGTTTGTTTTAATTATATTTTTGCTGGTTGTCATTAGCCACCCTGCACAGGGCAGCAATCACCAACAAATTCCTGCATCAGGGGTCGTAAATACCCAAGTTTATTTCAATGCACAACAAATCACACTGATTGAATAAGTCAGCAAAAACGTGTTTATTTCTAATGCATAGACACTACCAGTTTCTTGTGTTCTTGATACAAAGTTCTGTTGTACCCAAAGTTCGGGACGAATCTCTGCTGTATATCATGTAAACAAATTAAATGATAAAATTCAAGGTACATCACAATATACATTTGAAGTATATAATTTTGAACGAATTTTCCAAATGCAACAATTCGCGGATAGTAAACATGTAAATTTAAATGTGGAAAAAAAGTCACAGCTTGTGTGAAAATAGAACTCCATAATATAAACAGCATTGAAATCAAGGGTTTGTACAAGATGTGTATACATTCGACACCATTCATGGTTTGTTTTGGGTGTAAATTGAATATATGATATTTATGGAGTTCTAGATTTTGTAAAGATATGCGCTAGTATCTCGAACCAAAATACTGTTGCCACTAATTGTGCTGACATGCATGGTTGTGCTCAACATTTATAATGGACATTTACGTATATCATTTCGTTGTTGATAACATTGCTCATACATCTTCAGCAACCGTTATTAGTTAAAAGCAATTCTCCTTATCTATAAAATATAAAATGGAATGAGCTTTCTGGAAATACCAAACCCAAACAATATATACTTTAATGTTTTTTTCTAACCCTAATTTACTGGCTGCTGTTTGGCGAAGGGGAAGGAAATAAGGGATATGGAGCAAGCCAGAAGATAAAGAGAAAAGTTGTTTTCTCCAATCCGGATTTGAACCACAGGCCTGTCGGGCGCTAAAACAAGAACCGAAATGTAAATATCCAACTAGTTTGCCCCGCAGGGCTATAAATAACCACTAACTGCGATCATGCGAAATATGGATATCCAACAAGTTTAAACTATGAATTAGCAGGGTCTGAAGAAAAAAAGGAAAATATACAAAATTGGTGACTCCCAACCAAACGACGACTAAACACTCCAAGTGGGACCACGCTATAAGGACCCCGCAGGGCAAGAAAGCAAGCAAGAGTAACCTTAATGTAACATTGACCAACAGCTGATATCAAAAGAGGGCGCTATTTTAAATATATCTTTTAAGACGTCATATATTGATCATATACTGCCGTATATGATCAGTTTTTAAAAGATCATTACATAAAATTCTGTTAAACAAACAATCTGACAACGCATTTCTCTATTGTCCAGTAATATATATATAATATACGTGGTACTATGAAACTCACTTTTCACATTCTGATACACCTGTGATCAGAAATGCATGAATTGGTCCAGTTGGAAGTAATCTAAAATAGATTTTGTATGTATTATTATTGCAGTAGCACAACAATATGTGACGTGTCATGTCAAAAGGAGACACTTTTGGGCAGGATCGTAAATGGAGAAATAGCCAAAAATTTGCCCGGGGGTGATTTTTTTTTCACAATTCGGGTTTGTTGCGAATTTGTGATGTTATTAATGTTAAAAATATTGTCTGATATTTTCAGACCGGAATATAACTGGCATCTTGTATTTTTTGAGACATTTTTCAAGGTAATTCCTACTCTCAACATTGTCAATAATATTTTTAAAGGCCGATATCTCAATTTCCAATTTTATAATACCATAACTTACTAACTCAATATCTTCCCTTTGGAATGTCCAATTTCATTGGGGAAAACGGCGTTGTGGAGCAAAATATCTGTATATTTAAGATATGTAAAACCTCAAAATTGATAACCTGCCCAAAAGTGTCTCCTTTTGACATGACACGTCACATATCTCCTCTGTGTTGGACTGATCAGCTCGACATCGCTGTACCTTTATTATAATGATTTGTTACAGGATCATAATAACAATTAGACTTTCATTCGTATGTTCATTATCGTTGACTGTCTTTAACATATTGTGAAATGGACAAATTTTGTGCATTTTCAACGATGTATCTACGTCGATTTCGCACGTGGAATATCTTCAAAAATAGCTAAATACGTGATCCCGCTTCGACACAGGAGAGTGATTTTGAATAGATCAACGTACGTCCGATGTCTACGTTTGGAAATCGCAATGTCTCTATTAATATAAATAAAACTTTCAAGGCGCTGAACACTAAACAAATTTGCAAATTAATCTACGCAAAAAAACCCATCACTGATGAAAAAATAACATCACTGAACAATTTGTCTATGAGGATGCCTATTCGCAACAAGTTCAAATCAAATGAGTGGTTCAATATAAAAACGGCTTATATCCCACATTTGGGTGATTTTGAGAAAACTGGACTTTTCAATACAATACATAACAATTTCACTTCTTAAAACGTTGATTTTGACCTTTGGTGACCTTTACATTTTTCTGCAGCGCCCTCTATTTTCACCCAAATGTGTAATAGGCCGTTTTTATATTGGGCCACTCAAATGATCTCTCATACTGAAAAACCAGTTCAGTTAATGGTTTGACTTAGGTCCTTCCTAGAAGGGTCTAAATTATATATAGGCCTACAATTATCTGTAACGAAATTAAAGTAGAGATATTAAAAGGGCATTTCGTGATCCACAGCCTCATCCATGCGCGTATTTTGGGGATAATCTTGCAGATTAATTTGTTTAGCAAAGATATCGTGAAATTTGAATTTCGTTCCGCCTATGGAGCAGTGTAAATATACATAATCATGCATAACTTGCAAACGCAAAATCGGAATCAACTGAAATTTTGGGAATAAGCTTCTTTCGTGAATATCTACTGACAAATGTCATAAAAAGAGGATCACAAGCATCACTGACACGCTTCTTATGGATCGCCAACTCCCTCAAATTGCAGTCATACTAGTCTGGTGGGGGATATTGTTTTGCTCATCAGTGATGTCTCAGGCGAAATTTTTGACTTCAACCCCCTCCCCCAATCAAATGGTATGCCTCTTAGATGTGTGAAAACGTCTTTATTTTATCTTCACTATGTTCACTGGAACAATACGATTAATCATCATAAATGCGTATACCTTGAAATCACACTTTTTATCAGATACATGGTTTTCTCCTCCCTTCCACGAACAAAACAAAATAAATATAATTTATATTATATTGCTTATAATTGCTTTATTCACGGAATTACTCTAAGTTTAGTTCAGATTAATTCTACGTGCTTGAGAATTGAGCAAGTTTGTTAGCTTGTTAAAATTCTTCATTTAAATCCAATCTGTTAAACAAACGTCCGCTATTTTTACAAAGAATTCAAAGATGCATCTTCATTATCCGTTCCATTCAAGTACATTGATGTATCACAAAAGAGTCTGTCTGGGTTTATTCAAAACATCATCACATATGTAATTTTTAATTTAAATGACGGTATCAACTTCAAAGGTTCTATCGAAAGCATGTATCGCCTCAAGAAGAGAAGAAAAGGTGGGGAAAGCACCATATCGTATTTTGAAGCATTAAAATCAATGGTGAATCATAAAATACTCACTACATGTAGAATTGCAATTATGTTTGTGCTTAAGGGCTCGGATAGCAGCGTTTGCACAGTATTTAAGAGGAATCTGAGAGCACACCAGACAAACCAAAATTGCATTCTGAATACGATGAATATCCTTTTGATATCAAAGAACTTTGATTTTTGAAATTCGCGATATAATATGAATTTTATGGCAAATTATCAAAAATTTATATTTTTGATATTTAACAGTCATCGAAGTAAACTTTATAAATCTAATGATATGTAGTTGTAGTATGTAGTAGACTAAGTGTATGTAGCTGGGAGGAAAAGCCGTCCATTATTAATTTTGACCTGTCGTATTGAAGATATGCAAAATACCTAATATTATTTGATATCAGAAGGACATTCCTCGTATTCAGAATGTAATTTGATGTGTCTGATGTGCTCTCAGGTCCCACAAAAATACTGTGCAAAATATCTTAATTGACAATTGACCAGTATTTTTAACCATAGATTTATCTTAAGACTCGTTAAATCATATCCTTTTTGTGATAATACTGGCACATGTAAATTTACCAGTGGGAAATCATCCAAACCGTCCTTTGTAATTTTAGTAAATAAAACTAGAACAGAAATGATAATAGAGCAGTTGTCTCATGAAACGGAACAAGCAGAGTTGCCTTTAGAAAATCAAATTAGTTATCAATATATTAGAGGTCAACATATCCTCCTACTTTAAAATTATTAGCACTAATGAAATTCATATTATTTTTCAATTACGAATCAACATTGCTGAGCATTTGACCGAATAACATACATATCACAGGGATGAAATGTTCCATCGAAATAATTTATACTATAGTCTCAAGAAGAGAAGACAAGGTAGAGAAAAGCACCGAGTGCATTTTAGATTTTGAAGCGTTAAAAGCAACGGTGAATTATAAAATAATTGCCAATCTGGGCATGTTTAAACCCATAAATTGGAAATCATCGTTTCCCAGGAAAACAGCAGACAGCAGGCCAGATCATGGCTAAATAGTAACATGAGTAGGTTTATTTCACCTTGAAGGTATGGATAGTCTTGCAAATATGGGCTAACTTTCTCCTAGGCTTCCAAAATGCCATACATTAGTAGGACTACAACTGGTATCTTCTGGTCAGTTTATACTCTTATTTAATTCCTAATCTGTTTTTCCCAAATTGTGGCTTTAGGTGGTTAATATAGGCTTCAGAGCTACGTGCAGTCAATATATATAACGACTCTCTCTATAATTCAAACGCTGTAGTGAAGTTTCAGCGTACATGCCTATTTTTACAGGCTGGAGTGCTTGTATCTTTTTCGATGTGTAAAAAAATATAGAATTATAATTGAGCAGTTCTCTCATGGAACAACATCTCCCTACTTAAATATTATTAGCAATAATGATTTTTTTCAATTACGAATCAACCTTGCTGAGCATTTCCCCAATCTGCAAGAAAAACACTCATAACGCTATACAGGGTGTCTCTGAAAGAACTTTAACGTCTGACAATTTGATTTTTGAATATTTTGATGCCACAAAGAAACAGAATGGAATAGTGTAGTGTATGTTATGATAAGGATAATGAACTAAGTACAATGCATTAGTCAAGATAAGGCCAAAACATTGTTGTGTTGCCCTCAATCGACCGACCCTAAATCCTGAAAAATCAGGGTCGCAAGTTTTTTTTTGAATGATGATTTTTACAGATTTGTTCCAAAAATCAATGTTTTTCACTTAAAATTAATATTTTATTGAAAGGCTAGACTTAACGTGATTATCTAACATGTCTAACAAGTATTTAGAAGTCAAAATTGACAAATGTCCCCTAATTGAAGAAGCATTATTCAATATTTGATGGGATTTTTAAAAACTGAAGGTTTAAAAAAATAAAGAAATCCGACCGACCGACCGACCAAACTTTCCCATTTTTACCACTTGAGCGCAACACAACAATATTTTAAATTTTTTGGCCTAAGAGTTATTGCATTTAGCTCGAGAGCCGTGAGGTAAATGCAACAACTCCACGGCAAATGCGATTATCTTGACGAATGAATTTGCACGAGTACATTATACGTCATATACTTAGAGTATATCAGTTTATATTCAGTGTATCAATGGTATCGATTGCCATCCTAATACGACATACATACATTAACTGGTTCAGACTTGGTTTGCATACCTGTTAGCAACAAATTGACTTTCTGTTGTGATCATTTTGATCATGGTTCCGAACTCAGAGAGCATAAACCAGTTGACTGGCAACGATTGATTTTGACGTCACACTACGACGGCGAATGTGCAGAGACGATTAGAAAATACACTAGAATAATATCAACGGGACTTAATATCCAAGAGGATGACACTCTTATTCATGTGTTCATTTACAACACAAACCTATATCGAATCCAGGTGGTTTACAAGTAATGAATGTCCGCACCCCGGGACTGATTAATCCGTGGTATGAATTATTTATTAGGTTTGTCGATGCAATCGCCACGATCCGTTTTGTAAAAATATAAAAACACTTAAAATAGCAGCCCGCGGAGCACAGCGTCAACACCCTATGTTATAAATATTTTTTCATACAGGTCCATACTCCGTTGGTGAAATCAATATTCTATTATTGACATAGATAAAGAAAGTTTACATATGCATTGTGATATACACGTGTGATCGAATATTATAATACAAGATTTTAGGTGAATGGGCTAAATGTGTCCCTTTATATAATTGTAATTCTCAAAATTAAATATATCATAATACAAGATATTTTATTTTCCCATAATTCACATGAAATAACACAAGTATAAATTTTAAAAACAAAGGCAATATCAAACAAACGAATTATGGAGGGGATGACCAGAAGGCCAGTAAGGCCAGAGGAAGTCACCCCCCTTAACAAAGAAATGTTACTTACGATTTAAAAATCGTTACGCAAAAAATGCAGTAAAAATGTATCCAGAGCAAACAGCAATGACCGCTAATTAGTGTATTTAATTTCAAGTTAGTGTATTTAAAAACAAAACCTGGGTTTACCTGAAAACAAATCGAATTTCCTTGTAATAGCAATACCATATGGGATACTAGAGCATGCGCAAATCGTATATGTGACCGTCCACGGCGAATGAGCCGTAAATTCCTCCCCCGGTCAATTTTATTTTATTTCGTGTTTAAAAAATAAACATCATAAACTTAAAAATGGTATATCATTTGACTTCAAACGATATTTAGAAGCGGGGTTATGGTTTGTTAAACTTTGCTCCTTCGACAAAATTATAGCTTTTTACGTTTTTACATGTGTCTCTTTTTCCACATTGTTGGCAATAAATATCAAACAGTCATAATTGGCGGTCATTTCAAATCATCCCCAAGTCAACGAGGTTTAAGAAAGTTCTCTCATTGTTAATTGTTGGTTATGCATACCTGTACAAAATACAATGCCTGGTAACCCACCACTTGAACAGGATTTAGCAATATAAGCAAACAAAGACCAGAGCTATTAAAAGTTCTATAGCCATCTAAGGTAGAAGCTTATTATCCACTTCAACAATAGGATTATTGATTAGTTTTGACTATCGAAATGAGACGGATGTCGGGCCAGCAAGTTACCGATGAATATGACCTTTTTACACATTTTACACCGTAACTCACAATACAATTTAGGGAATTTACGGCTCATTTGTGCTGCCGGGTCACATATAACGTGTAGAATAGAACTTGGCGGTATCTCATATGATAGTTGTACTATGATTAGCCTGAGTCGCGAACAAAATCGCCATGCGTAGCTATTGAAAAACGAGAGGATTCGCCATACTATCACGGCAATTTTTGACACGAAGATAATACAGGGATGATGACGCTGTGCGGAGTTCAATGAACTACGCACTGAAAGTAGTAGTAGTAGTGGTATGCTGCTAACAGGTATTCAAACCAATTATTATGCTTGATACAATTTATTACATCACCAGGGTATGATAGAAAGAGTAATCGGTACCTAACAGGGCACGCTACAGGACCAAATTACGGAAAAACCAAGAAACTAACAAGGAACACTCCGGCAATTACAACATTATGCCTTATATGTTAGAAAAATAATTATCAAGCACTATATCAAAAACAATAATCAAGCATAAATCACATGGTTTTATTTAAAACAAACTCATATCAACCATAGAAACGAATAAAAACAACCGGCTCTCACCACGCGATATTCAAATTTCCCGGGCACCGAAAGGCTGACGACAATTAAACAGAATTGACCATGACGTCATTGCCACAGGCAATTTCGGCGCGGGAATTTTGAATATCGCGTGTTGAGAGCCGGTTGTTTTTATTCGTTTCTATGGTTGATATGAGTTTGTTTTAAATAAAACCATGTGATTTATGCTTGGTTATTGTTTTTCAAACATATAAGGCATAATGTTGTGATTGCCGGAGTGTTCCTTTATTGTTGAATAACAATAATTATTTCATACAGAATGATTCATCTGTTCTTTTCCAAAGAAATATATTTTCATCTTGAATATTAGTATTCATTGATATTAAATATCCCATTTATCACTTGAAATTTTTTCATTAAAGCAACTTCTTGGAATGTTAAGGTATGGGCAACAACGGGTTCAATTATGGGTATTATAAATTAATCAGACTTAAAAGTTTGCATTCCCGAACTTTTTCTTCAAATTTTACAACCCGTGCAAAAGGAGATGTGAAAAGTTATTATAGTGGTGGCTTACTAGAGAATATTATTGTTATTAGTTAGTATTTCTCTGGTCTTTACCGCATCATATTTGGTACTCCGTATCTTTCTTCTTACTGCAATTTAGTTGTATTATTTGTAATGTTTGGCACGTACGCTGCACCGGTGAGATTTCACTAGAAATCTCATTTTACTAGGAATATTTCAATAGGAATCTCATTTTACTTGCAATCTAGCCCTGTTTAAGGGATCTAGAATGAGCGTTTATGGCGTTTCGACAGTATTTTTTGTGGGACATGAGAGCACCTCAGACGTATCGAATTACATTCTGAATACGAAGCATGTCTTTCTGATATCAAATAATTTTCATTTTTTGAAATTCACGATATAATACAAATTTTATGACAAATTATTAAAATTTGATATTTTTCAAATTTTTGATATATAACAGTCCTCGAAATAAATTTTATAAATCTAATGATATATTCTTAAAGTGTATGTAGCTGGGAGGAAAAGCCGACGATCAATTGAAAATTTTGACCTTTTATATTGAAGATATGGATTTTTTCCCAAAATGACCTATTTTTTTGTTGGTGTTTTGGGAAAACAATCCATATCTTCAATACGAAAGGTCAAAATTTTCAATTGATCGTCGGCTTTTCATCAACCTACATACACTTTAAGTATAAATCATCAGATTTATAAAGTTTACTTCAAGTACTGTTAAATATCAAAAATATCAATTTTAATGATTTGCCATAAAATGTGTATTACATTGCGAATTTCAAAAAATCAAAATTATTTGATATCAGAAGGACATTCTTCGTATTCAGAATGCAATTCGATATGTCTGATGTGCTCTAATGTCTCACAATAAATACTGTCCAAACGTTCATACCCCTTCCCTTAAAAGCGCAATTTGCAGCCATTTATAAACTGATACTCTATTCCATAATTAAATCAGGAAAAATGCATTTTATCTCCACACGTGCTCGATTCTCGTAAGGAGTGTGCATTTCAACAAATTACGGCCATAAAAAGTCACGTGTCGTAGAGTTATTGATAATTTTAACAGTTTTATTGACATCTAAATTCAACATGCGATGGGATACGCATGTCCACAGAGATCGATCTAATACGTCCATCAGACCTACTGCACAGTTTATGATAAACGTGATTAAATTTAAACTCTATTTTCAAGGGCTTAGATCGGTACCTGACACGAAAAGGTGTTCAAAATCTACAATACCTGCCTTGTTAATCAACCGGATTTTGATACGTAAAGCTATAGGGTCCACAACTTATAAGTTCCCCTCTAAATACTTTTTAAAATAAATCGAAAAATATTTGATGGAAAAATAAAATTTAACAAAATGCAAACTTGTAAAAAAGTATGGGTAGCTGTATTTGTTTTACACATATGGACCAAATTATAGCGTCACACGTCATTGCGTTCAGTCACAATGGTTCATTATGTAAAAAAAAGAGACCGTTTTAAACAGCGTTAAAGGTTGCATTCATGTGTTTGTTAAAGAAAACCTGATTGCTATGGTCTCAGGTGCAACTTTTAAAACGACCTCTTTTCTTACACAATTAACCATTGTGACTGAACACAATGACGTGTGACGCTATAAATTGGTCCACATGTGTAAAACAAATAGGGCTATACATATCGTTTTACATTTTTACATTTTGTAATATATTTTTTGACTTACTCTAAAAGGTATTAGGGGGGAACTTATAAGTTGCGGACCGTATATTTAGTTGCCTCCTGTAAAAACAATTGTATTTTACACACCGCAGCTACGAGTAGATCTTAATTCACTAAGTGATGATGTTATTTCCCAACAGATGTTCACAAATGATCACTCTGCTGCTGTGATGGACAAAATCGCCAATGTCATTTATGAAGCTTTAATGAAATAAATGAGATTTCAATATAAATGATCGCCTGCGTTAGTGATTTATAGAATTTTATATCCAAAAGGTCTCGAGTAAGTTTAATGAACCCAAGAAGGTCAAAATTAGAACATTTAAATATCAATTTTTAATAATTTCCTTTAAGTTTGTAAGGGGCTGTGCAATAATTATTAGCCCTGGGGGAGGGTAATATTGGGGGGGGGGGGGGGGTCAAGAAATTTTTGGCCAGCTGAAAGGGGGGGGGAGGCAAGCGATTTTTGGCACGCATTCAGGGGGCGCCATTTAAATAAAACGTTCTAAAAAGGCTTGGGAAAACAGTACGGAAACGCTTAAATATGCAAATTTTCCTGTTCGCTGCGCTCGCAAACATGTATCTAGACCATTTAAGGTTTGTAAATTGGGATCCCAAAATTTGGCATGCGCAGGGGGGGTGGCAAAGAATTTTGGCAGGCCGAGAGGGGGGGAAGCGATTTTGGCGGGCCGAGAGGGGGGGCAAGCGATTTTGGCGAGCCGTTTGGAAATTTTACCCCCCCCCCCGGGACTCATAATTATTGCACAGCCCCTAATTATATCGTGAATTTCAAACAATCAAATTGTTTGATATCAGAAGAACAATCTTCGAATTCGGTATGCAATTTGATGTGATCTCAGGTCCCACAAAAATACTATGCAAAGGTGGATTACGGAGCCCTTAAGGGGCCATTTCTTCATGTTAAACTGCTAAAATAGCTCCTCCCTCCACAAGGAAATTAAACTCTTTAGGGGGCTTTTGTTGATTGTAAGCATTATTTTGGGGAAAGGGTCCACAGTGTGGAAAATTCATACCCCGCCAGATTAAATCCTGTGTACGGGCCTGA
This sequence comes from Amphiura filiformis, assembly GCF_039555335.1. Lineage (NCBI taxonomy): Eukaryota > Metazoa > Echinodermata > Ophiuroidea > Amphilepidida > Amphiuridae > Amphiura > Amphiura filiformis. The sequence continues at coordinate 6,837,281 of NC_092635.1, forward strand.
TTTCAATTAATGAAACCTTTCTCTGTCACTGTCAACAAATCAACATGCGCAGAGGTTATAGATTTACATTACAAAATGTCTAGTTTACATCGTGAAAACATTTCATTTCATTTCATTTCATTTTATTTGCCAGATAAAAAACATACAGTAAAACACATACAATGATTGCAGCATATTAAAAGTATATAACATTTTCAATTGACCAGCAATTAACCGGAGTTCTTTTCATATAGGAGTTATTAAAAGGCAAGACTCCAGTCCATGATGAGGAATCCAAGACTCCCTCGGTGTGCAAAAACAGGAGAACAAGACACAGAGCCTCTGGCAGAGATAGACAAGAGTAACAAAAGTCACTTTCAAAGTGGCTAAACCTAAAAACTCTGCAAAAACAACACAGCAAAACAGAGATCACACCGAAGGAGACAGGATTTCTCCCCATGAACTAGGTGGGGTAAATAAATAAACTAAACATATTACATAAGAAACACTCTATAAAAATCAATTCCAGCTGAGATTTTTGAAGTGCTCTTTGGAATTTGTTAAAAACCCATTTAAACTGAAAAGAAGTTGATAACGGAGATCTTGAGGAAGTTGATCAACAAAGCAGGAAATCTGTTGAAAACAGTGAATTTAAAACCATCTGTGCGAGCATAGGTGTGACTAAATTTTAAATTCTCGTTGTGGCGGGGATTCACTGAGATAAAGGGATTGATATCATACCTCCCATACAAACATTTTGAAACAAAAGACAAAGCAAGGTTTATATATATGTTACGCATAGAAGATAAACCAAGCATTTCTAATCTGAAATTGTAACTAAGCTCCCCCGCGGAGCAGGAACACAAACACGAGCCAGAAGTTTTTGAGTTTTTTCAAGTGATTTTAAATGACCAATTTGGTAAGGAGCCACCCTGGTATTCCGTATTCCAAGATGGGTCTACATAAGGTGGAAAATAATCTGACGAGAATATCTGGATCGTTACAACGGACCAGCCGCCTAATAAAACCAATGAGTCTTGAAGCTCTTGAAGTAACATACTTGACATGATCACCCCATTTCATATTAGAGGAAATTAAAACCCCAAGGTATTTATAACTTTGGACTACATCAATGGGCTTATTAAGAATGACATACGATGGGAGCTGTCGACCAGCAACATTTCTCCTGGATAACCTCATGACCTTACATTTGTCTGGGTTTAAAGCCATCTTATTAATATTGCACCAGCTAACAATTTCATTTAAATCATTTTGAACGATATTGACGTCATCTTCCGAGTATAGAGGCCTATAAAGGAGCATGTCATCTGCATATTGTGGAAGAGGAGACTGAACAAAATTTGGAAGATCTAAAACAAAGATATTAAACAAAAGAGGACCCAGCACAGACCCTTGTGGGACCCCCGATTTAACAGGGACCCACTCAGAGGATGCCCCTCTGAACTGAACACACTGGTAACGATTTAAAAGAAAGGAGGCGATCCAGTGCCAAAGCGGACCACAAATGCCATACAGATGAAGCTTCCTTAAAAGAATAGAATGACTGACCTTGTCAAAGGCCTTACTCCAGTCAAGAAAGATGACGTCAACATCAGGTGGTGATCGCTTATCAAGAATTTGGGACCAGTGATGGCAAACCGTAGTCAGGAGAGTGGTACAAGAGCGACCGGATATAAAACCGTGTTGTTGAGGAGAGATGAGCTCGCTCGTGTACATACTCAACAACATTCCTTGTAACAACCCTTTCCAACAGCTTGCCAACCACGGAGCACAAAGATATCGGTCTATAGTTTTCAATGCTACTAATGTTACCAGATTTGTGTATTGGGACGACATTTGCTCTTTTCCAGTCATCAGGGATTTTACCCTCACAGAGGGAAATAATAAAAAGCAATGAAAGAGGAAATGCAACCTGGGCTGCAGTATGCTTAAGCATGGTGGATGTTATACCATCAGCCTCAGCTGCTTTGCCATTTTTTAAAGACCATTTTTTTAAAGGACACGATCGGTAACATTTAACATGGGACTCATATCATACTCATACTCATCTTTCTTTGGATTCCTTTTATCCTGTTTCTTTGATTGGTGCTAAAGGATGCGTATGTTTGAAACTTTTCTATATTTGAGTGGAGATGATAAGTAAACAAGTTTTACGTTAAATTTCTTTTCTTCCAGCCTACCTAGCAAACACGTATTAGCAAAAACGTGATGATGAATAGAAGACACTGAACAGAAATACATTTTCCCTTCTGAAAACACTTTACTTTAGGGCAGAAGGAGCAACTAAAAGATGTTCGTTTTATAAAAAAAAGATGAATGTGCATCAATCGTGACAGTATAAAAATATTCGGTGTAAAAGTAGTGATGTAACATTATTAATTAACATAGCGATAGACGAAAACAATTTTTGAATCTATTGCCCTACACTACTCTTTTTAAAGACAATAATCGTACATTGACTCAATATAATGTGAATTTCCCCTTGAATTAAGATTTAGCTCTTTATGCCTATTCTTTAATAATCAATGGTGCGATGCAGAGTTACAGCGTACGTCTAGTGCAGGGCAATACATTCCAACATTGTTCACCTATCGCTATGGTAATTAATCCTGTTACATCACTACTTCTACGGCGAAATGCAAAAAATAATATATTAACAAATGCCGGTTAGAAAACACACTAAACACATTATTATTGCGGTCAACTGTTCAAAGAGTACATAAATTAAGAAATTAAGTGGTAGCTCCGTATTATACAATGTGCCACACGAGATCGTTTTGTGATCCATTTACATCATGCATCGACAGACAGCGGTACAAAAAATGAAGCCTTTGGAAATTATTGCAAGAAAAGGGGTTTTCATATTTTGAATTTGTAAATCCATAATATAAATGAAACACTAAACAAATTTGCAAATTAATCTCCGCAAAAATAACATCACTGATGCAAAAATAACATCACTGATTAATTTGTCTAGGATGCTTATTCGCAATGGCAAAGTTAAGTTTTGAGAAAACTAGACTTTTGTGTGCGAATTTTCAATATAATACATAACAATTTCACTTTTAAAACGTTGATTTTGACATTTGGTGACCTTTACATTTTTCTGCAGCGCCCTCTATTTTCCCCCAAATGTGTAATAGACCGTTTTTATATTGGGCCACTCAAATGACCTCTCATACTGAAAAACCAGTTCAGTTAATGGTTTGACTTAGATCCTTCCTAGAAGGGTCTAAATTATATATACAATTATCTATAACGAAATTAAAGTAGAGATATTGAGGAGAGTTTAAATCTTTATTTATGAATCAGTGATGCATGTTGTAGCTTCTACAACTGACAGGCTTCTTTTGGATCGCCAACTCCCTCAAATTGCAGTCATACTAGTCTGATGGGGGATATTGCTGTACTCCTCAGTCATACTGCAGTTACTGTCCGTTTTCCTATACACAATACACAGTGCTCTCACCATTGGCGCGTGAACTCTACAAATGATGTACGTTGGAAGAATGGGCACATGCCTAGTTAACATCACTGTGTGAAAAATAACCAGCCAATATTTTAGCTATTCTCCAAACTTCTAGCAAATATATTTCTCTAACATGACCTAAAATTACAGCTAGGTTAGATGTTCAGAAATAGTCGCACTTTTGTAAAATATGAGTGAGGGCAAGGCATAGCTAGCCAACTCCCCGTGTTAATTGAATGGAGATTTGACCGAAAATATTAGTATCGGACCGCTCACTTCTGAAGGATGCCACTAAAAAAGGGTATAAGCTACATTTTAACTATTCTAAATAGGTTCTAGAAAATATAGTTTTGTAACATGTCCCTAATTTTTAGCTAATTTAGATGTTTGGAGAGGGTCGCACTTTAGTGTTTCAGGAAGGATATGTAAACGACAGATAACACCAAAAATATGAAGAAATTATTTCCAAACCGTGTTAAGTCAACAATCATTATGTTGCTCATTTTCAAGAATGCTGGTTTACAAAAAGCACGCCATTGTCTCATTTCGTGAACAAAAGTACACATACCATTGTTTCCTATCGTTTCCTTTATAATCGGTTACCCAACTGAAGCTATAATACCAGCTTTATTGTGATGTCGCACATTGAAAACAGACACTTGTGCACAACCAGAGAAGATCTGATTTAATCAGTTGAGCTGCTTCAATGAGTGTTATCTTGGTTGAATCGCTTTTAATGGGTTTTAAGTCCTGCAAAGGTCGAAATGAATTCTACTGTAGACATGACTGCATCATGTGATGTCTCACTAGTAGGCGATTGTTTTTTCTTCAACCCCCTAATCAAATGGTATGCCTCTTAGATGTGTGAAAACGTCTTTATTTTATCTTCACTATGTTCACTGGAACAATACGATTAATCATCATAAATGCGTATACCTTGAAATCACACTTTTTATCAGATACATAGTTTTTTCTCCCCCCCCCCCATCCACGAATAAGACAAAATAAATATAATTTATATTATATTGCTTATATTGCTTTATTCAAGGTTAGTTCAGATTTATTCTACGCGCTTGAGAAGTGAGCAAGTTTGTTAGCTTGTTAAAATTCTTCATTTAAATCAAATCTGTTAAACAAACGTCCACTATTTTTACAAAGAATTCAAAGGTACATACTTAATTATCTGCTCCATTCAAGTACATTGATGTATCACTATAGAGTCTGTCTGGGCTTATTCAAAACATCATCACATATGTAATTTCTAATTTAAAGATAGAAAGCGTTAGAATAATCATCGGTATAAATAACGGTTTGGAAAATGTGGGGAAAGCACCTAACATATTTTGAGATGTTGAAGCATTAAAATCAATGGTGAATCATAAAGTACTCACTACATGTAGAATTGCAATTATGTCTGTGCTTAAGGGATCGGATAGCAGCGTTTGCACAGTATTTAAGTGGAACCAGAGAGCATATCAGACCACAGATCCTGGATCAGACCAATCAAATTGATTTCAGAATACGATGAATATCCTTCTGATATCAAATAATTTTGATTTTTGAAATTCGCGATATAATCTTTATAATCATTGACCAGTTATGTGTCATTATCATTCATTTATATCGGAAATTGTGAAAAATATGTTAATTGACCAGTATTTTTAACCATAGATTTTTCTTAAGACTCGTTAAATCATATCCTTTTTGTGATAATACTGGCACAGGTAAATTTACCAGTGGGAAATCATCCAAACCGTCGTTTGTAATTTTTGTAAATAAAAATAGAACAGAAATTATAATAGAGCAGTTCTCTCATGAAATGGCACAAGTAGAGTTTAATACTTTTAGAAAATCAAATTAGTTATCAATATATTAGAGGTCAACATATCTTCCTTCTTTAAAATTATTAGCACTAATGAAATTCATATTTTTTTCAATTACGAATCAACATTGCTTAGCATTTCTCCGAAACCACTTATATTACTCTACCTACTACAGGGTGTCTATGAAAAGTTCCATCGAAATAATGTATAGACGAATCCAACGAGCCAAGTCATGATCAGGATTTGGTCGGCCATATTTGGTTCCCCGCATGCACCAAACAGGTGTTGTGGGTGCCCAATTAGGTGGATTAAACCCGCTTAAAATTCGATGTTAGATTCTTTTGTGTTGTAAACTGTCATCATTCTTTTGTCTACGTGTAACACGTGTGATAGAATGCAGTTTAAAAAAGGCCGCATCATTTCAAATTGTAGGTGAGATAGCTGGGTCACCGTCGTGGCTATGGCTGCCATTGAGGAGTAGGAATGCGTGAAATTGGATTCGTCTATAGTCTCAAGAAGAGAAGAAGGTAGGAAAAGCACCGAGTGCATTTTAGATTTTGAAGTGTTAAAAGCAACGGTGAATTATAAAATAATTGCCAATCTGTGCTTGTTTAAACCCACAAATTGGAAATCGTTTCACAGGAAAACAGCAGACAGCATGCCAGACCATGGCTAAATAGTAACAGGAGTAGGTTTATTTCACCTTGAAGGTGTGGATAGTCTTGCAAGTATGGGCTAACTTTCTCCGAGGCTTCCAATATGCCATGCATTAGTAGGACTACAACTGGTCAGTTTATACTCTCATTTAATTCCTAATCTGTGTTTCCCAAATTGTGGCTTTAGGTGGTTAATAAAGCCTTCAGAGCTATACGTGCAGTCAATATAACGACTCTCTATATATAATTCAAACGCTGTTGTGAAGGTTCAGTACATGCCTATTTTTACAGGTTGGAGTGGCCATATCTTTTTCGATGTGTAAAAATTATAGAATTATAATTGAGCAGTTCTTCATGGAACGGAACAAGTAACGTTACTTTTAGAAAATGAAATTAGTCATCAACATCAGAGGTCAACAACATCTCCCTACTTAAATATTATTAGCAATAATGATTTTTTTTTTCAATTACGAACTAACCGTTTGCTGAGCATTTCCCCAATCTGCAAGAAAAACACTCATAACGCTATACAGGGTGTCTCTGAAAGAACTTTAACGTCGTCTGACAATAAATTTTTTGAATATTTTGACGCCACAAAGAAACAGAATGGAATAGTGAAGTGTATGTTATGATATAATAAACTAAGTACATTGTATTAGTCCAGATAAGGCCAAAAATTGTTGTGTTGCCCTCAATCGACCGACCCTAAAAAAAGCACTTTTTTTAATGATGATTTTTACAGATTTGTTCCAAAAATCAACGTTTTTCACTTAAATATTTTATTGAAAGGCTAGACTTAAAGTGATTATCTAACATGTCTAACAAGTATTCAGAAGTCAAAATTGACAAATGTCCCCTAATTGAAGAAGCATTATTCAATATTTGATGTGATTTTTAAAAACTGAATGTTAAAAAAATTAAGAAATCCGACCGACCGACCGACCAAACTTTCCCATTTTTCCCACTTGAGAGCAACACAACAATATTTTAAATTTTTTGGCCTAAGAGTTATTGCATTTAGCTCGAGAGCCGTGAGCTAAATGCAACAACTCCACGGCAAGTGCGATTATCTTGACGAATGAATTTGCACGAGTACATTATACGTCATATACTTAGAGTATATCAGTAAATATTCAGTGTATCAATGGTATCGATTGCCATCCTAATACGACATACATACCTTAGTAACTGGTTCAGACTTGGTTTGCATACCTGTTAGCAACAAATTGACTTTATGTTGTTATCATTTTGATCATGATTCTGAACTCAGAGAGCATAAACCAGTTGACTGGCAACGATTGATTTTGACGTCACACTACGACGGCGAATATGCAGAGACGATTAGAAAATACACTAGAATAATATCAACGGGACTTAATATCCAAGAGGATGACACTCTTATTCATGTGTTCATTTACAACACAAACCTATATCGAATCCAGGTGGTTTGCAAGTAATGAATGTCTGCACTGATTAATCCCTGGTATGAATTATTTATTAGGTTTGTCGATGCAATCGCCACGATCCGTTTTGTAATAATATAAAAGCACTTCAAATAGCAGCCCGCGGAGTTCAATGAACTACGCCCTGAAAGTAGTAGTAGTAGTATGCTGCTAACAGGTATTCAAAGCAATTATTATGCTTGATACAATTTATTACATCACCAGGGTAATTTAGAAAAAGTAATCGGTACCTAACAGGGCACGCTACAGGACAAAATTACGGAAAACCAAGAAACTAACTTAAAGGGCAATCACACTATATCACAATAACACTCCGGCAATCACAACATTATGCCTTATATGTTAGAAAAATAATTATCAAGCACTAATCACGTGGTTTCATTTAAAAGAAACTCATATTGACCAGAAAAACAAATAAAAACAGCGGTCTCTCACCACGCGATATTCAATTTTCCCGGGCACCGAACGGCTGACGACAATTAAGCACATTTGACCATGACGTCATTGCCAAAGGTAATTTCGGCGCGGGAATTTTGAATATCGCGTGTTGAGAGCCGGCTGTTTATATTCGTTTTATGGTTGATATGAGTTTGTTTTAAACAAAACCATGTGATTCATGCTTGATTATAGTTTTCAAACATATAAGGCATAATGTTGTAATTGCCAGAGTGTTCCTTTATTGTTGAATAACAATATTTCATACAGAATGATGCATCTGTTCTTTTACAAAGTAATATATTTTCATCTTGATATTAGTATTCATTGATTTTAATCTCCCATTCATCACTTGAATATTTTTCATCGAAGCAACTTCTTGGAATGTTAAGGTATGGGCAACAATTGGGTTCAATTATGAGTATTATAAATCAATCACACTCAAAAGTTTGCAATCCTGATCTTTTTCTTCAAATTTTACAATCCGTGCAAAAGGAGATGTGAAAAGTTGTTATAATGGTGGCTTACAAGAGATTATTATTGTTATTAGTTAGTATAACTTATTTTCTCTGGTCTTTAACGCATCAAATTTGGTACTCCGTATCTTTCTTCTTACTGCAATTCGGTTGTATTATTTGTAATGTTTGGCACGTACGCTGCACCGGTGAGATTTCAATAGGAATCTCATTTTACTAAGAATATTTCAATAGGAATCCCATTTTACTAGGAATCTAGCCCTGTTTAAAAACGCAATTTGCAACCATTTATAAACTGATACTCTATTCCCTAATTAAATCAAGAAAAATGCATTTTATCTCCACACGTGTTCGATTCTCGTAAGGAGTGTGCATTTCAGCAAATTACGGCCATAAAAAGTCACGTGTCGTAGAGTCATTGATAATTCCAACAGTTTTATTGACATCTAAAGTTCAAATGCGATGGGATACACATGTCCACAGAGATCGATACCTGCTGGTGTCCATCAGACTTGCTGCACAGTTTATGTGTAAACGTGATTAAATTTAAATTCTATTTTCAAGGGCTTAGATCGGTACCTGACACGAAAAGGTGTTTAAAATCTACAATAGCTGCCGTGTCAATCAACCGGTTTGATACGTTAAGTTATTTAGTTTCCTCATGTAAAAACAATGGTATTTTACACACCGCAGCTAAGTGATGATGTTATTTCCCAACAGATGTTCACAACAATCACTCGGCTGCTGTGATGGACAAAATCGCCAATGTCATTTATGAAGCTTTAATGAAATAAATGAGATTTCAATATAAATGACCGCCTGTTCTATAAACTGCCAGAGTTCAAATGAACACAGATTTCATGTTGTCAGCAAAAAAGTATCAGCAAAAACGTGATGATGATTAGAAGACACAGAACAGAAATACATTTCTCTTCTGAAAACACTTTACTTTAGGACAGGAAGAGTAACTAAAAGATGTTCGTTTTAGAAAAAAATGAATGTGCATCAATCGTACCAGTATAAATCTACTCGCTGTAAAAGTAGTGATGTAACGTTATTGATTACCATAGTGATAGATGAAAACAATTTTTGAATGTATTGCCCTGCACTACACTTTTTGAAGACACTAATCGTACATCGACTCAGCATAATGTGAATTTTCCCTTGAATTAAGATTCAGATCTTTATGCCTATTCTTTGATAATCAATGGTGCGATGCAGAGTTACAGCGTACGTCTAGTGCAGGGCAATACATTCAAACATTGTTCACATATCGCTATGTTAATTAATCCTGTACACCACAATTTCTACGGCGAAAATGCTCTTGCGATTGCGGATATCATTATTATCATTATTATAAAAAAAAAGAGTTATGATATACACCAGGCACAAAAAGAAACTCGTCAGTTATAGTCATCCTTGCTGTTCAATAACTTGATAATTTTGGATTATTCTGAAATATACATTTTGTTAATTGGACTTTGCTTTCTCATATGACACCCTGTTCGTGAAAAACGAACAAGAATCGACCAAGATATGCGCCTCCAAAGCCTCAAACCCCAAAATCAAAAGTTGCATTTTCAACGATTTTCAATGGGAACGCATCGTTGTATTGCACACAATCACCACGGGCCAATCAATAAAGCACACAGTGTACATTGTGTACCAGGCACAATTGAATCGTTAAAATTGCAACTTTTCATTTTGGGGTTTGAGAGTTTGGAGGCGCATATCTTGGTCAATGCTTGCTCAATGTTCACGAACAGAGTGTCAAATGAGAAAGAAAAGTCCAATTAACAAAATGTATATTTCAGAATAATCAAAATTATTAAGTTATTGAACAACAAGGATGAATATAACTGACGAGTTTTTTGTGCCTGGTGTAGATTAACCTGACATAATACGGACCTAATTCGGTAAGGTTAATTCTACTATCCAGCCTATATCTTTATTTCGTTGAAAACAATCAACCCTACATGCATTGGTTTAAATGCAAAAGTGACGGCAATTTGATGTATGGAAAATCAGTTAAAATTTAACTAGGGTTCTTTTGCTTTAATCCACATTATGTCGTCGTGAATGACTCTCAGTGAAAATGTTCTGTCAAGTCAGTCGATCTGTCTGCCGGTCTTAAAAAGCATTACGTTATTGAAAATTATTTATTTCTTGACATTCATTTCATTTCATTTCATAGGTATAGATTAAAATACGCTGATTTTCATTGCAGGGGTAAAACTTATTCAAAACCAATAAACGATGTGTGTAATTATGTTATTTCTGAGAGGGAAAACAAATCAACAATTTTCTCTCTGTAAGCCAAGTGATAAATGATTAATTTCAGAAGACATTGATAACAGAAATGTAAAACTTCATTTTAATCCAAGAGCAAGGACAACGGATATTGATATGATTTGGGAATGTCATGCACAACCATTATATTGCCATTGGACCTATATATATCAACAATCTTTGCCCAACTTAAATATCGCCATCTACGGTATATCCCGGTAACATCTGAAGCTCCTCAATCATTATGAATTAGTTTCTTGTCCCCGGAAAGCAAAACACATACATTTAACCTGAGCTCTCATATCCCCTGATCCATCATGATATATCCTCCTCTTCCCCTATTCAAACTCCTCCTCTCCCCAATGTCTCCTTCTTCTCACCCTCACATCTCCCCCTACACTATATACTCTCCTCTCCCCTACAGCTACATCCTGCTCCACTCCACTCTCGAGCTCCCCCTCCCCCTTCCTTCCATTTCCTCTTCTAATCTCTTTCTCCCTCTCTGTTTCTCTTCCCCCAACACGCTCCCCCCTTTCCTTTAACCATTCTTTTGCATACTTTGATCAAGGTTAACTTCAAACCACCAACAGATTCTGCGGACACACTATTATGTAACTGAATGAAAACCAAAACTGCTTTCTACAAGTTTTAAGTTTATACAAAGGGTACAGTTAAAGGTATCGGTAATAACGTCAGTCAAGAGCTTAGGCAAGATAATAGGAAACCACGTTCACGTTCTTCTTCTTCTTCTTCTTCTTCTTCTTCTTCTTCTTCTTCTTCTTCTTCTTCTTTCTTCTTCTTCTTCTTCTTCTTCTTCTTCTTCTTCTTCTTCTTCTTCACCTTCTTCTTCTTCTTCTTCTTCTTCTTCTTCTTCTTTTTCTTCATCTTCATCTTCTTCTTCTTCTTCTTCTTCTTCTTCTTCTTCTTCTGTTCATCATCATCTTCTTCTTCTTCTTAATCTTCATCTTCTTCTTCTTCTTCTTCTTCTTCATCTTCTTCTTCTTCTTCTTCTTCTTCATCTTCTTCTTCTTCTTCTTCTTCTTCTTCTTCTTCTTCTTTCTTCATCTTCTTCATCTTCTTCTTCTTCTTCTTCTTCTTCTTCTTCATCTTCTTCTTCTTCTTCTTCTTCCCTCTTCATCATCATCATCATCATCATCATCTTCTTCTTCTTCTTCTTCTTCTTCTTCTTCTTCTTCTTCTTCTTCTTCTTCTTCTTCTTCTTCTTCTTCTTCTTCTTCTTCTTCTTAATCTTCATCTTCTTCTTCTTCTTCTTCTTCTCTGTTCATCATCATCTTCTTCTTCTTCTTAATCTTCATCTTCTTCTTCTTCTTCTTCTTCTTCTTCTTCTTCTTCTTCTTCTTCTTCATCTTCTTCTTCTTCTTCTTCCCTCTTCATCATCATCATCTTCTTCTTCTTCTTCCCTCTTCTTCATCTTCTTCTTCTTCTTCTTCTTCTTCTTCTAAAACGACAGCGGTTAAAACAATACCTTTATTCTCAAAATCTGAGAATGTAATTACATTTAAATCAATTTATTTGCATTTCACATTTGAATTGAATAACATAGGACAATAATGAAACCGGATATTACAACAATCTCATTTTACATGTTTACGTTGATTTTAGTGGCTTGCGTGGGCTTGTATAAAGTACGCATCAATGGTTAACCAATAATATCATCAATTTTATCACTTTCATGCATGCTGACTTCATTATATATGACAGGTCTATAAAACCGGTGTAATAAATTATTCAATAAAGATAAAATAAAACATGAGAGATTTTACGAGAAGTGAATACAAACACACAAAACATACATGCAAATATTTAAACAAACATGGCATTTTTTCCCGAAACGGATCACTTATACCCAATAGTGCAATGCAATATGTATTATTTTGTTTTTGTTATAGGTTTTGAATATTATTTTCTCTATGTCACAGCCTTGTCTTTCGAATTATGATGAAAATTAATACATAGGCCTAAAAGAATTTAAAACACATACATTCATTTGGATACTAGTTTGTGGTTAAAAAGGATAAAACAACATCGAAAAAATTTAAGTGATGTGGCAGGCCGCATATTTCACTACCTTTACTTTGCATTACATTTCAAGCACATTTAACGCAATTTCCAGATGAGTATTATACAAAAAGATAATTTTTTTCATTTCTGATTTAGCTTGGATGCTTTTTGTAACTTTTGTTACTTCTTGTACCGTGTACGTAAATTGAAACCTCGAGTTGCATTATAATTTTTATACGTTAACATGTTAAGACCCCCATTGGTATTTTTGCTATACCGATTGAAGACCATCATTTAAACATGAAACTATACCAGAATTGACCGTTCTTTTGTCACGTAATTCAAGGTTAATAATTGTTTTCACAGTTTCACAGATGTTTCTTGCTTCAAATAAAAAGATTAAACAGCTGTCTTCCTGTATAATTATAGTATTCCGAGTTCAATTTCTTCCACATGAGAAGTGTAATTTCTTTCATCCCTATAATAAGGATTCGTATAAGGCTAAAAACAGTCTGCACGCGCGCGTCCTATATTTCGGGTATTTAATTTTATCAACCACTTTATATTTACCTTGAGGACACATCTTTTATCAAATCCAACGTTACAACAAAAGAGAGACCAATCGTCTGCAATAAATGATAAATGTCAGATTTATATAGTAATCGCCATCTAAGACAAACGAGATCGTTTTATTCAATTTGTATAACATCGAAAATCTGATTGGTTAGTGAATCATCGCTCGTTACTAACGATTTAGTTATAAATTTAAGCTTAACGCTATAATGTAGCACTACAATATGACACTTTCTACCTGTTTCAAGGCTGAAGTAGATAGTGGTTGATTTGACATTTATTGCAGACGATTTAATATATAACGCTGCTACATAAAGAATTATAGCGCTGAAAAAGAAGAACGATAATAAAACTACAAATATAAGAAAAATAAATAAAGTCACTTAAGGGTAGATTCTACAGATAATATACGTTGAAAACTTGCTTGATTTATTCTTGATAATGAGTTATGTATGTAAACATCTCAAAAAAAGTAACTACCCCCTTAAATAATGGCCATCTGTAAAATGCGTTGGAAGCAGAATTTATTTCTGCGCATTTTGACACCTCATTTGATACGATAGCCCACTAGAAAACAATAATTAAAACGCCGGTCAATTTTATGTAGTGATGTCCAGATTTGAAAGTTGCACTTACATATAAATTTTTACAATGCAAAAAGACTCAGATATCATTACACAGATTTCCTTCCATTACACTGAATACAAAATCAATACAATTTACTGCAACTTTCAAATCTTGGGTTACATTGATTTAAATGTACGCTGTGACGTCAATATTTAGTCAATTGCTGCAAATGAGGTGTCAAAATGTGCAGAAATAAATTCTGCTTCCAACGCATTTTACAGATTTTTTGAATAATGGTCATTATTTAAGGGGGCTTAGTTACTATTTTTGGGATGTTTATTACAAAAGTGTTCAGCCCTCTTTACAACATATATGAAGAACCACAGGACTTATAAAAGTATATCTGTAATATTTGAATTCTTCTACACACTCGCTACGAAATGATCAATGCAATTTTTGCCAAAGCTCACTACCATTCGCAACATGATGTGAGCTATCAAATTGCAACAGTTTAAAATAGTTGCTAACCTCAATGGCACACTTTTTTAACAACCTTCGAGACATATGGGATGTTACAGGCAGGACTATAATAGTTTTTAATGTAGCTTTGGGAGACTGCTTCTTAATCATGGGTGAAATAATGGCATGTTTCAATGGGTCAGGGAAGTATACAAGTACTTAATGACCTGTTGACAATATCAGTACAGGTATGAACAAGTGAACATTTTGCTTTATAAACCATGTTGGTACAGTGTCAAGGAGACTTGGCAGGTGACTTAGTAAAGTACTTGAGGATTTCTTCCTCACTTACACGATCAAACTCTGTGAGGATACACGTGGTGTTTCTCTTTCCATATCAACACTCACTTTAAATCAAAATACTGGACTAACTATTTTTTACCAATGCTACGCTGTGTGTGATACCATCATACTTCGCCAGGCAAATGACCCGCTGGACTGGTCATGTGACAGACGGCTAGGGATCGACTCGATGGCTCTGTCCCATGCCGGAGATAGGTTGTATCGGTAGTCCTCTACGTTTTATATTGAGTCATGAGTGATGGTGATTCTACTCTCTCCCAAATAGCCTCTTTAATGCCTCGCCGGTGCCACTGCTCCTCCCTGTCTAAAATGGTTGCATCCTCAATGTTTATGGAATGACATGACCATAAAGCATTTTATGTTAGGTATTTTGATTTAATTCCAAATTTCATGTTACTACAACTGGATGACTGAGAACATTCATCAATTTGTTACTCACTTGTTAACTTTCAGCCAACCAAAATGGCGGCAGGGAATCCCAAACCCTGCGTCTAAACATGGCGGAGTATATATCTGGAGCTGTAATATAATGAAAGACAGAGATAAAAAGACTAGTTTGCGTCTGACGTCATCTGTCAATCAAACTCGAGCACGGTTTGTTTACAAGTGTCCTGATGATAGGGGTTGCTGAACGCGGCGGTAAAACCGGGAGTCTTAAGTTAATTTTGCACCTTCAAACATACAAACCATCTCAAAAGTTAGGTCTTTATAGTAGGAAACTTTCTTTCGCGAATGCACCATGTCAACAATGCCTAGAAAAGTTGCCTTTTGCCTTGTAAAAGTACGTAATTTTTCGCCGGCATTTTCTGCTAATCCTTTTCTCCGATCGGCACCAGATAAATCGACCTTCCTTTTACGCGCTATTAACCAATCAAGAATGGTAGGGAATTTGATTGACAGTGACGTCAGACGCAAACTATTCTTTTTATCTCTGTCTTCAATTATACTAGTCTTGATATACCCATTTTTAGTTCCAGCTCTCTTGCACGTAAAAGATCCATAGAGACATGATTTTTATTCATGGCAAAAATCTATTAAAAGCATTATCAGTTGTAGCATCATTGGATTGAATATTCATTGGCGTTCGTGAGTTGATGACTAGCTGATAGCGATTGCATACTGGTGGAATGTTCTTTTTTTATCATGCAAATTACCCAGACAACCATATTGATAGTGTCAGTATGTAAAGTTGTTTCAGGTGTTTGCACTGCTATTTTCTCTCTGCTAATGAGATCAAGAGAAACGATTTGAATACAGTGATTGATCGTGTAAAACGATCAATACGGTATTGATATGGCATGTATTGTTTGAATACGGCAAATACGAGTACGGTATTGTTTGAATCATAGACGTAGATCGGGGGGGGGGGGATGGGGAACAAATCCCCCCAATATTATACCAGGGGGATGGTCCATACATTCACCCCCTCCCATGTTGACGCCTGTATGTGGGTTTCTGAGCAAATTAACCTCATATTTGGCCATTTTATCCCCAAAAGTGCTACGCGCGAAATTCCACTTTTGCACCATAATCCATCAGTTTAGCTTCAATATGGCAAAATTTTTGGTACCATAAACTTATTCCATCTTCAAAAGGTGCTGGATTAAGGGAAGGGTATGAACGTTTGGACAGTATTTATTGTGGGACATTAGAGCACATCAGACATATCGAATTGCATTCTGAATACGAAGAATGTCCTTCTGATATCAAATAATTTTGATTTTTGAAATTCGCAATGTAATACACATTTTATGGCAAATCATTAAAATTGATATTTTTGATATTAAACAGTACTTAAAGTAAACTTTATAAATCTGATGATTTATACTTCAAGTGTATGTAGGTGGGATGAAAAGCCGACGATCAATTGAAAATTTTGACCTTTCGTATTGAAGATATGGATTTTTTCCCCAAAACACCAAAAAAATAGGTCTTTTGGGGGAAAAATCCATATCTTCAATATGAAAGGTCAACATTTTCAATTGATCATCGGCTTTTCCTCCCAACTACATACACTTTAGAATATATCATTAGATTTATAAAATTTATTTCAGGACTGTTATATATCAAAAATTTGAAAATATCAAATTTTAATAATTTGTCATAAAATTTGTATTATATCGTAATTTCAAAAATGAAAATTATTTGATATCAGAAAGACATGCTTCGTATTCAGAATGCAATTCGATACGTCTGAGGTGCTCTCATGTCCCACAAAAAATACTGTCGAAACGCCATAAACGCTCATTCTAGATCCCTTAACTATACTTCAAGAAATTTTTTCCAACGTCATCCCTCCCAACATGCCCAATGTGAAAAAGAAATCTACGCCACACTGGTTTGAATACGGCATCAAAGACGGAATATTGCTTTATCATCCGGAATACGAATTATGTTTCCGTAGTTAACATCTGAATAGGGAGCCCGTTTAAGCAACTGTATACGTGGTGTCCCCGCACAACCCTAGGGTTACGTTTAGGGTTAGAGTTAGGAGACTTATATGTGATGCGATCAAGCAAAATCAGTCGGAACTCGTAAATATTGATTTTGAGATATAGCCAAACAAAGGAAATATTCCCTTTTGTTTCCTCTTGTTTTGGAAACTCTTTAATCGCTCATATCTTTGGAACTGGATGTTCCATTTCAATTGGGTTTTCTGCAAAATGCAGCTTTGTAAATGCTTTTTACTATATTATAAAAACTGAAAATTAAATATTTACGAATTCCAACCGATTTTGCTTGATCGCATCACATATATATCGAGGGTTGAGAGCCAGAAAGCCTCAACTTACTCACCTGCTCCCACAAAATGAGCATAAATTCGCCAGGACACTTAGAAGATACATTCCATTATAGGCCGTTTAGTTTTTAGTCATGAAATTTCGTGAAGATCATTCTATAAGCCACTTCCACAGTTATCTATCACTCTCCTCTCTCTCTCTTCCGCCCCTCTCTCCCTCTCTCTCCCTCCCTCTCTCCCTTTCCTGTTATCTCTCTCCCTCGCTTTCTCTTTTCTCCTTTCTTTCTATTTTTCCTTTTTTAGGGATCGGCCCCACAACACCCCCTACACTCATCCACCCCACACACATGGTGACGGATCTGCTGAGTTAAATTAGCTATAGCTTTGTGAAAGTAGGGGCAAATGTCAAAATACATTTTCTTAAAAATCATTTTCAAATGAATGCCATTGTTGCGATCAAATGATACTGTTGTTCCCTCTGTTTTATTTTGGTGAAATATGATGAAAGCACGCACACAATCTTCATTTCTGATACCATGGCACTAAAATTTCTCAAATATTTCTATCCTAAATCCAACCATGAATGTAATTGAAGATGTTTTGATGATGATCAATATCTTCAGGCTTCGTTGTCACATGACTTGGTGAACTATGTAGAGGTTTGTATTAGTTTTGTTTGATCAGATTTGATATTCTATATCTATTTTGTTCACAATACGCAGAGCTTGACTAGCCATTTGTTTTAAAACCAAAATAAGGTCATTACCATTACTGGCTCAAAACTATAATAATAAACAGTCGAGAGCCCGGCTTCTGAATTTATTTCTGATTATTATTATATAATCAAATGTTATTTTAAGACCCACTAAAACAGTCGCGCACAACCAAGTTTACCTGAGAGCATACATTATGTTAGATATTGTAGTTTCTTCATGTATATTAGGGCGATGGGTGTGTAATACACCAAATTTTCATTTTAATTTTAATTTCCTTTAGAATTAAAATTCCTTTAGAATACCTTACCACAACTACAATAGGTTACACCCTATCTAGTGGGAATTTCAATTGAATGAACACAGCTTTCAACAGCTGTACTTGATCCAACCGCGATCCTATATCGCGTACTTCAAACTATAACGCGAACGCACTACTTTGGATACAATACTAACCAATCACGAGTGTGTTGGCATGGCTGGATTCGATTCCGCGTTACTCACGTACAGTCGCACATATTAGCGTACATCGCGCAGTGTACGCACATTAGGTTGTGTTCATTCAATTGAAATTTCCCATTATAGTCCAAATGAATAGTTATCTAACCTATTTAGTTATTCCGCTCAAAATGAACGCGTATCTAGTGCAAAATTAGCCAAACACATTGTTGAAGCCATGCTCGAGAATTTGTCGCATTAAGAAAGCTTTTAGCAATTTGTTCCGTTTCATATAACAAAAGCATGAAGCAATCCGAGTTCACAATTGACCTTGCCGGTAAATCCTATAAGCATTTTCGGATAGATGTCGTCATTTTACGCTCATCTGAGTGACGACATCACATGTCTACTCGTAATTCAAAATTTAACAAACGGGGTTACGAAATATATTAAGCCTGTGCGTAAATTTTGTTTTGCACAATGCTATTGAGATGTTTCACGCATCCCAATACTTCAATTAAACTGCCTCGTATGTCTGGAACCTAACAATAGGAGTTACAAAAACGATTGTTAGGCAATAAGAAAAATTTGAACAGAGCCATTGCATCTTACACAGAACCCATTGACCACAACTATGATAGTGATACACTTGCATAATGAATGTAAGCTACAGTTCTTGCAATGGACTAAATGTGAAGATTGCGGACACCAGTCTTAATACTTGTGATTGTAGCATTAATGACAGTCTTTAATTTACAGAATAAGGTGTCGGACTTAGAATTCACCACACAAGAATAATAATGTTAACTAATCGATTACACTCAACTGGCCATGACCATTTCCTTAGACATTGATAGTGGAGGATAGTTTAATGATATATTGGTTGAGTTTAAGAACATCTAATTTTGAATTAGAACAAAATTCTTAGATTTGGAAGATGTCTGATTAAAAGTCGACTTTTTCGAGCCTAAACATTAGGTAGAAATATTGGATGGTGAAATAAATAAAGAGAAATCTTTATATATATACATGTGTCATACTACTAAATTTCGAAAGATATAAGTGGTAATAGTTTTCTTCAACATGTTTCGATTTAACTTTACCTTATTATGTTATTTACTGGATGACTGATATACACCAAGATATGTATAAATAAGGCTATACCACTAATAAAATTCAAAAGATATAAATAGTTATAATGTTTAGAATACTTTGATTTTCGTTAACCATTTAGGAATTTAGTGTTTTGTGATATAATATTATGTAGTAAGTATGATTCGTTTTTAAGTTTCACAAGGTGAGACAATTTTGGATTTTTTATTTAATATTTCTACCCCATTGTGGTTTCGATTTTGGACTGGATTCAAGCTCCATCTAGGGCCCGTCTAATTCAAATATCGGCAAAAATATCTCATTGATACGCAATAACCACGAAATATAGTCATAAATGTTTCGCCTTATGCGACATAATCGCAATTCTCCCATTCAATTTACCTTCGGTTTATATTTTTCGTGCAAATCGCTGATCACCGAATATTACCCACCTTCAACGTGATTTAATATTGTTACTTTTATTACTTTTACAGCCAAATATAGAAAGGGATGTGATATTTTTTTTTAATGTCAAAGGCTGTGTCTCTCTGTTTTGAATACCGTTCAAAATTGTCAACTAAAATATACATATCTTTTTCTTCACTTTTTACAGGTACGTTGCCATAGTGAAGCCACTTCATTACCAACAGCTCATTACACCACTGAGGGCGGGATTGGTACTGGTTTACATCTGGTTCCATTCTACCGTGTTGGCGTCCTTACCATTATTTAATTTTGCCGAGTATTCCTACGTCCGGGATGTTGGCGCTTGTACTGTGAATTGGAAGACTGCTACACTTGGTCTTACTATCGCAATCAACCTGTTTTGCTACTTTATTCCACTTGCAGTGATACTAATTTGTTACTCTAAAATATTTATAGTTGCGAGAAAGGTTAAACGACAGGTGAAGCCGAGCAATCAAGCACGGCATCCATCCGTGCCTGAAAGATCTTATGTAGAAGTGGACAATTTTTCCGTGCCTGCTAATTTTGGAATTAACCATGAAAAGCGTTCAAAAACAATAACATTTAGAGGGAATTTACAAATTGCGGAATCGATTCAACGGATTAAATCGGCTTCAGCAGCAGCAAGTCGCGTCGATAAGTCGATACGTGATGAAATTATTGAGGAGAAAGACGTTGAAGAGGAGGAGCATTTAAACGGTTCAAAGGTTAAAAGATTCATAATTGTGAAATTCATGGGAAATTCAATTAAAAGAAAGACCATTTCTTGACATAAGAACCAGTAAACAAGAATCCAATGTATTGTTTCAAGATGATACCAAAGTGCCAACGACTCGTCGCGGCTCAAGACATTTATCAATAGACGAAATTGAAAATAATCAAACTTTACCCGGAACCTGCTTAGATTACGAAACAGCCAAAACGCAGCTACGAAAAACTTCAACAGAACTTCAAGGTTTAGAAACAGATAACCAGGATGGCCAACGACTTCCTGGTAGAAATATGTCCCTTAGAGGAAGTTTTCGTGGAATAAGTCGACGGTCAATGCGTCGAACACTACGTATACAACGTTTGCGAGATACAAAGGCGGCAACGACGTTGTTAATTCTAGTGGGTGCCTTTATCGTGTGTTGGACACCTTATGTTGTAGTGTGTTTTATTGTGCAATCAGGAAAACCCATTTCATCAACTCTATACGGAGTCACTTTTGTAACTGCTCTTTGTAACAGTGCAAATAATGTGTTTGTTTATGGCATTTTGAATACGAAATTCAGGAAAGGATTCAAAAGTTTGTTTCAGTCTTGTTGGCTGTTTATTCTAGGCGAGGAAGAAGATGAAAGACCGTTTCCAAATAATATCAGTCATTCGATAAAAGTACCTGATATCGAAGTGACGGGACGATTTCTACCTCTAACGAGGCAGAGATCATTGTAAATGATATTTCGGTTTTTAATACACTTAATAAAGTGCCTTCATAAATAACGTATACGACGCCCGAATTCATGTTAAGAAGTTTGGGAAATGACTTTCTTTTACCGTGTTCAAAAACAAAACAATCCAAGAGGTATTGGATTAAAATCTTTATTGGACTTAACTGACATAAAATGTAAGGGTTAGGATCAAAAGAATTAGACCATGTAATGATGTGACAAAATATTATTAGACTTTTGGATTAATATGATTGCACTTAACACCATATTGTGATGAACAGTTCTATCTGGGTTGCAGAAGGTTTATATTTGTATGCATTGGTCCTAACCGCTAATCATATTTTCACATTTCTTAAGAAAAAATAAAATAATAATGTTCATGCACTAAAGTGTGTAAAAACAGTTCGGCAAGTGCCGGGTAAAAGTATTATAGCTATGTAACATGAGTTCCCGGTTCACTTTTATGCACGGTATTGTAGTTTTTAAAGTTATTTCATTCAAACTTTGAGTCACTTGTATTTTGTAGCATGTAAGTTAGGTTGAGATATTTGTCCCGCCTTATGGACGAATCCATTGTCACTCATTCCTACACTTCAATGGCAGCCATAGCTGGGTCCCCCTTATGTCTATTCCACTTAAAATGTGAAATGATGTGGCCTTGGCGGGGATATTAAACTGCATTCCATCACCCGTGTTACACGTAGACAAAAGAATGATGAAAGTTTACAACACAATACAATTCAACATATATTTTTAAGCGGATTTAATCCACCCACTTGGGCAGTAACAACACCAGTTTGGTGCAGAAGCCATTCATGCTTTTATTGATTGGCTCCAAGCAAAGGGTTTGAACCGGTGTTCTTCACCGTAATCATGGCGCAGGCAGTGCAGTTCATTCAATCAAATGTTGTCATCAACCTATTTGATCGTAGTGCATTTGTTATGCGTGTGTGACAAACTGTCGCGGTAGATTGCAATTATGCTTTTGTTGAATGCATTTGAGTAGCGCGCCATATTTACGGTATGATACGTCATATGCACAACCTCTATTGACGCCCTGTGTTGTTGTATACCGTCGGTAGACGCCATGGCAAATTAGCCGCCGTTTCTACCGTAGCGGCAAAACGCCCGCAAGACGTCAGTGTACGCAGTCTTTACTACCGCTAAATTCTTTCACCGTTTTATAGGCAATGGTCAAGACACATTTAACCTTAAAACAAAATATCAATTGATCATGTTGGTAGCTCACAATATCCTTTGCCAAAAAAATTTAAAAAATAAAAAAGATCAACAAAAACATAAAAACACCAACAAAAATCGAGCCTACTTTGAATGTGCACCGCTTGGCGAGTCCTTGCGGTGGGGTAATTTCTTACTCTTTTTTGCAGCATTGTGTAAATGTAATAATCATATGTTATTTTATTTTCTTGTAGCTAGTATGTGTATAAATTATATGGTATTAATATATTTTATGGGGCCTCTTTTATTTACAATATATATCAACAATGCTGATGATACTGCCATTTTCTTTGCTAGTAAAAACATTGATGAAAAAACAGTGTTCTTAATTCTGATATGCAAAGTGTTGCTAAATGGCTTCACCAACATAAGCTAACATTGAATGTTACTAAAACCAAAACAATGCTGTTCGGATCTGCAGGTAAACTTGCACCCTCTGGTTCTTTTACTGTTAATATCAATGATCAGCCCCTTCAGTGTGTCCTACATTTTAAGTATCTTGGCATTAATTTTGACCAGCGGTTAACTTGGGAACACCAAATTGATAAAATTTGCATGTCACTTTATAAATAAATATATTGGTCTTTTTTACCTAATCAAAAGTTTTAAACTGTTGACACTCTGAAGTTGTTGTATACATCCGTTGATTATTGTGATCTAATTTGGTCAGATGCAGGCCTAACTCAGGTTGGATCGTCATCAAAAACGTCTCGGTAGAGCAATCATTGGCGTCCCAATGCGCATTCTAACTCATTTTGTTTTTGATTCCCTAAACTGGGAAACTTTTTCTGCTCGTCGTAAATATCATACCTGTCTCAATGTTTTTAAATGTCTGGGGGCTGGCACTCCCAAATCTGTGCAATATTTCCACCAAGTGTATTGATGCTTATAGTAATTACACTCTCAGATCTCTCAGATCATCAACCGCTGGGAATTTGGTTATTAATAAGATGCGCACTGAGACTGAAAAGATATCTTCCCCTCATTTTCCTGCTACTGCAAGGTTACGCCTAGTGGTGCACATGGGGTACCTTGACAAATCAGGATTTTGGGTGCCGGCTGGGAGTGCCTTCCAGTGGAGGTCCCACCAGCTATTGAGGGTTTTTTCTGTTGTGCGTGATTTCTATCATGACAACCCAGCAAACACAAAAAGTTTTCGACATCATTCGCAAAAGGTTAGAAAAGGCCGTTAGAAAACGTTTAAATGTCGGATTATATAAAGGGTATATTAAGAGTATAAAACGTTTTCATAACCTTAAAAAACATTTTTGATAATCTACTGCTCAGCAAACAAAAATGTTTTACAGAAAACGTTTAAATGTCGGGTTATATAATGGGTATAAAAACGTTTTAATAACATTCCAAAAACATTCTTGAAAACTTGATACAAAACATTCTAAACAAAATGATATTTTGGGGTTGAAAAATATTTTGCGAAAAATGTTTGCCCAAAATATTTTCAATAACGTTTTAAAAACGTTTTCATGACCTTTATATAACCCGACATTTAAATGTTATGAAAAGGTTTTGAAAAACAAAACATTTTAAGAACATTTCTGTGTTTGCTGGGTTCAAATGTTTTAACATAATGTTATTTAAGTATTGACACAAAATATTTGGCAAAAATGTTTGCAAAAATAGTTTACAATAACATTTTTGAAAATATTAAAAAATTGTTGCAGTGTGTTTTCATACAAAACGTTTTAAAACGTTATCATGACCTTTATATAACCCGACATTTTAATGTTATTAAAACGTTTTTACCTAAACCAAAAGCCAAAATATAACTTATTTAATACGTTTTAAAACGTTTTTGTGTTTGCTGGGAAGGGCACCGCTGGGCGAGTCCTTGCGGTATTTGGGCTTATACTTATGCAGCATATTGTAAATGTTTTTAAATTTCTTCTTGCTAGTATGTGTATAAATTATATGGTATTAATTTTATGACTTTTATGTATATTTTTAAATACTTTTAAATACATGTATGTTGCTTATCTGTGTTGTATCCTGGGCAGCAAGGGAGAACAGTGCTGGTCACTGATTGCATGTCCCAGGTTAAAGAAGAAATAAATGGATACAGTTGTGTAATTATGATTCCTACATTTTTATTATATCATAATGCACACATTTTATTTGACAAATAATATACCAATTGTGGATATATTCACGATATTATTTTCATTATGTTTGACATGTCTGAAGTCAGCATAATGAAATATTTTATTAGTGTCACCTGAAGAACAGTGTTTGTATATTTTTATTCTCATACTTTTCAAGAAAAATTGATGTTTTCAATAACATTATTTATGTTTGCAGGAAATAATAAATAGATAGACTCGTATCATGTTACCTGAGTGTGTGTATTTCTTATTTATGAATACATTAATTTTCTGTGTTTGGCCCTCTATTGGTGGCACCACGTATAGTTGATTTGACGTGGAGTATTCTGTTATGAATTCGGCAGAGTGACGAATACTAGTATGTAAAAGCGCTGTTCTAGGTAATTCGTATTTGAACAATTCCATCGGCCCATCTAGATATTGAGACCATTTGTGATCAATCATTGGAAATGTATAGACGCGAATCCATGTGGACGTGAATGTGCAGTATTCTTTTATGTTTTGAAACAATTGATATAGCCATTCGGCTTCATGACAAATCCAAAAAGTCCCAACCGCTGTACATAAAGCTGTGTACGGGGTCGAATACGGATTCAAATACGTATAAACCAATAATAATAATAATAATAATAATAATAATAATAATAATAATAATAATAATAATAATAATAATAATAATAATAACACTAATAATAATAATAATAATAATAATAATAATAATAATAATAATAACAATAACAATAACAATAACAATAATAATAATAATAATAACAGTAATAATAATAATAATAATAATAATAATAATAATAACAACAACAATCAACAATAACAACATCACCACCAACAATAATAATAATAATAATAATAATAATAATAATAATAATAATAATAATAATAATAATAATAATAATAATAATAATAATAATAATAATAATGATAATAATAATAATAAGCAATAATAAAGTTCCATGCGACGATCGCAATAGATAATACATCTTTGTACTGTGATTATCTCCCCTCACTATCTAGATACACCAATCGTTAACAAATATTCACCTTGGACTTTGTTCACTTATTATGAGATAAGAGAAAAGGATAAATAACGAATAAATCAAATACATAAGGCATGTATACATTTAAAAATTAGGTGGCCATTATCTTATTATGATGACCTTGTCATTCATTTGCTTGTAACTTCGGACTTAACACCTGAAGAGGTATACACATCAGTATGAAGGGCCTCCAGGAATTCAAAATTGTCATTGATGTTGACAAACTGCAAGACGGCAAAAGATGTATCTGTGGTCATGTACATGTGGTCATTGGCGAGTCGAAGGTTTTACGGAAAGGTCAATATATTTAACTGATTATGTCGAATACTATTTACGGGGGACTATTTACTACATGTAGGCTATATCATTTTAAGGTTACTTATGATAGTATGAATGGCTGCCCTGTATTGCCCTACAGATATCAGCCCTAGAATTCGGCACCAGATGAGTTGTCATACTACAAGCCTATAGTGTACCCTATGACTTGTATATCGTCAGCCTGGTATTTGTTTTGTAATTTTGAGAACAAAGTACAAAATATGGTTTAAGCATGCACTTAAATATTATTCACCAATCTTTGCACAAAAACAAATGATATTGAGACAAATTAAAGGGAATAATCAGAAATAATTAGAGTGAATTAACTGATGCATGCTTGAACCATATTTTGTACTTTGCTTTTCAAAATTACAAAGGGCACATACTTTCTTTGGTGTAAAGTATGAACCCTTTCCGACAGCGAAACCGTCCCCCTTCTCCACCAATCAGTTTTGGATGTGTGTAAGGGGCATGAAAAAATGAACAGGTGAGGCCATATTGGGGGTATATATTTCAAGGTGTTCCAACAAACTTTCCAGGATGCAACAAGATGTTAAACACACCTGCAATGACGTTTCCTGCTACACACTTTCTCACATTGATTGACCTATTCTCCCAGTCCTCCTCGTCTGCTTCCTGCTGGTGATTTCCTTCATCTCGGTTTAGTGCGCTGGCCCCCTTTTTCCGAATTCAATCACATGATTGTCCTCCGCTTCATTGTGTATTACCGGCGGATGTATTAACCTCTCCTCTGTGCTCTGGTGTAAGCCTTAATTGAGGCTTTTCCGCTTTGGTTTTGTGTTCTCTTAACCGCGTACCAAACACTCTGGAAGTTTTACCAATATTAAGTTTGTTTACAATTGCGACATGGAATTTCATAAACGTATTCGGCCGTTTGTAATGACTCGCGTTTGTCCTTCGGGTGGACCAGGATTTTTCTTAATGCCTGTGATTTAAAGCATGTTTGGATTCAATATTAAGATCCTCCTGGCGGCCTGCGAAAGCCCCTATTGTAGGGGAGGACGACCATACCTCTGGTGACAGACTGCGATAGTTCCTTTTTGTAGGGTGCTTGGTGCGCGGTTAAAAGAACAATACAATACAATACAATACAATACAATACAATACAATACAATACAATAAACGGAATTTATATAGCGTCTTAGCATAAGTATGAACAAAGCGCTTTACAATGTTCTTAAAAGTAAAACTTATGTTACATCTTAGGCTACAATGAAAATGTACAACTTAATTAAAAAATAAAAACTTAGTTCGGAAACAATGGGTTTTCAGATTAGATTTAAAAGTGGCCAGACTAGGTGAAGTACGAAGTTTTACAGGAAATTGGTTCCAGAGAGCTGGTACAGAATTGCAGAAGGCATTATCCCCATAATTATGTTGTGTGAGTTCTATTACACTCAAGCAGACTGCCATCAGCATGTGATCGTAGGAACATGCCATCAGAAAATGTGTGAGTTTTTAGGAGATTTTGTATGTACAGTGGTGTTGTTTCATGTCTGCTTTTATAAGCGAATGTGAGTTGCTTGTAGGTAATTCGCTCATTTACTGGTACCCAGTGAAGCTCCTTCAGCAGAGGAGTGGTGTGTTCCATACGGTTTGCCTTGAAAACAAGTCTGGCAGCTCTGTTTTGTATCTTTTGTAGTTTTTGTGTGTTTTTTACAAAACAGAAGTGGGAAAATCCTCAACTAAGGCTTATACCAGAGCACAGAGGAAGGCCTCAATCACCGGAGAGGTTAATAAATCCGCCTTCATGTGATTGGCTGGGAAGACTAG
The DNA here is from genome assembly GCF_039555335.1 of Amphiura filiformis. Lineage (NCBI taxonomy): Eukaryota > Metazoa > Echinodermata > Ophiuroidea > Amphilepidida > Amphiuridae > Amphiura > Amphiura filiformis. The sequence goes on from NC_092635.1 coordinate 6,865,277, forward strand.
AGTATAAAGGACAGAGAGTAAAAGAGAAATAGAAGATACATAAAAGAATCAATTCGGGAAAAGGGGTCAACACACTAAGCCGAGATGAAGGAAATCACTTCCTGCCGCACATCTATGATCAGTTCCTAAAACCCAAAACAGTGCCACCAGCGTCAAGCTCCAACAGGAAGCAGACGGGGAGGACTGGGAGAATTCGTCAGTCAATTTGAGAAAGGCCTACGCTGTAGCACGAAAAGTAATTGCAGCTAACATCTTGTTACCCAATAATCAACTGGATTTGTTTGCAAGAATTTTTACAAATGATTCATGAAAAATGTTGTAGGCCTAATGGTATTATTCAAGGCTATTTCAAATACATTCTTTTGCAGAAATCAAAATTAAATATATTTGTAAAGCATGGACAGATTGGAGAGAGATGGACTCGAATGGCATTGCTTATTTCAAGAACATGCAGTTATTGGCAAAGCATAAAACTGTTCTTCACCAAACACAGGGTAAGGTCGTGTTCTTTGTGTTTTGAATTTAATCATAAAAGATATTGAGGTAAAAATTGCTAAAACTCCAGATCAAGTAACGTCCAAAATCCAAAAAATATTATGATATTTATAAACAGTTGCGGATCCAGGATTGTGAAGGGAATTCCTGCTCGACACATTTTCGGCTTATGTTTGCTCGTCAAAGTTAATTACCCTGCCCTAACGCCTGAGGGGCTGTGCAATAATTATGAGCTGGGGGGGTGTAAAATTTCCAAACGGCTCGCCAAAAATTGCTTGCCCCCCTCTCGGCCCGCCAAAAATCCCTTCCCCCCACCTCGGCCCACCAAAAAATCTTTGCCCCCCTGCATATGTCTAATTTTTTGGATCCCAATTTGCAAACCTTAAATGTTCTATATACATGTTGCGAGCGCAGCGAGCAGGCAAATTTGCATATTTAAGCGTTTCCGTACGGTTTTCCTAAGTCTTTTAGATTATTAAAAGGCGCACCAAGAATGTGTGCCAAAATCACTTGCCCCTCTCGGCTTGCCAAAATTGCTTCCCCCCCTTCGGCTCATAAAAATCCCCCCAATTTTACCCACCCCAGGGCTCATAATTATTGCACAAGTGAATGTAATTATTGGTTTCCATCAGTTAGTTCTGTAATTACCTATTGAAGTTAACTTTTATCAACAATACGTTGCCTCTGTCTTTTACTAAGTTTGCCTTTTCACTCGAGCTCCCCCTCATCTGTCACAGAGGTGACCACAGAAACAAGATGTCATTAAGGAACAAACCAAAAGATCGATGACGTCCTATAAACAACTAGTTTCATTTCTCGGCCGACCCCACACAAACAAATGCAGCATAAATTATCCAATAGCGCATTAAAAGCAATACAGTTATTATAATTACAGACTTATCGCTATACATCCGACAATAAAATACGGCAATTTTAAAGTTCGCAGTGCAAAGCGCGCAGGTTAATATGGGCACACCACTAAATAATTGTCCCGTTCATATAAATACACGTTAAAAGGCCAATTTTCAAAGTCGATTTTTGACCATACATGGCAATAATTTTAATATTACAGAGGCATGGATATCTTCAAGAAAGATTAAAATTCAATTTTAGGTTGCTTTTTGATAAATGATTATCTCGACCTAGATAAAATATGGAGCAACTGGCGCGCAAACCGCGCTCTCTCTCTATATTCCCAGCCGGTACTAACGCAAGATATACGTAAATCTCGTTTACAGTCGTTTTCCTACCACATCCGGTCTGCCTCAAGACTCCAACATGCTTATAGCATAAACAGAAACGCTTTGAAGCGTTAAAAAGCGTTATCATATCCGGGAATTTTTAGCCGAATAAAGTTCTGTTAAAATTAATTCTACTTGTTACGATATGTTAATGTTTTCCTCGCAGATACACCTCTAGAGCCAGGAGAACATAATCTGCCTTTTGATTTCAACATACTCATTAGCACACTACCTCCGTCGTTTGAAGGTCCCTATGGTAAAATAAAACACCGAATCAAAGCGGTTGCCCGAAGTACCATCAAAGAATCCGCCAAAGATGAATGGGAGTTCCATAGTTCACCAATATTGGATTTAAACACACAAGAACACCTAGAGGTATGCTGTTATTGGCTTAAATAAGGATGCATATTCCTGGCTAGGATTTATTGGTCACAATAAATGGAGACAAATAAAAACAGCCTGTCTCAAAGAAATTGTGCAAGTGGAAACCGCCATCTGTGGCAATTAGAAAATACTGTTGTGACATTACAACAGAATGTGAAATATGTATTTATCTTTTAATCTGTGTCAATTAGAAAAGAGAATTATTATACCCATATCATGATAAAACAGTATAAATAGTAAAAACAATTTTGCATTGTTGTGTAATCTATGCATTCTTTTCTACACTTGATGTTATCTTTAATTTACATGTACAGTCCTCTTCCCTAGTAAAGGTGGCACCATTGTGATTTTACCCCTTCGTTGTTAACTAGATCTCGAGATTGAAACAAGCAAGGTGAACAGAACTAACGGCATTTGAAAACTAAGACTGCGCCCTTGACGTTGATGTAAGCATCATGTCACAACAGTATATTCTAATTGCCAAAGAGGGCGCTTTTCACTAGCACAATTTGTTTTGAGACAGGCTGTATACAAAACATCAAACCAAGTTAGAAATTATAAATCTTTTCAACTGGATTTACTGTTTTTGTTGACTACAGAATCGCTTTTTCTGCTAGAGGTGAATACTCATTTTCCCATTTCCCAAGATACACCAAAATTAGGGTGTAAATGTAACTTAATTTGACACCTTAGAAAGCCAATTTTACACCCCATTTTGGGTATAATGACCTTTTGTTTTGAAAACGGGTTCTCGGGTGGCCATTCTAAGTGCCAAACTGAACACAACACCAAAAGGTGTCATGTTCTTATACCAATAATAGAGTCAATTTGACATCTTTACGTACCCACCAAATTTTTGCAGTGTTCAATAAACATCAAACTAAACATTTCATTTCAGAATCCAATCGCTGTAGACAAAGTAATCTACGGTGTTCTAGGTCGACTTTCCAAGCCGGTAAAAACTTTTCGTGTGACATTGGACAAATCAGGTTATGTTCCTGGGGAAAGTATAATTGTCACAGTCGAGACAAATAAAGGATCAAAACACCCAATAGAAGCCAATTTAAGACAGGTAAGTTTATATTGGCATTAAGGTTGGTCTTAACCCTAGAATTATGGAAACTTTTGGGCATCATAACTGCTAAATTGTTGGTCTAAAGTATATAAAGTGTACATATTATAGAATGGCAAAGTTGCATTCTGAGTCCATAGGAGTCAACTCTCAAACAATACAGTAGGCCAGGCCTATTCATGTGTTTGTAAAAGAAAACCTGACTGCTATGGACTCAGATGCAACTTTTAAAACGGCCTGGGGACGCTATAAATTGGTCCACAGGGTAAAACAATTAGGGTTATACAAATCTTAGGGGGAACTTATTACTTGTGGACGCTATAGCATATAGTGCTCATAATAAATACTGTTCAGCATGTCTTAAAGTAATGCTATTGAGCACTTCCGTGCAAGTGATAGCGCCCTCTGCTGTTATGCAGTTAATAATATTATGCAATCTATCCAGTTGGTATTGACATCTTAACATCATTATCGTTATGAATTCGGCAGAGTGACGAATACACAAAAGCGCTGTTCTGAGTAAACGGCGTTTGACATTTTGGTACCATTGCATTGGCCCTTCTAAAAAATGACAACATTTATTATCAAACATTTGAAATGTATGATATAGAAGTGAATGTGCAGTATTTATTTATCTACAATATTTTCAAACGGCCACGGTTTGTGACAAAGTTGTTTTAAAAAGACATAAGAAAGGAACAAGAACGTATTTTCAAATCAATGTTTTCCTAATAAAAGTAATTAAAGATTCAAGTGGAGGGTAACTGCAAATCTTGGTACTTGTCTGGTCATTTGATACCTTGTAACATTAATTTTTTTCATTTAGTGGCGGCCATCTTAAAAAATGACCGCCATCTTGACCTTTAATTTGGCTAACGAGTTTTTGCTAATCAGAAACCCACAAGGAGTGTATGTGCCAATTGTGTTGTTTGTGTGACCTTGGGCTTGATTGTGTCTCTAATTTGCTGATTATCTGCAGAACTATAATCAAACAAGAAATATCCTTGTTGTTTTTTTATTTCAACACCTATTATGGTCCATTCAGTTCGCAACGTATATTTATTTATTTAATTTATTTAGATTGTAATTTTCATGGGAAAACGTACACGTCATTTGTGAAAAATCAATAAAGCAGAATTGGAACAAATAGAACTTTGTACGTTTGCTTTGGAAATGATACACTCTATCATTAACTTAATATTACTGTGGTTTTAGGCATAATATTTCCAATTTATTGACTTGTTTACAAAAGCATCAATATCTACAAAAACCTTTATCGTTAAAATGCGATAAAGTGGGTTGATTTTCACTGTTTTTAAAACTTGGTCCCATTAGGATTGATTAATTTAACATCATCAACAGTTTATATATTGGCTAATAAGAAAGTGAAATTTGAACATGTTCCGGGTTTCTTGTAAATAATATTTACCAATAACCCAGTTTTTATCTGCAAATTATAGCCCCGTCATGTATTTAACTAAATCAAATTAAATACATGGTGTCCCAAAAAAAGAGGCCCTCATTGCGCCCTCTTTTTCTCCTATTTCAGAAAAGTTGAATATATTGGTATGTAAAGAAGCCTTTTCCTGTTAGCTTTGATAAACCGAAACAATTATTTCAATCGGCTCATAACTTTTGAAGATATGCCCTTTTAAAGAAATGTATCCATTTTTCACTCTGTCCACGGAGGAGGTTTGGTTACTTCAAAGATTGAAAAGTGCATATACCATGCATGAATATAAAACATTCCTCGATGATAATTTTATAAAATAACAACTTTATTTTAAGGAATGGGCTTTACCGGTGGGCTTATGGGTTATGGATTTTGTTAAGTGTCATTAATTTGGGCGAAATTGATGTGGGATGGGACTTCTTTTGCTATACTTGCAATTACTTATGTTTTTCTCGGTTTATTTTATGTTTCTTACTTTATTGTTTCTGGTTTCTTTTTATTGACAACATAAGTCATTTCTCTGAAAAAGGGCTGTTTAGTTTGTCTTTGGTTCTTTTGAAGTGAGTTTACTGTGCTGCTCTGCCCTCTACCTGGTTGCCTCCTTGACGAATACAGGTTTGCTATCCGTGGACAGAGTGAAAAATGGGCACTTGTCTTTAAAAGGGCATATCTTCAAAAAAATTTTTGTGGAAATGAAGATCACCTAAAACTTTAGTCTGAAGCATGCATTAATTTAATTTGCTAAAAATTCTCGATTAGTCCCTCCGACGAATTCATAACGAATAAATTATAATCATGCTAATCATGATAATGCTGCCCCCCTTTGAATGTTTAAGCGACCGTTCCAAATATACCAGTGCCACTAGAAAGGTCAGCTAACTTTATAGTGGAAATCAAAGGGACAACGACAATTTTTTGAAAAACGCCTCAGCTTCCTTTTTTTGTATTGACAGGTTGCGAAGTTTGTTGGAAGCAGTATGCGAACTATTAAAAGTGCCAAACGGACAATAGCCAATATTTTGAGCACTGTTGAGCACTGTTGTTTACTAGTATCTTGCGAAGCCACTTCAGAACAAGCGGAAATGATCAGCATAACAATGCCTGAGCTCATTGTACCTCCAACTCCGCCATCAGGATTGGTAGGCTGCAAGATAATAACACTGGAATATGATGTTGTGGTAAGTTTTCATTGTGTGTTTCATTAATTAATTCTTAAGCCCAACAAGGGGGTTGGTCGGTGATGCCCAATGTGTTGCCCACCCAGGCCAAGGGAGGCACCAAACCTGTAATGTGTTGTAAAATTAAAGCATACACTACACTAAGGGTATAAGGCATAAAATACACAATCGCAGTTACGATTATTACATGAATATGAGTTTTTAATGCGCCATGTTTAAACACTTGTTTTGCAGGTTTCCAACAAGGTGATGGACGTGAAAATACCGATAGTAATTGGCAATGTACCATTACATATGGCTCTGCCATGTCAACATGCACCGCCGAGTTTTGAGGAACTCCCAAACCAGGTTGAAATGTCAGAAGCAAAAGAATCCTTACCAGCTGAAGAAGCAACTGGTCATCGAGAATAAATCTTTTTATGAATTTGATTGAGCTATACTCAGGTTGGCTCAGTCGAATCATCGGACAATATTTCCATATTGGAAACTACGTTACATGTCCCTTAATTTTTTTTCAATTCTACTTGACAGCTTGATGGTAATTATATGTCTCATATACAGCCAATTGCAGTATATCACCCAGATGGAGAATCAGATGACCATCTTCAGTCCAGCTTCCTAGAAAGTGACCTTCGCCTGAGGCAATTAGTGTCAAATGTTGACAAGTGGTTTCAGGTGTGTGCAGGCAATGTATGACCCATGGAAGATATCGATTTTTTCCCAAAAAACACCAAAACAATTTTTTGGGGAAAAATGTCTATCTTCAATATGAAAGCTCAAAATTTTTAATTGATGGTCGGCCTTTCATCCCAGCTACATACACTTTAGTTACATATCATTAGATTGATATAGTTTACTTCGAGGAAATTTTAATAATTCGCTCCATTTTTTTTCACTTCCCCTCCCTATTTTCTTTGTTTTTTAATTATTAATTGAAAAAATATCCTCCCAAAGTTGGGCCTTCTTGGACCTCCTTGGATCTTGGGTTCTGGGCCCGGCCATTTAAATGGCTTTTACTTAAGGCTTACTCGCCTGGAATTCCAAAAAGGTTGTAGTATTTCTACGAGTCTGCCGTCGGTTATCACACTACCGGTGCAGCCGGTCCCTGTGTGAGTGGTCGAGCTTTCGTCAGATGTGTCTCTGATTGAATCAGGACTGATGAAAACTCGTCCACTCACACAGGGACCGGCTGCCCGCTACTGTGATATTAAACCGTACGGCGTACTCGTATAATGTTCTTTTGATAGAAAATATGTAAAGTTTCATTCCATTTTATATGTGATACCTTGTGATCACGATTATCCAGAGTATAATGTTAAAACAAGGCTTATGTGTCAAAATATTATTTATTATTAACTACATGGAATGAATAGGGATATCCTTTCTGAAAGGGCAACAAAGCTTTAGTGTTAATTTAATAATTCAATAATGAGGCTTAGACTCATGTTTAAAAATTGATGAATGCTTTTTGTTATTCATAGCAAAGGACAAACAACTATAATAACAGCACACTTATATAAAATTACATTTACAGTCGGAATGCACATAAAAACACGATCACTAAGGTGTCAAACTTGTGATCCAAAAACAAAGATGTTATTCCTACCTCGCAATTTTCAGACAGTATAATTATTGAGACTGATGAAAGATTGATTACAATCTGAAAATTCCGAGGTAGGAATAAAGGGCCATACAGACTACAAATATTTGACGAAGAATATTCGTTAAACAAATGTGACGTGGTATATTGAAAGCAGACACTTTTGAGCAGGATCGTAAATGGGGAAATAGCCAAAAATCTGCCCGGGTGATTTTTTTTACAATTTGAGTTTGCGAATTTGTGATGTTATTAATGTTTAAAATATTGTCTGATAGTTTCAGACCGGAATATAACTGGCATCTTGGTATTTTTGAGACATTTTTCAAGGTAATTCCTACTCTCAACATTGTCAATAATATTTTTAAAGGCCGATATCTCAATTTCCATTTTTATAATACGAACTCAATATCTTCGTTTAAGAATGTTCGATTTTACGAATATATTTAAGTTATGTAAAAACCTCAAAATTGATAACCTGCCCAAATGTGTATGTTTTTGACATGACACGTCGCAAATATTCATTTTTCAATCTATGTTTTAATTTTTATTCGACGTAGTATATTCAATGCATCATATTTAACTTCTAACAATGTTTGTTGACGGAAAATTATATCTGAAATATAGTATCAATTTTATGTCAAAAACCATTCGTAAGAAGTTAAACATGATTCATACACTCTTAGATAGTGAGAGCCAATCAGAGCACACATTAGTAAATTACTAACCGTGCATAAATATTGTATAATTGCACGGGCGCGCACTCCGCGTAGTACGCGCAGTACTTTCGGACTACGCGGAGTGCGCACCCGTGCAATTATACAATATTTATGCACGGCTAATAATTTACTACCGTTTGCTCTGATTGGTTCTCACTATCTAGGAGTGTATGAAAGGTTAATAAATGCGTTTCACTTGTTGCTCGAGAAATTGTACAAAATAATGCACGCGTACTGAGATGTTGATGTTGTTTGTTGTAAAGACTATTGTAACAAAACAATGCAATCAATTATTCGTTGGATAGCGGAAGGTAATGCGAAATGGCAAAGCTACCGTAAAACCTCGTCTACAATCATATAGAGTGCTTTTGATGAAAGCCAAATTAATCAAGACGCCACCCATCGACAAAATCATAATATTTTGGATTTTGAGCAAATTAATTACCGATACAAACATATACAAACAAATACTATTGTAAGACCAATCTATTGTATTGGCATATTTACGGCTGTCATGCCTCGTATTAATTAAGCTTTCATCAAAAACACTATATGCTTGTAGACGAGGTTTTACGGTATAATTTTTGAGGTATACCACTTTGCACACCGTTGTGAAGCCACATGCCTACACCTGATTATGCAACATGAGAGTACAGTATCAGGAATAATTCGGCGGTTTTATAACATTGAATGAAAAGGTACATTCTATACCCTGTACTTCTACAGCTAAGACGAGGTTTGAGATGACATTACGGATACAAGCGGTGATATTAAAATAAGTGTACCCATGAAGTAAGCATACGTAACCGTGGTAACTCTTTTTCTTAGCAGGAAAAGGATAGTAACATGCAATTGGTGATCATTGCTAGCAATTAGTGAACAGAAGCAATCGGTGATCAGTAGCCATCAGCAATCAGTGATCTTTTTCTTTTCACCTTTCGATTTTTTAAAGGTGTTTTCTGTATTCTTTCAAATATACTTGCAATATTATTAAGGTCAATTTCCAGCAATCGTCGTATTTCGATATGATGGGTCGCATTATGTGCAGTGCGGTTTAAAATCCGAATATTACGGTAGGTTTATACTCTTTGCATTATATTATTGACATAGCAGACACCATTTGAGTTACACCACCTAGGAATTGGTTCTTACAAGAATGTTTCATATAACAGGATCATACATAGTATCATAGGTATGAAAGTTTACCGATTTTGAATAATCAACATAATTTGACACATCAACATCTTTGGTAAATGATTTATAATTGTACTTGAGTATATCAACAAAACAATAGGTTATTCCATTTACAATCCATACACCTCAGAGAAGACATGGCTCTATCCACACAGGAAGTGGTGGCTCCATTTGAAATCTACACCCTCTGTACGAGAGATTAAGGTCATGTATTCCATAAGGGTGTATGTATTTTAACTGGAATAACTTAATATCTCCAACATGTTACAATAACGTATTGTTAGCAGTTAATGAGCTTAGTGGGTTAAGTCACATTAAAGTGGATTGTGAGAAAAATAAAAACAAACAAACGTGTTTTAATAGTTGTTCGTGATGCAAAAAGGGTTTGTTATGAAAAAAATTGTGTAATTTGATTATTTTTGCCATTTTCAAATACTGCTAATGGAGGATATCAATGGACTTGACCGTATGTTTAGATTTTAAGCACAATGTGTTGAATATAAAACCATCTTTATTTTAAATATATTAATAAAGATGGTTTTATGTTCCACATAACTTTATAAGCATAAGCATTATTCCCAGTTTGTCCTGTCACGTCACGTCCAAGACTTACCATCTTTATTTTTACCTTCGCATCTCTGCTTTAGAGAATCAGTATTCAACCGAGAATTTGAATACACATTTGCCAAGATATAAACTAGGCTACATGTAATGTACAATAATTATGGTAGGAAACTTCCCTATTCTTCACATCATTTATGTATTTGAAAAATTCGGAATAGAATTCTTTTTAATTTGAGTCCGACATGAATAGACTTTGGGCCATCTAAATATAATGCAAGAGTGTGTCGAAGAATACTGTGATCACAATGAATAATATAAATGCTTTGAATTCGCACTCCTCTGTGACCCAACCTCAGGGCTGCCAATCCCGCACACTTTACAGAAAGTCGATGGTCACGGTATCCCAATCGCACTATATATCATTTCAGAGATGCATATTCCCGAGATCAGCGCAATCCCTAATCAACCTACAGAAATCATCACAGACGGTATCAGCTCTGTGAATTAACCGGGTAAATTTGCAAGTTCCTTGTCCAGGGGAATTGTAAGCTACCTCATCCTTTCTACGAGAACATAAATTGATACTGCGCAGGCTCAAGCTCGTACCGTCACTAACCGGAGTCTAGCGCCTTACCGATTGAGCTCAGCAGGATTACAGGTGTGGTGTCCTAAAAAACGTGTAAACATAATCCCCAGGATTGTAATAATTGATTGACAGTTTCTCTAGACTACTATTTTCCGAAAATCGCTTTGTTTTTGTAAGTATAGAAGAATTGATATAGTTGGCTCAAATTTTGTTGGTGGTCAAAATGATGATATTGCACAATCTGTGTCTAAACAGTTTTGATCACAGTTTTGTCATAAAAAACCAACCCGCTGAGGACCAAAGCTTTAGTGACCGAATTAAAAAGGACTAGTTTGCATATGACGTCCAGCCAACTAGACCAAAAATGCCGTACTGCGAAGGTCAGCAACCAATCACGTCGCGCCTTTGCTCTGACGTCAGCCGCAAACTAGTCTTTTTAATTCAGTCTTTAATTATAGGTGTGGCTTATAGATGAAAATATCGAGAATCGTTTCATGCTGTGGAGGTAAAACACCGAGTACATTAAAACATAGGCAATTAAAATTTATAAAATAAACCGTGGGTTGTGGTATGTGTCTAAATATGTAACTGCTGCGGTATAAGCAGAGATAGAGACCACAAATCAGGTCAAGTTTGATTTTCAAATTAGTCTACAAGGAAGTGTTTTTATTACGGTTTCCAGCATTTAAATAAAATAATAGACTTTGGAGACATGTTTATACAACAAAGGCGATCTATACAACAATTAACATTCAAATTGACAAAATAATCTTACAAAAGCTGATACTGTACACTACAAATTAATTGCACACTTCACAAATTAGACTTTTATAATTTGTTTGATATTTACACAGTTATTTACAAAATCTTGTACACGTAATAATTGCATATTTTATTTTTGAATATAGTACAGTTTTATTTTACATGAAAGTGTCATATGGCTGAATTTATCAATGATATTAATGTTGATGTCTGTGGATAGGATAAGCTTTCTCATGTTTGTGTTTCAAATAGTATGGAATGCCTACGTGTTCTACGTGACTAGTCTAGCATGTTGGTGCTAATGTATAATCGTATGTTATGCTAATACTGGAGAAAACCCTAATATCAACATTGTTAACCCGCACATCATGGCGAGTTGGAAGTGAGCAGGTTTATCTAATGGGTTTACATCTAAAAGCTTATTTTATAAGACGCGCATGACACATCGATTGTTATTATTCGGTCATAAATCAAAGAAATCCAGCCAAAGAAATACAGTTTATCCAAATACTTGCACAGAAAAACACCAAAGTAACAAATTACAAGCATGGATAGAATTGTCCATTCCTTGTTTGAAGTATGATTTTTAAAATGGGACAATTATTAAAAAATATCGTAGAAAATATTAGTTGAGCTACCCCTCTTGCGGGAAACAAAAGAAACCTTAATTGAGAGTATTTCCTGGTTGTTATTGATGTGTACAAGTACATCCACGCAACACACTAAGGGCTGCTGAAAACTTGGATGTAGATGTAGTGGATGTAGAAGAATAGTTGATGCAACATATCTTCGTTATTTAATCTATTCCCATTCCATTTCCAGTAATCATGATAATGCTTAACTTCTAAAGAATGTTTGGTGACGTAAAGTGGATAACATATTTCCACCAGACATTTTCAGTCAACACACATTCGTTAGAAGATAAAAATGAATTGAAATAGATTGAATAACACTTGTTTGGGACGGTAGGGGTAACACTCTGTCCCTGCTCTTTCAGAGACTGACTACGAGCTACATTATAACCGACACGGCACACTAATATGGCTTCTCCCATGACATTTACACAATTCTAAATGCACCACAAGAAGATGTTGCCTATTAATTTCAGACAACGCCGATAATTGAATTAGGGTCCGAATTAGGGTACCTTAATCATTATGCTCTCCCTATCAGTACAAACTCTTATTAAATTTAGTCAAAAGTAGTTAACATAAGTACACTATAATCGTTTAAAACTGTTTTTTTATTTAAAATATTGAGGGCGTCCTCCTCAGCAAATGTCACAATATGACTTAAACCACGTATCGGACACTTCCGGGTACCATGGAAGATTAAATTGGAGATGGCAAAATGCTGAAATACTCACAGATCTGTGCGTGGTTTACATTCATTATTCATTCCTACCCATTCCTTTTAAAACGTTCCTAACAGGCTATATTTTGGATTTTTGGTTTTGGTAAAAACGTTTTAATAACATTAAATGTCGGGTTATATAAAGGTCATTAGAACGTTTTAAAACGTTTTGAATGAAAACACACTACAAAAATATTTTTAAAATGCTTTCGAAATGTTATTGTAAAATATTTTTTGCAAACATTTTTTGCCAAATATTTTGTCAACACCTAAAATAACATTATGTTTGAAAATTTGCAGTACAAACAACGATGTTATGAAAGCGTTTTATAACCTACTCTTTGTATAACCCGACATTTAAACGTTTTCTGGCAACCTTTTCTAACCTTTTGCGAATGACGTCGAAAATGTTTTGTGTTTTGTGTTTGTCGGGTAAATAACGGGCAATTCGCTTCAATCACAATTAACTGAACTTAAAAGATAGAACAAACATTATAAAATACTACTCTCAAATATTACAATCGTGTAAGAATTTGAACAATCTTTGAGATTACGGACAGTTAGATGGACGTTTCATACTCCCAACTTGAACTATGAACGAAAAACAATGATCAAATAACAATTGACACTCTGTTTTACACCGATGTTGTTTTGTTCCTGAAGGACGACCTCTTCGATGAGTTTTCGTTACTGCCGGGAGGTTTGAATATCATATACAGCGGTGTGTAAACAAGATGACCAAATGTGTACTCGTTGTCGTGTTCATCGCGGATTTCCTTGACTCCGTCCAGTGCTGCTTCATATGTGGGCGGTGGGGCTAAAAAGAAAACAAAAAGAAATACAATAATTAGATACAAAACAATGGGTGCTATTTTTCCGAAGATATATTTATCCGAGCAGGGCAAAGTTCACAAACACAATAATGCTACAACATCGTCATTAAGCCAACATGCTTTACCTATAGTCACAATGTTGACACCAAAAATATTGTAGTGATTCCTACGTAATGATAAAACCAGATTAAAATTTTCATATCGCCCCCCCCCCTCAACAGTCATGGTTTATAGTTATCCGGGGTTTGTCGGTATCAGAAAACCGCAATTACGATTCACTAAATCCCATAAGGGTTTGCGTTTGGACTCCAGATGACGTACATAGTAACTGCGCACTTCGAGGCTTTCGAAAAATGCGCAGTAACGATGTTCGCTAACGATGTGCACATCAGTGTGACATCAAATGACGATATCAGGGGTCCACGCGCAAAGGGGTATGGAATTTACCGAATGGTGAATTAAGGGATCTAAAATGAGCATTTATTGCGTTTCGACAGTATTTTTTGTGGGACATGAGAGCACCTCAGACCTATCGAATTGCGTTCTGAATACGAAGCATGTCTTTCTGATATCAAATAATTTTCATTTTTTGAAAATCACAATATAATACAAATTTTATGACAAATTATAAAAATTTGATATTTTTCAAATTTTTGATATATAACAGTCCTCGAAGTAAATTATATAAATCTAATGACATATTCTTAAAGTGTATGTAGCAGGAGGAAAAGCCGACGGTCAATTGAAAATTTTGACCTTTCATATTGAAGATATGGATTTTTTTCCAAAAAGACCTAATTTTTTTTGGTGTTTTGGGAAAAAATCCATATCTTCAATACGAAAGGTCAAAATTTTCAATTGATCGTCGGCTTTTCATCCCACCTACATACACTTTAAGTATAAATCATCAGATATATAAAGTTTACTTCAAGTAATGTTAAATATCAAAATATCAATTTTAATGATTTGCCATAAAATGTGTATTAAATTGCGAATTTCAAAAATCAAAATTATTTGATATCAGAATGACATTCTTCGTATTCAGAATGCAATTCGATATGTCTGATGTGCTCTAATGTCCCACAATAAATACTGTCCAAACGTTCATACCACAGCCCTTAAGTAGGATTTGAAAATCAGGTCATGTTAAAACCTATTTAAGACAAACAAACCTGTTTCTTTGTGTATGCTGTAAATCGACATATTCATGTAATACTATCAAGTTAATTCTATCATCTTTGATTGTTGACCATTGACCTTTTCGTTAAATCCCATAAACCTTTGCGAGTACACCTGAGATGTCGTCATTTGACGTCACGCCGATCTGCGCCGATGCGCACATCGTTTAGCGAACATCGTTACTGCGCATTGTAAGTCGTCGTGACGTCATATGACGACATCTCAGGTATACTTGTAAAATGCTTACTGAAAAATAAATAAATAAATAAATTTCAAAAAAGTCAATTGTCGTGTTGAAAATTGACAATGAGAGATAGATAATTGGTTTTAGAGAAGATTATAGGTACAATTGAGATATAGTAGATTCGACGGTTGGAATCGTGCTACTAGACTGACGTTAATAATATTGTGAATTAAATGTTATATTTCATTGTCATGCCATTAGGAGTACAACATTGGTCTTTTTGATTCGTTAGTATTCTCTAGACGATGTTAATCGTAGAGGATATATCGTGATTGTTAATTCAGGGATCCACTTGGAAAACCATCTAGGCATAGATGATTCTTGGCACGTTTCAGTCGTAGATGGGGTAAATTTCCTTGACATTGACGAGATCAAAGAGGATACAGTATAACGTGTTTATCCCATGTACTGCTGAAGCATGCTACATGAAGAACAATATATATTGTATATAGTTGTTTGTGTTGTGAAATAAATATTTTAATGGGAGTTGACAGAGTATAATAAGTTACGTCACTTCCGTTTAAAAGATGTTTTTGCATGTACCAGCAAATCTTATAGGACTGGAACTACTTCGATTGCGTCAGTTGTACGTAAATGGAAATGACTAAATCAGAATATGTTTAAGCTGCTGTTATTATTTACATCACTGATGAGTATTCGATGAGAAAGTAAACCCCATGCTGAAGTAGATGTTTGAAAATTCATAGTTCAATTGGTTCTTGTAACGATGATAAAAGAATCCATCATATCGGTCAATGACCTCTCGCTCCCCCGAGTCTCGCTCATAGGGACCATTCAACTGTAAGTGCCGCATTACATTGAATCAGTATTTTTGTTATGATGTGAGTTTTACTATTAATATTATACAAATCGAGATGTATGGGCGATGATAAAATTGTATGCATTAGAAAAAACGTGCACATTATAATATTATGTTAATAATTTTAATATTATGTTAATAATTTAAAATATATTATATATATAATTATATAGATTCTTCATCTATCTTCATCTGTCGCATTTGTGTCATACATAACTCGCACAATGTTCAATTGTTTATAGCTGAACCAATAATATTTGTGTACAGAAGGGAAATATCGTGACTTTTGCAAAAAGCTGCATGGTGTTTCCAAAAACACAAGACCAATACAAATCATTACAGTCTCCATTTTTAAAGATGGATGACTCGATCCACAGCCTCGTTCCCCAATTTTACATCACCAAAACTGAGATTTGTGATATCAAAAGTTCATTTCTCATTCCTCCAATCACATTTAAGGCCCGAGATTTGCTTCATTAAGTGATGTATTGTTAACATTAGAATGAATGTTCATCTGTGATGTTATGGCTGGTTGGTAGACATCATAATTTAGTATTTTAAACTTTGGAGCTCAACATAATTGTCGACGTACCTTAAACGTTCGGATATAACTTTGACCTCCATTGGACACTTCACCCCAAAGGCGAGTCGTGATTGAGTGTTGTTGGTGTTAGAATTTTGGGTTCAAATGTTTCTGATACAGGTCAGTGGCCGAAAATTTTGTTTAGTTGAGATCAAAGAATTAAAACACTAAATTATGCTTAATATTATTAGGGAATGCTAACATGTGAAAGTTAATGATAAATGTTTTTGACATGCTTAATATTACGTTGACTGATGTACGTTGAAATTGTTTTTAAAAAGCGACGTAGTAGAAAAAGGTAGAACGTTAACTGAATGGGCAATGAAGACAAGCGCAACAGATTTGAGAACACCACTATGATAAGGACAATACATAACGCATGGATAGTGCTGTACCTAAGACTTCTTGACACTCTTTAGTTCTGAAGAGGAATTAGCCCAAACTATTGTACTCCTAAATTTAGACTAGACAGAATTTTAGACTATAATCTTAAGCTACAGGTGGAATCTATCCACTCGACAACAATTTTACCCGCCATTGGCTTTCGGTGGGTCAAAGGTACAGCTTTATCAATGGAATGTTGTCCAGATGTTGTTGCTTGTACAATGATAGTGTCATTGATATTTAATGTTACGCTAGAGACGACCGATGTGAAATGTCTCACAATTCACAGCGTATTCCAATTTGCCTCAATATTTCGTTTCTTTAGTTCTACCTTTTCATCTACAACCTTTTTTTTTCGTTTACTCACATTCCTTATGGATATCTGTAGGTGTCAACTTTGTACATAAATCGCCATGATTACCGGCTTGGATGTGCCGGGATTCTAGACAGAAAACACATGGGTAACAAAATCACAAACATAGCAAAGCAAAGGTATAACATTTACAAAGCAAAAGCAGCAACAACGTGCAAACTCGTCCTACGAACGTTTTCATTGAAACAGCCACTATTGTCAACATTTTGGAATATGTATATTTTGGCTCTTGTTTATTGTTTAGATATAAATAAAACCCTATTTCACAACAGATGGAAATTCCCTATCATGGAATCACAATAACAAAGTCACTCAGACCTTTTGGGAAATCGCAGATTACAAATTGATCATTGCATTGCATTGCATAATATATAAAAACCCTGTCCTTAAAATAATTTGAATGTGACATAATAAGCTGTAATAGAACTAAGACTTTCCAGTTTTTAAGTTTGATATAAAAAGAAAAGTAGGAGAGAATATCGTGGCAGATTTTATTAATGTGTTATTGTGTGCTATCTTATATCGTGATTATAGCCTATGTACTTGCGAGCCATACATATTTTGTTTTGTGTAGTTAATGTGCTAGTCTGGTGTCCAGATAGCATGTGTTTCGGAGTACACTAAATTTGCTATTCTTCTGTCGACTTGCTGAAGTCTGAGTTATGAAACATAACGTAATTCAATGTAAGTGGAAACAGAGTGGATGAATGCATGTTTACTGAAGAAAGTAAATGATTGGTGAAAGCAGTACCGTTTTGGAAATTGACATCGGTGCAAGGGATCTTTGTACGCAAAGGATAATATAATTATATTACGCATGTCATGTCCACCCCTGTTGACAAGACACTTGAAGTTGTCAGTGAATAGATGAAGGTTGAGTCGGAAAATTCCTAGTCTGTTGAATGTTTTAAGCTTTTGTCTTGACACTTCCTATTGTGTATTTCGGCAGACCTTGTACCATCAACGGTATGGATGTGCTATGGGAAGTTCATGTAGTCCGCTTTCCGCAGATACTTTATACTTTGAAAGCCATTAAAGGGGGGTAACCCTACTGGTTTTGGATATGGATTGTCTTTAAAATTACATATAATATCAAATATTGTCCCCTTGTACCAACTGCGCCACGCGGGCAGCTTCTAATTTCGGAAAGAATTATTAAAGCTTTATAGTATCTGAAGTCTCTTCAACAGTTATTGCGGTTCGCTCTTTTCATACAATGTGAATGACGCGAAACCAAACTAGCTGTTGAGGAGACTATTATTATTCTACGATAAGCCTGTCCAGAATTCCAGAAATTGGTAGCCACCAAGGGAGGTATATTGGCATGAATTCTCCGATTTCTCCGGAAATACATCGACTTGGAGCGTCAAATTTCAGAATAGGAATAAGAAAAATACGATATATTTTGTGATACCAAAAACTCATTAACAATGACAAAAATCGGGGGGGAGGGATGATGTTGTCGATCGGGTTACGGACCTTTAATATCTGCCCCCTCCGCCACCCGCAGCGTATTAGGAAGAGATACGTCGACGATACCTTTGTGTTCATAAAAAACTGAACTTCAGTCCACTACTGGCATGATCCATCTCCCCTTATTTTTTCTTGATTCAAAAATCACTATTTCACTCTTTTCAACTCTATGCTAAAGAAAGCTAAAGCAAATTGGCGGGAAAAGCAGACATTTTGGATTCATTGGTGCAAAAAGATGCAAATTTATACATACACAAAACATTTTGCAAGCATAAGCGTGAAATAATAAGGAGGTTTTGTGCATAATTTTTGCATTTTCTTTTCACTAAAACGGGTTTTTTTCTCAGAGTTCACTTTTGAGAATATTGCGCATATTTTTATGACAGGATAACTAAAAAAATATGCAAGCAACAGGTTGAATGAGTTTTAAACAAAGATACAAACCATTATGTGTAATGTTTTGCTGAATATAGTGCAACATGGCTTTTTCGCATGTTGTTTTCTTCAATATTTAGAAACACGAGGAGAGTTTTTAAAAGAAAATAAAGAAAATATTCCATAATTTTCATGTCTCCACTTAATGAACAACTAAAACAATCTACTCTGAACTGATTGCTTGGTATGCTGTCATATTTTTTCTTCAAAACCTGAAACTGTCGTCTGCCAAGTGTAACATGATTAGCATTCCCATTCTAATTTATATTGTTATATTTATTTATAAGAACTCATGAATTGTACATCCTAGATTGGTTAAACTATATATTGGGGTGATTCCATGACATTTTCCCTCCAAATGCTACTCCCTTTCCTTCCCCTGGTACCCTAACCCCCGGACCCACCCACTATTGTAAATTATAAACAATTCCAAGCATTTCGTCAGCAGCTGCACAAATAGAACATAAACAGGAGAAGTATGGTATTGTGTTTTTCGATAATTCTCAGTATCCTTTGCAAGATAACTGCAAGTCGATGCGCAAATTGTAGCTGCGCAAGCTGAATTACGCACTAAACTATATGCGCACGAACGATGCCGTAGTAGTCTCCGTTTCAATCGCAAAGTCTTTTAGGAATTACCGGAATGAAATCAGCAAAATGTGTTGTGTTTGTAGGTTAACATAGAGCAATTTTGACATAATTATGAGTTTATGTCTGCCATAGAACTACATGTTAAGCCAGTGGGGTTTCTTTCACTTTCCCTTGTTACTAAGCTTAAAATAGACAGAAAGCCTTTCCGGCAGTTATTACTAATATTATTTCAACATTTGACAGAAATCGTACATTATGGCTTTAATTGCCTTATCCTGACGTTAGGAGGGTAAAACTGTATACTATAATTTATAACCATCTATTATTTTATTTACTTATATATATTTATTTAAATTGTCATGTTTTGTTGTGTTGTATTTTCCTTGATAGTTTGATTCCAAATGATCAGAAGAGCTCAGAAGTAAAAATAATGTTAACCAACGATCAAAAGCAAGCCAACAAATCGATTGCATTTATCAATATTATTGGCAAAGGGTGCGCATTATAACCCAATATTGTTTATGTAAGTCGTACAACAGCTAGCAGAATACCGAATGTCTAAAATCTATCCTCCAAAACAATGTTATACAAATACAACATGTTTTGAGGGGAAGTAGTCAAAACTACTGGTCCCGAGGTGTTGGATGATTTGACTACTTCCCGACGCGTCAGCGGAGGGAAGTAGTCAAATCATCCAACACCGAGGGACCAGTAGTTTTGACTACTTTCCCGAAATAAAACATGTTGTATTTGTTTTACTATACCTCATAAATATTTTCACTATCACGGTAAAATCGTAAACAAAAGTCAACACACACCAGTCAACGTGCCGGCCAGCATGGTAAATAAGCTTAATATTTAGCTTACCTGATTTTATTGGAGGATTTCTGTTCAATTAATTTACATTTTGACATATTATTCTAATTTTCTTTTTAACATTCCATAAAATAGCATTTTGTTTCATAAAATGTCAAATTCGCGTGTAATTATCCATCGGTAATCTCAGCAAAATAACTGCAGCAGACGCCATTTTCACGATAAACGCGTAAGCAGAATTGCCGTTGTGCAGCATAATGCTACGTCTGAAGGAACGGCGACGCGCGGGGTCGAGACACCGTGTGGTAGTAGGGTGCGGAAGTTTTTACTACTTCCCCGCGTGCGCGTAATTGTACAGGCGCGGGGAAGTAGTCAAAATACCGTACTCGGACGCTGGCGTTATTAACCAATAAGATGTCTGGATTACCTAATAAATATTTATGAGGTATAGTAATATTTGCTATCGCCTTTTGGACACAAGAATATGACATAATATAAGCACATAAGTGAATAAACGTAAATGCAGTGACGTCATTGACGTGGCAAGACAAGTACTCACGTTTTCAGTATTGTTTTAGTACTTGAATTCGACGCAAAGTCTACTCCGGGTTTTCTTTTACTTAAAACATGGTTTATAAAAAATCGAAAGTTTTACAAACAAAAAACATATCGATGGTTCAGAACCAGAAAGCCGTAACTCACTATGACCAGCTCTCACAAAATGATCATAAAGTTGGTTCGTTGCCTTGGTCTGCAAAAATCAATATTTCTTTTACAGTGTCTTTTGTTTTCTATTAAATTTTGTCATTATTAATGGACTATATCTTCTATAGTGCCCTGGCGATTTAATGCTCATTTTGTATGAGCAGGTGATTGTGAGTTGAGGCTTTCTGGCTTTCAACCCTCGATACATAAGACGAAGAAGTAAATGCCGGGGAGAATCAAAGTAAATGCCAGGAAAAACAAATTTGGAACGCTTTATGTGGATGATGATTATGTTTACCGGATAACAAGAACTTACTCGAATCAATCGTCTAAGGAGCGACTATATTTTTTATTTTCAGACATGAATCGATGGCAAGTTACATCAGTGCTTTTATGCAACGTTTTATGTTCTGAGCACTTTTGTCTTTTTATTGGCCTGTTGATCTTATGTTCTTTCTTATTTTCTTTCTTTCTTTTTCTAATAATATTTGACAAAATGCAACCGTTTGAAGAGGTATGAATAGCCTTATTTGTTGTACACATATGGACCAAATTATTACGTCACACGTCTTTGCGTTCAGTCACAGTGGTTCATTATTTAAAAATAGAAAACGTTTTAAACAGTGTTAAAAGTTGCATCTGAGTCCATAGGAGTCAATTCTCTGCTATGGTCTAAGATGCAACTTTAAAACAGCTTCTTTTCTCACACAATTAGCCATTGTGACTGAACGCAATAATGTGTGACGCTAAAAATAGGTCCACATGTGTAAAACAAATAGGGTTACACATACCCTTTACATTTTTACATTTGGTAAATTTCTTTTTGAATTATGTTAAAAAGTATTAGGGGGAACTTATAAGTTGTGGACCCTATATTTGGCAAATAATAACGAAATAAAAATTTGTCCGAAATCGTATATTAAGACTTTAACTACAAAGTTTAAAATAGGTATGTATTTTGGCCTTTAACTTGGTTTAGAACCTTTGCTGGTAGTAAGTCGTAAATGTATTATCTGTTTCTCGCAGGTTTTCACCTCTACCATTTTTCAATAGGTATTTTATTTTAATGATACAGATGTCTGGTTCAATTCGTGGAAACTCTAAGCTGTATTGATTGCAGTTTTATTCGTTCAATTGTATTTCCACTCTGTCAGTAAAATTGAATTTGCCCAGAGTGACGTCAGAGGTGACAACCCGGCTGAAAAACAATATAATTTATTTCAAATACATAGATCAGTCTCCAAAGGTAGTGTCCCATTACCGTGATCAACGTGATTACACTGTGGATTTATGTCATATCGATGGATATCTGTGCCCTATTTCTTTTACACACAGAGTTGAACATAGAGTAGATTTTGAACAAGAGACATGGATTGTCTTTTAAAAGCGTAGAAACAAAAACATAATTTGTGGTAGGCACAATAATACATTTTGTGTAGCAAATCTGTTAACACTTTAAAATTAACTTTCAATTTTTACAATTGAAATACAGTGAAAATGTCATATGTATTATACATATCGCTTGACTTTATTCTGGGCGGTTTAGGCGCAAAGCGTGATGTGCCTTAAAGCAATGCATATGCACAAAAATCATAGTCCGAGTTTGTAATAGAAATGTGATGTAAAAACATGTTGCGTTTGTGGTTGTCCTAGAGGTGTTACGTTAAGATCTCAGACATTCTCATCTGTCAAGTCACAGTTCTTTCACTCCTATATGTATGTACTAACATATAATGACCTGGAATATTTTGAGGACTAGAACTGGTAATTTAAAAGTTGAGGTCAAATGTACAGCAATCAGGGCTACTGAACTGTGGATTTACAAATGAGACAGTGAGACAGTTCTTACCCATACCAGCCGTTGCTGCTCCGTAGTCTGGTAAGCTATAGTGACCTTCTAATGGTATTGTACCGACGACAATCTCTAGCATTATGTCAACATCAAACGGCGTTTGTGCTACATCTGCCGTGAACTGTAAAAACAATAGATATATTATATTCTAGTCGCACTGTATGTGAAGAGCGATTGGTTTAACAACCGGGATTAAAAGGTAAAAAGGAACGTTGGACATATCGCCAGCGTAAACTCCAGTTTTCTTGGATCATAATCATCAGTCGGCTGCGGAGCAGGCGCCTACAAGGTTTTTCCAACTGTTGCGATTTTGGGCTAGCGAAACAATTTTGTTTGGATGTAGCATCCCTTCAGTATCTCCCAGGAGGTAATGGGCATACTGCAAATACAACGTGGGTGACCGTCCTGGATTCCTCACTCCATGTGGTGGAATATAAAGAGTATATTCTTTCACAGGCTCGTCGTCTGTAAGACGCAGTATATGGCCAAAAAGTTTCACCGATAGTATATTGTAAGACTTAAGTATTTGGTTTAAGTAACTGGTACAAGTTGGTTACTAACAAAATTAGTACATTATTATTTGTGCAGAACAATTCGCATTGATGCAGCCAATCTAGGAAATTGTCTTCCGTGAAAATTCTTTAAGGTGGTACTACACCCCTTGATAAATGTGTGACTATTTTTGCATGTAACCCATCCTACACCAAAACCTGATCTTGTTATGACACTTTGATTGATAAGGTCGTGTGCAGAATCTTGTTAACTCCAATTTGATACCAAAGTTGCTACCAAACACTCTAAATGAAATTTGGTGCATTTGTAAAAGTTGCAAATTAAAAACGGACCACGTGGATCTGTATAGGTGAATAACAGAACGCAACCATTAACATAGCTCGAAACAACCACTAGGTCATATCCCTAGTCAGTAAAGCATTGTAACAATTGGAATAGTCGACAGGGGCCATCATGCGCAAGCAAGCTTGACCACATTGTCACGCTAAGCAATTTCGACTGCGTGCATCCTTTTGATTTTGAACTTTTGAAAATGCACCAAATTTCATATACTGGTATCAATATTTGTCAATTTAAATTGGAGCTAACAAGATTTTGCACACGACCTTATCAATCGAATTGTCATAACACGATCAGGTTTTGGATGTAGGACGGGTTACATAAATGCGGACTTTTTTTATGTGAGTAGTTTATATGTACTTATGTACTTTTTTAGGTACCAATATTTGCCAAACTGAATTTACAGTATATACTGCTGATGTAAGATCAATATAATTTTAGCCAATCATCTGTTTCGTACTTGTTTGCTACCAGAGGTACTATTCATTGGATTGGTCGATTCTCAATCACTCATCGCTTATTGAGCTATTAATTCAGGAGTTTTAGAAAGCTTGCATACCTTGACGTAATACCGTATATCAATGAAGGTGCACCCTTCAAGGCAGCAGGCAGGAAGTGGTGGAATAATCATGGGTTTTCCAATCCATGATATTTGATCATACGGACCACATCCCTCACTCTTAACACTTGTTACTACATGCGAGGTTGTACGGTAGCCTGGTGAGCCATGACCGTCTCTTCTGGCCGCGTAACTAACCATCTGATGGTGTGTAAAAATAAGAAACAAAGCAACAATTAGTTCAAAATAGGGACTATGAAGTTTACGGAACAATCAACATTTGTAACATGTGATGCTGTGTACCAGATGACAGAATAACCAACATCCCTCGTTTATATTCATACGATACAGCCTTGAGGTCATGTTTTAGCCGCTGTCGAGCATATATCGTCTCAAAAATACGTATCGCGTCGACGCGCACGCCCAGAACGGTGTTATATTGTGTCATATAAGAATCAACAAGATTGCATGAACTAACTTTCTTTAAAGTAAAAATAAAATATCCAATATCAAGACAGCGGAACAATATTCAAAAACCTGTATGACAGTATACGGCTGTTCGTTGATACTTTTTCCTTGAGGATCTTCAGATTTAGAATGCGTGGGAACACTATACTGACAGTAGAAGTACATTTAGTATCTATATCAACCTACTTGTACTACAGGTGCGATGTTCCCTTGTGGCAAAGTCGTCACGAACAAACAACAAATCCAGAGTATTTTCTCATTTAGAAAAGTGCACAAGCCTTTTGCAGAGCTAATATAATCTCTGCATGAAAATTCAACCCAAATATGTCGCTGCTTTTAGGCGCATGATATCAATAACCTTTTTACCTAATGTACTTTTGAATGTAAATAGCATAATAGTGATATTATCAGGATCGTTCCAAGTCAAATTAAATAAATAAGTTCTGGTACAGATCCAATAGAAATGAAAGTACTCACTAGATATATTTCAGCTCCTACCAGGAACATTGTTGACTCTGCAATGACTGTAGTGTTTCTAGATGTCGACAGTCCTTGAAGGCTATGATGACGTTGCCACATTTGGGCAGTCATTGCAGAGTGAACAAGGTTCCTGATAGGAACTGAAATATATCTAGTGAGTACATTCAATTCTATTGGAACTGTACCAGAGCTTATTTATTTAAAGTGCTACTATATCTTATTTTGATGTAAACAGTTAGAACTAAAAGCACACATTAAAGTGGTATTTAAATAACCATCATGATAACCAAAGATTTAAAAATATTATCATATCAACAATTACAGTCCACGTGTTATTATGGGTAAAGTGACAATAACAGTTTTGCCAAAGAACTTCGGAATTGTTAGTTCCGTTGTAAGCTTTGAAAGTTTTGACTTTAATCAATAGTGAAGTCAACGAACAATAGATTTGGCCTGGAACCCGGAATTTTGTGTGGTGTGCGGCTGCGCGTTTTTGACTCTCTGACACATGCTGACAATGAATTGAGTCGATTTATCATAATTTGGCAATCTAAAATATGTGGCTGATCAGTGGCGTAGATTTTTTTGACATGGGAGGGGGTTGTAAAACATTTCTTGAAGTATAGTGATCTCCAGCACCTTTTCGAAACAGAATAAGCTTGTTGTACAAATGCGCGCGAAGCTAAACTTACGAAATAATATTTTATGGTGCAAAAGTGGAATAAATTCGCACCAAGCGCGCAAAAATGTGAACTTTTGGGGCTAAAATGACCAAATATGAGGTTAATTTGGTCAGAAACCCACATACAGGCGTCACCATTGGGGGGAAGTATGGACCATCCCCCTGGCAAAATATTGGGGGCTTCCCCCATCTACGCCTGTGGCTGAAATTGACCCGAATTAAAAAAAAATCTCATATCGACTGAACTATGAAACATTGCTTTGTCGAAGAGTTTAACCTATTAATCAAGCAGAGCTTGTAATGTATACACTATTTACAGCTACATCATTACTTCTAATGGATGGCACTTGAGAACGATAAGGCAAACAAATCACGGTGTCGCCTCGTTAATCCTTCAGCCTCGGGCAGAATCATAGATTTCAATAATTAAGAAATAAAGGGCAATGCATTATCCTTTACACGAAAATAATGTGTCTGAGGCAGTAAAAACGTAAATAATGGGTGATAGCGAGTATTGCAGAACGCGTAACCAAGCGTAATGCTTTGCGTAGAATGCGTAACGACGCTAATATACTGCATCGCGTTTTGCTGTGCAATGTGATGCGAGAAGAACATAAAGTTCGTTGCCCTGGCCACTTTATTGCTAATTAATGGTCTTTCACGTGACGCGTTTCAACAAATCACAGTGTGCGATTTTGAATAATGGGTCGTGAGGGTAACAGAATTATAATTATTGTTGCCGTATAAGAAAATTGGGTAAAAAAAGACTACTTGTGTTACTTATATATTACACTTTTTAATGAATTGAAATACAAAAGCAACAATAATTTTATAACAAATACCTGTATAAGTTCTGCTTCCAGACTGTGGACACTTCGATTACTTCTATTTTCCATCGTAGCCGATATGTATACAGTTTCCCCTGGTAGATACACACGTTTATCGGTACTGGCTGATACTGATATTGGCCCAGTAGCACAACAGAGACAGCAAACAGTTTTTTCATCTTCAGCAGAAACAGGCGTCTGTTTTAATCAAAGTTAGAGATGTCATAAATACTCTATATGACAGCTTGTCCGGATTTATTATAACATTAAGATGACACAAATGTGTGTGCACAGTTTAATTTATACATCATGAAATGCAATATGGTTGCAAAATTGTAGCTTTGAAAATCTGCAGTTTGCCAAATTATATAGACGGTTTGAATATGTATGACTCTTCAAAATACTACTTGCTTTTTATATCTGTCATAATTTTAGGTGAGTGAGGAGGTAAACAGACTCAATGTGAGGAAGGAGTAATAAAATTTCCCGTCGAAAATTCGACAGCAAATTATATGACAATGTCTTGCTTAAATGAGAAATGAGCACTTCTAATGCTGGATTATAACTACAGCATGACCTTTAGCTATATACAATGGGCGATCAATAAGTTCGTAGAACAAGATACTTGAAAGAGTACCAGCCAAATTCTTTCTGTCTCACTTTTGAACATGGTTACTGCATACCATTAACTTAATGCACCCGTACGTTTTAAACGTTTTTAAAAATATTTGTTTTGAAACCTTCTATGTCAACAAAATGGAATCCTTCAGATTGCTCTACGAACCACTCTTCAATGAAGGCTCACCAGCATTGATCACCAGCATACCTGTAGCTGGCATTGTAACTTTAAGTTGTGTTCTTTCCCTGTTTTCATTTTGTGCAATATATTTTCTGTAAGGTTTTTATTCAATGACGAGGCAAATTTTGATCACTGAAACTGCATTTAATTTGTCCAAATAAAAGTCTGGAAGCAATGAGTATTCAGTTTTGACCAATGAAGGAACACAATCAGCATTGTCACAATCCAAGCAAAACATCTCTTGCACAAGTTGTCTTCACAAATTCTCTTAATGACAATCAAAATGTTGTTGAGTCATGAATATAAAAATGTTTATTTGGCAATTAAATGGCGATAGTACTTTCCTCTGTGTATTATCGTTGACCTGTTGAATATTTAAGTGCTGAGTCCTGGGACTGCCATACGTGATCAGAATATAAAGTTTATTATATGCTGCTATTACTGAGGTTTTATCATGGCAAACAAGTACTATAATGGCGGACATAAGTGTTGGACACTTAAACGTACTAACCATATAGTACGCTAGACCAACACTTGAACAACGTTTAAATTGTATTCCATCATACCTACTAATAGCGAGAGGAGACAGATTGGATGATATCGGATTTGGAAAGCTTCACAAAAAGCTCTAATGTGCTCTTCCAGAAAATAAGTACACACCCCTTATAGAGGAGTAACTGAATAAAAGATATGTCTGGATTTTCAGTTTGCTTTCTGAAAACAAATTCATTTGCCAATGTTAAATATATTGTTAGTAATTAAAAGAGGGTTGGGATAATTTTAAACTAGGAAGAGATCAAACTGACGGGAGACCTTTCTAAGAGAGAGTGATAATTA
This sequence comes from Amphiura filiformis, assembly GCF_039555335.1. Taxonomy (NCBI): domain Eukaryota; kingdom Metazoa; phylum Echinodermata; class Ophiuroidea; order Amphilepidida; family Amphiuridae; genus Amphiura; species Amphiura filiformis. The sequence goes on from NC_092635.1 coordinate 6,893,667, forward strand.
GTTTTAGTAGTTGAGAGAAACAAGAAAAATGTAAGAGACAATGTGTCTGTTGTTTCTATATGGCTTTTGTGTTGAAATTATATGGTGCATTAAGTATTGAATTCATGAAATGTTGCAATAATGTCAAGAATAAAGGGTTATCAATCTTAATAGGTCGAATCGAAATAAGAATAAAGGAGTTTTCACAGCAAAATAAAAAATCACCTCCAAGGCGACGACACGAGTGAACGGACGTATTTGCATAGATATTCACAATTTAATTACCAAATTTATTACCAATTATTACAAAACAAAAATGTCATATCCTAAAATAGTTGGAAAGGCAATATTTTCATACCATTGGGTTGCTGATTTTATTGAGGTCATACGGTATTCCAGCTACAGTAAAGGCTCTCTTCGTAACATGGTCAAATTTCCACGGTCTGTCTATGACGGCACGCATAAAAAACCTGACGTATCCCAATGTTCCTTCGAATGAACAAGGCATTGGTCTGTTTGGTAACTGGAACTGAAATGGAAATCTGTGGATACCGGCATCAAGTGTGTATTGTAAGTCTTCACTTGCTGTTCTGTCTGTAGTATGCAAGAGAGAGGTAAATGTATCATAAATAGAGGATGGTCAGATCGACAACCCACATCATCAACCAATTTTGCACTATGAAAATAATTAACATGGTTGTTGACATTGACCATATGGAATATTAGGGTTTCAATTTTGATGGCCCCAATGTGTCAAAAGAACACCCATTGACCCATTCTTTATTAACATTTCTGGTTCTCATTTCAAAGGGAATTTACAGCACATTTAGCTCAAGGTCATTCAACCAAAGTGAAAATGACAGGTTATGAAATCTTTAAGTGTTTGACAATATACATTCAGTATTCCGAAATTGTTTTTCATTATTAACTAAATTAGAACATTGAGGACGCTATACTTTTATAGCCTAATTTGCATATTAACAAGAAGCAAATAAAATAAAATCATAAATAAGATGAAAAACACTAAATCATGAAACAAGCACGAAAATAATAACATTAATGTTTTAATCAATTATAACTAGCGCCCTCAATTTCTATAAAATTATTAACAAATATGTGAACAGGTAAAATGATACTGATAACTATTATTATTACCCAAGACTATTAAACGTTGAATATTAAATAGTGTTTTGCTTTTCAAAACAAATGATATTACAACCAAACAGCGGTATATTTTGAGTATGAGAATTTCACTGGGGTTTGATGTTAACTAATTTATTTTCAAAATCGAATTGCCTTTTTGTTCTGGGGGAACAGCACCAGAAACATTAAAAAAAACCAAAGAAAACAATCATCAGATTTATGTTCTTCCTAAAGTATCAAGAATTACCACCATTATTAACATGATCAATGGCAAGCTTATTCATTTTTCAACTTAATATTAGTAAATTAATGGGTTCTTAACTGCTCACATAAAGTCCGCACTTATGTAACCCGTCCTACACTAAAACCTGATCTTGTTAATTTGATTGATAAGGTCGTATGCAGAATCTTGTTGGCTCCGATTTGATACCAAATTTGCTACCAGACACTCTAAATTGACAAAGATTGATACCAGTGTATGAAATTGTGTGCAATCGAAACGGTGCACGTGGTCGAAATTAGCGTGGCAATGTGGTCAAGCATGCTTGCTACCAAACACTCTAAATTTACAGAGATTGATACCAGATATCCCGAAAAACCCGCTAGGTCATATCGATCACATCATGCCCTTGTATTCATCAGTACAGCATTGTAACAATCCATGCGTTTTAAGGTTAGCAACTATTTTAAATTGTTGCGATTTGGTAGTTCACAGCATCTTGCGAATGGAGTGAGCTTTGGCAAAAATTGCATTGATCATTTCCTAGCGAGTGTGTAGGAGAGTTCAAATATCACAGATATAATTTATTAGATCCTGTGGTTCATGAGTTATGTTGTAAAGAGGGCTGAAACAACAACACTTTTGTAAAACGTACATAACTCATTAACAACAATAACTCAAGCAATTTTTTAATGTTTCTGATTTGTAGAATGACCTTTTACAAATTATCAAAGTGTTATTTTTCAATAATTTATTGATTTAGACAATGAAAATCGATTTTTGTGTTAGCTTCGACCAAACAAGTACGCGTCGCCTTATATTAACAACTGAATAACGCGCACTTGGGATGGTCGACAGGGGCCCAAAGTGGGCAACCATGCCACGCTAAGCAATTTCGACCACGTGCACCGTTTTGATTTACAACTTTTGAAAATGCACCTAATTTCATATACTGGTATCAATCTTTGTCAATTTAGAGTGTTTGGTAGCAAATTTGGTATCAAATTGGAGCAAACAATCCTGCACACCACACGACCTTATCAATCAAATTGTCATAACACGATCTGGTTTTGGTGTACGACGGGTTGCATAAGTGCGGACTTTCTTTAAATGTTTTCTACTGATTGTTTTCCAACTGTGGCAGTGAAGAGGGCGTCGTTGAGATGTTAACATATCCTGCTACTAAAAAGCGCAAATGTTGCACTCTTCACTGATCTCTCCAAGGTTACCACATATAAAGAGATATCGGATTTCTTCTTTCAAGAATCAACACGCGGGAACCAGAACTACAGTTACAACGTACCTTGATGGCCACATATACTAACCTTTTCCAAATATTGTAATTATTGTGTCGAAGTATTGTTCACCGGAATGGAAGTATATTGTGACTTTTGATTTTCCCCTTGATTCTATCTCACTCCATCTTACCACAGCTCGACCTTGGAAGTGCATGTAAATACCTATAGATAAAAGAAACAAATAAACAGACATTTATTGTTTACATTCCATCCAATATTCCATATACATTGATAGTCTTCGTTAAACTGAACATCATCTCAAAATAGTTTTTTTTTTCTTAGCGCGTCCAGCTGAAAATAGCAAATTCATTTTTTATTTCTTTTTTTTTTTTTTGCCGTAAAATCATGAAATTTTAAGACATATTTTGAAGAAAATGTACTCGCATTGTTTAGGTAAAAACAAATTCATTGAAACTCATGGGCTTTGAGACATATATACCTTTTTTTTGTCTTTTACACCTCTCCCACTGCAATAAATATGATTTACATTTCCAACTCTTTCTTTGCTTACTATGCTAATGTTACATTATTGTTTTAAAGAAAAAAAGTATTTAAAGCTCCATTGGGCGCCCATTCCTTTTTAAAGGCATTTTTATTTTGTCTAGTCTAAACATCGTACATGTAGCATACGTCATTTATGGAATTTGTGCACACAAATGCACATACCTTGGGAACAGCACATCTGAATCAACTAAACATTTCTGTCACGGTTTGCTTTGGAACACGATTTACATGGAAAAAGTTCGGATCCCTGGTGTAGATAGATGCGCATTTTGATAAAGCACCGTTATCACCACTTAATGGTCTCATCTCTAATGCCACAATTCAGTAAACCCCGTTTACAGTGTAGCTCAAAATTTGACCTCAATTGATTGAGTATGCATTTTTGTTCAAAGGTTATGTTATGAATGTGCAAACATATTGGGTTGAGGAACTGTGTTTTGCCACATAAATCATGTTTCAGTTCCATAGTGCCTGTCACGCGGGAATGAAATAAGGAATGACTTTTTATTAGTTTTTCTTTTGAATGTATATCTACCGTTCCTATCACGTCTCATTGGTAATGACAGTTATAGTAAAGCATGTTGCATATCTGACAGATAAAAATGCTTGAAATGAAAGGCCTGTTGACTCTAATCTTGTCTGCTTGTCCTGAACACCACGAATGACATAATGTTATATCGAGGATCCTGGAGAATGTGACAGATTTAATCATGTTAATAACAATGCCAATATTCTGTTTTCACGATTTAAAACCAGCACTGTATTGGCTCTCTTGTTGTTTTCCTAGGTATTATAAAGTGGATCTTCATCTTATTAATATCAGTAACGAAATATGTCTAAACGAGAGTTGCATCTTACAGAAGATACATTAGGCTACGATATCGCAGCTTGAACAAGAAATCGCCTTTAATAACTCGTTAATTTTATCGAAGTGTACACCAGTCTTTATACAGTAATTTATATACAGCAATTTATATTTATACCAGTATTTATACACAAAATATTTTGTCATTATTTTGATTCAGATTTAGATTTATTTTCGCCACAATTTTTAAACACTACAACAATTAACAATACGATATAATGTATTGATGATGCTACACTAATGTTTCCTGACTCACTCTACTGGCTTCCCACTGAAAAACGTATCATGCTCAAAATCCTCTTACATCTACAAGTTACTGAATGATCTGTCACCAATCTATTTGTCTGATTGTTTGAAGACCTATCCCAACCACAGAGTCCCAAATTGTGGAACAACATCCCTCGAAACATCAGAGTATCCTATACTCTAGATAGATTCAAGAGCAACCCAATGCTGATTGCTGTTGTATTAATACTACACCGGAATTGCATTGTACTGAAAAATACTGCATTCAGGCCTTGCCGTTTGAGGCGAGCGATCGCTTTCGCTCGCCACCGCTCACCCAAACTCAATTTCTAGTGAGCGATTTTCCACTCGCCATAGACACTGAATATCGCTCGCTGACCACCATGATCACCCAATTTTACATCCAAGATTAAGCACTTTCAATGTATATTCATTCCATATATTGTAATAAATTAGCCCTAAAACGAGAGAGGGTATTTAACAGTCCGTAAGTATATTGGTATGAATGATCTTTCAGACCAAGAGATTGATTCGAACACTACATTCTACTACTAGTGACTAGAGAGTGCTTCGACTACTCGCCTAACATCATGCTAACGAGCGATTGACCACTCGCCTTTAAAATCTAGACGGCAATGCCTGGCATTGAGATATCAGAATAAAGTTAAATACATTTTAACTTGGAAATGCGACAAATGACGGTGAGTTGCGGCAAAAAGTAATCGATATATCGGCAACGCACAGCAAAGCATTGCGGCGTAGTATGAACGGACCATTAGGGGAGTGTAGTGCAAATTGCATTTGAAGATCACAGTGTGGAGCTCTTCCTCATTTATTTTTGTTCTCTTTAGTCGGAATCTCATCTAAATACTCTTCACACGACCTGCAACCTTTGTTTAATCAGCCATTTTAAATAATTACTGCGGGGTGTTTTACGATCCCAAATGGTTTACTATACATTATTAATTAACCCAAGTATAAGCATTGATTCCAGGCCAGACACTAGACCTTATTTAATAATCTGTTTATATTTATTTGGCACTTAATTTACATGTTGCCACCAGGGTTACACACGCTCCCTTTTGATTAGGTAAACATTATATTCAGCACTATATTTATTTCATAGTTTTGTATTTTATACTAAAATCTTGCCAAGACTTCCTTCCTAATCATGCTAATAGTTGAGTATGTCTAACGGCCTTTTCTATGTAACATATAACTTGCTAAGAGGATTTACAAGTTGGGGATTCACGTTTTTGTATTTGGCGCTAGAGCTTTCTATTATTTTATATCAGAGCATCATAGACAAACTCTTTGGCATAAATTTAGAGAGTATTACCTTATACCTATTTACATGTATATCTAGCACTAAAGGATCTAGCACCAGGCAACCCAGAATATGTATATTGTATTTTATATGACATCATAATTGTACGCGCGATTTGCTGAAAAGATATCACGTAGTTCATCAGAACTTATAACCTGCATTTTGAATAAATGATCTCATTGTAAATGATAAATATCTGATAAAAATATATGTTTTCGATAGCTGACTACATTTCAGCATTTCCTAATCAATTTCATGCTTTTATAAACATCAATTGTTATTTATTATTGTTTAGCGTTTTCCATTATCCATATTGAAACTAGGCAGATGCAAATCCAGCATGCATTTTCTTTACAATGGAGCACACTATTAAAATACATATAGCTAAAGACCGTATAGTACAGAGCCCGTATCCATTGCATTATAAAGGGTCTATTTATGTGTTTGTACCTGTCTCACTTGTTTCTCTCTTACGAGCGCATGAAGTGAAAATTAAAACGCTGCGTTGACCTATCTCGCAAGAACGATAGATGTCTGTGTGAAATGTATGCTTTGAAGTTTAAAGAACATGGAGGAGGGGGATAAAATTTCCTATCGATTTCGTGTTACGTCCTTATACCGCTAAATGCTATATGTCTAAGAAGAACATAACTCATAATGGATTTTGATCTCCAAAGTTCTTAAAATCGGGTGCTGACAACCCTCGTAGTTCATTGATACTCTAATGCGTAAATATCGGATAATCGCATTTTAATATTCTCCTTTGTAACATATTATCATGGTTTGCATCTAACGCTCAGAATGTCAAATAAAACGAACCAAACATACACACAAATAAACCCTAAGCTGTGAGAATCTCAATTATTGAAATTAAAACCGGAGTAAAGTGTAACTTTGGAAGTCTTTTGAGTCTTTTATTTTTCACTCTACTGTGTGAAGTATTTATTTACAAATAACAGAACTCAACGTGATTGAATTGTAGACAAGCCCGTAGTCCAGCATTACCACTTAACAGCATTGCTAATAGTACAGGCTTTCCATTATATTCATTAACACGCATTCAAAACCATTCGCGTATCTCAAGTAGCTTCCCATATTTTGTATCTGTTTACAACAAGCCAGGAAACTTATTACACGGACATGTGAGTCAATTATAGACTATGGGCTTATGTAAGTTGTAACTCAATTATGTAATTAAAACAATTGGTTAGGTATACTAGTACTAATAAATAATAGTTGTCATATTTCAGTGTAGGTATTTTGTACAACGATAAAAATGGAACAAGTGAACATTTTTTAAACAAAATTGGGTTTTCCACTTTAAGTAAAGAATATTTAAGCAACCCAATTTCGATCACTAAGCCCTAAAATGCAACTGCTTTAAAACTGCTATGCACGTACAAGATAATGGAAGTTGAGCACAGTTTTTGTCTTTTTACTGCAAGTCCTGCGCCCAGAATTGTCATACTATTGGATTTAAGTGATAAAACAATATTGGCAAATCACGTTCCTCGGGTCAAATTATAAGAAGCAATGTTTTTTGAACATGTTAAATATGTTTTCATAATACAAACGTATTACATGATTATGAATGTGTTTCGCATCTTAATGGATGTGGCGACAAAACGTAAAAGTACTCAAGAGTATTCAGAATCAACTTAGTAAAGGAATAGGTAGCCATGTTCGAATATTGTATGTTATAGAGTCAAATTTATAATGGGAAAAACTGGGTGAAATATTATAAATGTAAGTCGTTATTTGAATAATTTGGCTGTAAAGAATACTAAAATGTGTGCAAATATGTCGAATATTGAAACCCTAACATCCAATAAAAAGCATTAAGCTTTTATGTGTGGGGGTGCGTGTACAATATTAACATTAAGCGGCGGAAATGGGGTTGGGGAATGACAGGGGCACATCTCTAAGTTTTTTCACGGGGACATCCTCACTAAAAATGAAACAATGAAGTAGTAATTGCCCTGTTCATCTTCTTTTTAGCCTGAAAGACACTCTGTTTTGGGCCATATATAGGGTATAAATGGCAAAATTCGGGTTTTTTTTGAAAGTTTTATTTTTCCATTAAATTTGAATGCTTCTGTCGCCACTGTTGATTTGTGACCAATAACAAGACAGAATAAACAGAATCTGATTGGACAAACATCAGTCGCTCGTTATTCTGCGAGTGAGTTTAAATTGACGGATAGTTCACCTGTCACTAGGCCTCATGGCACTCACGACGAAACACTCATACACTGCACATAGGTAAGTGATATCACGGAATCCATTCCGTACATCAAAAGGTCAATATAACAATAATTGAAATTAAGATGCATAACAATTGCTAATTGCTAATTAATGAACGGGTGTATAGATTTATACCCATATTTTTGCAATAGCTTCCTTGATGGTTATATTACCAGAAGAATGTCATGGGGAAGATTTTATATCTAATCCCTTTGTCACTGTTTGTAGAAAGTCTAACAGACATTATTTCATTTACTTTAGTATATGTTTCTCAGTAGCCTTCATTCTTAGTATAATATCTTATTGATATTGTCTGGGTAATTCCATGTAGAATACCAATGATATTTCCCTTTATTTTTTCTGCAGCAAATAATTTGAAGCTTTTTGAGTGTGTAGGTTTGTATTATCTTTTATCGATAACACACGTGATATTTTTTAGCTTGTTTTCATTGATTTCAATCATTATATTAATGTACTTCGTAACATGGAAAAACAGTGGCGGGGAGGAGATAAGTTCAAGTGACCGCTTATCAACCAGGCTAATCATGAAGCTTTCGTGGTCCAGTGGTTAATGTCTCGTAAACCTGAGGTCCTGGGTTCGATTCCTAGGCGGGATCACTTTTTCTACTTGTCTCCTTTATTATTTGCGACGGCGAACCTGGTGAAAAATTATGTTTATTTGTACTTCGTAAGTTCATACATATTTACATGAGTTTAAAACGTCAGTTTGTTACTTACAAGTTAGAACGGAACATGAATTTGCATACCAGTTTCATCGAATACGTTCACGTATACCAATCATTCATAACAAAATCATCAATGTCATCGGACAGATGCCTGATGAAGTTGAACAAACAAACATTATATTTCTTTTATGTTGGTGACAACTTCCAAGAGATTATAATCACAACATCCTATCAGTCACGGACTGAACAGCACATGCAAATTTAGACATGGGATTTTATCTGTTTAGAAATAATAATATCCTCCAGTACATGAGTAAAAAGCTCCGTTGACATGTGACATCGTACTCCAGGGCATGAGGACAAAATACATTATTACAAATAACCTTTCACTGGGCACGATCAAAATCAAGTAGAGTCTGGGATACCAAGAGATATTGTTCATCAAATTCACCCTAATTGTATTACACGTGTTCAAACGTGATCTGATCCTGTGCAATCTTGTTGACCGAATAAAATGGAATAGTTGAGTATCGTCACCTGTTATGTGAAATGTATTGTAAATTAACCATTTCTTACGTAGCATATTTGCGAAGTTGGGACTACAGGCAGCAAAGGAATCAAGCTCAGATACCAGTTATTTGCACCCCTGTATATCCTAAACAAAGACAGATATGTCATAATTAGAACCAGCAACCAATATCAGCTTGAAATCGGTAAAGAAAATGTTAATAAAGCTTGAGAACGATGACCTTTCTTCCAATGTTCTTCCAACGCTCCTTCCAGTTGTTTTTAAAGTCACGCGGAAAAGGGAACCCTTTCTTAGGCTTGCAATAATAAACTGATGCAACACGTAAAAGATTTTGTGATTACGTGGTGTTTTTTTTGAAAACAAAAGCTTGATGGACTGGTACGAACTTTATCCACGCATTGAGCATTACTGCAGGATCACTAGATGGAATTATGTTGTTTGTCAAGCGACTTCTGCAAAATAATATTACAAACGTTTGTTATGAGACTGTCATTAACAATAAATGTGAAATTGAATGTTACATTTTTTCTTGTATTCATCCTAACAATTCTAAATATCATGTGATGGCTACATTATTAGCTACATGTTGTCACAAGTTGGGTAAACGTTGTTCTGTTAAGCTAAGAACCAGTGTCGGGGATTGCCTTTTAATATCCATATCTGGCTAAGGAATCGTATATTTTGGCCAAAGAAATAACGACACATCTCTATTATCAATCATGGAACGTTATGAGACTATCATTATGGAAATGTTAAATGTCCCACTTGTTATTTCATTGGTCATGTCACAATATTTACAAAGGAAAGGCCTTGCTTCCCTGGCCCATTCCCGAGTTTAAATGGAGCATATGTTTGCTTGAAATGCCTGCTTCTTACAAATTATTCAACATTGGAATCACTTCAAATGAGCAGAGTTTATTGTTTAATGACCATTTGTAACATTAATCTAAATCAATTAGGCGCATCTTATGTTGCATTTTAATGTATTTGTCATGTCGATAGTCACACAAAACTGCTCAGAGGGTAACAATAATTTTAATACAGATTCTACCAAACCGTCACTTGACGTACAACCCATAAGAATCAACTAAAAAAAGTGTTTGTTTTGTATCAACGCTTTCATGAAAAAAAGTTGAGTCGATCCCTTACATGATCTAGATAAAGTACCATTCCCATTTCCAGTGAAAACAATATACGATGTATTGATGATGCTACACTAATGAAAACAAAAACAATATAATCATGACAATATTATAAACAATTTACAAAAGTAATGAAAATGGTTTTATGGTTTAAAGTGACCTTGGGATTTATTTGCAATGTTTATAATACTAGAGCAAAACAGCAAGGCTATCAGGATGGATAATGATAATGAACAACAATATAAAAATACAATAAGAAAGACAACATTGTTATTTTTTTCATAGAGGTTAACACTTTGACACTCACTAAATCGCTCCTTCTTCCTTGCAGTGTGAAATTTCATTAAGTTGACGACTATATCACTTGTCATTGATTTCTTCTTTGCCCTCTTTTAGTTTTCAGATTGATTTGGTTTTAATTTTAAGCACAACACATGTAGTCGGAATCACATCTAAGTACCCTTCACACTACCTAGAACCTTAAGAATCACTAATCAACCATTTGAAATAATTACTGCAAGGTGTTTTTACGACCCCAAAATCCCAGAGTACTATACATTATAAATAAATCCAAGTATTATAATTGACTGATTCCAGACCTGGCAATAGACCATAATCTATTTGTATTTAGTAATTGACTTGAATTCTGACATTAGGAATATAAACATCCCCATTTATCCCCTTTGAGTAGGTAAAAATAATTATATTCTGCATTATATTTATTTCTTAGTTGTGTATTTTATACAAAATCCTAGCCAAGACTTTCCAAATAGTTGCGCATTCACATTTGAACACAGGTTATTAAAATTTAAAAGCGCTCCTCTTACAATCACATATTTGAACTTTTATTCTTTACATTTTTGCACTTGATGTTACAGCTTTATTTTGTTTTATATCAGAGCATCATAAATAAAATCTTTGGCATACATTTAGAGAATACTAGCTTATACCAATATGTATATAAGGTTTTTATTAGATCCGGTAACAAATGACGTTAGGTCATCTGCGATATATACCACCTGGCCATCCAGAATAGATTTTATATTTGATTTAACTTCATTATTGTTGCCGAAATTTGCTCAAAAGTGATCATCTGATCATCGAAATATATTATCTCCATATTATATTGAAAGATTGATTAACGAGTTATAAACTATAATGCATTTGAGTTGACTATATTAATTTCACGATAAGATTATGAAGGCACGAAATTTTCCTCTACATCACATTAAATACATTTATGCATGTGAGTTATGTATCTCTATCATGTCTATGATATATAGCACAATAACTCTTTTATAAGTGCCAAAATCTGCAAGATAATCAGGATGGACGGAATTCGAAATCGACAGGAAACGGAAATTCATTGCTTATTTCAGAAAGAAAGTTCACGTGTTCTTTAAATATTAAACATACATTTCACAGTGAAATGTTCCTTCTTGTGAGCCCCTCTGGTCTCAGTAAGGTCAACGCTAGCGTTTTAATTTTCACTTTATGAGCTTGTAAGAGAGAAATAAGCGAGGCAGGGACAATCATATAAATAGACCTTTTATAATGTATTGGATACGGACTCGACACTATAGGATCTTTAGCTATGTGTTGTGTAACAGTGTGCTCCACTGTCGACGAAATGATGGATCAGCCAAAGATATGTTCAGTTTTAGAAACATAATCTATAATGGAAACGCTAAACACTTATTGGACCCCGTTTATACAGAGAGAAGTCGACTTCAATTGCTACACTTAATTCAGACTACGACCAAGGATTAGCAAGATACAAGATACAAGATAATTTGTTTTCTATAATTCAAAAGAAATCGCACAAGTATAAATTTTAAAAACAGGAAAAACCAAACCTGAAGGCGAGTTCAAAACACGACGACTCTGTTTACACATAAATACATTCGAGGCTCTGTGTAAACGGACGTGTAGATTTCTTAATCTAAAAACAATATATTCATTATGTTCGCTTTAACGTATTCACTCTAAAATCTAGCTCAAAGTTTATCAAATCTGGTCCTTCGTAGCTCAACGATACATAAACGTGCATTCTATTATTTACAATAAATTAGGGCGTTTGACAATTTTGTAACGCTAAACCTTTATAGTCTACACTATTTTGTGAAGAAAAGGGATCTCAGCACGCAAATAAGACGTCACATTTCTTTTTGTTTACGTTAAGGGGTAAAATTAAGTTAATTAGTTTCCAGAGCATTGAAAGCTCCCCGCGTGCTAATTCACAACATACTGGGTTGTTGTTAACATGACACTCGCAGGTCCCTTGATAATTGTCTGGCATTGGGTCACTCATACACAATGATAGCTCACAGATAATCAATATTTTGTTGTTTATCCAACTTAATTGTCAACATAAGCATGTATTCAGTGTTTAAAGGGTGAATGTCCTCTTCGGAGAACCCAATGTAATAATGTCAACAGTATTATATGTACTATAAGTGCATATAAAATGCAGACTGGTGCTTTGTTAAAGTGTGCCAATTATTTTTAAATTACTTTCTTCGTAGTGCTATGTGCACAGCATTGTACATGCATTGTAATGTTATAACTTAGACTTTCCTACGTTCAAGGTGACCTTTTTAAGGGGCCTGAGGACAGAATAACCCAGAAGAATAGTCAGTATTCCGTGTTTATTCCTGTGATAATAGCTATATTGGATGAGTGTGAGTCTCGTATCTTATCTGTTTGTGATAACAAGAGATATTGTTCATCAAATTCGCCATAATTGTATTACACGTGTTCAAACGTGATCTGATCCTGTGCAATCTTGTTGACCGAATAAAATGGAATAGTTGAGTATCGTCACCTATTCTGTGAAATGTATTGTAAATTAACCATTTCTCACGTAGCATAGTTGATACTATTTACATGACGAGTCAAGTCCTGATAGATTCGGATATAATATACACATAAATAATATAATGTAAAAATATATTTACGTCATTTACAAAGAGCGATTCTCAAATCAGAGAATTGACCGCAGGTCAAGGCGGCCACACGAGTATCCGGACGAACTTTGGGCATGCATGACATTACTAATTATGTCACACGATGTAACATATTCTAGTCAAGTTAATCAAGACAGTTCAAATGGCTAGGTTTGGATCGTAAAGTCTGATGCAGATGACCCAACATGTCTGTCGTGTTGTCTATTCACAGAGTTCAATATCCCATTTTTATCACCCTGCGGTGTAGTTTAGAACACATGATTGAATTTAACAGTATAAGGAATTACAGGAAAATGCTTGAAATGGAAAAACAACATTCATGATTACGCTATAATACAGGATATAATATAGGACATGATTTCTTTGTAAAAGTGTTGAAGGGTAGGGGCGCCACCATAGGGGGAAGCTGGGGGAGGTGGCGGCTGCCCCTATCATTTGAAGAAGAAGGAAAAGAAAAGAATAAAAAGAAACAGACGAAGGAAGAAGAAGAAGGAAGTCAGATTGTGTGACATAACTTCAGTGATAGTAAATAGGCCGTACCATTCCGTATTCTTAAAACATTGTTGCATTAAAAGGCTTCATTATGGCTTTCATCATGCTATTATCTCCCTTCAAACACCCGTCCGTATAGCCCGGCTAAAATTCGTGAGTAGGCCTTTATAAGTTACAGATCCACTTTAAAAAAAAGAGTGTAAAGTTTTTGCGAACCATTGTGGCTGTCATGAGGATTTTATCCCCCTCAGACACCCCTTCCGTCACACCACTAAAAATCGCGGGTACTATCGGAAATGCGTTGTAAACAATGGTAGGAAAATAACCAGGTAGGAAAATAAAAGTTGCACCTACTGGCTCTATTGAAGTTTTCATTTTCAAAATGTGTCCAACCTATGAGGGGCACATCTACGCTCAGACCCCCCCCTACGTCGCTGACGAAACGAATGATAACTTTTCATACAATTACATTAACATCCCCCACTAACAAAATACCCTGGTGCCGCCCCTGTTTAAGGGTAATTCCGCTCTTTAAATTTTCAATCAGTAGTCAGACACTGGTGTCATATGATGCGTGCGTTATCCGGACAGGCGTTATCTCATCTTGACTAGGTGCAGAAGATTCAGTTGTCATGCACTCTATTCTCTATTTACATTTTACAGTCATGGGTATTTTGTTACTTTCAATAGTTATTGACCTATTAACCATTGAATTCGCCAAGTCGTCACACTACTCGATCCAGTACATCTAGAATTTGGATTACCAATAATCTAAGGTCAACGGAGTTTAATGACTGTTGACCTAGTTTCTCCGTAACTAAACATGAACTACAATGTATACTTTTTTTTTTAAATCCTTGTTATAAGATAAAAGAAAATTTGAGCCCATTTTGAAAGAAATCAGAGCAGTTTACTATGTTGGCCTCTTTGTTCATGATCGTATATTACATGATCTTGACACTTCGTGACTCCTATTTTCACAACCATAAGGAGATATAACCATAGTTCAAACTGTACCTTTTTGGAATCCTTCTATAGACTAGAGACAGATAGTTGGGTATCATTACGACGTCAATATAACAAAATGCTCTGGCTGCCTTTTGGGCACCCGCCATATTCTCGATCTATATAACCTTCACTATTAGTTTAAAATCACATTTAGTACGCAATTTTACACAGTTCATTTTTAAGACATTTATTCGAATATTTTGCTAGATCATTGTCACCTGCGCGTGTGTGAATTGATGCGTTGGCGATGGCGATAGGTGCGTTGGCGATGGTGCTTACAAGTGAGTATGTTTGTTTCAAATATTTTGAGTTACATTGCTCACTTGGCTCTAGAAAATGTGTGTCACAGTGGCCCCATTCATAATGTTTGCTGTTTAGTGTATCTCTAAGCTACCAATCATGATTTTTGTTAAAATCGTCTAAATGAGACATATGTGATGCGATCAAGCAAAATCAGTCGGAACTCGGAAATATTGAATTTTCAGTTTCTTATAGGATAGTAAAAACATTTATAAAGCTACATGTTGCAGAAAACCCCATTGAAATTGAACAACCAGTTCCAATGATATGAGCAATTACAGACTTTGCAAAACATTCCTTTGTTTGGCAAATAATTCCTTTGTTTGGCTATATCGCAAAAAACAATATTTCCGAGTTCCGACTGATTTTGCTTGATTGCATCACATATATGTAATTCAGAATTAAAATGTTAACAAGGCTTTGAGAAAGATATGACCTTTCTTCAAAATGGGGATGAGGTTGTCAATGGGGAACGCTACAATTTCAAGGGAATGCTAAGTAAAGCTTATCTGACTACGCCTCTTCCACTTTTGGAAAGGCACGTGGAAAATACAACCCTTTCATAGGTTGGCAATTACAAACTGATGCAGCACGGGAAGAATTTTGTGATTACGTGGTGTTTCTTTTGAAAGCAAGAACTTGATGGACTTGTACGAACTTTATCAATGCATTGAGCCCGTATATCGCGATCATTATAGCTTCACTAGATGGAATTATTTTTTGTTGGTCAAGTGACGGCTTCGACAAAATAATATTACCAACGTTTGTTATGAGACTGTCATTAACAATAAATATGAAATTGAATGTTACATTCTTTCTTGTATTCATCCTAAGTATTCTAAATATCATGTGATGGCTACATTATTAGCTACATGTTGTCACAAGTTGGGTAGACGTTGGAGTTCTGTCAAGCTAGAAACCGTCAGATTGCTTTTTAATCGCTAATTCTGGCAAATGAACCGCATATTTTGGTCCGAGAAATAATGACTATCTCTATTATCAAAGATGATACATTATGAGACTGTTATTTTTGAAATGTTTTGTGTTTTTATCCCAGTTTAGATCCCTGGCTCTCACACATTTACTTTAAATGAACAGAATGTATAAATTAGGTACATGTTATGCTGTATTTTGAGGTACATGTCATGTCGATAAATCACATTAAACTGCTGATTCAGCGAGTAACGGTCATTTAGATATAGACTGTACCAGAAAGAAAAATTCAACTAATTGGAACAACTTGGACGAAAAAAGTTAGGATCCTTGTATGAATTTGATAAAGCACCATTATCACTTTAACCATACTGGTATAATTTCCAATAACACTGTTCAGTATACGTTTTGTAGCCAGCACATTTTCACAAAGGTCATGTTACAAATGTTTTAACGTATTGAGTGGAGGAACTGTGTTCTGCCTAATTCTGGCAAGTGAACCGCATATTTTGGTCCGAGAAATAATGACTATCTCTATTATCAAAGATGATACATTATGAGACTGTTATTTTTAAAATGTTTTGTGTTTTTATCCCAGTTTAGATCCCTGGCTCTCACACATTTACTTTAAATGAACCGAATGTATAAATTAGGTACATGTTATGCTGTATTTTGAGGTACATGTCATGTCGATAAATCACATTAAACTGCTGATTCAGCGAGTAACGGTCATTTAGATATAGACTGTACCAGAAAGAAAAAATCAACTAATTGGAACAACTTGGACGAAAAAAGTTAGGATCCTTGTATGAATTTGATAAAGCACCATTATCACTTTAACCATACTGGTATAATTTCCAATAACACTGTTCAGTATACGTTTTGTAGCCAGCACATTTTCACAAAGGTCATGTTATAAATGTTTTAACGTATTGAGTGGAGGAACTGTGTTCTGCCACATAACTATGTTTCAGTTCCATCGTGCCTGTCACGCGGGGATAAAATAAGGAATGACTTTTTATTAGTTTTTCTTTTGAATGTATCTCTACCGTTCCTATCACGTCTCATTGGTAATGACAGTTATAGTAAAGCATGTTGCATGTCTGACAGATAAAAATGATTGCAATGAAAGGCCTGTTGACTCTAATCTCGTCTGCTTGCCCCGAATAAAACTACATAATGTTATTCAGCCGCCTGGAGAATGTGACAGACTTAATAACAAAGCTGATGTTCTGTTTCCACAATTTTAAAAAAGCTCTGCATGGCTCTTTTATGGTTTTCTTTTATTTGGGAGATCGTATCGATATCTGTAAAAAGAACATGTCTGACAGAGACTGGTATATTCACGCAGTTACTATAGACTATGTAGAATATCACAGCTTAAAAGTAACAAATCGTTAAATATTATCGAAATGTACCCCGTATTTATTTCAATGCTAATGAAAATATATTTATACAGAGAATTCAATTTTCATCTCAATGGTCAAAACTCCAAAAATACAATACACATATTGATGATGCTACACTTATGAAAACAACAACAAACGTACCCATGATGATGACTAGGGTTAGAGTGACCTAGCAGTATGTTAGCAATGTTTATAATACTAGAGCAAAACGGCAATGCTATCATGATAAAAACGGTTACCGATATCATGGATAATGATAATGAACAATACAATAATGCATAAAGTAAGAAAGTCAAAATTAATCCATTGAAAGATATAGCAAACAATATACAACTTCTTCCATGCAATGGGCAAACTTTATTTAGAAGACTCGATCACTTGACATTGATTGTAAGTCTTCGTCATCGGCGCGAAAAAGCAAGTTTTTGAGCTGTTCCCTCATTTCTCTTTTGCTATCTTTAGTTTTCAGATTGAATTGGGTTTTTATGTTAACCCCACTAGTCGGAATCGCATCTAAATACTCTTCACACTACTTAGAACCTTTAGAATCATTATTCAACCATTTGAAATAATTACTGCAAGGTGTTTTACGACTCCAAAATCCCAGAGTACTATACATTATTAATTAACCCAACTATAAGGATTGATTCCAGTCCGGGGACTAGACCTTAATTAATTATTAATCAGTTTATATCTAGCAATTGATTTACATACTAACAGGGTACAAACAGCCTCTCTAGTAAACATAATTTATATTCATATTTATTTATTTCATAGTCTTGTATTTTACACACAACTAGAGCCAAGACCCCTTTCCAAATTGTTGCATGATAGGCTTAACAGCCTTCTTTATGTGACCTATGAGTGCAAAGTTGATATACAAGATGTTGATTCACATTTGA
This sequence comes from Amphiura filiformis, assembly GCF_039555335.1. Classification (NCBI taxonomy): domain Eukaryota; kingdom Metazoa; phylum Echinodermata; class Ophiuroidea; order Amphilepidida; family Amphiuridae; genus Amphiura; species Amphiura filiformis. The sequence continues at coordinate 6,911,860 of NC_092635.1, forward strand.
ACACAAATTATTGTAACTTAAAAGCGCTCCTCGTACAATCACATCTTTCAACTTGTATTCTTTTTCATTTTTGTACTTGTACTTTAACTGTACAACTTTTGTTTATTTTATATCCGAGCTTATACCCTTTAGCATACGTTTAAAATTCTCATCCTCTCTGCTTATACCAATAGGTATATTTTTTTAAAGGTTTTTATTAGATCCGGTAACAAATGACGTTAGGTAATCTGCGATGTTTACCACCTGGCTGTCCAGAATAGATAATTGTAATTTCATTTGCTAAAATGTGATTATGGAATTATCAGAACCTATATTCCATATATTGAATGATCTGCTTGGGACGGAGAAATAACGAATCTCTGATAAATTATATGTGTTCGAATTCGCTACATTTCATTATGTTTATGAATCAAGAAATTAATTTAGGAAACAATTTTACGCTATATCACATTAAATCCGTTTACGAATAATCTAAGATAATGCCATGATCTCGGTTTTTTATAAATGCCAAAATTGCAAGATAATTAGGACCGGACGTAGAACAGAATCGACACGAAATGAAATTTCATTCCTTATTTCCAAATGAACGTTCCCATAATCTTAAAACTTTAAAGCATACATTTCACAGAGACATCTATCGTTCTTGTGAGCCCCACTGGTCTCAGTTAGGTCAACGCCATCGTTTTAATTTTCACTTTATGCGCTTGTAAGAGAGAAATAAGCGAGACAGGGACAAGCACATAAATAGACCCCTTATAATGTAATGGATACGGAATCAACACTATAGGATATTTTATGGTGTGAAAGTGTGTCCCTCACTGCAAAGGAAAATTGATTCATATAGCCTGACAAAAATGTGGTTTTTAATTATCACACTAATTCAGACATGCATGGCATCTATTTTAAAGTTAATACAATCTGGTGATAACGACTTTCGCAGTTCAACGACACATAAACCTGATATTATTGCATGATCACATTTTAATTATTCTCCTTTGTAACATACTAGCATGGAATGTATCTAGGACTACACACATAATGTTCTAATTTAAGTCAATAATTTGAATGCCAGCTTTTACTCGAGCCTACCGCTTGATGCTTAAATAAGCACATATTTCCAAAATAGAACCAGTCTAGGATGGATTTTTACCTGGAATCGATCTATTTTGAAATTTTAGTCCTGCATAACCGGCCATATTTGTTTTATTAAAGTTTGCTTTCCCTTATTCCCTTTCCCCCCCCTTTTTTTTGGATATATTGTTGGGGATGTCTTTTAGAGATACTTACAACAAAAATAAAACATTGATGTTCCAATTTTATCTAGCTCAAACGTACATTGACTCGTCTAATAGGTACTTAGTCCTGTCGGGAATATCGTCTGTTAGAGTCAAATTTACGAGTAACAAAATTGTTTAAAACAGGGTAAATTATTATAAATGTAAGTCATTTGGATTACTTGGCTATAAAGGTTATGATAATTATTTTTCAAGAAACCATCTGCCTTCTGTATGGTTGATAGTGATATTATAAAGTCAAACAGTCAAATACATGGTTTAGCACTCAGTCGCTGTCCGACTAGCTATTTTGTGTTCAATAAAAGAAGATCGCTTATGCATGTTTTCTGCCATCTGATTGGACAAAAACTAGTCGCTCGTTACACAGCGAGTGAGTTTAGAACTTTTATGGCGCAAAATAGTTCACCTGTCACTAGGCCTCACTCACGACAAAACACTCATACATATAGGTAGGTTAATATGGCAATAATTGAATTTAATATGCGTAACAAAATGCTGATTGGTAATTAATGAATGGGTGTATTGAGTTGCATCGTATTTTTTATTTTATTATTATTATTTTTTGCAAGAGCTTACTTGGTGAATATATGATGGGAGATTTTATAAATTCAAATGAACATGATTTTGTTTCTTGTTTCTTATTATCTTATATAAGCAGTCAAGTTAGCTCAATCGATAAGGCGTTCGACTATGGTGCGAGAGGTTGCGGGTTCGAAACCGGGCGGTGCCTAGTACGCTCTCGTGGAAAAATTGAGTTAGCTTGAAATTCCCCTCTGCTAATTGTCTCGTTGTAACCTGTACGAAACTCGGGGAACTGATCCTGGTTGCGAAGGTTATTTGTGGATTGTCTAGGATGTGCGCTCTTTTAACAGCAAAGTCCCTGAATTGTTGTGTAATGGTTTATGGAATGAAGTGGGGCCGTATAGTGGTCAGCGACAACCTGTAAAGTGTGCTGAGGCTTGTGGATCAACGTCTAGGCGGTTGTGCCTGTGCGTAGCGCACTAAAAATCACTGGCACGAATGGAAAATAACAATCTGTATTTCGCGGTATACTTCTTACAATATTGTCTGATGGGTAATCAACAACTGAAGTATCACCATGATATTACCTTTACAAACTAATTTGAAGCTGTTTGGATGTGTACGTTTGCATTATCTTTTATTGATGATAGACAGGATGCGATTATCTTTATTTATTTACTCGTTATTATTTTTTATTCACCTGACACTGGGACACGATATAAATCAAGCGGAGCGTGTGAAAACAAGAGATGTTGTTCATCCAAATTAACCATAATTATATTTCACATGTCCGAACGCGATATCCTGATCTACAACCTCGTTGAGCGAATAAAATGGAATGGTTGAGTATATCATCACCCATCCTATGAGATGTATTTGAAATTAACCATCACGTAGCTGACAAATTGGAGTGCTGATAATTCCGATTAATGTGGAATTATGTCATTTAAACAGGGCGACTATCGGATAAACAGGGCGACTATCGGATACAGTAGCATAGGAGTTTTGATAATTGACCACCTGTCAAGGTGGACATACCCTATCCTATAGTCACATCTCAACTCAGTTCAATACCCCCCCATTTCCCCCCTGCGGTGTAGATTAGAACACATGACTGGATTTAATCAGGATCTGTGATTTAACAGTAAAGAATTGGAGTTTATGATGCAAGGAAACACTTGATATGTAAAAAACAACATTGTTTACACAATATATTTCAGGGTGTACATGATTCTTTGTTACAGTGTTCAAAGGTGATTCTGCTCTTTATATATTTGATTGTCCAGTATTAAAATCAATCAAAACGAGATTCTTGAAGAATTTTCACTTCAATGTCAATTTTAAAGCATAAATCAATCAATAGTCAGACACTGGTGTCATTATGATACCCAAGAGCAGGGTGTACTCCGGACAGCCGTTCTCTCAACCTGACTGGGTGCGAAGATTCAATTGTCATGCACTCTATTCTCATCGCTTTTCAATTTGCAGTTATGGGTATTCTGTTATTTTTATTTAGCAATTGACCTATCAGCCACTGAATAGGATGCAAGTACTGAAGTCAAGGCGTCACACTGCTCCAGTGCATCTAGAAGTTGTATTACCAATTATTACCATTATGCCTAAACACCTATGCAACTGAACTGACGTGTCAATGTGATCTATGCACTCCATTTGAGAGTCTAGACGTTATTGTTATCGTCATACTGCATTACAATATGAATTTGGTTTCAAGTTTGAAAATCACAAATGGATAATACTTTTGTGGATCAATAACTTTCAGATTACAAAAGTCAACAATATTAGAGAATAGTAGTATTCAATTCAAATCTATATAGGCCACGTTTCGCCTCCACAATCATGATAAGGATATTTGCAATGTCGCATAAAATCTTTAAATTCATATATTGAGACAAATAAAGCTGACACACAAGAGGAATTCATTCTTAATCAATGAAAACCTCAATAGTGAATAAAACACGCGTCATTTCTGTTCAGGACACTAACCATAAACCTAGAAAATAGCTAATGATAGCATTAGCTAGCATTATTAATGTATTTCAGCGATCAATGATCAATGCTCAATATCAAATAGACAGGCAAAATGACCAGGAAAAGCCTTCCCTAGGCTTGCAATAACAAACTGATGCAGTACGAGAAGGATTATATGATTACGTGGTGTTTCTTTTGAAAACAAGAGCCCAATGGACCAGTACGAACTTTATCCACGCATTATGCCCGTATTTCGTATTTCGTATTTCACGATCACTATAGTTTCATTAGATGGAAATACGTTGTTTCTTAAGTGACTTCACCAAAATAATACTCAAAACACAATATTACTTCGTGTTAAGAATTCTAAATGACATGTGATGGCTACATTATTTATCTGCATGTTGTCACAAGATTTCTGTTACGCTGAAAATTATCGAGGGATTGTATTGTAATCGCTAATTCTGGTAAATAAATCATATAATTATACTATTATTTTGATCCAAGAAATAACAACCCATCTCTAATATCAATCTATGGAACAATAATTATAAGCAGTTGTGTTTCGCACCTTGTTATATCAGAGAATACGATCTTCTCTGCCCTGGTTATATAAATATTAGGACATAGTAAAATTTAAAGGAGGAGCCCTGTATGTACACATGGAATGGTACACCTGTATGCTTGAAAAGCACCATGCGTAAATTAAATTAAATATTTTGGTGAATAATAATATTTAGATGCATGTTTTATTGTCCGTTTTGTGGCCATTTTACCACAGTTCTTAGAAGTGCTTTGCATACTAGCCTATGGTTGGTAGCGCTATAATCTCTGTTTCAATCATTGTTAGGGCTGTCACGTCTGCTAGAAAACAATAAGGCTATTTAATAAAACCTTTGGGCTCTTCACCTTGGCTTCAGCATACACTATAATGCCTACCAGCATGTATATGAAATACACCGGTTGCACGGGTTAATTTTAGGTCAAATCAAAAGTTTCCCGCAACCAGGATTTTACATGTGACCAAATACATCATGAAATATGTTTGTCTTAATTGGTGGTCAATAAGAATATTTTACAGCTTCGCCTTATGTTTGCTTAAAATATTCCTGAGATAGTCAAAAGACACCTTTACCAAACTATGGGGTGGGGAGCCAACAATCATGGCGATAGTTTCGAGTCAGAATATGCACAGAAAATGGTGTATTTGCACCTAATGGGCATTGAAATTTAATTCGAATTCAGGCTAAGCTGCAGTTTAAACTTTAATGCAGAGTGTGTAATGGGTTATTATTTATTATATCATTTCATTTAACAAATCCTGCTGAAGCTGTTTTCAATCTCTGTTCGACTTTCTGTCCATAATCAGGCCTATCAAACATACCATTCACATGTTGAATGCTTGGTGTGGATGTCTGGATGGTCAGTTAATTTTACACCTGCGATCTTGATCGATTGAGAATAAAAGCTATACAATAAGGTACAATATTGCCAACGTTACGGTTAACCCGCTAAATTGCGCTACTTCCTCCGTTGGCTAAATGTAACAATTTGTAAACCCAAGGACATTTGGTACGGACTGGGAAGTCGATTGTTGGTTCGCCAACCCTTTGTGATATAGGGCATCGGCAACACTGACTGACATAAAGATGGGTTCATGTGAGGTTTAATTGCGATTTCAAACAGACGTGGCCTGGTGACCGTTCATGTCTTCACGGTCTATGAATGATGGAGGCAATGACCTCAAAATGGCGTCAATTTGCCAAATGAAGCGCCAAAGTGCACTTTAAAATATAGTGGCTTAATTTAAAGAGATAAATGACAACACTATTATGACGACTCTAACCAAGTAACTTAAAAAAAACCAAAAGGCATATTCAAGAATATTGGAGGATCACTATTTCTTATCCAATCCCCAGACCCAGTATTCGTATATTGAAGATTGCAATTAACATTTGCAAATAGGGCACCTACCTAACTTGTGCTAAGGAAAACATGGACAACGCACAGTTCACGAGAATGAAATGCGAGGATGCAAACACATAGTGGCGTAAATTGGCGTTACCTCAGGAAAAGGTGTTTACTTGACATTGCACCTCAAAAGGATGTTAACAGTACAGGAAGCTTAAATGTAGAGTTGTCTATTTACTAAAGGATAATGTGAGAAGCAAGCAACATAATGATTTACCTATACATAATAATTGATTTACTATCTTCACCAATGAGATCAAAATTCTAAATCCCATGATACTCTGTGTGACTAAACTATAGTTTCATCCTAGCTACAGCTTTTCAAATAACTTACTCTTTTACACATTTTCCTGATACGATACATTGGATATCTAATGATATCAAGGAAAATCAATTAAGCTTTGTTTACATCTTCTAGCATCTATAAAACAATCAACGTCATTGGACAGGGCCGCTGTAATGTAAGTCGTTAGCGATTGAACTATAAATCAACCATCACAAATGCTTGAGAGACCATGTTGAGACGGTCTGGTAATAATAAGTGACATAGTAGCTTCAACTTAAGTCTCAAGAAGTGAATTTGTCACGTACAAATGAGTGGTTCCTGTCATAAGTAAACTACTGCCACTGATCAAATAAGGGCTTTGACAAGACACCTCAAGGCAATTGATATCAACTAATAGGAAATGTCTAATAGTCTCATGACCAAGTGACATTGTTCAATACAACTAATTTGACGACCGTGGATTAAAATGTGACCCCCAGTTGTGGAATATGAATTTTGGTACCAGCACTTTCAAAAGACATTCAAGACGTACAAGCATATTAATCACAATCATGATAATTAAAGTGTGTCCTTAGAGTTGCGCATGTTTCAGATCGTAGATAGAGTTTCATCCGCAAATAAAAGCGTCCTGGACACTGACGAAATTTCAGAGTATTTTAAACGCGATAGTATTGAAAGGAGTTGCGAACACCTTGAAAGCTGTGCTAGGGAATAAGATCGGATATATAATGGAAGTAGGAAATATTATTTTCCTTACAATTGATTTTTGCTCCCTTATTGTGAGAAATGCCTCGTTCAGAAGCTATTTGCTGCTATTTAGCAACCCAAACACACAGATACTTTAACCGAATAGATGCAAGCAATCACTAGCACAGTCAGATTCCTGATTGTACTAATTTTATTCCTTGATTTGCTTGGGAGGTCATGATAGTTCCCCTTTGTTCATTGTTATTCCTGATGGTTCCTGATTCAGTATTATTTAGACGTGTTCGCACAGTCGGGTGTAAGTGAGTTATTACCGGTAATAAGCGACTTATAACCGGTATTAGTGACTTATTACCGGTATTAAGTGACTTAAATCCGACTGTGTGAACACGACTTTAGAAAACCACTACTGCTGAACACACATTCACCACACCTGAATTCCTAAAACTTCCTCATAAAAGATTACAAGATGAGTGGCTATTAAGGGCTGGGTATGAACGTTTGAACAGTATTTATTGTGGGACATTAGAGCACATCAGACATATCGAATTGCATTCTGAATACGAAGAATGTCATTCAAATAATGTTGATTTTTTGAAATTCGCAATTAAATACACATTTTATGGCAAATCATTAAAAATTGATATTTTTGATATTTAACAGTACTTGAAGTAAACTTTATAAATCTGATGAGTTATACTTAAAGGGTATGTAGGTGGGATGAAAAGCCGACGATCAATTGAAAATTTTGACCTTTCGTATTGAAGATATGGATTTTTTTCCCCAAAACACCAAAAAAAATTAGGTCTTTTGGGAAAAAATCCATATCTTCAATATGAAAGGTCAAAATTTTCAATTGACTGTCGGCTTTTCCTCCCTGCTACATACACTTTAAGAATATGTCATTAGATTTATATAATTTACTTCGAGGACTGTTATATATCAAAAATTTGAAAAATATCAAATTTTTATAATTTGTCATAAAATTTGTATTATATTGCGATTTTCAAAAATGAAAATTATTTGATATCAGAAAGACATGCTTCGTATTCAGAATGCAATTCGATACGTCTGATGTGCTCTCATGTCCCACAAAAAATACTGTCGAAACGCAATAAACGCTCATTTTAGATCCCTTAAAGAGGATTACATTGAGTTGTGAAATGTTCAATTGTTATATGGCATTAGCAGTAATTGGGGTTACTTGAATTAAAACATGAATGGTCATAACAATGAATGCCTCCATTGTGTTGGTTTAAGACCGATCAAATAGTAAGTAAACCTTTCATATAAACCATATTCATTCTTCTTTTTATAGCCAATAATTGATGTTTGCATTTTAAAGGGAGACGAGCATATTTTATTCCAATTTTACTTAAACATTTACTCGCGAAGCGCGAGAAAAAAAATTAATTTCAGACAATTATAGCCCAAGATGAAGATGAATTTAGCTATGAAAAGGACAAGTGCGCACGAAGCGCGCAAAATGTGCTATTTTGGTCCAAAGTATGGTGTTTTCGAGCTTAAAAGGCAGTTAACACCTTTTGTTCGTATGTTTTACACCCACAATAATCACACTGGATTAGTACCCCGCACTTCCCACAATATCCGCTTCCAGATAGAACAAATTGCTCTGGGTATCTCATGTTGGGATATCTATGGCGACATGTGATATTGATCAGGTGGCCCCAGACTCCAGCGCTTTGATGAGACAATGAAATGGTTCATTACTACCCAGACACAAATGCCTTTAGGTACGTGTTAAAATAACCAAATATGTTTTCTGTGCAGATTCGAATATAGAATATCTAATGATCTTAAAAAACATAATGCAGCCAACAGATGTGATACATGGTTTAAAACAATTTCCTTGCATATAGATCTATATCATTTTAATTATTGTAATATTATTACAACTGACATGAAACCAACTAGTCATAAACATACGGGATAACAAACTGTAATAAAATACATCTGATCTTGTTGCTATGCAGCCATTGCATTGGTAATTTTATATTAAATAATATGGAAATGGCCGATAACAACCAGCAAACACACAAATGTTCGTAAAACGTTCAAAACATTTAAATATCGGGATATATAAATTGCTAGTGTAAAATATCTAAGGCAAACATTTTTTTAAATATGTTTTCAACACATAACACTAGCATAGCCAGATTTCCTGATTGTACCAATATTTTTCCTTGATGTTTCCATGCATTCCTTTTCGATCATTGGGGTATCCTCTTTGTGGATTACCAACCACGGATGTTTGATGTGATCAATTAATATTAGAAAACATTATTATGATGTTAATTCTAGACCTGAATAATACCAACAGGTATCACACTAATACACTGTATATACACATATATTTTGTAGCAATTTTTAACATAGATTTTCATTTCTATATCAAATTATTCATCTTTTTGTGGTTGTTTTGTGGCAATTTTAATGTTATACACTGTACATTTGTGTGCAAATTGAGGGCGCTATTTACATATATTGCAATGACGTTGATTGTTTTATAGATGCTAGAAGATACGTTCTTGCGTAATATAGCCAAATAATATGCGTTATACCTTATATTTCATGATGAATAGTTTTTTGAAAATTTTCCCTTGTCATTTGTCAGTCTGTTTGCCGATGTTCTAATACCATTTTACAAGTGTCTACCCCTTGTAAAGATGCAAACAAGATTTTAGATAAATGGCGCCACCATTGTTCAACTTTTCTTTCAAATGATTCAGTTTTACATGCCATCAAACAACCGTGCAACCACTGCCTAATACAACATGAAGAACAACAAGGACAAAAATCATGACAAACGAGGAAATCTGTTTTTATAACCCTTTTATTCCCAAACATGTTTTCCTTGTCATTACTGATTGAGGATTTATGATTCAATGCAAATTATTTTGAAGTAGCTAAAATGCAAATACCAATTATTGGCTATAAAAAATAATGAATGTGATTTACATGAAAAGTTTACTTACTATTTGATCGTTCTTAAACCAACACAAAGGAGGCATTCATTGTTATGACCAAGTTTACGTTAAGTAAGCCCAATTACTACTTATGGCATATAACAATAGAACATTTCACAACTCTATGTAATCCTTTTCAATAGCCACTCATCTTCACGGTTGTTTGATGTGACCATTTATTGGTTTTTCAAACAAAACATCATGTATAACCCAATTTTTAGGCTTAAGCAGCTTGAAGCGGTATCATACTAATGTATACAGATGCTTTTGAGTCATTTTCAACTTTCATTTCCCCTTATTTACAACATTATTCAGTTTTATAGCATATTTTAAAGCTTTTTCGGATATAAAATGTATCTATTTATGACAAGATTGGTGGCGCTATTTAGATACTGAAAATTACTCTTTCAGGCTTTTAATAAAAATAATTCCTTTTATTTTTTGATGAAATATGTTTATAACATTTCTTTGTTGCTTGTTTCACCTATTCCATCTGTTTAAATGGCAGTATTGATTACCTATCCCTTGCAAATTAGGAAATATGATTTATGATAAATAGCGCCATCTATAGTTTGCATTTTCTTAATAATGAAGCCAATTCTATATACATCAAACAACCGTGTCTTGAAATCTTTTATGAGGAAGTTTTTATTAATTATCAGGTGTGGTGAATGTGTGTTCAGCATTAGTGGTTTTCTAATAATACTGAATCAGGAACCATCAGGAATAACAATGAACAAAAGGGAACTACCATGACCTCTCAGGCAAATCAAGGAATAAAATTGGTACAATCAGGAATCTGGCTGTGCTAGTAAACCCGGGGGGGCACTCCAACTTTGGAGGTAACGCTGTAGGGCTGTTAAGACCCCCCTTTTCAGCATCGCTGTCACCCAAAGACCCCATCTTTTTTACGAACACATGCTCTGTCACCCAAAGACACCTTATTTTTTTCATTTGATCTGTCACCCAAAGACCCTTACTTGTTCAATTTTAACAGCAACTTTCATTTATCACTGATTTTGTCACTTATTTTGATAAAACAAAGAAATTAAAAGCCATTTAGAACTAGAAATTCGATTTTCGAGGTTTCTGTTGCGCTGTTTCGGCTCTCACCCAAAGATTCCATTTACAAAAAAGGTCATGTTCTCACCCAATGACCCCATATTTTACATCTTGCCCTCACCGAATGCCAAAAATCATGCTCTCACCCAATGACCCCATATTTTTTACATTTTGCTCTCACCGAATGCCCCTTGGTGCGAAAGTGCCAGCCCTACACCTATATCCATTTCAAATTGAAGTGCCCCCCCCCCGGAGTGTAAATAACATTCTGTTTAGAATTTTTAGCATTAACTTTTCAAAAATGTTTTTGAATGTCATTAAAACGTTTTTATACCCTTTATAATCCGATATTTAAACGTTTTCTGGTTTGTGTTTGCTAGGAATACTTATAAGTGAAGGCAAATTCTCCATGATTATTTAATTCTAATCTGATACAAGCGGTGTTAATATAAAACGTTATTACTTAGGTACTAGGAGGTCATTCTGTCAAATTTATATGGTCGAATGCACTATGTGACATATGTTAAAACAATCACATGGCGCTCTTCATATGCCAATATAATATCGCATGTACAATATTGCATGATAATTAAATAGTCTCCTCCGCAGCCAGTTTGGTTACGCTCCCTCCACACAAACAGTCTGCCAATGATAACGAACTGGTCCTTTTTTGATTGGCTAACGGCTTTCAATTGGTCGATCGGCTATAGACAGCTACTTCATATTCATGAGCAATTTTGACACGGAAATAAGCACTTGCGAGATTGCATCGCTCGCCAGCTGACTGAGGTCAATCAAGTTCCCGTATGTACAGCTCTATGTGTACATACGTGTAGCCAATCAGAAACGGCGTTATAAGTGGTCATTGGCAGACTGTTTGTGTGGAGGGAGCGTAACCAAACTGGCTGCGGAGGAGACTAGATAATTAAACCAAAGTGTTGCCATTATTATTACCGCCTGTGGTGCGGCTTTTGACAATGAAATACGCTTAATCCCCAAAGCCACAAGTATATGGCAAGTATATTGCACAATAGAACAGAAAAACCTGGTTTTTCGTAGATAAACCTGGTTTTTCGATCGAAAACCTGGTTAACCTGGTTTTTCGATCGAGAAACCTGGTTTTAGGTGAAAAACTTGGTTTTTCACTGATAAACCTGGTTTTTCAAACGAAAAACCAGGTTTTTGAATTCGATTGTCATAGTTTTCGAAAAACCTGGTTTCTCGGTCGATAAACCTGGTTTATCAAAAACTATGACAATCGAATTTGAAAACCTGGTTTTCGATTGAAAACCAGATTTATCAACAAAAAAAATGACAATCGATTTGAAAAACCAATTTTATCGGCGAAAAACCAGGTTTATCGGTCGATAAACCTGGTTTATCAAAAACTATGACAATCGAATTTGAAAAACCTGGTTTTTCGATTGAAAAACCAGGTTTATCAAAAAAAACTATGACAATCGATTTGAAAAACCAAGTTTATCGGCGAAAAACCAGGTTTCTCGGTCGATAAACCTGGTTTTTCAAAAACTACGACAATCGAATTCGAAAAACCAGGCTTCTCGGTCGATAAACCGGGTTTTTCAAAAACTATGACAATCGAATTCGAAAAACCAGGTTTATCAAAAATTTATCACTAAATGGCGGACGGAAAATTGCTGAAAATTTGCTGGCATGGAGTGTACAGTACCAGGGGGAATCGATGCGTGTACGAAGTTGTGGTACTCGACAGTTTGTTTTCAAGCTCTTTGTAGGCATATGTAGCGTACAAACCACAATAAATCAGCAAATCCACTCGGCTTCATAAGCGTCTGTTGTTTTTATATTCTCCGTCTCTGAAATCAATGACGTAATCAAAATCTACTCAATATTCATTTCGATTGAAAAACCAGGTTTATCAAAAAAACTATGACAATCGAATAATGAAAAACCAAGTTTATCGGCGAAAAACCAGGTTTCTCGGTCGATAAACCTGGTTTTTCAAAAACTATGACAATCGAATTTGAAAAACCTGGTTTTTCGATTGAAAAACCAGGTTTATCAAAAAAAACTATGACAATCGAATTGAAAACCAAGTTTATCAGGGAAAAACCAGGTTTCTCGGTCGATAAACTTGGTTTATCAAAAACTATGACAATCAAATTCGAAAAACCTGGTTTTAGATTGAAAACCAGGTTTATCAAAAAAACTATGACAATCGAATTGAAAAACCAAGTTTATCGGCGAAAAACCAGGTTTCTCGGTCGATAAACCTGGTTTTTCAAAAACTATGACAATCGAATTCGAAAAACCTGGTTTTTTGATTGAAAAGCCAGGTTTATCAATAAAAACTATGACAATCGAATTGAAAAACCAAGTTTATCAGTGAAAAACCAGGTTTCTCGGCCGATAAACCTGGTTTCTCAAAAACTATGACAATCAAATTCGAAAAACCTGGTTTTCGATTGAAAACCAGGTTTATCAAATCGAAAACCAAGTTTATCGATTGGATTGTCATAGTTTTTGATAAACCTGGGTTATCAGCCGAACAACCACGTTTATCAAAACACTCTGACAATCGAATTGATAAACCTGGTTTTCGATTTGAAAACCTGGTTTTTCGATCGAAAAACCAGGTTTTTCGATTGAAAAACCAGGTTTATCGACGAAAAACCAGGTTTTTCTGTTCTATTGTGCAATATACTTGCCATACAAGTAGCATGCGTTCGTTCATGCCCGCATCTGATCGATGTTGCCCGGACATAGGACGTTTAATAGCTTGGATGGCACCCAATTTTGATTTTACTCAATCGGCTTTTGACTGATACAAACTTCATCTTCGAACAGTATAGTTGGTTACGCTTCGTTTTTGCGCAGGTGACCGTTAAAGGGTTCTTATTCCGATGGCTTCTTTCCCCTAAGGTTCGAATCAGTTAAGGTTTAACGTTACAAAATTGACGATTTCAACGGTATACGAAAAGTAATTAAATTTGCAGTCTAGATGTGTTGGCAACACTGACATAGCTATATAGAGTACAACATTTTATTGTTAAACTGGGGATCTCCGTTGACACCAAAGTGACCAAACCCGTTAAAATATATACTAACCTACATATATCCAGTAAAAAGTAATCACATCAAGTCTATCCAGATGTGATGGCAACACTGACTTAGGTATACAATACAATATCAATATATGATATAATAAATTAGCTGAAACAAGCGCCATATCAGGTTCTGTGTTTAAGGATAGAATCAATCCAGTAGCTTATTACGGGCGGAGAAATACGTGAAACCGTCTGTCTCTGTCGTATAAAAACATCTTTTACTAAAGGTCAGAACAAGGGACTAGTTTTAAAGCAAATTTACTTTTGTATGTTATTTACTGAAACTTTGCTACTATTAAAATTTACAGAAATAATGGTAGACAATTTTCTTTCAGAATTAGACATTCTAAAAAACGATTGATCAATTTTCTGTTCAACAGTTCCATTACCATAATTACTTGTAGATATTCGTACCAGTATCTCCGCGCAGTGAAATGAGTCGACTTTTAAAGCAATACCATATTTGAAATGTCAAGCATGAATATTTTGTTTATTCATTATATGCCACCTCATATCTGGGTTCCCAAAGTGACAAGAAATACAGTATTTCGTGATATTGATCAAATGCAAAACAGGCGTAAAAAGATTCTGAATTATTCTGATGTGCGATTTTGTAAGACAATATCAAAAATCTTCAACGTCGTCATTTAAGTTTATAACCGTATTGAATATTAACAAAAACTTATAAATATTGAGTTGTGTCTTTTGAAATTCACCAATCATAATTTGCAACGAACCATCATCGTGATCTTAACTGGGCCAAAGGAGGCATGGATGTAGAGCAAAGGTCAATGTAGGTACCTTGAATCGAATTTGAATAATTAATGAGTTTATTATTATCCCAGGAGAAATCACTTAATATGATTATCAATCCTGTATTTAGGGCACGTTTTTCTTTTGTAATGTACATCATTTTTTTAAATACAACAACTTTTAGAGATTTTTTGGATTGATTGATTGAATCTATAATTATTGTAGATCATCTTAAAATATAACATATAAAAAGTGATGTAAAGTTATAATAATATATTTATATCGTTTTAGTTAGTAAAACGTAAACAGAGTTGTGGTTACAGTTTTCTGGATTATATTATTCTCTTACTTCCTTACTACTCTTTTATAATGTTATACTGAGTTTGTTCCAATGAGAAAACAGATTTTAGATACTAGGGAAAATTGCACGTACATTCACCTCCTTGCATATCCCAATAATGATCATGATGATCAAAATACTATAGTGCCAGAAGGGATCTTGTAGTGATTTAATGACATTATAAAATTGATGCTCCATGTAGCACGCCAAAATGATAAATAAATTGACACACTTTCGGCAAATCTAATCAACAGGAAGTCACATTTTTATGAAGCAAATGATATCATAGAATACAGTAAAATGTGACATTATTATGTGGAGATAATCAACTGATTTGTAATGCATGGAGATGCTTGTGTTATAAGATAACATGCGTGTGCTTTGGTGTAAATTATCAGATTCATCAGATCTCATCCTTTTCAAATATACAACTGAGCAAAACAAAAATAAAAATAGAGATCTTTTTTGCGACTGAATCATAAAGTATGAATGCAAACGTTTCATTTGATATGCAAAATAGTACCTCATGTGCGACAATCTGATAAGATGAGACATAAACACCGTTGCTGATGTCAAAGGAACATGGTTGCAATAACAAAAGTGTCTAATGATGCACAGTGACTCCAAATTGTAGGGTATAATCAGCCGACAATATTGTATGACATCTCCTGGCTCCTGCTCCAGTCATATCTTTGAATTCTAAATACTTGATTTAACTTTCTCTTAATCTTTTGTTTTCACTTAGATTGTCTTTCCGATTGGTCTCCTCCGAGTCATTCTTCTCCAGTCTGGTTGTCATGGCGCTAGCGTTTCTGCCTCCTGTAGGGGGCATTCCTGTGTCTTGGCCTCACTTCGTCTTTCGGTTTTGTTGAATGTCATCCTGTTTGTCTTTTAACATCAAAAGTCATTTTGGTAGGCTTCAGTAATTGTGTCTTTATTGATTTTGGTTCTATATTACTAAATGTAATTCGGAAAGGAGTTGCATGAAGTCTGTACACATTGGGAAAAAACGCTGCGCAATGGTTAGTGCACGAGGTCCCGGGATCAATTCCCTGCGGTACGACATGTAGATGTAATCGCAGCAGTCAATTTAAAAAAAAGAGAAGTGTTTTAACCCCTAGTTGTCCCAAAACACCCCGGTCGTTTATTCGTGGAGGATTCCTAAACAGGACGAAGTGACGCAAAACTTGAAGATGAAGTAGCGGGCATGCAAAGCGAACTAAGTTAGACACGGGTATTATGGAGAGTATTAGAGCTCACGACCTAATATCACATGGCAGAGATGATCATAAGAAATAAAACCACCAGCCTTTTGATATTTCGACTAAATGATACATTTTTCCACATTGATAACTATTAATGTGTTTTACAGGTACATGCCATACAGACATATCACAGTTCACGCACTGTTTGTTTAGTGCAAGAAAGACCGTGGGAGTAACAGTAATAATTCCAGTTGAAATCCATTCACCCCCTACTAGACATCTCCTTAATCTCCCACACAGAGAGTGCAGATTTCAACTGGAGTGTATGGATTTCGTTTGGAATAGCCCATTAATATCATCACCAAAATACGGAAGATCTAGCAGCTACAAGCTTTAAATGTAGCAATAATAAAGACTAGACAAACGAGAAATTACGCAATATAACTATCGTCACGGTTGTTTGATGTGATCATTTATTAATCTTTTAAACAAAACATTAAATAATGTTCAATTCTAGACCTGAATAATACCAACAGCTTTCACAATAATAATCTGTATTATACACATATATTTTGTAGCAATTATTGATATAGATTTTCGTTTCTATATCAAATTATTCATCTTTTTTGTGGTTTTTTTGTGGTAATTTTTATTCTAAGAACTGTTCATTTGTGTGAAAATTGAGGGCGCTATTTACATATTTTAAATTTAAATTAGCCAAATAATATGAGTTATACCTTACATTTCATGATAAAAAGTTTTTTTGAAAATTCCCTTGTCATTTGTTAGTCTTTTTGTTCTAATACCATTATACAAGTGTCTACCCTTGTAAAGATGCAAACAAGAGTTAAGATAAATAGCGCCATCAATGTTCAACTTTTCTTAAAAATGACTCAATTTTACATGCCATCAAACAACCGTGTCGTATAATAATAATATGTTCAAGTAGACATCATTGCGATGTTTTATCCATTTGCGCAGTACCAGTACACAAAATCATACCGAGAATCATGAGCCCATGAGAAGCATTTCTTATCAGGTTTGCTCAGGTTCTTATACATGTACCTTAATCTGATACTTTATTCCTCAGACAATTCACGCCTTAATTGCTTATATCCAAAGCCATACTGCTTAGTGGTTGAACCTAAATATCCTTAATCCTTCAAATCATAATTAAATGGTTTCCACATACGTAGTCACCAACCTATATTAAAAAATATTTCACCCAATATCTTAGCAGCCGTAATCATTGTACGTACGCACGACTTTCTTAAAAATATAGATTGGATGTGAATCTTTTTACTTTATAATGATTAAATTGTACTGACAAATACGTTTATTTGAAGATACAGAATAGGCGTGGACAAGCTCAAATGACACTGATGATGAGCCGTTGACATATTGCGAGTCATATTTCAATTAAAAAGAGAGCTTCACCAATGCGATTCAAAAGATTTGTCAGGATTTCGCCGAATTGCACACATTGAAGATGATGTTGAATGTATTGTTTACAATAGAAGGAAATGAAGAGTGTCAGTCAAATGTCTACATAAATTTGCAGGACATAAAATACGAAGTGTTTGCTTCAGTGCATATATTATTTGACAGTGTCAACGCTCCAGAAATCAAGGTATCCTTTATAATACATACAGTTTCATTTTCTATGAAGGTTTTATATTTTAGATGGATACAGTTACAAAGGCGATGTGAAAACAATATCGTAAAGATACTTCTAAATTTGCCTATTCTGTTTGATTTGTTCATTGTTCATGATTTTCAATTTTTCAACACATCTCAAAGATTTCACACTCTTTTTTCTTTTTGAGCACATCGGAAAAAAGGACTATAATATCAAACTCATTTACAACGAGCAAAGTAGGCACTATTATAGGAGGAGCCAGTAAAATTACCAATAAATATGGGCAGTATCATATAATAATAAACATTAAATACTAGTTATTCTGTCCTTTGCAGTCCAACATGTTTATTTTGTAAAGAATACGGTAAGATAGCGGAAGGGTGGCTTTTAGTAGAAAGGTGGGTACGGGGATGTGTGGCAAATTTGGGTGCATTTTCATGGAACTGGTTTCAAATACCGTAAAACCTCGTCTACAAGCATATATAGTTTTGTTGATGAAAGCTTAATTAATACGATTAATGCGTAAATATGCCAATACAATAGATTGGTCTTACAATAATACTTGTTTGTATATGCTTGGATCTTTAATTTTTTTGCTCAAATTCCACAATGGCGCCTGTATTAATTTAGCTTTCATCAGAAACACTCTATATGCTTGTAGACGAGGTTTTACGGTATTCCTCAAGAATCTTGAAAAGATGCATATTCTTTATTGTGTTTTAGCACATTTTCCAGAATTGGGCAAATTTACAGACATTTTAAACATAAATAATCGCAAGTTTGTACATTTATGGATTTCTTTTACGGTATTCATTTTGATTTATGTTGAATCACAGTCACACACACTACTCACATCCAAAATGAAAACCCGCCTCAGGCTCAGACACATTGTTTGAGTGTAAAGGATACTGTATTACGATACAACCCACAGTGGATACAACCTGTATTTTGAAACTGGTTACTAAGTGAATGATAACATATCACATATGTAATCTCATAAGCGAACTATCCCTTATTTTGATGCAGTGTATTACGGATTATTCTATGGAAGTACAACATTGCCTAGTCCCATTCCAGGCTTCAGACATCTGTTTTGTGAGTTAGGAACAAAGAACAAAGCCGGATCTACATCAATTCATTTTATCCCGTATTATCTTGCATTACTATTCATACCGCAAGCTATTGTGATCAAGATATCAAAGGATTCAAATCAAACCGAGAAAGAAAGATTTTTAAAGTATTACCATTTTTTGACCGGGCCCTAAACGAAACATCAGTCTCATGCAAAGAGTTAAATTCTGTACACTAATCTTACTAGCTGTAGGCATACAATCCATTACTTTAATCATGTTAATGATATGGGGCTTTACAAACAGTATGAACGGGGATGATGAACCAGTTTAGATATCATCGTTTTAAATCATCAGTCGAAAAACCATGCAAAAATCAGTGATTAGTTGTTTGGTTATCAAAAACGTCCTTCACCCAATGGAATTTGGAGAGTTGCACAGATAATTGGTGGATGTTACAATGTGGATGTTATCCAAGTGTGGATAGATTTGCGCCGGGTTCGGCTGCAACCGGCCTAGTTGATAATTCACCAGTGGCAGCGAAGGTACAGTGCTTTGAATCCTCTGGAAAAACCCAAAATTTATTATTTCATTTATTTATGCAAGATCGAAAGAGTGTTCTTATCTCCAAAGTACACTAAGCAGCGCGGAGGTTTGTCTTGAAGACTACAGATAATTCCGTATCTATTAAATAAGCTTTTTATGATTCCCAAAGAGGTTGACCGCTTAGAATGAAGAAGCGGTTCATGGAGGTATATAAATAAATGGAGAATGATCCAGCCAAGCCTCCTTTGTACTACGTTGCTTATGACCAATTATTGTTGAACAGGCAATTTCAGGTTTATATTGATTATGCTAAGCTGATTACATTGTGAAGTCTGTTTCACTGGCCATTGAAATGAAGTTTATACTTATTGGAAAGTGCTCATGTTTCATAAAATTTTGATATCAATATCTCATTTTCGCCAAAAATTGAGTGCTTAAATTCTGAGACTAGTATACCTAGGTTTAGGTATACTAGTCTCAGTTAAATTGCATCAAGAAATCAGTCTTTTTGAAAACAGAAACACCTTATCTGTTGTCATCTTGTGACTCCCTACATTTTGGTCATGAAAAATTGAATTATGACTTTTTTTTCCCCAAAAGTTATGACCCCCCCCGTATATTTGGAACCCCTCCCTCCAAAGAAAATGATAGCCCCCTAATAATATTAATATAATCATTTAGGCCTAAATACTGATAATTATTTATTATAAAATGAGAAGTTTAATGATGATGATTTAGGCGGCCTATACGATTTCATGACAATACAGAATTAAAAGTTTAAAAACAATAACATGACATATCAATCATGGCACTCAATCAATTTGACCGGAAGCTTCAACCAAAATCACGGTTAGCATACACTAAACTATGAGAAACTGTTTAAACAAAGTATGTAGGGCCTATACATTCCGTATTATCAATTGCTCTCTAGAAAAGATTGTCTGATCATCACTTTTGCTTGAATTCCGAAGTACTTCCGGTAAATTTTGCTCGCTCGTAACTCAAATGGCCCAAATTGGCCCAACATAATCTTTTCACAATCGGAAGGTAAAAACGTTTTGCTTTCATTTGCACTATATTTGAACTTCCTCAGACCCCCTTAAAAGCTTAATATATGAACATGAAAACTAAGTATATTTGTCAAGTTACGGCACAACTAGTGTAGAAAACAGTTTCGTAACTTGAGAACAGAACATCCGAATTTCTTCGGGTTTTCGCACGATCATACATTGAAACTATAAGCTATCAAAACTGGTGACTTTGAACATCTGATTGACTAGCTGACGTCATTATACAGTCTCTTTTACAAGGCTTCCGGTACGGGTCAATGTAGGGTCAATTCCTATGAGGAAATTTTGGGAGTGACAATCAATGAACCATGGTAGAGGCTCATAACCATCGTGGAGATCAATAGCTTGGCTGAAGTGGCTGGTCAATTCAAGTTTGGTGACTCATTGAATAGAGGTAACGGGATAATCTCCACTTAGGAGATTAGAATTCTGGCGATCATTCTCCATTTATTTACATACCTCCATGAGCGGTTATAAGTGTACTTAAAGGTCATCGATGATATTACCCAGACACGTCCATGATCGTTATCATACCAGTCCAATCAAATGACAACATTACATGAATTGCATGCGTAATATTGGTAATATCAACAATGGCACGTATGTACTTTGAAAACGAGTGGCTCTCCAGGGTACAATGTAATGGTTACTCTTTAGTTGTTGCGTCTCATACATGCCAATCTGTCGGGCACATCCGCGTGCGCATAGATTATAGAATGACTTTAACAGAATGCATTGAGTCCGACAAACTCATACTGAATCCGTGTTAGGCTCGTGATGTCATCTTCTTGATCAGTGTCGCCATATTAAAACGTTGACGTCACTTTAACCTACATTATCTAGAAGTAACTGAATCCTTGGGGTGACTTATGATGCCATTGTGTCCTAAATCTGAATCCATGGCGCTGATCAGTTTGAGTCTACAGAACTTATTTTAATATTGAGAAAGTACAAATTTAAGTTCTCACGACTTACATTGTGGAGGTTGGTGGCCTGCGACCAGCATCCAATGGCCTTCAATGCCGACTGATGTTAGTTTGGATGGTAGTTTTAATTTTAAGTTTAATATTGTTTTTATAAATTGAACCCTATTTCAAGAAACACCCATTCAAAATTTGTAATAATTTGAATACCTATTACTGCACATTAATATGGTCCCAAGTTATTTTTTTTTTCGTTTCTGTAAATAAATGTGTCCGCTTAATATGTCGTTACTCTAGCGATAAAAAAAACACCACAACCTATGTTTGTGTGCATTAGTTCGGGGTTGAGGGTAAACTACACAAGAAGGAATGACGTATCCAGAAGCTACTGGGCAAATGTCAAGCATTTGACAGCAGAACGTGAGTCGTATTTCGGTGTGAAGTTATTGTGTGCAAAACGCATTAAGGATAACTTGTACCGGTAGGTTGTGGTAGGTATCGTTGTCACAGCTATCGGCAATTATTTCATATCATATCTAGTCGGATGTCGGGTGAAAAATAATAAGTTTAGTAGCAGTAAAGGGTTTAAGATGTCTTTGAGATTATAGAAACGAAATAGTATCATAACATAAACATAGTGCATGGCAATTTTATAAGGTAAAATTATACAGTGAAGTTTGAAGCTTCGGGCAAAGATCAGGAATACAGGATCTGGTGCGTTTTACTAGATTGACCTTTCCGTTCTACAAAAAAGTATTATAATTGGCCTCTTTTGCTATAAACAGATATTTGGATTATGGCGGCAATCGTTTCAAGCATGTATACAAGTCAGTTTCATTATTGAATTTTTGTTTGAATAGTCGTATTTACAGCACACGAACGGCAAAGGGGTTAAGGTGTGGCTGACATAGTAAATTAATATCACTTGAATTGTCTAGCATAGCCAATGATAGCAACAATAATGTAACTAGTTACATCAATGCTTTATGCTTTAAGTTTCTTACATTCAGTATTTTCCCAGTCAACATGAAGACTTGCATTCGGTGAATATAAGCTGTATCAAAATGATTGGTACCCGTTAGTTTCCATTGATAATGGATGAGTCTGACACACAAATATTCAACACATGATCTAAATAATTTAT
This sequence comes from Amphiura filiformis, assembly GCF_039555335.1. NCBI lineage: Eukaryota > Metazoa > Echinodermata > Ophiuroidea > Amphilepidida > Amphiuridae > Amphiura > Amphiura filiformis. Next base: position 6,934,453 of record NC_092635.1, read on the forward strand.
AGATAAATTGTAGCATAAATCATAAACCATATATTCTGGACCTTTCAAGAGTATCCAATGTTAGATTAGGACGGTGCAGGCTGTCTCAAATATGTATCCCAAAATGATGCAAGAATAAAAATACTTTCAGTCCTCAATAAATTAAAAATATAGAAATGTGTAAAGAAAGTGAAACAGACGTTTATTTCCTGTTTCTTTGCTTTAATTTGCTATCAATATAGGCGCAGTCTCCAAATCTACCTAGGCCCTATATATATCCATCACAGCCAGGATCAGCTCCCCGAGTAACATATAGGTAAACCAAAAATTTGGTAGCTAGTTCCTTGCCGAGTGAAATTTCAAGCTAGTGCAATTATTGTCACGAGAACATTTGCCGTGCTCCCCCGGAGCAATAACCTGGGACCTCAAACATTGGAGTCTGATGCGTCAACTGTCCTAACTTGACTGCCAACGCTGAAGTCCCATTCCTCATCATGCCAATGTAAATTAACAAGACACTTACGCAACCTATTGCTATCCAGCGATCTCGCAGTCACTGTCATTGACTTTATTGTACATCAATTTTCAAACTCAAGGCCCCAAGCGAAATTTGAGGCACCTATTACCCCAACGATAATGCCGAAAATCAGGATTAAGTAGTTGCATTTAGGAAATGATTAAACAGTGTCCATTTTAAGGCCCCAGGGCAGTGATAAGAATTGCATGCTTCTGAGGGCGGATCATTCAACCTTGAGTATCCGTGGTTCAACCCGTTGTTGAGGAGCTGTTAAGGTGCAAATTGACTTGTAATTCTTATAAAGTCAAATTGAAACTCAAATGAAACACAATAGCTGCAAACATCTTTGTATGAATCTACTAAAATAATGGCTTTGGTGTACATTGTGTAAATATGACTTTTTTTGACACAACCATTGTTGCAAGTTAGAGTTTACCTGGTTTATGGAACATAAACGAAGATATGCTCATAATAAGTATAATTATCTGTAAAACTACTGCTAAAATAAAATTAAGATTTTTATATTTAGAAAAATAATTGTCTGAAGATAATAAATATTAAATATCAATGAAATTATCTTTAAGAAAATAATATTCGCCCACCAACAATGTTTGCTCAGATCAGTGAAATACGTGCCACTGTTCAATCTAACTAGGTTTACATGTTAAAGTATGGTTAAAGATAAAATAGGTTACATGGGTTCGTTTGACTTCATTCACAGCTCTACAAATCCTATTTGATATTTTGGAACGCTTTTCTCATCGCTTCTTTATAGGTGTTATGTTCACGTGTTAAGTGTGAGGAGGTACAGGGGACGGAAAGATGGCCTACATTTCACCTTTGAAATCATGTACAATATCGATAAAATCCCAGATACAATTTCCGATGTGACTACTACTTGCATGAACAGGGGAGTGTCAATTCCCGGTGTCAATTATCTTTTTGTTTGTTGGTTGGTTTCTTTGTTTGTTTAGCTGTTGTCGATAGGTAAGCAAAAGGTGCAACACACTTTTCACGTATAACATGCATGTCTTGGCACATGTATTTATAAGCTAAGAGGTATAACCCGGTATAACCCATGAAAAGGAGCAGACTGAGTCTGAAAACAACTCAACATCTTCCATTTTACGTATTCCAGATATCAGTGCGTTAACGTAAATACGATATTGACACACATTTTTTTGTAAAACGAATTGTGTAAATGACATGTAGCCCTCGGCATGTAGCACATGAAACTAAAGTGAGTGACGATGCTTCTGCGTTATAGCGATTTATATGTTATTGGTATTATTATTATTATTATTATTATTAGTAGTAGTAGTAGTAGTAGTAGTAGTAGTAGTAGTAGTAGTAGTAGTAGTAGTAGTAGTAGTAGTAGTAGTAGTAGTAGTAGTAGTAGTAGTAGTAGTAGTAGTAGTAGTAGTAGTAGTAGTAGTAGTATTATGATGATGATGATGATGATGATGATGATGATGATCATGATGATGATGATCATGATGATGATGATGATGATGATGATGATGATGATGATGATGAAAACTGAAAATGCCAGGAACTGGTTTGTATTAAATGAGTCATGTATGAACATAATTTTATAGGACTTGGTAAGGTTATAAATAATATTCAAGGATATGTAGGTCAAAGAGAACATTTCAATATCTCACTAATTGTCTTAACATGCCTACTGTAATAAATATGTGATTATCATTACTTTCCACGGCACCTTTCCTAAAATATCGTTTTTGGACGACGTATGATTCTGCGACGGTTGATTGACACCTCGTGTCATGTGCGCATGCGTCAACTTTGCAGTGTCGTCATCGTCCTGTTTCTAGGACACAACATGGGGGCAAATCTGCATTGTTGTGAAAACGACAATATTTCGACGACGGTCGTTTACCGTCACAGAACCCACCGTCGTCGAAAACGAAAACTCCCTGATATGTTATACTGCACACATAATAATAAGAATTGTAATCGTCAGTCGAAGAGACGTAATAATCGGATTAACTACCATAGCAATAGATGAATTTTTGACTATATCGCCATGCACTATAATGTTCACGCGGTATCTATACATTAAACCATATCATTCTGATCACTCACACCTGTAAGATAAGTATCTACACCACTCCACGCCATACATAAATTCTCCCAGTCACATTTCCCCAATATGAAATTTAAAAAAAGTTAAATTTTAATATTACTTCTATTAAAGTTTGGCAGAGGCGGGGTTCGAACTCACGGCGGACCACGCCGCTTTGGATATGCTCTATGAGCCTAGCGCCTTAGACCAGTCGGCCACTTGTCTTGATGGAATCCATTTGAAACTTATTTGAAGATATAATCGCAACTTCAATATAGGCCTACCACGTGACAAGCAAAAGCAGAAAACGTACCATATTTTGGAATTTTATTTGCCTAAAAACATTAATGTGTATTAATAGCGCTCAATTGTTGTTAATCCGAATAATAAATGATAAATGCGCGTCTATATGGACAATACATTATATCGATTTTGACATGTGCTCGCACGGTGTCAGTACATTAGCATGGTCAGTTAAATACTATAGAGGAACCTACCATTTTTCTTGTATACACGTTCGATGTTTTTATCAATTACATAAAAATCCATTTTAGACCCCAAATGTTTCTTCGGGAAATAAAAGATTAGAATACCATAAAAACGAAACAGTAATCTTTTGCCGGGTCTAATGTTATTTATACATAGAATTTTTAACGTTTTTTCTATCCTTATTCTTGCTCAATTAAAAAATTATTTTAGCGTATATAACATTGAAATAAAATTCTCTGCCTCATAAACGACCTCAAATATGCCACAATTGGGTATCACGAATAGTTATATATGATGTGCAGTTAATATTCATATTTTCTTTTATACAGAGGATGCTTCAGTTTTGACAGGAAAAATATTTTCTTGAAAACCCTCTCACTCGGTTATTTCAAAACAGTAACCACGCTTTCCTAGAATGTGCAATAATTTAGCATTAAAATTTTTCTTATTCTAACAGCAAGCGTTTCTAGAATGAATTTTGGCGAAATGTGGTGTGATAAGTATCTTTGAAAAGAGCGGTATTGTATTCAATCTATGATTGCAGACATACACAAGTGATGAGAGCATCCTGTTTGTAGTGCAGGGCGATATAGTCAAAATTGTATTCATATATTGCTATGGTAGTTAATCCGATTTATTACGTCACTTCGACATAACTATATTACGTAGCATTTCTCACTCGTCCCATTAAAAGTTCACGGATAGATGCACAGATTCTTGTCAACATGGTCAATGAAAACAATTTAACATTTCCACAGTGATGCACTCAGCACTCCACAGAACCTCAAAACAACAACATACTTAAAGGTGGGTGACCTGATTGACAGCCTCATCCCCAACTTTACCCTATCAAAATGCTGATTTTGGTATCAGGTGAAAGCTCATATTTTTCTCATTAACATAATGAAATTAGGCGTTCCAAATCTGTATATTTCCGAAGAAATCGTCAAAAAACTGCCGAATTAGTCTCAAATGTGGTACACATTTTTGACTAATTATTCAGCAGTTTTTTGATGATATCTTCGGAAATACACCGATTTGGAACTTCTTATTTCAGTATGTTAATGAGAAAATTGGGATCATTCATTTGATATCAATTTATTACATGATCATGATGATTACCATTAATAAAAATACTGTAGACTACCAGTTTTACGCTGTATTAAATGTCAGTAATTCCATGAAGAATTAGTCGCATTCACAATAAACATTTACATGATCTTTTTGCATGAATGCTTGAAAGAGACAACAGTTTATGTTATACATAAGTTTTAAAGAAATTGATTATCCAAATATATCAGATCACCTTCCTTTAACACGTGGGTAACCGATGAATTTTAATATTTAAGATCTTGACTATTTTTGTCTATACATGTTTTTACGTGTTCCAGATTTTGCTGCGTCAAGTGATATGTAGGACAAGGGAAACGATTTTAAAAAACTGCAATTTGTTTCATGATACAAAAAATTGATCATGTTCAATCATAGATGTTACCGGAAATAAAGTAGGCTATTAGTACAATGGCAGTATTGGTGTAGATTTCTCGTATTGCAGAGCAATAGGTTTGGCGAAAGCTCGGATGCGTGAAACATCTCTTTTGTGAAAAGTGCAATATATATTTAAAACTAGACACAATATAATTTGTATCTCCTTTTGTTGAATTCCAAATTTGATGGACAGCTCCCTGTTGTGGGCATGAAATTGTTTGATAGGTCTTTGTAGAAAAGAGAATAATTATATTATAATAGAGTTTTCTTTTTCTTTAAATTCATGTAATAAGGAACTTCAAAAAAGCCGAGCCAATAAGTTGCATGAAAATGATATCTTTTGTCATTTGTAAAGTTACAAGCGCGTTATCGTTCAAGTCATTATTATCATTGCAATTGTTTGTTTTTTAATCCTAGTGATGTAAGGAACAATTTGAGATACATGACAATATGATAGGACCATTTTGGAGTTTGGTCCCATTATAACCTTATAGAAAAATTGAACATATTCTAGTTTTATTACGGTATGTCCCTTTAAAGACGTAGAATTAATGGAGTTGGGTAAACTTCCTTACACGTATAGACCCTATAGACAATGATTATATAAAAAAAGATTACACAGTGCACCAAGATCAGGGAAAGATGAAGGAAGCCAGAAAGGTCTAGACATGATTTATGGCGGGATAACCTGACAGTCTACATACAAATAGCTTTCATTCAAAGCCAACCTATTTCTTAATACATTCAATAAAAAAAGAGGACAAATGGCATGACATATCACCTCTTGTTAACTAAAGACTCGCCTTCACCATTGCTACATGTACATGATGTAGGCGTTCTGGTCACTGGTTGGTATAGAAGCAAGGGACCGATCGTTATTTACGGCAAGGGTAATGGGCGTTTTGGAATAAATATCGACAAAAAAAAATCGCGTTTCCCTCGCGTCCGCTCAAAATCGTCGAATTCCCCTTGTTTCCCTAAATTCTCCATTTAAAGTTAACAATCCCCGCATGGTTCAACGAAAAGCTTCGCGTTCCCCCCTCAAGACCCCAAAAAAAAATTCGGTCCCCCCCTCAAAACACAAATTCCCCCTGTTGTAAATAACGATCGCTCCCTTTCTGATCAACTACTGTTTATCAGCCACATGGACAAGACATTTGATGGACGGGTGAGGTTAACATAAGTAGAGTACACTTTTCACTGAGAAGTGGAGATGTTCCAGGCAATTACATATGGTTAAAAACACGACATGTGATTTGTAAGTAGTAGTGCAAGTATACATCACCAATAAATTACTCCCTTTTTCTAGTTAAGTGCTCAATACGAGTAAGATCAGTCATTTTAGGCAAAACCAAATGAATGTAGATTGTTTTTCATGCAGGTACACGTGAAACCCAAAAATCTTTTTTCAATATTTTGGCAAAAAGGAATATTTGCTCTTTTAATCACACTGCGACTACTCATTCATTATTTACATTTTTACTGCCCAAGACACATTATATGGATATACATGGTACTGCGTACCCTTTATTTCTTAATTCTAGAATATAGAGTACGATTATACTTTTTACATAGTGATAGATGACATATCACATAGTTAATCCTATAAGCTAACAACCCTTCATTTTGATACAGTGTACATTACTGCAGAATATTCTATGGCAGTACACCATTGTCTTGTCCCACTTCTATTCAGACATCTGTTTGTTGAATCTCCATCCATGTATTTTTATCCCGGATTATCTTGCATTACCATTCATACTGCAAGCTAGTGTGATCAAGATATCAAAGGATTCAAATCAAACTGAGAAAGAAAGATTTTTAAAGTATCACCATTTTTGACCGGGCCCTAAGCGAAACATCCGTCTGATTATGGTTTGATGCAAAGAGTTCAATTCTACACACTAATCTTACTAGCTGTAGGCATACAATCCATTACTCTAATCAAGTTAATGATATGGGGCTTTACAATCAGTATGAACGGGATGATGAGTTTAGATATCATCGTCCTCGAATAAATGTTAGCCGCAAAACCAGGCCAAGTCGAAATGGTATTCCGCAGATTGCACTAAGCCATGGCAACTGGAAGTTGTCTCGAAGACTGCAGATGTATCTGTTAAATAAGCTTTTTATGACTCCCAAAGAGTGCTGACCTCTTCGATTGAAGAAGCGTTTATAAGTGTACTTAAAGGTCATCGGAGAAATCACCCAGACACGTCCATGATCGTTATTTTAACTTCCTGTAAAATGACATCATTACATGAAATGGGTAATATCAACGATGGAATGCAGGTACTTTACAACTGAAAAGAGAGTGGCTGTCAAGAGGGTACAATGGTTTAATATTCTGCAAGTCTCTAGTTGTTGTTGTGTCTCATACGTGCCTATCTGAAGGGACACAGTTCGGTAATCTCAATACGCATGCTCATAGTGAGTTTAACAAACGCGTACCTCATAAGAAGACATTATGTTTTGAACTTTCACTGATAAATGGATGTAACTGAAATATGTAATTGGAGATGAACCATCTTAATTCAAATTGGTCGCAGTTCCCCTTTCCATATGATATGACATAACTTCAAAACAGCAAAACTACTGATGAAGTTGATAAAACGTCCAGAAACGTAAGTTTTGACAGGTCTTGATATGATGAAATTCTTTGCTGTTTTGACATAACCTATTTTTTAATACCATTTACCTCGTATTAATTAAAACAGGGATTTAGGTCGTACTCTAATTTGGGAGACACAGACAGACTGATTCCACTTTCAGCACGTTTCCTGATCATATCGTTGTAAAATTGCCGAGTGACGAATAAGTAAAATCAAAGTTTGGAGTAAACAGCTGGAACATACAGCTGTGCGTGTACCAGATGTACCAGAATATACAGTAAATCAGCCTGTTTGTACAGTTAAAATACATGAATTGTCTCTTTTTTCAAATTCAAATTCATTAGGTGAGATTCGTCGAAATCAACAATTTGATATCAATGCCGGGAAACAAGATTTACCATTAAATTTTGGTGGAAATGATAGATCACCTGATATGCTTTTAATTATTTTTCAGGTGATCTGTCATTTCCATCAAAATTTAATGGTAAATCTTGTTTCCCGGCATTGATATCAACGTTTTGATGCAAATTCAGATAATAACTCAATTTGCTTAAAATGATCGATTCGATTTCAAATACCTTATGATTTCATGTATCTCCAAATTTGACCTCAACTTATGGAGTATGAGATTTGCTATATCCAATGCATTAAATGAATGTTAATATTAGCGTTAGTGAACTTTTCCCTGACAGATGAGCATGTTTGATATCACGGTGAATCTGTGTCAGAGCAAAACCCGTGATGTCATCTTCTTGATCAGTGTCTCCATATCAAAACAATGACGTCACTTTAACCTACATTATCTAGAAGTAACTGAATCCTTAGGGTGACTTCTGGTTTCATTGTGCCCTAAATCATTGCGGTTATATAATCAGTTGTGTTTTGTCAGATTGATAAACACGACTTTAACAAAGTTGTGTACAGACAAGGAAGTCAGCGTCGCTACCCAACAGATCTTAATCTTAATTCAAGAACCACTGAACCCATACATATTTTTGTACACATTTCAATACCCTGTCTCTCGATATTGCACAATAATATGGTTCCTTATCACAGCCACACAAGTTATTTCTGATGCCTTCCCGTACATAAATGTGTCCGCTTAATATATCGTTACTCGAGCATTAAAAAAACACAACCTATGTTTGTGTGCATTAGTTCGGGGTTGAGGGTAACCTGCACAAGAAGAGATGAAGTATCTAGTAGCTACTGGGCAAATGTCAAGCATTTGACAGTAGAACGTGAGTCGTATTTCGGTGTGAAGTTATTGTGTGCAAAACGCATTAAGGATAACTTGTACCGGTAGGTTATGGTAGGTATCGTTGTCACAGCTATCGGCAATAATTTCATATCATATCTAGTCGGATGTCGGGTGAAAAATAATGATTTTAGTAGCAGCAAAGGATTTAAGAAGTGCTTTGAGATTATAGAAACGAAATATCGTATCATAACATAGTACATGGAAAATTTATAAGGTAAAATTATTCAGTGAAGTTTGAAGCTTCGGGCAAAGATCAGGAATACTATACACGATCTGGTGCGTTCTACTAGATTAACCTTTCCGTTCTAAAAAAGTATTATAATTGGCGTCTTTTGCTATAAACAAATTTAGATATTTAGATTATGGCGGCAATCGTTTCAAGCATGTATACAAGTCAGTTTCAATTGAATTTTCGTTTGAATAGTCGTATTTACAGCACACGAACGGTAAAGGGGTTAAGGTGTGGCTGACAAAGTAAATTAATATCACTTGAATTCTCAGGCAGCAATAATCTACCAGTTATATCAGTGCTTTAAGGTTCTGATATATATATTCAGTATTGGTTATGTGGTCTCAGTCATTTTGAAGACTTGCATTTGGTGAATAGAATTTTGCTCTGCTCATTACCTGATTCAAACGTGAATGAGTTAGCATGTATCAATGGTAGTTAGTAGGTGTCAATAGTACTTGGGTAGAGAATTGGACTAGAGTAGAATATTGGTAAAGTATTGGTAGAGTATTGGATGTATACCAGAGGTCTCCGGTTCGAATCCCACTTCAGCTAAAATTTCTTTGCTCCCTTTTTCATGTTTATCGATATTAAATTTTATAACAAGTGCATAATTAAACTAACGTGAGGCTCAATAATAATGCGATCAAGCAAAATCAGTCGGAACTCGGAAATATTGATTTTGAGATATAGCCAAACAAAGGACATGTCGCGGCGGGGTTCGAACCCGCAATCCACCGATTACAAGACAGAGCCCCTACCGCTGCGCCAACGTGCCCCTACTCAATATTACGGACTGGCTGTTGATTTTATAACGACAGTAAATAAATGTGGCCTTTTATAGACAGGAAGTTCAACCTAGCGCAATTATTTTTACGCGAATAGTTACCGTGCTCCCCTGGAGCAAGAACTTATTCTAGAACCTCAAGAATTGGAGATGCCCTATCAACCGTGCTGACCTGACTGCCAATGTTGAAGCACCTTTCCTTATCATGCCAATGTAAATTAGCAAGACACTTTTCTTATATATCAGTTCAAGTAAGTGCCACAAGTACGCACTCTATTGCTATCCAGCGATCTCACAGTCACTGACATTGACTTTATGTACAACAATTCTCAAACTGATAGCCCCAAGCGAAATGTGAGGCACCTATTACCCCAAAGATAATGGCAAAAATCAGGATTCTAAGTAGTTGCATTTAGGAAATGATTAAACAGTGTCCATTTTAAGGCTCTAGGGCAGTGATAAGAATAATATGCTTCTGTAGGCGGGCATTCAACCTTGGGTTCAACCCGTTTTAATCGATGGAGGCTTTCATAGAAACTATATAATTTTGTCTCATTGTGTCGACTTTACGTAATAGAACTCGAAACATGTTTTCCTAGGATACAGCATTTTAGGTCAAAAGATCCTGACCGCAGCGAAAAACAAAGATATACTCGAATTAGTTAGTTAGCGGTGGTGATTTGGCGATGTATGTCCTTTCACTTGAAGCAATATGTATGAGTGTCCAATTAAACCTTTCAATTAATGTAACCGTACATCTGCCTGATGCAGTCCTGTTATTGCACCCGGTTATAAAGTTACAATTGGTATTCTACATCTTTTCTCTTTTAATTTGTACTTCAGGCAAATTTCCGCGTGGTGCATATTGTTTAACTTTCCTGCTTATTCTATTGCCCAATTTGTTCATACTGGTGAGCAGGCACTTGAATAAGAATGCACTACAAGAATACTACATGGTATTAAGGGCGTTGCCAATTTGTAATATTTACATATGATGTTTAACTTAATCCCCCGGTTGTAAATTGTGAATGCTAATATCAATATGCAATTTCTAAATTAAGGACAAAATAATTGTCTGTAGATAATGAATATTAGATAGCAATGAAAGTATTTTCAAGAAAATATATCATTCGCCCACCAATATGTTTGCTCAGGTGAAATACGTCCGACTGTTCATCTACAGGGTGTCCCAAAAAAAAGAGGCCCCACATTGCGCCCTCTTTTTCTCCTATTTCTGAAACGTTGATCAAATATATTTTGGTATGTAAAGAAACCCTAAATCGTTAGCTTTAATAAACCAAAACAATTCTTTCAATCGACTCACAATTTTTGAAGATATGCCTCTTTAAGAAATGTACCCGTTTTTCACTCTGTCCACGGATGAGGTTTGGCTACATCAAAGATTTAAACGAAACACACGGTTAATGACATGGATAGATAATAGCATTAATCTTGGGAAAGCATTCACTATAAGCGTGGATCACCAGCTAGCTTCAAACATCTTCGCAACCCCATATTACTGCTGCATTTGCAAGTATCCGGCGCACAAGGCCTTAAGGATGGTACGCAACGCAATTAATGCAATGAGAACTAGGGCTGAAACCTGTATTCCTCACGGAGGCAACCAGGTAGAGGGCAGAGCAGCACAGTAAACTCACTTCAAAAGAACCAAAGACAAACTAAACAGCCCTTTTCAGGGCTACCTTTTATTCCAAAAAGAGAAATGACTTATGTTGTCAATAAAAAGAAAACAAGAAACGAGAAAAACATAAGTAATTGCAAGTATAGCAAAAGAAGTCCCATCCCACATCAATTTCGCCCAAATTAATGACACTTAACAAAATCCATAACCCATAAGCCCACCGGTAAAGCCCATTCCCTTAAATAAAGTTGTTATTTTATAAAGTTATCATCGAGGAATGTTTTATATTCATGCATGGTATATGCACTTTCCAATCTTTGAAGTAGCCAAACCTCCTCCGTGGACAGAGTGAAAACGGATACATTTCTTTAAAAGGACATATCTTCAAAAGTTATGAGCCGATTGAAATAATTGTTTTGGTTTATTAAAGCTAACGATTAAAGGTTTCTTTACATATCAAAATATATTTGATCAACTTTTCAGAAATAGGAGAAAAAGAGGGCGCAATGTGGGGCCTCTTTTTTGGGACACCCTGTAGATAGGTTTACATGTTAAAGGAATTGTTAAATGATAAAATAGGTTACATGGGTTCGTTTGACACCATTCACAACCATTGCGAGCAATACAAATCCTATTGGATATTTTGGGACGTTTTTCTCATCGCTTCTTTATAGGTGTTATGTTCACGTGTTTTGAGTAAAGTGTGAGGAGGTGCAGGGGAAGAAAAGATGGCCTACATGTCACCTTTGAAATCATGTACAGTATCGATAAAATCCCAGATAAAATTCCGGATTTGAGAGTAGACAGAAACGTATAGATGATCAACTGATGCATACTATACTTGCATGAACAGCAGAGTGTCATTGTATATATTTCTTGTTGATTTGTTGATTTCTTTGTTTGCTTAGCTGTTGCAGGGTTGTGCGTGTAAACGAAAAGTGAGCAAAACGTACAACACTCTCTCCACGAGATGCATGTCTGAGCACCGAAACGAATTATTATTATTATTATTATTATTATTATTATTATTATTATTATTATTATTATTATTATTATTATTATTATTATTATTATTTTTATAATTATTATTATTATTATTATTATAATTAGTATTATTATTATTATTATTATTATTATTATTATTATTATTATTATTATTATTATTATTATTATTATTATTAAAATGTAATGAACTGGGTGGAGAATCAAATGAGTTATGTATGAATACAATTTTGTCGTACTTGGTCATACAAACATTTCAATATCTCACTAATCGCCATATACTCTCACCAGACTGTAACAAATTTGTGAATATCACAACTTTCTATGACCCATTTTCTGAAATAAAATGTTATGCTGCACACATAATAATTAAATCAAGAATTGTCAGGTGTATAGATCGACATATTAACCAACCATTGCACGGATATATTACAGATGCTGGTCAATGAAAACAATAACATTTGCACACAGATGTATTTAGCACTCCACAGAGCCTCACAGCAACAACATATAATTATAACAGGTGGATATCCGATGACTTTTAATATTTAAAATCTTAACTATTTTGATCTATACTTGTTTTTACGTGTTCCAGATTTTACTGCGCTAAGCAGTATGTAGGACAAGGGAAACGATTTTAAAAAGATACATTTGTTGGTACCAATTTGCCTTGATTTGATAAATTATTGATCAGTTCAAACAGATATGCTACCGGGAAAAAGTAGGTTATCAGTGTAATTGCAGTGTTAGTGTAAATCTCGCGTATTGCAGAGCAATAGTTTTGGCAATGTAATGTTATAACTCCTAAAGCTCGCATGCGTAAAACATCCCTTTTGTGTAAAGTGCAATATGATATTTAAATCTAGACGCAATATAACTTGAACCTCCTGTTGAATTCCAAATTTGATTGACAGCTCTCTATTTTGGGCATGACATTACTTCATAGGCATTTATGAAAATGTTTTATTTTTAATTAGGTTTAATTTACCTGAGACCTTTAAAAAGCCGAGCCAATAGCTTACATGGAAATGATAAACGAATTTCATTTGTAAAGCTACAAGCACGTTATCACTGAAGTTATTATTATCATTGGTATTCTACTTCAACTTAAAACCAAATTAAAAGTGCTGATAAAAGTCATTACGCAACAGCTGTCATAATACTTGCTACTGTGTTACTCTATACGCTGTCCCTGTGCTGATTTGGAACTTATAAATATAAGTTTCTTCAAAAATGATTCAATGTGGTTCCATGCTGTGTTTAAGATATCAAAGTGCCTGCATTCTCAACATGGATGAAGTAGCTTTGCATCGGGGCTTGAGATTTTTCCTTCGACGCATATTTTTCCTTTCTCACGAAGCAAGGGCTAAGAGTACAATTGTACAATTGTATTTGGGAGTGGCCTTCTCTCCTTTCATCTTTTCCTTGCTATTTTTTCGTCCATTACTTGCTTTGTTTATCAAAGCTATCTGGGCCAGCATGCATCTTATTAGCTTACACTGCAGTTTTATTGTATGAGCATGGAATTCTCCAAGTATTCTCCATGGATTAGCATGTGTCCTTCACGGACCAACACGGGTAAACATACAAACAAACAAACAAACAAACAAACAAACAAGACAGAAACGCCTAAACATGATTTAGGTGACGGGATACATATGCACTTATCTCAAACCACAGCAACCCTATTGTTTACACACACTACAAACAGAAAAAAAAACCAAATGCCATGACATATCCCCTCTGACATCAATCTGGCGCGTCGGTGAGTATGGTTTCTAGATCACTGCGACTGTCTAGTTAACTGGGGCTGCCTTTATCATTGCTAGTCGTTCTGGACTCTGGTCCGACTAGAACTTCTGATCAAGTGCTTAGACACCATATGGACAATACATACGATGTACGGGAAAACGTAACAGACTTTTACAGTTCTACGTACAACAATGGTCGAACACAGTTCGACGAGGTGAGGTTTACTTAAGTAGAGTACACTTTCACTGAGAAGTGGAGATATTCCAGGCAATTACATGTATTTAGCAATAGTAGTGCAAGTATACATCATCAATAAATAAATTACTCCCTCTTTCTAGTTAATTATCAAAACGTCCTGTTGACTTGGGTGCTCAATACGAACAAGATCAGTCACTTATTTAAAGCAAACATCACATGAATATAGAATGTTTTTCACGCGGTACACTTGAAACACCATAAATATTTGGGCAAGAAGGGATATTGTTCTAGAATATAGGGTACGATATAACCTACATTTTATACTATTTACTTTATGATAGATGATATATCAGATATTTAATCCTATATGCGAACAACCCCTAATTTTGATGCAGTGTACGTTACTACGGATTATTCTATGGCAGTGCATCATTGTCTTGTCTCAATTCTACTCCATACACCTGTTTGCTGAATTAGGATGAGAGAACAAAGCCGAATGATCACATTTTGATCCCGTATTATCCTGTATTACCATTTCCATATCTTGTATTACCAATTATACTTGAAGGTAGTTTATTGTGATCAAAATAGGAAATGATTCAATTCAAACTGAGATATAATTTTTAAAGTATCAATATTTTTGACTGGGCCCTAAACGAAACATTCGTCTGACATGTCTGATGCGAAGAGTTCAATTCTACACACTAATCTTACTAGCTGTAGGCACATAATCCATTACTCTAATCATGTTAATGATATGGAGCTTTACAATCAGTATGGACGGGATGATGAGTTTAGATATCATCGTCCTGGAATAAATGTTAGCCGCAAAACCAAGGCCAAGTCGAAATGGTATTCCGCAGATTGCACTAAGCCACGACAACTGGAAGTTGTCTCGAAGACTGCAGATGTATCTGATAAATAAGCTTTTTATGATTCCCAAAGAGTGCGGACCTCTTCGATTGAAGAAGCGCTTATAAGTGTACTTAAAGGTCATTGGACGTATACCAGAGGTCTCCGGTTCGAATCTCACTTCAGCTAAAATTTCTTTGCTCCCCTCTACCATGTTTATCGATATTAAATTTTATAACAAGTACATAGTTAAACTAATGTGGGTCTCAATAAGACACATGTGATGCGATCAAGCAAAATCAGTCGGAACTCGGAAATATTGATTTTGAGATATAGCCAAACAAAGGACACATTTCCGTTTGCTTCCTCTTGCTTTGGAAATTAAACTCTTTTTAAAATTGCCCATATCTTTGGAACTGGATGTTTAATTTCAACAGGATTTTTTGCAAAATCCAGATTTTTAAATGCTTTTTACTGTCTTATATAAGAAACTAATAAAATTTTAATATTTCCGAGTTTCGACTGATTTTGCTTGATCGCATCACATATTGTATGTATCCCAAAATGGAACAAGAGTAAAAATACTTTCCTCCAATAATTCCCTGGAATGAGAAATCAAAATATAGTTATTTGTAAATAAGGTTAATCGGACATTCATATGATTTTTGCATTCCAGGAAAATACTAATTAACTATAAGTGTACAACTTTTGCTGGTATATAAACGTATACGTATTAACTAAACTCCTCAAAAAAGTTTGGAAACTTTCAAAAACGGATGCATTTCAGATATTTTTGAAATCTATCTCTATATTGTCTATAATCAGTGAAAACAAGGCATGCTCATATATACCTTTTGCGGCGCTCAATGGACAATATTCATAACAGCTCCCCATGTAACCCCTGGGTAGAGTGAGGCAAGTAAGGTAAAGTGCCTTGCCCAAGAGCACAACACGATGACACCGTCGCGGCGGGGTTCGAACCCGCAATCCACCGATTAAAAGACAGAGCCCGTACCGCTGAGCCAACGTGCCCCTACTCAATATTATGGACTGGCTGTTGATTTTATAGTGCACCAACTCACAGGCTTCTGTACACTTTTAGAGAATGTCACTGACAACTTTGGCCCTGGGACGCCGCTCAATATAGGTGCAGTCACCTAGCCTACCATATTATAACCATCACAACCAGGACCAGCTTCTCGAGTAACATATAGATAAACCAAGACAGGAATTTCAAGCTAGCGCAATTATTTTTACGAGAATATTTGCCGTGCTCCCCCGGATCAAGAACCAGGGACCTCAAGCATTGGAGATGCCCTATCAACTGTGCTGACCTGACTGCCAACGTTGAAGCACCTTTCCTCATCATGCCAATGTAAATTAGCAAGACACTTTTCTTATCTATCAGTCCAAGTAAGTGCCACAAGTACGCAATCTATTACCATCCAGCGATCTCACAGTCACTGACATTGACTTTATGTACAACAATTCTCAAACTCATAGCCCCAAGCGAAATGTGAGGCACCTATTACCCCAAAGATAATGGCAAAAATCAGGAATTTAAGTAGTTGCATTTAGGAAATGATTAAACAGTGTCCATTTTAAGGCTCTAGGGCAGTGATAAGAATAATATGCTTCTGTGGGCGGGCATTCAATCTTGGGTTCAACCCGTTGTTGAGGAGCTGTTAATGTGCAAATTGACTTGTAGTTCTTACGAAGTCAAATTGAAACTTAGATGAAACACAATAGCTGCAAATGTCTTTTTATGGATCTATTAAAATAATGGCTGTGGTGTATATTGTGTTAATGTAACTTTTTTGACACAACCATTTTTTGGATCGATGGAGGCTTTCATTTAAATTATATAATTTTGTCTCATTGAGTAGACGTAATAGAACTCGAAACATGTTTTCCTAGGATACAGCATTTTAGGTCAAAAGATCCTGACCGCAGCGAAAAACAATGATATACTCGAATTAGTTAGTTAGAGCTGGTGATTTGGCGATGTATGTCCTTACACTTGAAGCAATATGCATGAGCGTCCAATTAAACTTTTCAATTAATGTAACCGTACATCTGTCTGATGCAGTCCTGTTATTGCACCCGGTTATAAAGTTACAATTGGTATTCTACATATCTTTTCTCTTTTAATTTGTACTTCAGGCAAATTTCCGCGTGGTGCATATTGTTTAACTTTCCTGCTTATTCTATTGCCCAATTGGTTCATACTGATATCAAATAATTTTGATTTTTTGAAATTCGCAATGTAATACACATTTTATGGCAAATGATTAAAAATTGATATTTTATAAATTTTATACAACTAATGACATATTCTTAAAGTGTATGTAGCTGGGAGGAAAAGCCGACTATCAATTAAAAATTTTGACCTTTCATATTGAAGTTATGGATTTTTTCCCAAAAAAGACCTAACTTTTTTTTGGTGTTTTGGGGGAAAAAAATCCATATTTATGAAAGGTCAAAATTTTCAATTGATCGTCAGCTTTTCCTCCCAGCTACATACACTTTACTTTAAGAATATGTCATTAGATATATAAAATTTACTTCGAGGTCTGTTATATATTTTAAAAAATGTGGAAAATATCAAATTTTAATAATTTGTCATGAAATTTTTATTATATCGTGAATTTCAAAAAATGAAAAATATTTGATATCAGAAAGACATTCTTCGTATTTAATTTAGAATGCAATTTGATATGTCTGATGTGCTCTCATGTCCCGCAAAAAATACTGTCGAAACGCTCAAAACATTCATTCCAGATCCCTTAAGGGCAATTTGTAATATTTACATATGATGTTTAACTTAATCCCTGGTTGTAAATTGTGAATGCTAATATCAACCTACTACGTATATAATGTATAAAAAAAACAAAAGATGCAATTTCTAAATTAAGGACAAAATAATTGTCTGTAGATAATGAATATTAGATATCAATGAAAGTAGTTTCAAGAAAATATATCATTCGCCCACCAATATGTTTGCTCAGGTGAAATACGTCCGACTGTTCAATCTAGATAGGTTTACATGTTAAAGGAATTGTTAAATGATAAAATAGGTTACATGGGTTCGTTTGACACCATTCACAGCCAGTGCGAGCAATACAAATCCTATTGGATATTTTGGGACGTTTTTCTCAGCGCTTCTTTATAGGTGTTATGTTCACGTGTTTTGAGTAAAGTGTGAGGAGGTGCAGGGGAAGAAAAGATGGCCTACATTTCACCTTTGAAATCATGTACAGTATCGATAAAATCCCAGATAAAATTCCGGATTTGAAAGTAGACAGAAACGTATAGATGATCAACTGATGCATACTATACTTGCATGAACAGCAGAGTGTCATTGTATATATTTCTTGTTTATTTGTTGATTTCTTTGTTTGATTAGCTGTTGCAGGGTTGTGCGTGTAAGCGAAAAGTAAGCAAAACGTACAACACTCTCTCCACGTATAACATGCATGTCTGGGCACATGTATTTATAACCGAAGGGGTATAACCCATGAAAAGGAGCATTGTTCTGAAAACTCAACATATTCCATTTTGTCTTCCGGATATCAGTGCGCTAACGTAGATACGATATTGGGGCACATTTTTTGGTAAAACGAATAGTGTAAATGACATGTAGCGCCTGGCATGTAGCACGTGAAAATGAAAGGAGTATCGACGCTTTTGCGTTATAACGATTTATAAACATATGTTTTTATCATAATAAGTATTATTATTATTATTATTATTATTATTATTATTATTATTATTATTATTATTATTATTATTATTATTATTATTATTATTATTATTATTATCATTATTATTATTATTATTAAAATGCAATGAACTGGGTGGAGAATCAAATGAGTTATGTATGAATACAATTTTGTCGTACTTGGTCATACAAACATTTCAATATCTCACTAATCGCCAAATACTCTCACCAGACTGTAATACATGTGTGAATATCATTACTTTCTACGACTGAAATAAAATGTTATGCTGCACACATAATAATTAAATTAAGAATTGTCAGGTATATAGAACGACATATTAACCAACCATAGTACGTAGCATTTCTCACTCGTCCCATTTAAGGTGCACGGATATATTACAGATGCTGGTCAATGAAAACAATAACATTTCCACACAGATGCATTCAGCACTCCACAGAGCCTCACAGCAACAACATATATAACAGGCGGATATCCGATAACTTTTTATATTTAAAATCTTAACTATTTTGATCCATACATGTTTTTACGTGTTCCAGATTTTACTGCGCTAAGCAATATGTAGGACAAGGGAAACGATTTTAAAAACATAAAATTTGTTGGTACCGATTTGTTTCATGATTTGATAAATTATTGATCAGTTCAAACAGAGATGCTACCGGAAAAAAGTAGGTTATCAGTGCAATTGGAGTGTTTATGTAAATCTCGCGTATTGCAGAACAATAGTTTTGGCAATGTAATGTTGTAACTCCTAAAGCTTGAATGCGTGAATCATCCCTTTTGTGTAAAGTGCAATATATATTTAAAACTAGACGCAATATATTTTGTACCTCCTTCTGTTGAATTCCAAATTTAATTGACAGCTCCCTATTTTGGGCATGACATTACTTGATAGGCATTTATGAAAATGTTTTATTTTTAATTAGGTTTAATTTACCTGAGACCTTTAAAAAGCCGAACCAATAGCTTACATGAAAATGATAAACGAATTTCATATGTAAAGCTACAAGCACATTATCACTCAAGTTATTATTATCATTGGTATTCTACTTCAACTTAAAACCAAATTAAAAGTGCTGATAAAAGTCATTACGCAACAGCTGTCATAATACTTGCTACTGTGCTACTCTATACGCTGTCCCTGTGCTGATTTGGAACTTATAATATCAGTTTCTTCAAAAATTATTCAATGTGATTCCATGCTGTGCCTGCATTCTCAACATGGATAAAGTAGCTTTGCATCGGGGCTTGAGACTTCTAGTTCACTGGGACTGTCTAGTTAACTGAGGCTACTTGAAGCTTGTCTTTATCATTGCTAGGTATTCTGGACTCTGTTCCGACTGGAACTTCTGATCAAGTGCTTCATAGACGCCATATGGACGATACATACGATCCCGGCATACGATGTACGGGAAAACGTAATATACTTTTACAGTTCTACGTACAACAATGGTCGAACAAAGTTCGGCGAGGTGAAGTTAAATTAAGTAGAGTACACTTTCACTGAGAATTGGAGATGTTCCAGGCAATTACATGTATTTAGCAATAGTAGTGCAAGTATACATCACCAATAAATAAATTTACTCCCTCTTTCTAGTCAATTAGCAAAACGTCCTGTTGATTGGGTGCTCAATACGAACAAGATCAGTCACTTATTTAAAGCAAACATCACATGAATATAGAATGTTTTTCACGCGGTACACTTGAAACCCCATAAATATTTGGGCAAGAAGGGATATTGTTCTTTAAACGTGTGAACAATAGATACGACTACTCATTCATTATTTACATTTTAACTACCCCAGTAACATTAAATGGATGTATATACATAGTACTGCATACATTTTTATTTCTTTTAATTCTAGAGTATAGTGTACGATATAACCTACATTTTATGCTATTAACTTCGTGATAGATGATATATCAGATATTTAATCCTATAAGCGAACAACCCCTCATTTTGATGCAGTGTACGTTACTACGGATTATTCTATGGCAGTGCATCATTGTCTTGTCTCAACTCTACTCCAGACATATGTTTGCTGAATTAGGATGAGAGAACAAAGCAGAATCTCCATTGATAACATTTTGATCCCGTATTATCCTGTATTACCATTTCCATATCTTGTATTAACATTCTTATTGGAAGGCAAGCTATTGTGATCAAGATATCAAATGATTCGATTCAAACTGAGAAATAATTTTTAAAGTATCAATATTTTTGACCGGGCCCTAAACGAAACATCCGTCTGACATATCTGATGCGAAGAGTTCAATTCTACACACTAATCTTACTAGCTATATGCATACAATCCATTACTCTAATCAAGTTAATGATATGGAGCTTTACAATCAGTATGAACGGGATGATGAGTTTAGATATCATCGTCCTGGAATAAATGTTAGCCGCAAAACCAGGCCAAGTCGAAATGGTATTCCGCAGATTGCACTAAGCCACGACAACTGGAAGTTGTCTCGAAGACTGCAGATGTATCTGTTAAATAAGCTTTTTATAATTCCCAAAGAGTGCTGACCTCTAAGTCTTAGATGGAAGAATCGGTTATATTAGATCATCGGAGAAATTACCCAGACAGGTCCATGATCGCTATCATAACTTCCTGTAAAATGACATCATTACATGAATTGGGTAATATTAGCAATGGCGTGCAGGTACTTTGCAACCGAAACGAGAGTGGCTGTCAAGAAGGTTGCAATGGTTATTCTGCGAGTCCGTAGTTGTTGCGTCTCATACGTGCCTAGCTGTAGGGGTACAGTTCGGTAATCTCAATACGCATGCTCATAGAATGACTTGAAGGGAATGTATTGAGTCTCTCTCATCTCTCATAACATGATTTAATGTTTCTAACTTTCACTGATAAACTGAAATATGCAATTGAAGGTAAAACCATTTTGGTTAATGATATATTACACAATTTGAAAACAGCAACATTTTTACTGGTCTTGATATGATGAATTCTTGCCGTTTTGACCTAGCCTCGTATAAATAATTAAAACAGGGGTTAAGGTCATACTCTAATTTGGGGAACAGAACTTTTCCTGATCATATCGTTGTGAAATTGGTAGAGTTAGGGTTGTATGTACCAGTTGTACAAGAATATACAGGATTTGTCTCTTTTTCAAATTCATTATTTGTCCAAATCACAACTTTGATATCTATGTCGCATATGACGAGCATGTTTGATATCCCGGTGAATCTGTGTCGCCATATCAAAACAATGACGTCACTTTAACCTATATTACCCAGGAGTAACTACCTCCTTAGGGTCACTTCTGGTTTGATTGTGTCCTAAATCTGAACCCATTGCGGTTATGTAATCAGTAGCGTTTTGTCAGATTAATAACCACAATTTTTAAGTTGTGTACACACAAGGAAATATCGTCGCTACACAACTAATTTTTATCTTAATTCAAGACTATTTTAAAAACCACTGAACCCATACATATTTTTGTACAAATTCTAATAGCCTTTCTCTCGATATTTAGTATTTCTATGGTCCCAAGTTATTTGCTTTTGTGTTTCCGTACATAAATTTGTCGTTCTAATATGTCGTTACTCGAACGATTAAAAAAACACAACCTTTGTTTGTGTGCATTAGTTCGGGGTTGAGGGTAAACTAAACAAGAAGGGATGAAGAATTCAGTAGCTACTGGGCAAATGTCAAGCATTTGAAAGCAGGACGTGAGTCCTATTTCGGTGTATTTTGTGCAAAGTACATTAAGGATAACTTGTACCGGTAGGTTGTGGTAGGTATCGTTGTCACAGCTATCGGCAATAATATCATATCATATCTAGTCGGATGTCGGGTGAAAAATAATGATTTTAGTTGCAACAAAGGATTTAAGAAGTGCTTTGAGATGATAAAAACGAATAGTACATGACAATTGTATACGGTAAAATGATACAGTGAAGTTTGAAAGAATACAGGAATACAGGATCTAGTGGGTTCTACTAGATTGACATTTCCCTTCTGCAAAGATATTGTAATTGGTTTCTTTTGCTATAAACTTAAAGGTATTTAGATTATCTGAACAGGCTTATTTACAGCAAACAAGCGTCATAGGGGTCAATTTGTGACTGACAAAAACATGCAATTAACCAGAATACATCAGTGCTTTGTGATTTAAGGTTCTGTATATTCAGTATTGGTTATATTTTCCATGAAGACTTGCATTCTGTGAATAGAATTTTGCTCTACTCATTACCTCAAACATCAATTAGTTAGCATGTATCAGTGGTAGTTAACAGGTGTCAATGGTAATTGGGTTCGCGTCCATATGGTAGAGCATTGGACTCTGCATTCCGGCGGTCGCCGGTTCGAATCCCGCTATAGCTAAAGTTTCCTTGCTCCCCTTCTTTATGTTCTTTGATATTAAATTGTGTAACGAGTCTATGGTGAAACTTGTTCTGGTCTCAAACACATTACACATACACTATCCAAAAAACAGTGCAAGAGGAATCTTCCATTAATGCTCTGGAATCAAACATTAAAATTTCGATATTTGTAAAGAAGGTGAATCGGACTTTCATATATTGTTTCTTTGATTTAATTTGCTTTTAGCATTCCATGAAACTACTCATTAACTCTGAGTGTACACAGTTCAGTTTCTACCACTTTCCCTGATGCTTCTGTCACACTACACCGAATAGGTCTTCCGTACAAGAAACGGATGGTATTTAAGTAAATCCGTTGTTGTTCGTCAATGATCGTTTTATGTTCTTTTTATGTCCTGCTATCATCCGCCAAATGCGTTTCGTGTTAGGTGATGTTCGTTAAGTCCGTCGGCATGCACAAAACTTGAAACGGAGTGTACCGAATACACATGTTCGGTATTTATCCGATGTGTGTTCGTATGGTGCTGAATATTGCCGGAGTTTGTTCGCTCTCCTTTCGTTCATGTTCGTTCTTTGTTCGTTGCACTCGGCCCGTGTTCGTTGCAAATACGTTCCTGTGAGGCATTCACCACCGGATAGCATATTTTTGCATTCGGTGATGTACGTTGACCCAGGCCGTGTTAGTGTCACACTACACCGGATCGGTCTTCCGTATAAGAAACGGATGGTATTTTAGCAAATCCGTTAGTGTTCGTCAATGTTCGTTTTATGTTCTTCATATGTCCTGCTATTATCCGCAAAATGCGTTTCGTGTTAGGTGATGTTTGTTTAGTCCATCGTCACTCCGTTTCAAGTTTTGTGCATGCACAAAACTTGAAACGGAGTGTGCCGAATACACATGTTCGGAAGTTGTCCGATGTGTGTTCGTACAGTTCTGTATATATACCCTGGGTTTGTTCGTTATTCTTTCGTTTATATACCACAGGTGTTTGCAAGGTTTCGCAGGCGCTTGTGCCGGATGTAGGCCTATGGCGAACATGTGCATCAATCATGGGGGGATTTTCTGAAGGGTGTGTGACGCAATATCATATTTCCCCCAGTACTTTAGTGACTGACAAGTAGAAAAAGGGTGAAAGGAGAGAAAAGAAAACAAAGTGAGAAAAATTGAAGAGAGAAGAGAAGAGAAAAGTTAAATTGCACGTAATTTAGTAGGCCTATGCATGTAAGTAGTATTGAGCATGTTGAGGGAGGGGCACTTTCTGAAGGGTAGAGGACGCAATATCAAATTCCTACCAGTTTTAGTGATTGACAAGAAAGAAAAAGAAGAGAAAACATGGAAAAGGTTAAATTGTATGTTATTGAGTAGGCCCAGGATAGTATATAGTAAGCCTAAGTATAGGCCTGTGATTATTATAGGCAGTGCTTTAAATGTCGTTCCTTGGCCCAAAAGCCTGTGAAAATTACTGCCGGCCCGTCGATATGTATAGGGCCCGTGACATTTTGTCACCAAAATCAGTATTTAAGACGGACTTAGGTCTATTACTGACTTTAACATATCAATCCATGCATGCTTTACCTGAAATTACGAGTCTGAAGTCTTATATCTAAGTGTCAGTGGATCAGTGTAACATTTTAAATTTTGCAAATTCAGTTCGGGCCTTCTTTGTTTTTTGTTTAAGGCAATAATAGTGTAAAAATAATGCACCAAAAACAATTTTCCAAATTTTCCATTTTTAAAACTAAATCTTTACACAATAGGCCCAGGCCTAATAGGCCCTACAGTCCCCATGCAAATGGCTTCAATTGACCTTCATTTTGAAAAATGGACACGTCTTCCTTTTTGCTTCTGCTATGGACATCCACGTGTTATTTTTAAAACAATTGTTTATATTATACAATAATGGTGAAAACTTTTCAATGGCTTCAATTAGGCTTTCGTTTCACCAATTTGCGGCTGTTTCAAACTAAAATAGTACCCAATAATAGTGCTAAAATTGATCCAAAAATGACAAATGGCTTCAATTGGGCCTTCATTGTCCAAAGGTTTCTCACCTCTATTGCCCCCGGACGCTGGTTGCCCTGATATATCAGATTTGTAGCCCTTTTGTACGTCAAAGTTTCCCCCCTTAAAAGTTGTCTTTCCCCACTTTGTTTACCCTCTGAAAAAGTGCTTGCTACATCACTGCCTCTAAGGGGTCAAAAACCCTCTCAAACACACTCTCCTCCCCCACTTTTCTGATAGTGTGGACGTCCCTGTTGGTGCCACATGCCACGGATTCGCCGGTTATTTGTCGGACGTTGAACGATTGAATATAAAACGCCTGCAGGATTATTAGCGGCCACAACGCATAGAGAGACGAACGGGAATCGGACCCCAAAATCCGGACATTTGTCGGACGTTGACCCCCAAATCCGGTCATTTGTCGGACGTTGAACGATCGGATATAAGACGCCTGCAAGATTATTAGCGGCCACAACGCATAGAGAGACGAACGGGAATCGGACCCAAAATCCCACCGAATCTTCTGCCGGACTGGTGATTTTTCCACCGAATAAAATATTTTTGTATTCGGTGATGTACGTTAATCCAGTCCGTCGTAGTGTGACAGACCTATGAGTATTGCTGGTAGGCCTATTTTGATTTAAATGTCCGAAAGAAGAGATTTGAGTAGAAAATGTCGCACCAGTAATATCATGAATATGGACTGGTGATTTGTGGCAGCTAACACTGAAGTCCTTTTCCCAAACATAGCAATGGAAATTAGAGAGACGCTTTCTTATCTAACAGTCCACGTCACAAGTGCCATAGGTAATCCTTCATATCCAGTTATCTCTCAATCAATCTCTCAGTCGTCATTGACTTCTAATTGACTTCAAGCTTAAAGTCACAAGTAAATGTGACGCCCATATTACCCCAAAGACAATGCCAAAAATCGAAATTAAGTAGGTGCGTTTAGGAAATGATTAAACAATATCCGTTTTGATGGGGGTAGTGACTAGTGATGCTCCTGTGGGCAGATCGCTCTACGCGATGTTGGGAAGCAGCGGTTCAGGAAGGTGTAAATTGACTATAAAGTCAAATTGAAACATAGACGAATTACCTGCCATTGGTTTCTATAGATGTATCAAAATGATGGTTTTGATGTAAATTGTGTGAATATGACTTTCTTGACGTAGCACTTGGAAGCTAACGTTTACGCGGCTTATGGAATATAGATTAAGATATGCTCAAAACATCGAAATAAAATGAAGATAACATATTAATATAGATAAGTATGCTACCTATGTGCAACCCTGTTACTTATGTGCAACCCTGTTACTTATAAAATTATGAGTTATAATATCAACTTACAATGTGAAGTATCAGAAGGAATATAGGATAAAATTTCTAAATGTAGAACACGATAATTGTCTGATGATATGATAAACGGATATAAGATATTATTATAATCATCTTATATCATTCGGCGACCAATAATGTTTGCTCAGATGAAGTATCTGACACTGTTTAATTTAAGTAGGTTTACATGTTGAAGCATGTTTAAATTATAAGATAGGTTACATGGTCTCATTTGACTTCACTCACAGTTAGCGAGGGCTCTGCAAATCCTATTTGATATTTTGGTGTTAGGTTCACGTGTTTTGAGTAAAGTGTGAGGAGGTGCAGGGGAAGGATAGATGACATTTGAATGCATGTACAATATCAATAAATCACAGATACAATGCCGGATTTGACTGCAGAAAAAAATATATAGATGATCAAATGATGCATTGTGTGTTTGTTTGTTTGTTTACCAATAGCAAGCAGCTGTGCGTGGAATCAAAAGATAATTAATGGCGGTGTACTCGTCACGCAATACTCAGGTATACGATGCACGTGTTGGTACATGTATTGAAGAGGTAATACCTACGAAAAGTGCAGACTGCTCAAAAATTCAACGTCTTCCATTTTGAAGTGTTCCGGATATCAATACGCGCTAAGCTTTATGTACGCGATAAGATTTATATAAGATTTATGTTTGTTTACCTATTGCAAGTAGCTGTGCGTGGAAGGAAAGGGTAACCACTGGTGGCATACTCGTCACGTAATACTCTTCAACTATAAGATGCATGTGTTGGTACATGTATTGAAGAGGTAACACCCACAAAAAAGGAGCAGACTACTCAGAAGACTCAACGTCTTCCATTTTGAACTGTTGGCCGGATATCAGCACGCGCCTGTAAGCTTTATGTATGCGATAAGATTTATTTAAAATGAATTGGAAATGACATGATGTAGCACGTGAAAATCAAATGAATGGGAGGAATCCAATGAGTTATGCATGGATATAAAAGTACTATTGTATGTAGTAGCATTTCTCACTCGTCCCATTAAAAGTGTAAAGGTAGATGCTCAGGTGCTGGTCAAGGAAAACAATATAACATTTGCACACAGGTGCACTCATCACTCGATCCACAGAACCTTACAGCTACAAAATATTTAACAGGCGGGTATCCGATGACTTTAAATATTTAACATCTTGACGTTAGTCTATACAAAAAGCCACGTTTTTTCATGTGTTCCACATTTTACTGTGTGAGAAGATCTAGGACAAAGAAACATGCCTTTCGATCACTAAAATTTGATACATGATAAATTTGATCATGCTCAAATTATAGTACTACCTGAAATAAAGTACCTATCAGGAGAATGGCATGTTGCAACGTATTTCTTAGCTCTCGGATGCGTGAAGCATCTCAGTTGTAAAACGTTTTATAATATAATTAGTAAATTCTTTTGTTGCCTTCCGAATTTGATTGACAGCTCCCTATTGTAGGCATGGACTGCTTTGTAGAACGGAATAAATACATTGTAGAAAGTTTTGTTACTTTTAATTAGGCAGATTACCAAATACCGAGCCAATGGAAATGAGAAACGAATTTCATTTGCAAAGCCACTATTGTGTTGTGTTATCGTCAAGTTATAATTATCATTCCAATTATTTTATGATCATATTAATTTGTTTCTTATATTCTACTTCAACTTAAAATCAAATAAAAAGTGCTGATAACAGTTATTACGCAACAGCTGCTTCGCAAGCTTCGGGCCATTATTCACATTTGCTATACATCCACCACTGACTACCCCCTTTCAAAAATTGTTCCTTCGCCGCTGGGATATATAAAGAGACTATAAAGTGCAACCAAGATTCAGGAATACCGAAACGTCTAGACTTGATTTAGATGGAAGGATAAATAGAACCACGTCGACATACGAGGGAGAGACGGGAAAACTTAAGACTCGTGATGTGCTACGTCCAACTACAATGGTCAAGCACAGTCCGGGAGGTGAGGTTATAACACATAGTAGAGTACACCTTTCTGAAGTAGAGTATGTTCGAAGTAATTACCTTTTTGGTGAAAAACACGACATGTATTCAGGCAATAGCAATGCAAGTATACATCACTAGTATATTACTCCCCCTTTCTAGTTAATTACCAAAACGCGTCTTGTGGGACTCGGTATTCAACACGAATCAGATCAGTCATTTAAGCGAAAGGCACATGAACAGAGTTTTTTTTTCACGCAGGTACAAGCATGCCAAAATATGTTTAAAATTTCCCTCAGAGATTCATGTAAAAACGCTGCAAATGTGTAAAATCAGGGAAGTGAGTCACCTGATAAAACTAACATGTTGTCGTTGAAATAGGTTTTACTTATTTGGTAATGCTTTAAAGCTAAGTTCCATTTGATAGTTCAGACGCTATGAAACGAGCGATCACTACAAGATGGATCACTGCGTCACCACCACTGCACTGACCACACAACAACGCGCATCTCTGGCAGTTACAATAATTGAACTAAAAGTGCGATAGTATTGTGATAAAATAAACTATAAAATACTCCTTAATCAACCTCCCCTAACTCACAGTAGAGCGATTTGACAACATTATTTGCGGTTCTCCCTTTTCCTCCTTCTTTTTGATATGAAAACCATAGTGAATGTAAAAGTATTAAAATACATCAAAATGTCTTCTTTTTCTTGTGGCGAGTTGTAGCAAAATGTATACTTCGCTGCAAAATAGAGATAAACTGGGTTACGGAACACCACGCAGTTTCAATTCCTCCGGGCTTTTAAGATGATGCTATGGGTATTTTGACTGGGTATATTGTAACAAAGGATAGACGAGGACTCACTTTTGACATGTGTAATGCCTTGTCAAAATACGACAGCAGAAGAGGCACTGAATGAAACGACCGGAAAGGTAACTGAGGACATTGACACAGTTTGTATTCCATTACTGTATGGTATTATCATGGAATCTTCGTATGTACGTTGTTGTAGATTTGGCACATGCATGAATTGAAAGAAGAGCAAGGTATAAAATCTTGATGCGGAAAAATAGTAAAACGCAGACAGAATACAGGAGAATCAACATCGCCATTTTTAAAGTGTAAAACCTGCAAATTACAACAGGGACCGTGATCAAGAGTAACGATACAAAAGTGCACTGGAATAAGCGATGATATCACTGTACACCTGAGCAGACAAACTGAACAAAACAGAAAATTGTAGTAGAGTAACAAGGTCCATGAAGACAATATAGTCAAGGATCAATGCCACATCAGTTTGACATGTGGGCAGACATTTTCTAATGTATTTTAGTGAAAATTGGCCATTTTGATTTTAAATTGGTTAACGTGGTTTCCATTTGTCGTAGCTACGTTTTAAGATAGCTTTGTCTATATCCATTATATTAAAAATCGGAAACTTTCACTTCATACGAAGTCTTTCAATTTCGCAGTGTAATATTTCGCAGTACTCTACATAGCACTTTTTTAGAGTATACCTTTCTGAAGTAGAGAATGTTCGGGGTAATTACCTTTTTGGTGAAAAACACGGCAATAGCAATGCAAGTATACATCACTAGTATATTACTCCCCCTTTCTAGTTAATTACCAAAACGTCTTGTTGACTGGGTATTCAACACAAATCAGAGCAGTCATTGAAAAAGGCGCAAGGTGTAAAATCTTGATGCGGAAAAATAGTAAAACGCAGGCAGAATCCAGGAGAATCAACATCGCCATTTTTTTCAAAGTGTAAAACCTGCAAATTACAACAGGGACCGTGATCAAGAAGCGAATAACATACAAAAGTGCACTGGAACAAGCGATGATATCACTGTACACCTCAGCAGATAAACTGAGCCAAACAGAAAAAAAACCCACAATGGGTTCATAATTGTAGTAGAGTGACAAGGTCCATGAAGACAATACAGCCAAGGATCTATGTCACACCAGTTTGACATGTGGGCAGACATTTGCCAGTTAATGTATTTTGGTGAAAATGGGCCATTTTGGTTTTAAATTTGGTAAAGTGATTTCCACATAGTAGAGTACACCTTTCTGAAGTAGAGAATGTTCGACACGACATATGTATTCAGGCAATAGCAATGCAAGTATACATCACTAGTATTACTCCCCCTTTCTAGTTAATTACCAAAACGTCTTGTTGCTTGAGTATTCAACACGAATCAGAGCAGTCATTTAAGCGAAAGTCACGTGAAGAGAGTTTTCTTTTCCCTCAGGGCTCTCTGTAAAAACACTGCCAATGTGTAAAATCAGAGAGTTAGTCTATTCTCACTTCACTGATAAAACTAACATGTTGTTGTCGCTGAAATAGGTTTGACTTATTTATTAATGCTCAATTTGATAGTTCAGACGCTTTGAAATGAGCGATCAGAACAAGATGGATAACTACGTCAACGTCACAATTCAGGTCACTGACCACACAATAACGCGCATCTCTGGCAGTTTTTTACAATAATTGAACTAGAAGTGCGATAGTATTGTGATAAAATAAACTATAAAAACCTCCCCTAGCTCACAATAGAGCGATTTGACAAAAACATTATCTGCGGTTCTCCATTTCCCTCCTTTTTGATATGAAAACAATAGTGAATGTGAATAGTGAATAGTAAAGGTATTTTAATATATATGTCAGCTGATACATTAAAATGTCTTCTATTTCTTGTGGCGATTTGTAAGAAAATACATTCCTGCAAAGTAGAGATAAACTGGGTTACCCAGTACCACGCAGTTTCAACTCCTGCGGGCTCCTAAGATGTTGCTATGGGTATTTTTGACTAGGTATACTTTAACAAATAATAGACGAGAACTCACTTTTGGCATGTGTAATGCCTTGTCAAAATACGACAGCAGAACAGGCACTGAATGAAACGACCGGAAAGGTATCTGAGGTCATTGACACAGTTTGTGTGTTTTGTACGTTGTTGTAGATTTGGCACATGCATGAATTAAAAACGGCGCAAGGTGTAAAATATTGATGCGGAAAAATAGTAAAACGCAGACAGAATGCAGGAGAATCAAAATCGCCAATTTCAAAGTGTAAAACCTGCAATTACAACAGGGACATGATCAAGAAGCGAGTGTCAATACAAAAGTGCACTGGAATAAGAGATGAAATCACTGTACACCTGAGCATACAACTGAACCAAACAGAAAAAACCGATTGGTTTATAATTATTGTAGTAGAACGACAAGGTCCATGAAGACAATACAGCCAAGGATCTATGTCACATAATTTTGTTGAAAATTGGCCGTTTTGGTTTTAACTTAAAGTAAAGTGATTTCCATTTGTCGTAGCTAAGTTTTAAGCGGAAGATTGATTTTATCGATAGCTTTGTCTATATCCGTTATATTACAAATCCAAAACGTTCATTTTATACGTAATAGTCGGATCCAGAATCTGGTTGGCCAACTGATCAAAGTCAATTGATCAAATTAGACAAACGAAGTCTTACAATTTCGCAGTGCAATATTCGCAAACAGAGATCCATCATTTCTTCCCGAGGAGGAAACAAAGAAACAAATTCCCATCTCACTGTTCTCGTCTAACCTATTGTCTGCTCTGTCACTGAAGATGACTTGTTGAAGATCATTACAAACCATCCAAAAGATGTGCTGTGGATACGCTACCAACGTGGCTGCTGAAAAACATGTATCATTCATTCGTCCCAAGCTGACCGACGAGGTGAATGTCTCCTTTGAGCGTGGCATATTTCCGAAATCATTAGAATAATCGTCCGTATCAAATATCTCGTCAACTTTAAAAGACTTACTGCAGACATTTAATCATCATAACCATTTTGATCCACTCACACTTCGCATAACACTGAAACTGCCCTCATCATTGTACAAGGTCATGTTCTCAAAGCTCTCGATCAGCAGAAAGCTAATTTGTCTTCTCATTGTTGATACGCTGAATCATGAAATCATGCTCCGGTGGTTTAAGTACAATTTTGACGTGACTGGCTGGCATGTATTCACCTTCCAGTGGTGATAAAATACTGGAAGGACAAAACCTATATATCAATATTAGCCTTTTTAATGTATGATGTACACAAACAGAAGGTAGTATTCAATGTCACTAAAACCCGGCAAATTCAAAAGACTTCACTCACTTCATGCAGCGCCATTCTAATATGTACGTCATACCTCTTAAAGGCTAATACAAGAAGTACAGAGTAAGGAAATCAAAGTAAGTTCAAGTTGGAATCTTATTCAACCTTTTAATGCTTTACTAAAGTATATAAACAGTACATAAGCGCTTCTGATAAGTCGAATTTGAGACTGTCACAGAACGTGTCGAAGCCCCATTTGACGGCATGACGAAGGAGAAAATTAACCAACACGTCTTTATTTACCTCCGGGTCAAAATTACTACTATCATCTCATTTTAACGTGGTTTTGAATTAACGAACCAATTTCACTAGCATTAACAAATTCAACAATCTTATTGCAAATTGGTGTGTTCAAGACGAAAAGGGTGAATAATTGAGTGCGATTCCTAGGTGTAGGAAGAAAGAGGAGCAATGCAGTCTACGAACCGTTTCTCAAGTGCATTACTTGACATACTAGTCAACTCAATTATGATAATGCATCAGTGTATAATGAAAGTTTTAAGAACTCTAAGAATACACAAGTGAGTGCCTGGGTATATTGCTTTGCATAAAAACGTCCCAGTGTGTGAACAAATATTTCTATAAATTGGATTATTACCGGAAACATTAGCTGGTTTTCTCAACACGGGTATTATAGTAATGAATATTATATAAAAAGGAATGCGCTAAAAATCCTTTGTGCTACTTTTCCGCAAATGTGGTCATTTAAATTGCTCATATGAGCACACAAACGTAATTAATAACACCATTTCATTAGAGAAAACCTAAGACATCATGCGTTTTTACCAACTTAAACTGAAACATTAAAGGTAGAGATACAATGAATGAGCACCTATCAATTTCATCAAAAAAAACCACCAGACGTTAATTTATTAAGCAATGTGAAGATTATTGTAAACGTAATTGAATGTCATTCACTTTTTACTAGCTTTTTAACAATTACCTCAACTTACTGATTAATGAAGTACTAATTAATGAATACTGAATCAACAATTTGGTCAGCCACTGTTTCAGAATTAACCAAATTGCATCAAGGTGGAACATTCGTCTCATGTGGGCCCTCATCACTCTAGTACATAACAATATGAGTTGCAACAACCTATTCGCTACTTGCAGGTTCCGCCATTATGCACTATGTGCGGGGAGAGCCTCGAACTGGCAGCATACATGAATGGGAATTGAACTAGTCATAACGTTCTGTGTAAGGTTACATAATTCTTCCTTTCATGTATGCTGCCAGTTCGAGGCTCTCCCGCACATAGTGCATAATGGCGGAACCGTGCAAGTAGCGAATAGACTATGTCATCTTTACATCTCAGATGCACGCGTAAATAAAGGAACTGCCATTCAAAATATCAGCAATAATGCCGCCCAATTAGGAGTAATAAAGTGGCTGTTTCTGTGCGGCCAATATATTTTTTCTTAATATTGATGGCATTCATCTTTAATCCGAAATGTGAAAATAGACAGTGCTTGGATTCCCAATGGAAAACCGAAAAGAAAAAATATTGAAAATGGAAAAAAAAAAAATAGATTGAAAAAAAGAGACGCAATAAGAGAAAGGTTGATGATCTTGTTGCCTGGTTCAGTTATTCCCAATGCAAGGACTTACTATGGAGCCAGTTATTCAATGTTTCACGTTATACGCGCGAGGGGCGGTCAGTAAGCAATGAAAGTTGTCTTGTGACCATATGAATTATTTTCAAGTCATTTCTCTATGGCGACATAAACATTGTACCTTTGTTGTCTTTCACACAACACATGTAAAAATTATATCGCACACTTGATTATGCGCCTATTGGCATATTGCTATTTGATTTGCATCAGTTAACATTGTCCGGAGTACTGACTCTCACACGAGAGACATTTTTCTCTGTTTTGTTTTGGAGATAATTAATGTCATTTGTATTAACGGCTCATTTTTAAAAAAAATTTTGAAGTTCAATGACGTCCCATTTCCAACCAAGTATAAAGGCAAGTCTCAAATTTTACCAAGAGCAAACCCAGGACCTAGTGTTTACTCCTGGCCAAAACTAGACACATGCACCATGTACTTTTGCTGTTCTCGAACGTTATAAGCACGTGCCTTCGCTGTAATTTAAAAGGCCCGCCTTTTTGCGTGATTTGGCAGTGTCCCTGGTCTATTGATTTTATGCTAACACTGTTACGTAATCAAGTATAATTATGGTATAATTTATACATATTTTGTTTGAAAAACAATGGTACATTCTTCGTGTGCTCATCAAAAAATTTCATCTAAAAATTCAATATAAGGAGGCCAAAGGTCAACTTTCATTAAATACTGATCGACCCTCGTATTTTGTTAATTTGCTTTGAAAAGTCCAATTTTTTTTTCATTTTATACTCTTTAAATAAAATTACAAACAACCAGGAATACGAACATCCAACCTCACTTTTGCACTTTTTTGACGTTGAACCTCCGCATGTGTGACGAATAGTTTAATGTTATGAGTAGTTTACAACTTGATTTACAGGTAAAAGTTGCCTTTTTGCGACAAAAATAAAGTCGAAAAGCAAACGCAGCTCAAAGCTGCAACATGCATATTGTGCATTCATCTTCTATTAATCTACTTGAAAGTACCGGAAAATTTCATTTCATGAATAGGCAATATTTAATCTAAGAAATAAATCGTAATTGTATCAAACTGAAAAACATTTACATAAAGTAAGATACTTTTGTGGGATTAAAATTTGAGTTACTTTACATTGAATCATGTTGGAAAAAAAAGATTGCCGTTATTTTCGGCATTTCCTGATTGAAACAAAAACATTAATTTAAATTTTATGTTCATCATGTTCATTTTACCAATGCTAAAACCAAGCAAATACAATAAACAGCTAAACACTTTACATTTCCCCAGGACGATCTTGACATTTTCTCTGGGAGTTCTTGACAGCACTTGAGGCTTGCAATGTTTAACAAGAAACCCACCCATAACATGAATAAGGAAGGGCATTTTACATGTTTAATGATATAAACTGTAGCTCCATCGTACTTTGCTCACTCACACATCATAATATTTAAGAGTGCCGGGTTTGAAGAGAAAAATTGAACGTGTCGCACTCTGTAATTCAAATTCTTTGCGCGACTGTGTAAGGAATTGTTTGGTTTCTTTTAGAAAAGAAAAATTGGGATCCTGTCACGGAACGGACAGGGGAAAAGCTGTTTGTCTGCAGTACATAAAACAGTATCATTCTTGTTACCTAGACATTTTGACAGACATTTTCACCTTAACGAATTTTGTGGTGCTACATGTATTGCAAAGATTATAAATGTGCAATTATGTAATCAATCTAAAGAGGGTACCCTACTTTCACAATAAGGGTTGCACATGGAAATAAAGTATTTTCACTGATTTAAGCAATTTTAAAAGTACACAATTACCAGATATGTTAGTAGATATGGTTAAATTATAATTTAATTAAAGAGGCGTGGTTCTGTTTTCTATCATAGATTAAGGCCTACCATTAATACAATATGTTTCCAAATTATGAGTTGTATAATAATTGCTCCAGCGGTTTTGATATGAGAAGAAAAAACGTGTATAACAATACAACAATAGGATAGTACATACCCCTGTTTTTTAACAAAAA
The DNA here is from genome assembly GCF_039555335.1 of Amphiura filiformis. Classification (NCBI taxonomy): domain Eukaryota; kingdom Metazoa; phylum Echinodermata; class Ophiuroidea; order Amphilepidida; family Amphiuridae; genus Amphiura; species Amphiura filiformis. The sequence continues at coordinate 6,970,521 of NC_092635.1, forward strand.
ATATTTCGGGTGTTCAATTTCACTGGGAAAATGTTAGCTTTCTTCTGATACCAAAATCTGAATTTTGATGAAGAAAAATGGAAGATGAGGCTGTCGATCGGGTCAAGGACCTTTAAGATATTATTCTCCTTTCAGGAGATGCTCACTAACGCGTACTAAAAAGTGAATGCCAAGATTGGAACCAATGTAACAAATTTCAATACAAATAATCAAAATAGAAAAAGCAACTACATGATGATAATTATAGTGATGTCTCTTTTAACTCTATTTTAACATACAGGCAGTAAAATAATTAAGTTGCTTTCATCCTGTAGGCTGTATATCCTAAACAAAGACAGATAATCAAAAACTAGAAACATCAGCCACGGGATCAGCCAATAGCTACATCTATTAACTCGGTTATAAGACCTCATTCGGTGCAAATTCAAAAGCACGTTGAAACGTTGCAGAGACACAAACCGTCAATTGCCTTGCTTTTCATTTCTAAGATCATTAAAGTGCAACTTTTGATTTTGTTCCTTTGTTGGGTTGTCGATCACCGTCTCTTTAATTTCTAACCGATTTTAACAAATAAGAGTACACCATAGTTAAGGAGTACGGGTTTTAAGTTTGACATTCTTTGGTTGGGTTATGCAGATGTGAACATAATTGGTACCATTCTTATGCTGCCTGTATTTTTGTCGTTAGTTCGCAATTATCGAACATATAATTTAGATGTTTGGCGTAGCATAGCTGATATCTCTCTATTAAATTGAATGACGCGTCATCTGACATTAAGCCCCTGTCTAAATTGAATTTATGTCCCACTGCGACCAGCCAACATATCTGTTACATGTCACGTTGTCTTACAGTATTCAATGTAGGGTAGTTGTCAATCTATGGACCAACTCAGTTATGAATGTTAGAACATTGAAACCTTATATCGCAATTACCGGTACCCCGTACCATATGTTCTATTTTCTATCGCAAAGAATTCCGCCTTCCAAATTAGATTTTTATACCATTTAAAATCAAAGTTTCATGCACATATATCTGATTAAAGTACTTTGGTTATTTCAAGTGTATATAAATGTAGGTATAATGTTGCACTTAGAAGTGGCAACAAATCTGTAAAATAAACAGCTGAAAAGTGCTGGGTACAAATCACATTGATATAAATAGTACATCAACCTGATGATCACTACTACTATTATACACGTACATGTAGTTCTAAATAAATAAATGACCTTGAGTGGACAGCAGAAGTGACCTTAGCGGTAGTCGACGTTGACAGCCATTAATATAAAGTGGAATGCTAGGGGTACATTTTCACACCGTGGTGGAATGAGTTATTACTTGGAAGTGTAAAAAGGGTTGTGAAAATGGCATGTTTTGAAGAGGCCCTTTGTAATGCATATACATTTATTTTTATAATAATATCAACTTTATTTTATGCAGGGCATCATATTCAGCTATACAGATATTTATACGACATGAATACTAGCCTTGTCTGCTGGGTCCTATACTACGCTCCATTGTTTATTATGTGCTGAATTAACCATAAAAATCACGCGATATTAAAACAACAAGGCATTAAATTCATCTGTTGGAGACCCTGATTGAAATTATTTCTCTGTTGCAAGTAAGCTGGTTAGAAAGCTGCATGTTATGGGCTGCTTGTGATTATAGTTGTTGAACCATGATAGGATGATATTCACATTTTACTGCATAATTCAAAAGAAAGGAAAAAGTTAAAATAAAGATTAAGTAAAGATTATTCAATCAGAGTAGAACTAGCATTACCAATTAAACCAAAATTATCGCAATAAGCAATGGCTACACGTATTTGGCGTGTTACCAATTTCAATTTGTACAAGAAATCGTATTAGAATTGTACGGAATTACGAAGAAGTGAAGAACAACATTAACATTTAGTAATTTCTCGGTATTCTACGAGGAAAACTGAGAATTCTGATAGAAATGACAAAAAAGCAAATTGTGAAGAAGTAGCCCAAAATTAAAGCTATTTGGAGAGGATGTCCCTCTCTAATACTTATAACTAGCACAGATCAGGTGTGTACGAAGGTGACATGACATAATAAGCTAATACCCAATTAGAAATATTGAAGATTGAAGAAATGCGAGTAAACCAATTATATTTTTGGAATAAATGTACGCAGATAAATAGACTGTGCGAACAATTTGAGTCAAATTTATCATAAAGAACGTTCGTTGAGTCTTATCAAAGACTAATTGCAACATGATAAACAATTCAGTCCGTAAACAAATAGTTGTCCATGCGTGATTTCACTTTAACCGACCCTACATTATATTCTCTTAATAGTTAAACATGTGTTCCTAATGGCTTTAACACCACACAGTATAAATAATGGTAATAGTTCACCAATCTCACGATTTGTACTTTTTGGTTTTGCCTAAAATATCGATAGTTCGATCTCATTATTGTATACGCAGTTAGGTGGGTAATTTTTAGTGATAGTGGGAAAGGTTTTTGTTTACCCATGTAGCGGGGTATTTTTTTTACTTGTCAAAAACTTCCAGGCACCCCTTGACAATCAATTATGCTTACCTTAAGAGCCTATAGTGCTACATGATGTTGTATTAATGCTGCAGTGACGGAAGGCATTATCATATCCAGCCGTGTGTATTATTCCGACCATGTAAACGGTGGTGGATCTTGCATGTATAAATTCGCATGCCAGGTATCATAATGGGTTCTTAATTAATTCTGAATTGATGCTACTGCAGTTCAAGTTACTTTTTTTCACAGGACCATTTTTCCCAGGATTTAACTTTTAACAAGTATCGTTGTTTATTAACCATTACATACATGGCAGCAGTTATATATCACCATCCCTAATATCACGAATATGTCATTAGGGCCATAAAGCAAAATGTGATGTGAAAAATATATGAATGTATGATCCCTGTATGATAGACCACAAACACTCATGTAACCAAACACACACCTGGCTCTGTCTTCTCTTTCTCTCTTTTGCTTTCCCTCTTTGACTATGTCTCTCTTGCTCTCTCTAATAAAGTGGGGTGTGTTTAATATGGAACACGAAGCCTGTTCGATATAGTGTTCTGGTAGGATAATGCATTCCGACAAAATCTTTTTACATTTAATTTCCCCAAGTAAAGTTGACCAAAAATGGGTATAAATGGCAGTTGTCATGAAACTGGTTATTTTTCTGAATTCTCATAATAGATTACAATTAAAGTAGCATAATTATCAACTAATTGAAGTGTAATACAAAATGTATTTTCCACAGCAAATATGAAGTTGGGGTTTCTAGGGGGGGGGAGTAAAAATGAGAAAAGGTTTAAATAGCGTGACTGTTGCCATGGAAACCTAACAGAACGCGTGGGTTACAAATTTGACAACATCGTAGAAAAGATTTTCCAGACTCTTCTGAACATTTTGACAAATGATAGAGCACCTTTTAATAGCTGCATGACCTCTATATTGTTTTGCTTTCTCCATCGTTGACTTGCTCTCTCTCACTCACTCTCTCTCACGCCCCACCCCCACAAACATCCCCCCACACACACACCGCCACACCCCCCACACACACACCCCCCATTCTCCCTCTCTCTCCCTCACTCTATTATTTTCTAGCTGTAGAAATTAATTCCTTTATTAGTATCTATGATGATACGATCATCTTCAAAATGTAACTGAAGCTGAAGTTCAATTCAATCACGTTCACAGAAGCCATAATAAGATCGGTTTATGGCATCAAGTCTCCCCGATGGGGTTATTTGAACTCGTTATGAAAACGTGTGATGCAGTGAACGGATATGTCAATTATTATGAGGAACAACATTATTATCTGATAAGGGCAGAAACAGTATATAACATCAATGATATTTTGACCTTTATTTTCATCTGGAAGGCAGCATAGTATGCGTTAATAGATAAGTAGCATGTGAAAGCAAACAGATCTAACTATTAGACGCAATCGTTATTTAGCCTCGTACCATGGTGATGACGAAATAGCTTCTTTTTTGTGTATTATACATCCCAGAAAGTATTTTAAAAAAAATCATATGCATTTGAATAATCGGCAATTACATGCTTTGATTTTTGAATCGGAGAAACACGAACCTAAATTTTTGTATATAAGTACAAATTAAACTTCATTGATGTCATCATTGAACTAAAGGTTTATAATTATTTATCATTTCAAATTGCTATGTTTGTGCGATGTCATCTGATGTCTCACACCAATGAAATATGTCAGCGCGCAGGAAAAGTTTACCCATGAGTAAAGCGTAACAGTGTTGTAAATACACAACCACAATCGACGTTCATACAGACCTTCAAGCAATCAAAGATCCCAAAACCCACTTGTGTACAGAAACACATTATTCAAAATGTAAAAAGCTCATGTTGATGGAAATGGAAACTACGAAACTGCAATGTTGTTATTTTTTTTACAAAACGAAAATACAAATACCCCTACGACACCTCCTAGAAACCCCACCCCACCCCACGCACACGCACTCACTGTAAAAGATCGAGTTGTCGCTAACCAATTTTGTGCATAGGCGCCTATGATTTGAAACATCTGTGAAGACAGGCTACAAAGTAGACAGCAACATGGTTTTACCAGGATTCGCACAACCTTTGTTTACAAATCTTCAGAGTCAGTAAAAACGAACACACGTAATACTAGACGTATTGTATAAACACACATCAGTGTATCCTTTAAGCATTGCGTTCCTTGGGCAATCGAGTCATTACTGGAGTATTATGTGATCCCGTGACCAAATTCATTGCAGTTTTATGTTATTTTACGTATCTTGCAGTTTGGGTCACATGGTCTTACAGAGAACAATGTTATTTACACACCACAGGCGCATACTGAAACACATAATCAAATCAAAATGCAAGTATCTGTAGCTGGTAGATGACACAATTTTAAATATTGTGCATCTGCCTTCGCACTTCCAGATTGTAAAGTCATATCCAGCCATGTAATATGTAATACTGACCTCCTTTATACACGTATTGATTGACACACATCATTAGTTTCCCAGCCCATTCACCTCATACATCTTTGTAATCACACAGAATTTGTAATTAATTAAACTTTAGCCCACGGCATGTTTATCCCATCTTAACGTGAGAGTGCGGGACACAGCCATAAAATGTCATAACTTATATAGTTTGACTCACAAGGATTTACCGTATATGAAGGTACGTTCAAATAAGTATATAGAAATATGTCCACGGATCTTGAGACTGTTGATTTAGATTTTGAAATTGTGGAAGAATATCTTGTCTTTGTTGAGTTTGAAACGGAATCACCCATGCTCATCAGGACTGTTATGAAACATAATAGTAGAATTTTCTTATTTCTAGTCCAAGAAACCGTACTCACTGTGGACCTTTCGGTGTCAACCAGACGCCTTTTTCTACAAGCTTCTACACTATTGTTGTTGTGACGATCTTCTGTTTACCACTGATGCTGATGGTTGCTTAGCAACGTGGTTGCTCTGGGAAAAGGTTAAGGTAGTAGGTAAAGAGGCAGATAGATACAAGCGGTGGATTAAGGAGGCAATAAATATCAAGAGACCATCATGAACAGGGACGAGGGGCAATACAATATCAGTCACGTGTTTGATGATCTTCTTGGAAAAAACTGGCAACCACGTTGGTAAGCAACCATCAGCATCAGTGGAAACACACGAAATAAGAAAACTCTACTATTAAGGTTGGTCTGAACCCTGGAATTATGGAAACTTTCGGGCCTCATAACTTCTAAATTGTTGGTCTAAAGTATATAAAAGTATACATATTTAGAATGGCAAAGACTTGATAAGTTCATCTGTGAGGTCAAATTTGGGCCAAAATGGCACTTTTGGCCCAAAATCCCAAAAATAACGGTTTTTGGCCCACTTCTTTTTTGTGCACCGTAACAAAAAATTCTTGGGCCAATTTTTTTTTTTATTAATATTTAAAAAAATAGATCAAAATATCTAGGACCCGTTTTTTCATTTTTTGAATTTTGACCAATTTCACCAAAAATATTTGAAATTTGTGCCAAAATCGGGCTTTTTTATGATTTTTTTGAAAAATCAGCATTTTTTGACCATTTTTGGTGCAAATTTCTTAAAGTTAGTCGAAATTAAAAAAAATGAAAAAACGTGTCCCAGATATTTTGATCTAGTTTTTAAAAATTAGTTTCAAAAAAATTTTGGCCCAAGAATTTTTTTGTTACGGTGCACAAAAAAGAAGTGGGCCAAAACCATTATTTTAGATTTTGGGCCAAAAGTGCCATTTTGGCCCAAATTTGACCTATCAGATGAACTTATCAAGTCTTTGCCATTCTAAATATGTATACTTTATATACTTTAGACCAACAATTTAGAAGTTATGAGGCCCGAAAGTTTCCATAATTCCAGGGTTCAGACCAACCTTAAGTATTGAATACATTGAAGCAGACTAATTTTGAAATATTTTCTCCAAATATTTTGTTTACTTGCGGATTAAAAAAGCACCTGTCTCCCAAGTAAGAAGGCAGTATCTCTTTCGTCATTTGTTTACAGATACTTAGAGAATAAATGATAGATTTTGTCTTTTGCCTATCAATATCGTGTCATAATGGATGGGCTGGCCAATATTTTGAGTAGTGGATGCCGGCGCAGCCGGTATCCACTACGATAAAAATATTGGCCAGCTAGGCAAAAGACAAAATCCTATCTTTTATTCTCATTCTTATTCAGTTTTAATGTAATTTTTGCGAGAAAAACTGCCTTTTTTCAGAAAAAAATAAAGTTACTTTTGTGAGGACATCCCCGTTGTTTTAAATGAACTAAACCATTACGAACATCTAAGCCGCGCCGAATCGCGTTTTAGTTCTCGCACGTGTATTAGGCGAATGCATTATCGCGCGATCATTGAGGAGCAACAAGCGTGCCGCCGTTGCGTGGCGGCGCGCGCCCTGACTAATATCACTATCAACTATTGTGAGATATTATACACCAGAAAACCAATCAAATTACGTGAATTCTTTACAAGACGCACCCATTGAATAAGAATGCGTTATAACTTTGGAGGGCAAACTCATGAAGACGAATAGATTGGACAGCTTTGTGCCGATTTACCTACGTGATAAGATAATCGAAGATGGCACTACCTTACTCCACGTTTGGACAAATCAAATCAAAAGTCAAAGGAACGTTATTCGCGTAGAAAATATCCCCGAGTACATCGAATCAGGATTCTGATACTTTTGACGTAGAAAATAGAACGTGTCACAAACTGTTCTATAGCACAGATAACATTATGTTTACAGTTTTGCTTCTGTATAATACTAGTACATGAAAAATTTAACAGTGAATATGACTACATATCTGATGTATACAGATTTGGTTCTACAAGCATACTTACAGTTTTTTATCACTTCAAATTAAATTATTTCATCAATTAAATTGATTCATGCACTTTGTCACTAAAAATAACTATTAATCTTAACATTATATTATATATGATGTGTTTTGTTTAATAAATGTGTATATCACTGTATGTTAAAAACCCTATAGGTCTTGAATCTTGAAACATATCATGCACTGAAAGTTCTAAAAATTGGTTGTGACTGTTTGCATTTCTATATAATTTCCATGTTATAGATACTCTTATACGGCACAAAGAGACCGAAGGCTAAATGCTCGATTCAAGAGAACCGAAATCACAGCATAACAAAGGTTGTTGAATTTAATTACTTCTGATGCCAAATTTTCAATCAAAAAAATATTATTCGATTTTGTCAAATGCAATGTAAGTCGTACTCATTTAGTTCGCCTTAATCAAAATTCCTAACAAATCAATCAATAATATTTGTTGAAAACAGAAGGGCCAAGTGAATGCAGTTAAGGTTTTTTTTATGTGTTATAGAATATTCAACCCCAATAACTTGTGCGAAGACCAATATCAATCTACACATTTTGATTTTTGACAAAGGTGATCCATGTTCACCATGTCTAACGGGTAGTATTAACCTTCTGGAGTTTCGCTATAAAACGTTCGATGTATATTGTTTTGATAGTTAATGCATATAGGTATGGGTCCCACAAGTACCTCCCGATTGACGTTACGATGACAACATCAATATAAACCACTATCTTGGAAGGTGGTACGGTCAAAAACAATTTCACTAACATGAGCGCAAACAAATGAATGATGGTCACAATTACGTAGAGCCATTTGGCGGTATGTTCGAACGTTTTACGGCGATAAGAAATCCGAAGGGGAGGCTTGCATCATTAATATAAACACACAAAAAAGGACGATTATTATTGAGAGTGCATGATTTTCAAGTTTTAGACTTGTGCCACGTTTGTGATGTGACTTGTGTCAGTTATTGTAGGTTTTTTTTTAAAATATAAATTGAATATGCAATCTTAGCTGTTATTCCTAGGTAGAACATGCAGATTATGGTTGAGCTACCTTTGATCTGGATAACAAGATAGTATTTGTAATTAAAATATATTTTTTTAATTCTGCTTTCGGGTGCGGTCACCATTTGCTGGGAAATAATTAATTTACTTAATTATAAAGAGCGTGAAACATAAGATCATTGAAACATAAAATCGTGATACCTCCTGCCATGTACCTAATCAAACTACTTCTAGAATGTCCTTGGCAGTCAGCTCTCTGAGTCTTATTACTGGTATGATTACACAAGGACAACCAAGTTTACAAATAAACAATAACAAATCACTTGTAGTACCTTTAATGCTATGTATAAAATAGCAAGATACGCAAATTAATGTAGAAATAATCCATTTAACATGTTTCAAACCGAAGATGCCGAGCCATTATCCTTGATCCTGTGAAATTAACCTTACATGACCATTGCACGTTGTTGTCAAAGACAGCCAAAACAAGCAAACGAGTTCCTTTAATAACACAACTGTAACCGTACTACAACGTATAATGTATTTTAAAACTATCAAGAAAGGCTCAGCTGTGAATTATAATCGTCCACCTACGGCTTCGTATTAGCCATCATGGTCTATTAATTTTTAAGCGACTATGTCACGTCTAAATGACATAAAATGATTTATAATTCATCGCCTTTGTCGTCGTAACTTGATTACAACGATGAGATCATTGAATAGTTTTTCCCGCCGGGGAATCGAACCTACATGTACAGGACCACCACTTTCGTATTATTACCAATTCAATTCTCGAACGACATATTATTATCATTTTTAATTTTCTTACCCAATTAGAGTGTGATGGCAAAACCGATTAATTATATATCATGTTACATTCTCGTTGTATATTAGTTATAGTTAAAGCTACATTTAATTTGCAATGTTGCAATATATATTATTATATTGATGACGTTTACAAGATGAACACTTACAAGAAACAAACCTCTTGGAAGAAGATCTTTATATAGAAAAGGAGAGGGAGTTTGGGAGTGGTAGGTACCACGCGAGTAACACAAAACACCCATTCAACCCAACACCCCCATACAATCCAAACCCGCGCATACCGCAAACAACAAAAATATGTGAGTATGAGACCGTAGTCTCTCAGGGGCTCTCAGTACCATCAAATTGAACTTATGTCTTTCCAATCATATGAGGTATTGTCTCAATCGTTATTTTGACTTGGGAGTCTTATATATAACAGAACCCTTTGATACCTTACACGTATTGAATTTTTGTCTTTATTGGGATTGATATGATTGATATGTGGATATTGCGGGAGATCATAGAACACAACAGAAACGAAAGATGATTAAGCCAAACCGTAAGTAACACAAGCTTAGGAACCATGAGCTGGGGAGGGTGGGGGCTCAGACCAACAATAGTGCGTAGGAGCTTCCCCGATAATTCCAGGTGAACAAGGTGAAGGGGAAAATGTCATACTAAACTAGGGGTCAGAGGGGGAACCCGACTCGGGCAGCCCCACAATGGGTCATCAACAAAATGTTCATTTTGTCAGCCCCAAATGTTGACCATCTTCCTTTAGCCACATGCCGTCAAATTATACGTACTAAGGTGGCTATTACTGTGCGACCATTATATTGCTTTCGCCTGTTTTAATATTGATGGAATTCTGTAATCTGATCTATAATGTAGAAAAGGAGAGCACTTGGATTCCCAATTGAAAACCGAAAAGATATTGTGTGACCCGATCAAGCTACATGATGATAATATCGTGAAAAGTCAATGTTCAGATTTTATCATCATGTCAAAGAACCGTTAATCAGTTTTGATTTGATGTAAATGCAAAATACTTGTCTGGAGGTTGTAGAGTCGACATTCCAAACAAGGACAATAATTTCGATTTCAAGTTCATTTCACCACTCCCATGGAGTCAACCAAATGCAATAAACAGCTAAACACCTTACATTTCCCAAGGACGATCTTGACATTTGGGAGTTCTTGACAGCACTTGAGGCTTGCAATGTTTAACAAGAAACTCACTCAATAACATGAATAAAGGAAGGGTGTTTAATGATATAAACTGTAGCCCGTCGTGTTTGCTCACTCGCACATCATCTATTTTAGAGTGCCAGGAGAATTTGAAAGTGTCGCGTCTCTGATATGATTCTTTGCCAGTGTAAGACAACTATAGAAATGACACCAAATTTACAAGCTTACATTATTATTATTATTATTATTATTATTATTATTATTATTATTATTATTATTATTATTATTATTATTATTATTATTAAAATTTGCCGTAGGGGGAAATGATAAAAATGCACTCTAAGGGAAACACTATGCTTACTCATAAATCTAATGATTATTGTTTTTATTGTCTTATTGTATTTTAATTTAATTAAAAAAAGGTTTTACAATGTTTGATAGTAAATATATCCCTTTTAGCCGCATTTTTTACTACTCCGCCAGTTTCGAATATTAAATAATGGCCTAAAATAATGATCAATATTTTCCCCTTACATTTCGCGGTTAGTGGTTCTAGTTTTACTAGATTATGAAGTAAACCTGGTTAAATTAGAATAAAATCAAGAGATTTTCATCTTGTTGAAAGAGGTTCACTGACTCGTACATACTACATATTAGGCCGTATAAAATTAATGTTTTGGTTCTCGTCCAGAGGATTTTCATGAATTGATGAGGGAGGGAGGTGTGTTTTTTTTTTTTTTTTTTTTTTCAATGTAAAATTAGCATTGTCAGTAGTTTTCGGTCTTCCAACAGTGCTCGAGGAAACGATGAGGCCTTTTTTTTTTTTTTTCAAATGTGAGATTCTGAGGATAAACCCCTAGAGTACCACAAAAAGACTTGGAAGTGATGCTTGTTCTCTAATAAACTTATTTATATGTATGAAGATTTCATAAATCATTCCAAAGTCTAAAAAATTGAAAAATCTAAAAAAAAAAAAAAAATCTGACAAATCCCAGAAATTGAGGAGGAGGGACGAGAACCAAAATATTAATTTTACACGGCCTTATCAGTAAGAGCGAATGCAAGGATTGAACTCATTTCTCAAATTTCAATACCAATAACGTCAGAATAAAGCAATTGCATGATAATCATTACAGTCCCTTTCAACTGTTCTGATATATTTTTATCGTTTAGTTCGCAATTATCGAACATATAATTTAGATGTTTGGCGTAGCATAGCTGATATCTCTCTATTAAATTGAATGACGCGACATCCGACATTAAGCCCCTGTCTAAATTGAATTTATGTCCCACTGCGACCAGCCAACATATCTGTTACATGTCACGTTGTCTTACAGTATTCAATGTAGGGTAGTTGTCAATCTATGGACCAACTCAGCCAGGAATGTCAGAATATTTGAAGCTTACATCAAAATTAGTGGTAGCCCGTACCATTTCTAGGCTCTATATTGAAAAGACTACCACTTACAAAATTTTCATGTGCTATATATATTATCTATTTAAGTACAAATTTCTGGATGTTTCAAAGAATCCTGGCTATTGCAAGTGTATATAAATGTACGTCTGATGTTGCACTTGGAAGTAGCAGCAAGTCTCTACAATAAACAGCTGAAACAACTGGGTACCAATCGGTTTGCCACATATATGTAGCTAAGACAATAAAGACTTCATAAACAAATTAATGACCTTGATCGGGAATCAGTTGCAACTTCCCAGACAGCAAGAAGTGTCCTTAGTGTTAGCCAATCGGCATTGTAACTTCTAACTTTTAAGAGCAGTTTTGGGACACTGGGACCTCTGACATATCGAGAAAATTGCTGTAATTATTATTCAATCATTCATTATTGTAATAATGTTGTCATTAACAATATTTTAAATAATTAATGTTTATGATATTGATGTTTTTAAACAATTTTTATTCTTGTACAACATTTTAAATAATATTACAACAATCAATTTCCCGATTCCCGGTCAGAGGGAAAAGTGTCTCAAAACTGCAAAAACTGTCCCACAATGCATTGCAAATTTCAATGCCGATTTAGCTTATTGATGGTCAATGTTGACAGTCACTATTAAAAATAAGTAGAATGCTAGGGGAACATTATCACAGCTTGGTGGAATGAGTTATTACTTTTAAATGTAACAAAGGTCGAGAGGAATGACATGGTTTTAAGGGGCCTTTTTACATAATAAAAACCACTTCATCCGATTTAGCTGTGCAGAAATTTAAAATACTAGCCTTGTCTGCTGTACCCTACATTTGTGATGTGATCAAGCTAAATAAGTCGTTTGTCGCTTACATTGATTTTAAGATATAGCCAATAATAGTATTCAACTTTTTTTATGTTTTATCATTCTGAGCAACGCTTAAATTAACCGCAGAATTAGCCATAAAAATTACGCTGTTAAAAATACGTAGTCATTAAAATCATCTTCTCATTGCAAATGAAAACCTCAAAAGCACAGCCTACAATTTTCTCGCTTGTCATAATTTCAAGATGGGACTTGCACTCTATTTTTATTCATAATCAAATCTTCAAGGACTGTTAAATGTCAAAAATATCATTTAAAAAAATTGCCATAACTTTTGTATTATATCAAAAAATGTAAAAAACTTTTGTATCAGAATGACATTCCTCTTATTCAGAATGCAAATTTGGTGTGTCTGACGTGTTATCAGGTCCCAAAAAATACTGGTGTGTGGCATTTAATTGTTAAATGAGTGCTCATAATGGCTTTAACACTCAACATTATTTGTTTTGGTGCACCAGTCTTGCGATTTGTGATGTCATTTTACCTAAAATATCGATAGTTTGGATCTTATTTAAGATATTTTATCCAATGTAGTGCAATAATTATGAGCACTGTGAAGGGTAAAATTGGGGTGGGGCAAAAAATTTTTGGCCAGCTGAGAGGAACGGGCAAGCAATTTTGGCAGGCCGAGGGAGCAAGCTATTTTTGGCACACATTCATGGGGCGCCTTTTAAATAAAATGCTCTAAAAAGGCTTATGAAAAGCAGTACAGAAACGAACTCTTAAATATGCAAATTTTCCTGATCGCTGCACTCGCAATTCATATTTAGACCATTTAAAGTGTGCAAATTGAAATCCCAAAAATGTGGCATGTGCAGGGGGGCAAAGATTTTATGCAGGCTGAGAGGGATGGAAATTTTACCTCAGAATTATTGCACAGCCCCTAAGTATACAACCCTATTTCATTAATTATTGGTATTAAAGAGGCTGCGTTCTGACGGAAGGCATGAATATATATGTAAACTGTCCAGGGAAACGGCCGTGGATCTAGCATGTATAATTTGTGTGCCAGATCTCATGGGTTTTTTATTGATACTGTTACAATTCATGTTTTCTTTTCCCAGGACATTGTTTCCCGGGATTTTATTTTCAACAGGTCGTGAAATGTATTAAGCATTATACACGACCCACGACAACAAATTAAACATCACGAATATAGCTTGGCCAGACTGCACACATCCCACTAGCACCCACTCTGTCTTCTCTTTTCCTTTTTGCTATCTTCCTCTCTGATAGTGGGAGTGTTTGTAACGCAAAGTCTGTTCATGTCTGGGATAATGCATGGCTTCAATTTACTAGCCGTAAAATTAATTCCTTGATAATCCTATCATCTTCAAAATGTAACTAAAGCTGAAGTTCAATTCAATCACGTTCACAGAAGCCATAATAAGATCGGTTTATGGCATCAAGTCTCCCCGATGGGGTTATTTGAACTCGTTATGAAAACGTGTGATGCAGTGAACGGATATGTCAATTATTATGAGGAACAACATTATTATCTGATAAGGGCAGAAACAGTATATAACATCAATGATATTTTGACCTTTCTTTTCATCTGGAAGGCAACATAGCACGCGTTAATAGATAAATAGCATGTGAAAGCAAACAGATATAACTATATATTAGACGCAATCGTTTATATGGTATTTAGCCTCGAACACGGTAATAACGAGATGTGTTTTTTTTTATTACTTTTCATTCACTAATAGATTTTTGTTATTTAACTCTCAGAAGCATAGCAACAAATAATTATACTCCGTTGTAAAATCTAAAGATTCGGCAATTATATGCTTTGATTTTTGTGTCAGTGAAACACGAAGCTATTTTTATAGACCAAGTATGCAAATTTATATTCATTTATATTTAAAGGACATTAAACCTCACCATTCTTAGAACCTACTGCCCATGAAGTTTTACCAGATCATGCACAACCTTTGTTTACAAATTGTGGGATAGGCGTTAACGACGGGAGTTCATAACATAAGTCTTTAGCTGGTTCTCCGTCAGACAAATTTAGAACTGCCAAGCTTTAGTCAGGAGTAGCTCTGACTATTTCATGACAAAGTATTTAAGTATGAGACATGTACGCCGCCTCTTACCTACTGGTAGCTCTAAAAAGAGCCGTTTACTGAAGATTGCCCCTTTTTAACAGTGAACAATTTGCTAATGTAAAAATGTTTTGTGGCTCTGAAAAGAGCCGTTCACTGAAGGCTGCCCTTGTCCACAGAGAACAAGCAGCTGCTAATGCAACTGCCGTCAGATGATCATTTGACGACGAGTGGATACATGATGAGTTTATCTCACTTCATTGCAGACGTTTGAAAATAGAGCGCGTCACATTCGGCTGACATCTTTGCCGTCATTTCTATTGATGGTAGAAGTTTTATTTACTCTGATTTCTAACACTTCACGGATCAACCTCATCCCCAAGTGGGAAACATGTGTTATTTTGGTGGTTTCATCCTACAGAAGTTCATGGTTCTTCGGACTCAAAAATCAATTATAACATAATTTTCATAATACGCATCATCAAGAGACTCGTTCCACATTCATCTCATACATCCCTGTAATAGCACAGAATGTGTCGATTTACCTACGTGATAAGATAATTGAAGATGACACAAACTTTCTTCATGTTTGGACAAATCAAATCAAATGTCAAAGAAATGTTATTTAAGTAGATAATATCCCCGAGTAGATCGAATGAGGATTATGATACTTTTACCGTAGAAAATATAACGTGTCACAAACTATTTCATAACACACAAACATAACCTCTACTCTAAACACATGTCTGTAACCAAGCATTTGTCCAACTGACACAACAGCAAAATGCACTGATATGGAACGGCTTACTTAATTGTTGAACAGATGATAATTTACAAAACGGTGCTGCTTTTTGCTTTTCACGCACTTTTTTAAGAAACAGGTCTTGTTCCCCACTATTCCACTTACACTTTGGGAATTATCATCTGTGCAAGAACCTTGTTCACATTCTCACAGATTTCTTGTGCTGGGTGCCATGAAACATAGCAAAATCATACTCCTTTACTTCCTCCCCATATGAATAAAAAAATTAGGTATTGTTTTTGTGCTTTTGTATGTGAAAGAACTATCAATATTCAAATACTTGTACGGAGACTAATTTCAGTCTATGTATTCTGATCTTGGCAAAGGTACTTCATTTTCTCTTGAATGATAAACAAAATGAGTGAAATTAAAAATAATATGCTTGCTTTTCAATATATAGACTTGCGCCAACTGCCAAGTCTGTGACATTCCTTACAGTTACCATAAGAAAACGTGTTGGCTTTTTGTTTCTAAGATCTGATTAAATATGTTACCATAACTGTTATTCCTAGTTAGGTCAAATAAAAGATCCAAACAAGATAATAAATATATTTAAATTTAAAAAAAATTAGTTCTGTGTTGTTTTTTTTAAATCATGATTGGTCACTATCAGAATAATATTAGGTTTTATGAACTAATAAATGCCATGGATGAGCAATGCCCTTTGCAGCAAGTCGCTCATACAGTGACATGAAAAAACAAGGATCATTAAGGAGACCACAGAGCTCTCTATATGACCAGTATCCCAAACAACCTACATATAGAATATACATGGCAGCCAGCTCCCCAGTGGTAGTCTTGTTCCAATGAAATCCAAGCTGACTCAATTGATTTATACAATGGTTTCAGTCTTATCACTTGTTGCAGAGTATGTCACCACAAATATATACTTCCTTACCGAATGCAAAATCTTATTTTCAATTGTTGTTCTACAGTTGTTCTGAATTTAGCGAATCACGTATAGTGCCGTATTGCAATATTGCCCGGGAAATATTGCTATATAATAAGAAACGCGAATGTCACTAGTGAAATGACCGATTCAACATGTTTCAAACAAGATGTCAAGCGTTAAGGGTAGACTCAGTATTGTTGGTCGAAGAAATTGCCAAAATGTCGATTTTCATTATCTAAATCAATATATTATTGACAAATAACACTTTGATGTTTTGCAAAAGTTCATTCTACAAATCATATACTTTGAGAACTTGCTTGATTTATTGTTGTTAATGAGTTATGAATACGTTTTACAAAAGTGTTGTTGTTTCAGCCTTCTTTACAACATAACTCAAGAACCACAGAACCTACAAAAGTATGTCATATTTGAATTCTTCTACACACTCGCTATGAAATAATCAATGCAATTTTTGCAAAAGATTACTACCATTTGCAAAATGTTGTGAACTACCAAATCGCAACAGTTAAAAATAGTTGCTAACCGTAACACTTTTTGAGAGCTAATAAAAGAAATTAGACCAGGCTATTCCTGATCATGAGAAGTGCGCATTCCACGCTGTTCCACCGAGTGCTCTGCACATTGTTTTTACAACGATATGGCCAAACCAAGTTAAACGAAACAAACAAACAAACAAGTTCCTTTAATAACACAAATCTAACAAACGCAGGACTTATAACTATCAAGATCGGCTCAGCTACGAATTGCAATCCATCTATGGCTTGGAATTTCCTCTAATGGTCCATTACATGACGATAGAAGCCATTAATTTTTAAGCAACTATGTCACGTCTACGGGTAAATTCAAGTGATACACAAATGACACACAATGATTTATAATTCATAGGCTTTGCCGTCCTAACTTGATTATAATTATGAGAAAATTAAATAGATTTTGCCGCCGGGGAATCGAACTCACAGGACACCTACAGGTTACGATAACTGCTTCGCATTACTACTGCTTCAAATCTCAAACAAGTGTAGCCTTTTTAATTATTATTGTTTTACTGTGATGGTAAAACCGATTAATTATATGCATTGTCATGTTACATTCTGGTGGTATATGATTAAAGCTACATTTAATTTGCAAAACAACATAACAAATGACGTTTCCATAACTTTAGGTAGAAGATTTTATAGAGCATAGTTTAATAAGGAACATTTTAAACACCCTAAAACAGTCTCCCTTGAACGCCATACATACCACATTTACATGTGAGTGCCCCAATAGCCTTGTGTACAAAAATTACGGTTCTTAAACACTTGAGAAAGTTCCTGCATCTTATTGGTTCTTAGCCGTATGATATGACACGATATAACACGGTTCAACGCGTGCAAGTCGACGCGTACTCGTATGCGCTACTTGAACCAGTCGGAGGTGCATATCAACAACGGGACTGATCGATTCTAAGCCCTAAGTAATTCCTTGTAAAATGTAGGATTTAATCTGATTAAAATGTGATCTACTTATGATTAATATTCTTATTTGAATTGAATTATTTAAGAATGAGAATAAATGTATTGTTTTTAGCAGCTGCCGTGCATCTATTGTCTCATATAACACGGGTGATATCATTATTTTTGTATAAATCATCCTACTTAAATTCAGCTGCGTCTTTGGAAGTCTCATAAGGGGCCTCAAATTCGATTTTCCTATCTTGTAAAGTATCAGTGTAGCCAGGATTATTCCAGAGGGGGTCGGTGGATTAAAGGGGACAAGGTGACGTTGGTGGGGGGGGTGATTTAACAAAAGTGGTCAGAAAAGGCTTTCAAAATTAAAATATTTCTGCGGTCAGCATCCGAGAGGGGGTAAGAGGCTGCTAATCCCCTTGCCCTCTTCTCCTTGGTAACGATAGTGGAAGGTATTTTCTTAGAGATATTTATTTGCATTTATTTATGTTGTATAAAATGAAATACACGTGAGATATGGTGATCAAATTGGCCTATTTATATTGTTGATATTTTGGCGGAGCACTTAGGCAACTATTATATTTTGTATATAAATCTACAAGCAATGCTAGCCGTGGTAATGGCTAAAATACGAAATGATTTGACTTTCATCAAAGCAGACAAGTAGGCAAGGCTAGACAAGAACCTGTATTCATGTAGCCACCCTTAATTGATGTTATCTCTTGACCGATATTTTTGCCAGTCGACTGATGAATTGTAATGCGAGTGGATGCCATTTACGGTAAAACAACAGTACACGGCAATGTTGATTGCGTCAAGTTACAGAAATTGGAACAATGGAAAACACGATTTTCAGATCCAATTATATGAGGATTGCAACATGTATATAATTGTTATTGTATTTTAGTCGATTATTTCCTTCTTTCCTCGTGATCTCTCTTTATTTTTCAAATTTTTAATGCTAGATATGATGTAAGCTTATGGTATAAGAGCAGGACACAAGTGCTATTGTCAAAACCCATTCACATCGGTATTAGCAAAACTCTCATCCATACAATATACTGTTTCCACATCGAAACTTTTTCTGTAACTTCTTGCGATTTTTATTGATCCATTTGCTCAACGAATAAAACATGCCACCACACTGTAAGCAATGAAAAAATTGACAATGACAGCTACAAAAACTGAAATTAATCAGTTGAATATATGAATACAAAAGCCACCTAAGTCCATACTTTGGCCAAATTGAGTTAAGCATGGGAAATTGTTGCTATACATAGGCCTGTCATATGCATGAAAGAACAACTCAAATTCATTCTCTGTGTCTATTGGGCATGTGAAAAATAGCATGTATGAAAGAATCACCCAATTCCATGATTTGAGTCTTGTAACACATTGATTGAAATCCAGTATGTATAAAAGTCCACTTGTAACACATTCATTGCTAGAGAATGACTTTTGAACAAAAAATGGGTTTAATAAAGGAAAGTGTGTGGTTTATATTACATGGCAGAATGCTTATCAACATTATACATACATGTGTGCTTTATTTTGTATTATCTTACTAGTGGTAACCTCATTCTAACATTGTTGTCTTTGTATATGATTCAAAAAACCAAAAGTCCAAAATTTAAAATGAACCCCACGAAGTCCCTGAAATGCTAATCGTCATACCTAATACAGGTTAATCCACTCATTTGCACGTAAAACTTACCATATTGACCAGGTAAATCTAACTGAAGGAATTAAAATGATACACGGGTTTTTCTCTCAAAATAACTTCGCATGGACTTAGGTGGCTTTTGTATTCATGTATTCAGTTGCTTGTGTATGACACAGAAAAACATCAGAAATGTTTAATCTTCATATATGTTGGTTGCAAATTGGTTCACTACGGCAACTCAACTCAGGTTTTCTATTTCACAGTGTAGACATGCCTCATCATTGACCCTTCCACACAAATCATGCACAACGCCCGATGTTTGACGATGACCATCATTCTGTTGAAATGTGGATTGTTCGTTTTTGCTGACATTGAGTACAAGGTTTGCTGACTTATAAGTTGGACGAATTACCATTCAAAACATTAACAAGAGACTGCATCTAAAAGTATATATAAACTTAAGTGACATATATAATCAACATTTAGAAAAAGCGGGAAGTAAAACCATATCCTAGATGGATTGACGCTGTCTTTCAACACTCAATAGTACAATCCGATAGGAACACGGATACAATTGACAGCATCAGTTTTATGCTTATAAGTATGTGATTAATCAATTATGTATTATGTTATGGTATAAAATAAAACTTTCTTTTCTGTCAGATCAAATTGCTTTATTCTAGTTCAAAACCTCCAAGATGAACGCTTTTATCATGTGTAGGTGTAAATATAATGACTACTTGCGTAAGCCGAGATTAACATTTTGTGAATTATAAAGTAATGGCATTGTTCTACGTGAAGATAATATTTCACAGGTACTCTCTGAGAGTTTGCGAACTTTAATATTATATTTTGTAGATAAGTCAATTTACCAAGTGATTTTCCTCTGATTAGACAGCGTAAAATGGAATACAAATTATAATACTTAATATTGTAATTATAATTTTAATTAAAATCCTAACTTATCCATAAGTATGATAAGCAGCGGCGTTTTCAAATCATTACTACCTAATTTCGAGGTATTTCCAGTTGACGTAATCTTAGTATACAGCGATTATACATTGTAGTTGGAATCAGCATGGTCGCAGCAGGAGAGGTCCATCTCTCTCGTGTCCTAGATACTAGCTCATGCCCTCTTTATAAAGTTAACAGAGAATAATTATTCCTGAAGTACTATCTACTGTCATGTTTGATTCGTTAAAGGCGTTTGACATTGTAGCACAACTTCCCGCTCTGTAAATAAACAAAATGGGTTTGCCAGTCTTGCTAAGAGTATATAACCGATATGCTGTTGCCTACATGTAGGCATATATTGAGGTACTGGGACTTGAATCGTTTGTACAGATGTTAGGTTTGTTTTGATAGCAACCCCTTTACGATTCTTCATAAGACTTTTCTCATGCACCCTGAATACCGTATATCGAATTATGTTAATAGGGTTTTTTATTTAAAATTTGTCCTCTACTATCAAAAACAGAGGGGATCATGTATTTGATCTTTCATTCATAGCTTTAAATTCCTCTCAAGGTCGATTAATGAAAAAGAATAAACTGTACATATACAAATCACCAATGTAACTTTTGTCTGCGATAATATGTTTATGTTTAACAAATACAAAATTAAATGGGTTTGTGAAAAAGCTAGCGATTTTAATTTGTTGTGTGCTTTATTGGAGCACGCATATTGTTAACACCCACGTTGGAGCACTCTACGGCTGAATCCATATGTTTTAAGCAAGGGGTTCCCCACGAAACAACACGAATAAACGCATTGATTCTGGCAGTAAATTACCGTTACATGTCAACCATAATGCAATCTACTTTCATTACAACCCTAGAGTTGATTTTATGCATAGGAACTTGTTTCCCGTTCTGGGTACTTAGTTGTCAAGGAGTCCCCGACAATAAGTAGAATTGTCGCTCTACCTGGAGAAGACAGAGAGGCAGTACACGTATACATTCTTATTGATAAGTTTAAGAATATTTGTAAAACGGACGGGTGGTGAAGTAAGTCATTACGATCAGAGAATTTTGGACCAGATTTTGTCTGTACCTACAAAAATACAAAATAAAATACTCATTGAATGCTGATAATGTAAGAGTTGCAATGAATCAATATTTATATAATATTGAATGGCTTTGAGTGTGATACAAGAATATATTGCACGAGATAGAAAAATATTGCACGAGTCGAAGACGAGTGCAATATTTTTCTATCGAGTGCAATATATTCTTGTATCACACGGAAATAAGTCATTCAATATTATTATTATTATTTATATCAGGCTTTTGCTATGCGGTAACATGAAAATTAAGCTTACCTAGCCACCGGGTTTAACCAATGTGTATTGTAATGTAAGCTTACCTTTTGACCTTCTTGTTTTCTGCTCTTTACTCTCCAAAGACAATTTCGGAATAATTATATATATATGTTTATTTGTAGATGTGCAAATATATTTCCTAAGGTTATCATCATCCAGAATTGCCACGAATTAAGTTTGTGATTTTACTTGTTAATATACAGTACGAAATCTCCTGTGGTCCGTTACGATGTCTGTATTGTATTGTTGTGCTGTTGTATCATGACGCGTGTTGGTGCCGTCACCATGGTAACGCGCGACGCGTACGCGATACCCGTACAATATTCAAGAAATATTGTATTGCATCCGGGTATTTTGAAAATATTGTACAATATACAGTTTTATTGTATCGCTCAAAAGCCTGATATAAATAATAATGAGAGATATCGTTGCAGTGCTAGGTATTAGAACTAAGTATACCTAGGATATAAACTAGGATTTTCTAATAATAGTGACATACAACATGGTGGATACGTTGTATGTAAAATAGACCAATTTGAAGCCTGATCCAGAATAATGATGGGCATTCTTCATTACTACTTTAACACACAAATTCCTACATGTAAATAGCATCCAGCAGACTCAACAGTCACATAGCTTTTTACCATCACATATAGAAAACAGGTGCTGAAAGAGCATTACAGAAGGCGATAAATATCTTGACTACTGCAGCAATATAACCCAATGATATAGCTTGAAGAAATAGGGTATAGTTTGTATAAATACACATAAGATTGTCTGTGAACTTGTTGTAGACAAAATGGCCAGTTTAAGATCCAGTTTATTTTCATTGATGTTCATAATGTGTATCTCCATTTCGGCTGCAAATTGGTTCACTACGGCAACTCAACATTTGAATCAGATATAGTTTTCTATTTCATAGTGTAGAAGATTGTAGACATGCCTTATCATTGAACCTTCCACCGATGTTTGACGATGACTATACTTCTGTTGAAATGTGGATTGGTCATTTTTACTGACAATGAGTACAAGGTTTGTTAACTTAATCAGACTAATTACCATTCAAAACAAGATCTTGAAGCTAAAAGTAAATATATAAACTGAAGTGACAAATATAATCAACGTTTGCAAAAGCGGGTAGTAAACCCCTATCCTAAATATGTTTCTACATCAATTGAGCCACGCATAACCAAGGAATTCAATGTTCCACTTTGAGTCCATTTAAATTTTGACACTCTCAAATGACTGACAAATTAATGAACTCGTAATCATTTTGCAGCACTTTTTTCATGGCAATTGGCCTCGTTTCAAATCTTCTTCAAAACTAGGACTCAAAAATATATTGAGGGTAAGTAAGCCCACTATAAAGAGAGGCAAACAAATGCAGCGCAAGAAATGAACGTTTCAAGTCAGCTCTTGGGATGATGAGAGAATAAGTCATTTCCGAATCCAATCTCAACAGGCTTTCTTGTAAGTTTAAATACTCGATACATAGCATTTTTGATTGAAATTGGTATCACATTGCTTCCAAGTATAATGCATAACAATTAGGTACCATATTTTGATAAACCCCATGGATAAAACCTTAGGATATCACTTAAAAGGGTTATATCAAAATTGATGGATTGACGCTGTCTTTCAACACTCAATAGTAGAATCCGATAGGAACACGGATACAATTGACAGCAACGGTTTTATGTTTATATGTGATTAATCAATTATATTATGGTATAAAATATTAAAAAAACTTTCTTTTCTGTCAGATCAAATTGCCTTATTCTAGTTCAAAACCTGCAAGATGAACGCTTTGATCATGTGTAGGTGTAAATATAATGACTACTTGCGTAAGCCGAGATTAATGTTTTCTTAATTATAAATTAATGGCATTGTTTTACGTGAAGATAATATTTCACAGGCACTCTCGGAGAGCTTGCAAACTTTAATACTATATTTTTGTAGATAATTCAATTTACCAACTCATTTCCCTCTGATAAGACGGCGTAAAATGGAGTACAAATTGTAATCCTGAATATTATAAATTATAATTTTAATTAAAATTTAAACTTATCCATAAGTATGATAAGCAGGGGCGATTTCAAATCATTACTATCTAATTTCAAGGTATTTGCCAGTTGACGCAATCTTAGTATACACCGATATATACATTGTAGTTGGAATCAGCATGGTCTCAGCGGGAGAGGTCCACCTCTCTCTTGTCCTAGATACTACCTCATGCCCTCTTTAAGTTAACAGAGAATAATTATTCCTGAAGTACTATCTACTGTCATGTTTGATTTGTTAAAGGCGTTTGACATTGTAGCACAACTTCCCGCTCTGTAAATAAACAAAATGGATTTGCCAGGCTTGCTAAGAGTATAACCGATATGCTGTTGGCTAGGCATATACCGTATGAGGCATTGAGACTTGAATCGTTTGTATAGATGTTAGGTTTGTTTTGATAGCAACCCCTTTACTTCATGAGACTTTTCTCATGAACTCTGAATAGATCGAATTATTTTAGGAGGGTTTTCATTTAAAATTTGTCCTCTACCGTGTCTACTATCAAAAACAGAGGGGATCATGTATTTCATTTTTCATTCATAGTTTTAAATTCATCTCAAACACGATTAATGAAAAAGAATAAACTGTACATATACAAATCACCAATGTAACTTTTTCTCCGATAGTATGTTTAACAATTACAAAATTAAATGGGTTTGTCAAAAAGCTAGCAATTTTAATTTGTTGTGTGCTTTATTGCAACACGCATATTGTTAACACCCACGTTATAGCACTCTACTGCTGAATCCATATGTTTTAAGCAAGGGGTTCCCCACGAAACAACACGAATAAACGCATTGATTCTGGCAGTAAATTACCGTTACATGTCAACCATAATGCAATCTACTTTCATTAAAACCCTAGAGTTGATTTTATGTATAGGAACTTGTTTCCCGTTCTGAGTACTTAGTTGTCAAGGAGTCCCCGACAATAAGTAGAATTGTCGCTCTACCTGGAGAAGACAGAGAGGCAGTACACTGATATACATTCTTGTTGATAAGCATAAAAATATTTGTATAAGAAAGAAAACCTATAAACTCTAGAGAGGTTTCATTAAATGAAAACAAAAAACCGACGGGTGGTGAAATAAGTTGTTAAATGGATTATGATGTTTGTACCTATAAAAAACGCAAAATAATGATTTAAAAAAAAACTCATTGAATGCAGATTGTAAGAATTGCAGTGATTCAATATATCTTTGCAGAGCTATCTAGGTAATAAAACTAAGTGTACCTAGGGTATAAACTAGGATTTTCTAATAATAGTGACATACAACATGGTGGATACTTTGTATGTAAAATAGATCAATATGAAGCCTGTTCCAGATTATGATGGGCATTCTTCATTACTACTTTAACACACAAATTCCTACATGTAAATAGCATCCAGCAGACTCAACAGTCACATAGCTTTTTACCATCACATTAGAAAACAGGTGCTTAACAACCATTACAGAAGGCGATAAATATCTTGAATACTGCAGCAATATAACCCAATGATATAGCTTGAAGAAATAGGGTATAGTTTGTATAAATACACATAAGATTGTCTGTGAACTTGTTGTAGACAAAATGGCCAGTCTAAGATCCAGTTTATTTTCATTGATGTTCATAATGTGTATCTCCATTTCGGCTGCAAATTGGTTCACTACGGCAACTCAACATTTGAATCAGATATAGTGTTCTATTTCATAGTGTAGAAGCTTGTAGACATGCCTTATCATTGAACCTTCCACACAAATCATGCACAACGCCCGATGTTAGACGATGACCATACTTCTGTTGAAATGTGGATTGGTCATTTTTACTGACAATGAGTACAAGGTTTGTTGACTTAATCAGACGAATTACCATTCAAAACAAGATCTTGAAGCTAAAAGTAAATATATAAGCTGAAGTGACAAATAAAATCAACGTTTGCAAAAGCGGGTAGTAAACCCCTATCCTAAATATGTTTCTACATCAATTGAGCCACGCATAACCCATGAATTCAATGTTCCAGTTACAGTCCATTTAAATGTTGACACTCTCAAATGACTGACAAATTAATGAACTCGTAATCATTTTGCAGCACTATTTTCATGGCAATTTGCCTCGTTTAAAATCTTCTTCAAAACTAGGACTCAAAAATATTGAGGGTAAGTAAGCCCACTATAAAGAGAGGCAAACAAATGCAGCGCATGAAATGAACGTTTCAAGTCAGCTCTTGGGATGATGAGAGAATAAGTCATTTCCGATTCGAATCTCAACAGGCTTTCTTTTAAGTTTAAATACTCGATACATAGCATTTTGGATTGAAATTGGTATCACATTGATTCCAAGTATAATGCATAACAATTTGGTACCATATTTTGATAAACCCCATGGATAAAACCTTAGGATATCACTTAAAAGGGTTATATCAAGATTGGTGGATTGACGCTGTCTTTCAACACTCAATAGTACAATCCAATAGGAACACGGATACAATTGACACCATCAGTTTTATGCTTATGTGATTAATCAATTATATTATGGTATAAAATAAAACTTTCTTTTCTGTCAGATCAAATTGCTTTATTCTAGTTCAAAACCTCCAAGATGAACGCTTTTATCATGTGTAGGTGTAAATATAATGACTACTTGCGTAAGCCTAGATTAACATTTTGTGAATTATAAATTATTGGCATTGTTCTACGTGAAGATAATATTTCACAGGTACTTTCGGAGAGCTTGCGAACTTTAATCCTATATTTTTGTAGATAATTCAATTTACCAAGTCATTTCCCTCTGATAAGACGGCGTAAAATAGATTACAAATTGTAATCCTGAATATAACAAATTATAATTTTAATTAAAATCCAAATTTATCATAAGTATGATAAGCAGAGGAATATTCACACCATTACTTCCTAATTTCGAGGTATTCCCCAGTTGACGCAATCTTAGTATACCCTGATATCTGAGTTTCTTATTTCTTACACGTTGTATGTAGAATCAGCATGGTCTCAGCAGGAGAGGTCCATCTCTCTCGTGTCCTAGGTACTAGTGCATGGCCTCTTTAAGTTAACAGAGAATAATTATTCCTGAAGTACTATCTACTGTCATGTTTGATTTGTTAAAGGCGTTTGACATTGTAGCACAACTTCCCACTCTGTAAATAAACAAAATGGGTTTGCCAGGCTTGCTAAGAGGCACTGGGACTTGAATCGTGTGTACAGATGTTAGGTTTGTTTTGATAGCAACCCCTTTACGATTCTTCATGAGACTTTTCTCATGCACTTTGAATATGTCGAATTATTTTAGTAGGGTTTTTATTTAAAATTTGTCATCTGCTATCAAAAACACTGGGGATCATGTATTTGATCTTTCATTCATAGTTTTCAATTCATCTCAAGGTCGATTAATGAAAAAGAATAAACTGTACATATACAAATCACCAATGTAACTTTTGTCTGCGATAATATGTTTATGTTTAACAAATAAAAAATTAAATGGGTTTGTGAAAAAGCTAGCGATTTTTGTGTGCTTTATTGGAGCACGCATATTGTTAACACCCACGTTTAGAGCACTCTACTGCTGAATCCATATGTTTTAAGCAAGGGGTTCCCTCGAAACAACACGAATAAACGCATTGATTCTGGCAGTAAATTACCGTTACATGTCAACCATAATGCAATCTACTTTCATTAAAACCCTAGAGTTGATTTTATGTATGGGAACTTGTTTCCCGTTCTGGGTACTTAGTTGTCAAGGAGTCCCCGACAATAAGTAGAATTGTCGCTCTACCTGGAGAAGACAGAGAGGCAGCACACTGATATACATTCTTGTTGATAAGCATAAGAATATTTGTATAAGAAAGAAAATCGTTGCAGTGCTAGGTATTAGAACTAAGTAAGTATACCTAGGGTATAAACTAGGAATTTCTAATAATAGTGACATATAACATAGCGGATACTTTTATTAAAATAGATCAATATGAAGCCTGTTCCAGATTATGATGGACATTATGCCTTACTACTTTAACACACACGTCTAAATTCCTACATGTAATGTAGCATCCAGCAAACTCAACAGTCACATAGCTTTTTACCATCACATTAGAAAACAGGTGCTTAACAAGCATTACAGAAGGCGATAAATATCTTGAATACTGCAGCAATTTAACTCAATGATATAGCTTGAAGAAATATGGTATACTTTGTATAAATACACATCAGATTGTCTGTGAACTTGTTGTAGACAAGTTTATTTTCATTGATGTTTCAGAGGACGTGGGGCTCAAGTTACATTCCCTAAGCGAATTTGAATACAAAATTTTGTCAATGTTAGAGAAAATTGCAAATAAAGTTAAATATTGTTTGAGACAAAATAAAAAGTTATACTATATTAATCTAAGAAACTATAATGAGACCTTTTAAGTTTTTCAAAATATGACATTTACAATCAATGTAAAACTTTCCAAGCACAAGACAGTCAAATTCGCTTCTTCAAATCTGTAGTAATTCTGATGTTGGTTTGGTAGTTTATTGATACAGTAAATGTGTGTTGGTTGACGTGTTTGCTGCGTGAGAATTCGTGTAATGGTAAAATAATATTACCACCAAAGTTGTCAATGTCATTCGTGAGTTCAAAAATGTGCTGAAGAAAGAAGACGCGGGGACGCTTCGTATCAGGTACTGCTTTACACGTGCTTATCAACGACCTAAATTATTTATAGCTATTTCCTTTTTGTTCCAGAAAACATTTTCCGAAGTTTTATTGATAGCACGTGTCTGCTGCCTACCGACGACTAAGTTTAGTGTTTAGTATATTTATAAGATTTGTAATGGATGTAATTGGATTCGACTGGGCTTTATTTTTTAAAGAGAGCCTCAAAAGATTATTCAAAGTCCCGGTACATGTCACAACCTTTTCAAAGATATCTCAATATTATAGGCCTGGAACAATCCCAGCATTCGAGGTTCATTTTATTTTATTTTCAGCAAAGATGGATCTTTAATGTTCTGCATGCTAGCCACAGGCTTAAACATAAAAAGTTCAAGTTTTGAGATATTGTCTCAAAACATCAGTAGCTACCTTAAAAATCATTGAACCAATACTAGCCTTGTTTGTACTCATTTAATGCATTGTTCATGCTGATTCCAAATATGGTCATGACAATTTACAAAAAAATAAAAAATACATTGAAACTTGTCTGTAGTTGGCATATTTTAAATATTGTGGGACAATGGTACTTGTCCCATGTTACTGGGGCTTATGGGAGCATGGCCATCAAAATTATAGGGGCGGTACAACCAGGTCGCTGGTTCCGAAGCCGCTGTATATAGTAGTCTTAATCATGTTAATTATTGAAGCTTCAAATTCTTATACAAACTACTGTCAAAACTGTCTTTTAATTGTTCATGCGCTAAATGATTTGGATACATATCTCTTATGCACTAATTTGGTATTGTGCCCCATAATGGGGTTTTATTTTGTCGAAAGATATATATTTTTAATAAAAGGAAGAAAGAATATTGATTGTTAGAAAGTAGTTCTTCTGATGTATTTGTGATTGATACACTGACACCCAAACCTGAGTACAACTCTGAAATAATCCAGAAGATTTGTTTATAATGTAAGCAGATACAAGCAACGTAATATTTACATAATATAAATTGTCTGTGGTACAATCAAGAATATATCGCCACATCCTGGATCAAGTATCGCATTAACCGAGATGAGTGCAATATTTATCTTGATTTTCTCCGATATTACATTTAGTGATATCAACAGAAAGAATAGTGTCATTCAGTAGCGGCAGGTATAGTTTATTTGTTTTACAAAATCTATCATAGTCCCTCCATTTGTTTAATGTCACAGATTATGTAATTTTTATGCCCATCAGACTTAAAACAAGTACCAACATCACTAGCATTGATTCAATGGTTCTAGTGAGCTAAATGTTGAAGATTGTAATCTAACTTTGAAATTTAGATAAAATCTAAGTGATTTGAAATATTTTAGATTTAGATCTAAATCTAAAACCTAATTTGGTCCCTAATTACAATCCTTTGAGACTGAAGTCTTTCAAATATAAAGTGTAGTTGTAGACTAGGAAATTATATGTAGTACGGTACACCTGTAAGGTTATCTAGGCCCCTATACAAATAGGATTGGCTGATAGCAAGGTAAAGGGTATAGTGCCGTAATTATCTGTCATTAGCGGGTACGATTTCCGTATGGCTTGCTCAAATCTCATGACTTTCCTTCGACCGCAAATGCCCTAACCTTAGTATACAGTACAATAAACATCGTATCCGAAGGCAATCTATCTGCCGCATAGTTAAGTATTGCAAATACTATGAGCGTAACAACCTGCACATCTGTCACGTATATCTGGAAATCCCTACCTTATCCAAACATAATGCATTATTACAGTTTATACTTCCGAATTAGCGCTTATTTTTACGGTATAATCGTATCTGTAATCGAGTACATGTAAAGACAAATTTATACAGTTGTGATGTGTTATTGGATATTAATTTTGTCTACCCCATGTGAACCCTCACGTCTTTTTAACACATTGCACGTCCTCATATTATCCTTCTGCACTCTATGATCGGTGCAAGCAACAAACCCAAAAATTGATGAAAGTTAATTTCAAACCAAATTCACATCTATTATTATCATTAATTTTGAACTGTCTATACACATACATGTATACTGAGTCCAAACCGGCCTAGCCTAAGTTCAGTGATTTTTGAGGTGGAATTTTAAGTTAGGATAGATTCTTGATAACCAGAATTTGTGTACACGTTTTAATATAATAGGTGTATTTTACTTCATGAATTCATGGTGATACACAACCTGCCTACCCTAACCGTGCAAATCATGCTTTGAATACCTATTATTCATATAACCCACAGTGTACATGGGAATACCTTGCTGACCGTAAGGGAACATGATTGCCAGATCGAATTTCAAATGCTAATTATGTTTTTGTTTTTTTATTAATTTGGCTTATTCGGCGTTACGAAATAGATTTGTTAAGTCAGATATTGACTTATTTGAATGTGAAGTGTTTATTTCTGTTAATTTCAAATGGGATGTATTGGGATCATTGCTGTTACATTGATTATGTCGGTACCGCCGTAAGATACGGTTACCTTAGGACATCTATAATCTGATAGATGCACTATGTCATAAATTTCACTGCCACAAATTTACGAGTAAAGTTATTGTTGCTAATTAGTATACATATATTGTATTTTACTTTTGACATAATTACGTAGTAACAAAAATATTGCATAGTATTCTGTTACACTGTTTGCAGGTATCAAATTGTTGAATGTATTGTTGTTAGTAATAAAATGTTGCACATTATATTTAGAGATACCGGGTTAAGTTAATCAATAGTGAAAAGGCACCGCAATTAAGAAGGAAGTCAAAGATGAAAGGAACATACCTCGTAGCTGTTTTGCTTCTTCTAGATCTACAAGCACCTGTCCCGATATCACATCACCAGAATTATAAACCTCCCTGTCATTATCAAAGAGTATTTGAAAAGCTCGAAGCTTCCCCATAATGCTGTCATTACCATTCAAAACAAGATATTACATCGTGAAGTATATATAAAATAATCAACATTTGGAAAAAGCGGGAAGTAAACCCCTATCATAAATGTGTTTCCACATGAATTGAGCCACGCATAACACAGGAATTCAATGTTCCACTTACAGTCCATTTAAATTTTGACACTCTCAAATGACTGACAAATTAATGAACTCGTAATCATTTTGAAGCACTGTTTTCATGGCAATTGGCCTCGTTTAAAATCTTCTCTAAAACTAGGACTCAAACTATTGAGAGTAAGTAAGCCCACTATAAAGAGAGGCAAACAAATGTAGTGCAAGGAATGAACGTTTCAAGTCAGCTCTTGGGATGATGAGAGAATAAATGATTTCCGAATCCAATCTCAACAGGCTTTCTTTTAAGTTTAAATACTCGATACATAGCATTTTTGATTGAAATTGCTATCACATTGCTTCCAAGTATAATGCATAACAATTTGGTACCCTATTTTGATAAACCCCATGGATAAAACCTTAGGATATCACTTAAAAGGGTTATATCAAATTTGATGGATTGACGCTGTCTTTCAAGACTCAATAGTACAATCCGATAGGAACACGGATACAATTGACAGCATCAGTTTTATGCTTATATGTGATTAATCAATTATATTGTGGTAAAAAATAAAACTTTCTTTTCTGTCAGATCAAATTGCTTTATTCTAGTTCAAAACCTGCAAGATGAACACTTTTCCTTTTGTGTAAGTGTAAATATAATGACTACTTGCGTAAGCCGAGATTAACACTCTGTGAATTATGAATTAATGGCATTGTTCTACGTGAAGATAATATTTCACAGGTACTCTCTGAGAGCTTGCAAACTTTAATCCTATATTTTTGTAGATAATTCAATTTACCAAGTCATTTCCCTCTGATAAGACGGCGTAAAATGGAGTACAAATTGTAATCCTGAATAGCATAAATTATAATTTTAATTAAAATCCAAATTTATCTTAAGCATGATAAGCAGGAGCATATTCACATCATTACTACCTAATTTTGAGGTATTCCCCAGTTGACGCAATCTTAGTATACCCCGATATCTGAGTTTCTTATTTCTTACACGTTGCATGTAGAATCAGCATGGTCTCAGCAGGAGATACCAGGTCGCTGGTGCCGAAGCCGCTGTATATAGTAGTCTTAATCATGTTGATTATTGAAGCTTCAAATTATTATACAAACTACTGTCAAAACTGTCTTTTAATTGTTCATGCGCTCAATGATTTGGATACATATCTCTTATGCACTAATTTGGTATTGTGCCCCATAATGGGGTTTTATTTTGCCGAAAGGGATATATTTTTAATAAAAGGAAGAAAGAATATTCATTGTTAGAAAGTAATTATATCTTCTGATGTATTTGTGATTGATACACTGACACCCAAACCTGAGTACAACTCTGAAATAAACCAGAAGATTTGTTTATAATGTAAGCAGATACAAGTAACGTAATATTTACATAATATAAATTGTCTGTGGTACGATCAAGAATATATCGCCACATCCTGGATCAAGTATCGCATTAACCGAGATGAGTACAATATTTGTCTTGATTTTCTCCGATATTACATTTGATATCAAAAGAAAGAACAATGTTATTCAGTAGCGGCAGGTATATTTTATTTGTTTTACAAAAGCTATCATAGTCCCTCCATTTGTTAATGTCACAGATTATGATATTGTTATGCCCAACATACTTAAAACAAGTACCAACATCACTAGCATTGATTCAATGGCTCTAGTGAGCTAAATGTTGAAGATTGCAAACCAACTCTGAAATTTAGATAAAATCTAAGTGATTTGATTTAGATTTGGATCTAAATCTAAAACCTAATTTGGTCCCTAATTACCATCCTTTGAGACTAGAGTCTTTCAGATATAGTTGTAGACTAGGAAATTATATGTAGTACGGTACACCTGTAAGGTTATATATGCCCCACATAGGATTGAATGATAGCAAGGTAAAGGGTAGTGCCGTAATTATCTGTCATTAGCGGGTACGATGTCCGTATGGCTTGCTCAAATCTCATGACTTTCCTTCGACCGCAAATGCCCTAACCTTAGTATACAGTACAATAAACATCGTATCCGAAGGCAATCTATCTGCCGCATAGTTAAGTATTGCAAATACTATGAGCGTAACAACCTACACATCTGTCACGTAGATCTGGAAATCCCTACCTTATCCAAACATAATGCATTATCACAGTTTATACTTCCGAATTAGCGCTTATTTTTACGGTATAATCGTATCTGTAATCGAGTACATGTAAAGACAAATTTATACAGTTGTGATGTGTGAGTGTTAGTGGATATTAATTTTGTCTACCCCATGTGAACCCTCACGTCTTTTTAACACATTGCACGTCCTTATATTATCCTTCTGCACTCTATGATCGATGCAAGCAACAAACCCAACAATTGATGAAAAGTAATTTCAAACCAAATTCACATCTATTATTATCATTAATTTTGAACTGTCTATAAACATACATGTATACTGAGTCCAAACCGGCCTAGCCTAAGTTCAGTGATTTTTGAGGTGGAATTTTAAGTTAGGATAGATTCTTGATAACCATGATAACCAGAATTTGTGTACACGTTTTAATATAATAGGTGTAACTTACTTCATGAATTCATGGTGATACACAACCTGCCTACCCTAACCGTGTAAATCATGCTTTGAATACCTATTATTCATATAACCCACAGTGTACATGGGAATACCTTGCTGACCGTAAGGGAACATGATTGCCAGATCGAATTTCAAATGCTAATTAGGTGTTGTATTGTATTAATTTGGCTTATTCGGCGTTACGAAATAGATTTGTTAAGTCAGATATTGACTTATTTGAATGTAAAGTGTGTATTCCTGTTAATTTCAAACTGGGACGTATTGGGATCATTGCTGTTACATTGATTATGTCGGTACCGCCGTAAGATACGGTTACCTTAGGACATCTATAATCTGATAGATGCACTATGTCATAAAATTCACTATCACAAATTTACGAGTAAAGTTATTGTTGCTAATTAGTATACATTTATTGTATTTTACTTTTGACATAATTACGCAGTAACAAAGAATATTGCATAGTATTCTGTTACACTGTTTGCAGGTATCAAATTGTTGAATGTATTGTTGTTAGTAATAAAATGTTGCACATTATATTTAGAGATACCGGGTTAAGTTAATCAATGGTGAAAAGGCACCGCAATTAAGAAGGAAGTCAAAGATCAAAGGAACATACCTCGTAGCTGTTTGGCTTCTTCTAGATCTACAAGCACCTGTCCCGATATCACATCACCAGAATTATAAACCTCCCTGTTATTATCAAAGAGTATTTGAAAAGCTCGAAGCTTCCCCATAATGCTGTCATTACCATTCAAAACAAGATATTACATCGTGAAGTATATATAAAATAATCAACATTTGGAAAAAGCGGGAAGTAAACCCCTATCATAAATGTGTTTCCACATGAATTGAGCCACGCATAACACACGAATTCAATGTTCCACTTCCAGTCCATTTAAATTTTGACACTCTCAAATGACTGACAAATTAATGAACTTGTAATCATTTTGCAGCACACTGTTTCATGGCAATTGGCCTCGTTTAAAATCTTCTTCAAAACTAGGACTCAAAAATATTGAGGGTAAGTAAGCCCACTATAAAGAGAGGCAAACAAGTGCAGCGCAAGAAATGAACGTTTCAAGTCAGCTCTTGGGACGATGAGAGAATAAGTTATTTCCGAATCCAATCTCAACAGGCTTTCTTTTAAGTTTAAATACTCGATACATAGTATTTTTGATTGAAATTGGTATCACATTGCTTCCAAGTATAATGCATAACAATTTGGTACCATATTTTGATAAACCCCATGGATAAAACCTTAGGATATCACTTAAAAGGGTTACATCAAAATTGATGGATTGACGCTGTCTTTCAACACTCAATAGTACAATCCGATAGGAACACGGATACAATTGACAGCATCAGTTTTATGCTTATATGTGATTAATCAATTATATTATGGTATAAAATAAAAACTTTCTTTTCATGTCAGATCAAATTGCTTTATTCTAGTTCAAAACCTGCAAGATGAACGCTTTGATCATGTGTAGGTGTAAATATAATGACTACTTGCGTAAGCCGAGATTAACACTTTATGAATTATGAATTAATGGCATTGTTCTACGTGAAGATAATATTTCACAGGTACTCTCTGAGAGCTTGCGAACTTTAATCCTATATTTTTATAGATAATTCAATTTACCAAGTCATTTCCCTCTGATAAGACGGTGTAAAATGGAGTACGAATTGTAATCCTGAATATTATAAATTATAATTTTAATTAAAATCCAAACTTATCATAAGAATGATAAGCAGAGGCATATTCACACCATTACTTCCTAATTTCGAGGCATTCCCCAGTTGACGCAATCTTAGTATACCCTGATATCTGAGTTTCTTATTTCTTACACGTTGTATTTAGAATCAGCATGGTCTCAGCAGGAGAGGTCCATCTCTCTCGTGTCCTAGATACTAGTGCATGGCCTCTTTAAGTTAACAGAGAATAATTATTCCTGAAGTACTATCTACTGTCATGTTTGATTTGTTAAAGGCGTTTGACATTGTAGCACAACTTCCCACTCTGTAAATAAACAAAATGGGTTTGCCAGGCTTGCTAAGAGTATAACCGATATGCTGTTGCCTAGGCCTATATGAGGCACTGGGACTTGTTCGTTTGTACAGATGTTAGGTTTGTTTTGATAGCAACCCCTTTACGATTCTTCATGAGACTTTTCTCATGCACTTAGAATATATCGAAGTATTTTAGGAGGGTTTCATTTAAAATTTGTCCTCTACCATGTCTACTATCAAAAACAGAGGGGATCATGTATTTGGTCTTTCATTCATAGTTTTAAATTCATCTCAAAGTCGATTAATGAAAAAGAATAAACTGTACATATACAAATCACCAATGTACCTTTTTCTGCGATAGTAGATGGAATCAGCATGGTCTCAGCAGGAGAGGTCCATCTCTCACTTGTCCTAGATACTAGTTCATGCCCTCTTTATATGTAAGTTAACAGAGAATAATTATTCCTGAAGTACTATCTACTGTCATGTTTGATTTGTTAAAGGCGTTTGAAATTGTAGCACAACTTCCCGCTCTGTAAATAAACAAAATGGGCTTGCCAGGCTTGCTAAGAGTATAACCGATATGCTGTTGTTGCCTAGGCCTATATGAGGCACGGGGACTTGAATCATTTGTACAGATGTTAGGTTTGTTTTGATAGCAACCCCTTTACGATTCTTCATGAGACTTTTCTCATGCACCCTGAATACCGTATATCGAATTATTTTAGTAGGGTTTTTTATTTAAAATTTGTCCTCTACTATCAAAAACAGAGGGGATCATGTATTTGGTCTTTCATTCATAGCTTTAAATTCCTCTCAAGGTTGATTAATGAAAAAGAATATAGTGTACATATTAGACAAATCACCAATGTAACTTTTGTCTGCGATAATATGTTTATGTTTAACAAATACAAAATTAAATGGGTTTGTGAAAAAGCTAGCAATTTTAATTTGTTGTATGCTTTATTGGAGCACGCACATTATTAACACCCACGTTGCAGCACTCTACTGCTGAATCCATATGTTTTAAGCAAGGGGTTCCCCACGAAACAACACGAATAAACGCATTGATTCTGGCAGTAAATTACCGTTACATGTCAACCATAATGCAATCTACTTTCATTACAACCCTAGAGTTGATTTTATGTATAGGAACTTGTTTCCCGTTCTGAGTACTTAGTTGTCAAGGAGTCCCCGACAGTAAGTAGAATTGTCGCTCTACCTGGAGAAGACAGAGAGGCAGTACTCTGATATACATTCTTGTTGATAAGCATAAGAATATTTGTATAAGAAAGAAAATCGTTGCAGTGCTAGGTATTAGAACTAAGTAAGTATACCTAGGCTAGGGGCTAGGCTAGGGTATAAACTAGGAATTTCTAATAATAGTGACATATAACATAGCGGATACTTTTATTAAAATAGATCAATATGAAGCCTGTTCCAGATTATGATGGACATTATGCCTTACCACTTTAACACACACGTCTGAATTCCTACATGTAATGTAGCATCCAGCAGACTCAACAGTCACATAGCTTTTTACCATCACATTAGAAAACAGGTGCTGAACAAGCATTACAGAAGGCGATAAATATCTTGAATACTGCAGCAATATAACCCAATGATATAGCTTGAAGAAATATGGTATGCTTTGCATAAATACCCATCAGATTGTCTGTGAACTTGTTGTAGACAAGTTTATTTTCATTGATGTTTCAGAGGACGTGGGGCTCAAGTTACATTCCCTTAGCGAATTCGAATACAAAATTTTGTCAATGTTAGAGTAAATTACAAATAAAGTTAAATATTGTTTGATGCAAAATAAAAAGTTATACTATCTTAATCTAAGGAACTATAATGAGACCTTTAAGTTTGTCAAAATATGACATTTACAATCAATGTAAAACTTTCTAAGCACAATACAGTCAAATTCGCTTCTTCAAATCTGTTGTAATTCTAATGTTGGTTTGGTAGTTTATTGATACAGTAAATATGTGTTGGTTGACGTGTTTGCTGCGTGAGAATTCGTGTAATGGTAAAATAACATTACCACCAAAGTTGTCAATGTCATTCGTGAGTTCAAAAACGTGGTGAAGAAAGAAGACGCTTCGCTTATCAGGTACTGCTTTACACGTGCTTATCAACGACTTCAATTATTTATAGCTATTTCCTTTTTGTTCCAGAAAACAATTTTCGAGGTTTTATTGATAGCACGTGCCTGTTGACTACAGACGACTAAGTTTAGTATTTAGTATATTTATAAGATTTGTAATGGATGTAATTGGATTCGACTGGGCTTTATTTTTTAATTTTTTAAAGAGAGTCTCAAAAGATTATTCAAAGTCCCGCTACATGTCACAACCTTTTTAAAGATATCTCAATATTATATGCCTGGAACAATCCCAGCATTCGAGGTTCATTTTATTTTATTTTCAGCAAAGATGGATCTGTAATGTTCTGCGTGCTAGCCACAGGCTTAAACATAAAAAGTTCAAGTTTTGAGATATTTTCTCAAAACATCAGGAGCTATCTTAAAAATCACTGAACCAATACTAGGCTTGTTTGTACTCATTCTAATGCATGTTTCATGCTGTTTCCAAATATGGTCATGACAATTTACAATTCTGAAATTAAAAAATAAATTGAAAATTGTGTGTAGTCGGCATATTTTAATTATTGTGGGTCAATGGTACTTGGCTCATGTTACTGGGGCCTATGGGAGCATGGACATCAAAATTATAGGGACGGTCCATGCAACCAGGTCGCTGGTTCCGAAGCCGCCGTATATATAGTAGTCTTAATCATGTTGATTATTGAAGCTTCAAATTCTCATACAAACTACTGTCAAAGATGGGTATCAATAAAGCTTGCATCAAACTGTCTTTTATTACTGTTCATGCGCTCCATGATTTGGATACATATCTCTTATGCACTAATTTGGTATTGTGCCCCATAATGTGGTTTTATTTTGCCGAAAGATATATATTTTTAATAAAAGGAAGAAAGAATATTGATTGTTAGAAAGTAGTCATATCTTAATATGATGTATTTGTGATTGATACACTGAGTACAACTTTGAAATAATCCGGAAGATTTGTTTATAATGTAAGCAGATACAAGCAATATTTACATAATATAAATTGTCTGTGGTACAATCAAGAATATATCGCCACATCCTGGATCAAGTATCGCATTAACCGAGATGAGTGCAATATTTGTCTTGATTTTCTCCGATATTACATTTGATATCAACAGAAAGAATAGTGTTATTCAGTAGCGGCAGGTATAGTTTATTTGTTTTACAAAATCTATCATAGTCCCTCCATTTTTAATGTCACAGATTATTGTTATGCCCATCAGACTTAAAACAAGTACAAACATCACTAGCATGGATTCAATGGCTCTAGTGAGCTAAATGTTGAAGATTGCAAACCAACTTTGATATTTAGATAAAAACTAAGTGATTTGATTTAGATTTGGATCTAAATCTAAAACCTAATTTGGTCCCTAATTACCATCCTTTGAGACTAGAGTCTTTCAGATATAGTTGTAGACTAGGAAATTATATGTATTACGGTACACCTGTAAGGTTATATATGCCCCTATACACATAGGATTGGCTGATAGCAAGGTAAAGGGTAGTGCCGTAATTATCTGTCATTAGCGGGTACGATTTCCGTATGGCTTGCTCAAATCTCATGACTTTCCTTCGACCGCAAATGCCCTAACCTTAGTATACAGTACAATAAACATCGTATCCGAAGGCAATCTATCTGCCGCATAGTTAAGTATTGCAAATACTATATATGAGCGTAACAACCTACACATCTGTCACGTATATCTGGAAATCCCTACCTTATCCAA
This sequence comes from Amphiura filiformis, assembly GCF_039555335.1. Classification (NCBI taxonomy): domain Eukaryota; kingdom Metazoa; phylum Echinodermata; class Ophiuroidea; order Amphilepidida; family Amphiuridae; genus Amphiura; species Amphiura filiformis. The sequence continues at coordinate 7,010,596 of NC_092635.1, forward strand.
ACATAATGCATTATCACAGTTTATACTTCCGAATTAGCGCTTATTTTTACGGTATAATCGTATCTGGAATCGAGTACATGTAAAGACAAATTTATACAGTTGTGATGTGTTAGTGTTAGTGGATATTAATTTAGTGTACCCCATGTGAACCCTCACGTCTTTTTAACACACTGCACGTCCTTATATTATCCTTCTGCACTCTATGATCGGTGCAAGCAACAAACCCAAACATTGATGAAAAGTAATTTCAAACCAAATTCGCATCTATTATTATCATTAATTTTCAACTGTCTATAAACATACATGTATACTGAGTCCAAACCGGCCTAGCCTAAGTTCAGTCATTTTTGAGGTGGAATTTTAAGTTAGGATAGATTCTTGATATTAACCAGAATTTGTGTACACGTTTTAATATAATAGGTGTATTTTACTTCATGACTTCATGGTGATACACAACCTGCCTACCCTAACCGTGCAAATCATGCTTTGAATACCTATTATTCATATAACCCACAGTGTACATGGGAATACCTTGCTGACCGAAAGGGAACATGATTGCCAGATCGAATTTCAAATGCTAATTAGGTGTTGTATTGTATTAATTTGGCTTATTCGGCGTTACGAAATAGATTTGTTAAGTCAGATATTGACTTATTTGAATGTGAAGTGTTTATTTCTGTTAATTTCAACTGGGATGTATTGGGATCATTGCTGTTACATTGATTATGTCGGTACCGCCGTAAGATACGCTTACCTTAGGACATCTATAATCTGATAGATGCACTATGTCATAAAATTCACTGCCACAAATTTACGAGTAAAGTTATTGTTGCTAATTAGTATACATTTATTGTATTTTACTTTTGGCATAATTACGCAGTAAAAAGAATATTGCATAGTATTCTGTTACACTGTTTGCAGGTATCAAATTGTTGAATGTATTGTTGTTAGTAATAAAATGTTGCACATTATATTTAGCGATACCGGGTTAAGTTAGTCAATGGTGAAAGGGCACCGCAATTAAGAAGGAAGTCAAAGATGAAAGGAACATACCTCGTAGCTGTTTTGCTTCTTCTAGATCTACAAGCACCTGTCCCGATATCACATCACCAGAATTATAAACCTCCCTGTCATTATCAAAGAGTATTTGAAAAGCACGAAGCTTCCCCATAATGCTGTCATTACCATTCAAAACAAGATATTACATCGTGAAGTATATATAAAATAATCAACATTTGGAAAAAGCGGGAAGTAAACCCCTATCATAAATGTGTTTCCACATGAATTGAGCCACGCATAACACAGGATCAATGTTCCACTTACAGTCCATTTAAATTTTGACACTCCATGATGCAGTCATGTCTACAGTAGAATTCATCTCGACCTTTGCAGGACTTAACCCCATTAAAAGCTATTAAACCAAGATAACACTCATTGAAACAGCTCAACTGATTAAATCGGATCTTCTCTGGTTGTGCACAAGTGACTGTTTTCATGTGCGATATCGCAATAAAGCTGGTATTCATAGCTTCAGTTGGGTAACCGATTATAAAGGAAACGAAAGGAAACAATGTTATGTGTGGCTTTGTTCACGAAATCAGACAATGGCGTGCTTTTTGTAAACCAGCATTCTTGAAAATGAGCAACATAATGATTTTTGACTTAACACGGTTTGGAAATAATTTCTTCATATTTTTGGTGTTATCTGTCGTTTACATGTCCTTCCTAATACACAAAAGTACCACCCTCTCCAAACACCTAAATTAGCTAAAAATTTAGGACATGTTACAAAACTATATTGTCTAGAATTTTAGAAGAGTACTTTTAATATTGGCCGGTTATTTTTCACACAGCGACGTTAACTAGGCAATGTACTATTACCTATAACATTTACTAAAACACCAAAGTACGAATATTTCCAAACATCTAAATTAGCTAAAAATTTAGGACATGTTAAAAAACTATATTTTCTAGCACATTAGAAGAGTACTTTTAATATTGGCCGGTTATTTTTCACACAGCGACGTTAACTAGTCATATCCCCATACTGTTAACGTAGGGCTATTTGTAAAGGTCACGCGTCAATGGGAAAGAGCACTGTGTATTGTGTATAGGAAAACGGACAGTAACTGCAGTATGCTCAAATGACTGACAAATTAATGAACTCGTAATCATTTTGCAGCACTTTTTTCATGGCAATTGGCCTCGTTTAAAATCTTCTTCAAAACTAGGACTCAAAAATATTGAGGGTAAGTAAGCCCACTATAAAGAGAGGCAAACAAATGCAGCGCAAGAAATAAAGTTTCAAGTCAGCTCTTGGGATGATGAGAGAATAAGTCATTTCCGATTCCAATCTCAACAGGCTTTCTTTTAAGTTTAAATACTCGATACATAGCATTTTTGATTGAAATTGGTATCACATTGCTTCCAAGTATATTGAATGCATAACAATTTGTTACCATATTTTGATAAACCCCATGGATAAAACCTTAGGATATCACTTAAAAGGGTTTTATCAAAATTGATGGATTGACGCTGTCTTTCAACACTCAATAGTACAATCCGATAGGAACACGGATTGACAGCATCAGTTTTATGCTTATAATTATGTGATTAATCAATTATATATTATGTTATGGTATAAAATAATACTTTCTTTTCTGTCAGATCAAATTGCTTTATTCTAGTTCAAAACCTCCAAGATGAACGCTTTTATCATGTGTAGGTGTAAATATAATGACTACTTGCGTAAGCCGAGATTAACATTTTGTGAATTATAAAGTAATGGCATTGTTCTACGTGAAGATAATATTTCACAGGTACTCTCTGAGAGTTTGCGAACTTTAATACTATATTTTGTAGATAAGTCAATTTACCAAGTCATTTTCCTCTGATTACACAGCGTAAAATGGAATACAAATTATAATACTTAATATTGTAAATTATAATTTTAATTAAAATCCTAACTTATCCATAAGTATGATAAGCAGCGGCGTTTTCAAATCATTACTACCTAATTTCGAGGTATTTGCCAGTTGACGTAATCTAATAGTATACAGCGATTATACATTGTAGTTGGAATCAGCATGGTCGCAGCAGGAGAGGTCCATCTCTCTCGTGTCCTAGATACTAGCTCATGCCCTCTTTATAAAGTTAACAGAGAATAATTATTCCTGAAGTACTATCTACTGTCATGTTTGATTCGTTAAAGGCGTTTGACATTGTAGCACAACTTCCCGCTCTGTAAATAAACAAAATGGGTTTGCCAGTCTTGCTAAGAGTATATCCGATATGCTGTTGCCTACGTGTAGGCATATATTGAGGTACTGGGACTTGAATCGTTTGTACAGATGTTAGGTTTGTTTTGATAGCAACCCCTTTACGATTCTTCATAAGACTTTTCTCATGCACCCTGAATACCGTATATCGAATTATTTTAGTAGGGTTTTTTATTTAAAATTTGTCCTCTACTATCAAAAACAGAGGGGATCATGTATTTGATCTTTCATTCATAGCTTTAAATTCCTCTCAAGGTCGATTAATGAAAAAGAATAAACTGTACATATACAAATCACCAATGTAACTTTTGTCTGCGATAATATGTTTATGTTTAACAAATACAAAATTAAATGGGTTTGTGAAAAAGCTAGCGATTTTAATTTGTTGTGTGCTTTATTGGAGCACGCATATTGTTAACACCCACGTTGGAGCACTCTACTGTTGAATCCATATGTTTTAAGCAAGGGGTTCCCCACGAAACAACACGAATAAACGCATTGATTCTGGCAGTAAATTACCGTTACATGTCAACCATAATGCAATCTACTTTCATTAAAACCCTAGAGTTGATTTTATGTATAGGAACTTGTTTCCCGTTCTGGGTACTTAGTTGTCAAGGAGTCCCCGACAATAAGTAGAATTGACGCTCTACCTGGAGAAGACAGAGCGGCAGTACACTGATATACATTCTTGTTGATAAGCATAAAATATTTGTATAAGAAAGAAAACCTACAAACTCTAGAGAGGTTTCAATAAATGAAAACAAAAAAACCGACGGGTGGTGAAATAAGTTTTTAAATGGATTATGATGTTTGTACCTATAACAAATACGAAATCATGATTAAAAAAAAACTCATTGGATGCACATTGTAAGAATTGCAGTGATTCAATATTGAGACATATCTTTGCAGAGCTACAACCATGGCCAAAATGTGTTGGGACACTTATGGAAAACGTACACTATAGTATGACCTTATTTCCGTTATTATTAACGTGATAAAGTGGAGGTTTCTTTGGTGTCAAGCCTAAACACTTTCCTAACACCCCAACCCTCCCCTTCCCCACCAATCAATGTTGGGTGCCACAAGGCTCGTGTGACCAAAAAGTCGAATTCAACATTGATCGGGGAGTGGAGGGCTTATTTACATTACCCTATCAAACCGTCCCAACACTTATGGCCAGCATTGTCTCTAAGGTAAAAAAAAAATCTAATTTTAAAATGTGTGTTTTGGCCCATATCTCCTCAACCATAGCTTGGATTTTCATCAAATTTTACATGAAAACGGAGAAACTATTTATCTTTTCACTTATATAAAAATTATTGCATTTTCCTCATGTGATTTAGGGATACGGTCACGTTTTATACGCAATATCATGTATTTTACAGTGCGTTCTGAACATTATTAGCCTATGCCAACTACGTATTTTGCGCAAAATGACGTTTTATTTTGAAAGAGTAGTGATTTAATCACCAGAAATACATGATATTTGTTGACAGGAATTGATTGAAGTCTTTTAAAAGAGTGATTTTGGGAAAAAATACTTAAAATTAAAAAAAAGCTAATTTTAGAAGAAAAAAACAAAACTTTAATCATTTTCATCGTTTGCATCAAAAACGTATGTGGTATTTGCAACGAGTATATCGTGTAAATATAATCATAGTCGGCAGGAGTAGGCTTAAATTACATTTTATGACTGAAATTTATTAAAGCGCTTTCAAAGAAACTTATAGTAAGTATAGAAAGTAAAATATAGGTAGACATACAGAAAAAAGAAGGACGGACATTGGCAAAATTAATAGAACGACGAATATAATATGATGAAGGATATTGTAAAATAATAACAAAACAGTCTTTAAAGAGTAAAGAAATCTAAATAAATTCAGGGCTTTTTACAAACCCGTATCACTGCGCCTTTGGCAAATGCATTATCCATTGGCCCCAGGCTGTGTAACTTCAATATGCTTAAACTATAATGTCATGCTAACAACATGCATGTATATAAATATACGCTCTACACGATACAAATGCCAAAAAATACATTTGTACGGCATTTGTTTGACTGTTTATCGTCCGTAGAGCGTATATTTACATATATGCAGGTCTTGAATAGCATTATATACACAGTTTAAGTTGTTAAAGTAATACAGTCTGTGGATAAATGGATACGGCATCTGCCAAAATCAGGCACAGTGGACACGGTTCGAGCCCTGAATTTATTTATATTCTTTCTTTTCTTTTTGTTATTATTTTACAATATCCTTCATCATATCATATTCGTCGTTCAAAAAAATTAATTTTGCCAATGTCCGTCCTTTTTTTTTTCTGTATTTTGTTGCTTCATTTGTGGTAGACTGCGGTAAATTGGGAAAACAAGTGTGCATGGGTTCGATTCCTTTATTTGTTTTTTGATCACGAGATGTTGTGATAACTTTTATTTTCTTCTATAGCTGTAATGTAACATTTTAATTGGTGGAAACAATAATTTTCCATTTTAAAACCCAAGTTTTTGACAGTTAAAGTGACGAATAGTGAACTTAGACAGGGCCAAAATATCGTTTTAAGACATTTTAAGTGACCAGTCCCTAAATTTCAAATGTAGCCATCCAAAAAATTTTTGGTAAAGCCACATGATAAGATCTCTAACTGCTCCAAATTTGGTGTCAATATCATATTTACTTTTTGAGTTATAAGCAAAAAACTGAAATTAGATGATTTTTTCAACTTTTCAAATACAACCATGGCCAAAATGTGTTGGGACACTTATGGAAAACGTACACTATAGTATGACCTTATTTCCGTTATTATTAACGTGATAAAGTGGAGGTTTCTTTGGTGTCAAGCCTAAACACTTTCCTAACACCCCAACCCTCCCCTTCCCCACCAATCAATGTTGGGTGCCACAAGGCTCGTGTGACCAAAAAGTCGAATTCAACATTGATCGGGGAGTGGAGGGCTTATTTACATTACCCTATCAAACCGTCCCAACACTTATGGCCAGCATTGTCTCTAAGGTACAAAAATCTAATTTTAAAATGTGTGTTTTGGCCCATATCTCCTCAACCATAGCTTGGATTTTCATCAAATTTTACATGAAAACGGAGAAACTATTTATCTTTTCACTTATATAAAAATTATTGCATTTTCCTCATGTGATTTAGGGATACGGTCACGTTTTATACGCAATATCATGTATTTTACAGTGCGTTCTGAACATTATTAGCCTATGCCAACTACGTATTTTGCGTAAAATGACGTTTTATTTTGAAAGAGTAGTGATTTAATCACCAGAAATACATGATATTTGTTGACAGGAATTGATTGAAGTCTTTTAAAAGAGTGATTTTGGGAAAAAATACTTAAAATTAAAAAAAAGCTAATTTTAGAAGAAAAAAAACAAAACTTTAATCATTTTCATCGTTTGCATCAAAAACGTATGTGGTATTTGCAACGAGTATATCGTGTAAATATAATCATAGTCGGCAGGAGTAGGCTTAAATTACATTTTATGACTGAAATTTATTAAAGCGCTTTCAAAGAAACTTATAGTAAGTATAGAAAGTAAAATATAGGTAGACATACAGAAAAAAAGAAGGACGGACATTGGCAAAATTAATAGAACGACGAATATAATATGATGAAGGATATTGTAAAATAATAACAAAACAGAAAAGAAAAAGAAATATAAATAAATTCAGGGGCTAGAACCCGTGTCCACTGCGCCTGTGGCAGATGCCGTATCCATTGCGCCACAGAGCTGTGTAACTTCAACAGGCTTAAACTATAATATAATGCTATTCAACATGCATGTATATAAATATACGCTCTACACACGATATACAGTCCAAAAAATACATTTTTACGGCATTTGTTTCATTAACTGAATATTTATCATATAGCAGGTGTTGGCTGACATTGTGCTCCACATTTAGTTCAGTTTTTGTCCGGGATAAATGACTACGGGACAAAATCGGACGGTATACACGTCTTTAAAGAGTAAAGAATTTTAATATAATATTACTTTCTTTTTCTTTTTACAAACGTGTATATCGTTCGTTTTTGTCCCTAAAATCATTTTACACCGGCCCAAAACTGAAATATATGTGGAGCACAAATGTCAGCCAACACCTGCTATATGATAAATATTCAGTTAATGAAACAAATGCCGTAAAAGTGTGATTTGTTTGACTGTTTATCGTCCGTAGAGCGTATATTTATATACATGCATCTTGAATAGCATTATATTACAGTTTAAGCCTGTTAAAGTAATACAGCTCTGTGGTGCAATGGATACGGCATCTGCCACAGGCACAGTGGACACGGGTTCGAGCCCCTGCATTTATCTATATATCTTTTTCTTTTCTTTTTTGTTATTATTTTACAATATCCTTCATCATATCATATTCGTTGTTCTATTAATTTTGCCAATGTCCGTCCTTCTTTTTTTCTGTATTTTGTTGCTTCATTTGTGGTAGACTGCGGTAAATTGGGAAAACAAGTGTGCATGGGTTCGATTCCTTTATTTGTTTTTTGATCACGAGATGTTGTGATAACTTTTATTTTCTTCTATAGCTGTAATGTAACATTTTAATTGGTGGAAACAATAATTTTCCATTTTAAAACCCAAGTTTTTGACAGTTAAAGTGACGAATAGTGAACTTAGACAGGGCCAAAATATCGTTTTAAGACATTTTAAGTGACCAGTCCCTAAATTTCAAATGTAGCCATCCAAAAATTTTTGGTAAAGCCACATGATAAGATCTCTAACTGCTCCAAATTTGGTGTCAATATCATATTTACTTTTTGAGTTATAAGCAAAAAACTGAAATTAGATGATTTTTTTTCAACTTTTCAAATACAACCATGGCCAAAATGTGTTGGGACACTTATGGAAAACGTACACTATAGTATGACCTTATTTCCGTTATTATTAACGTGATAAAGTGGAGGTTTCTTTGGTGTCAAGCCTAAACACTTTCCTAACACCCCAACCCTCCCCTTCCCCACCAATCAATGTTGGGTGCCACAAGGCTCGTGTGACCAAAAAAGTCGAATTCAACATTGATCGGGGGAGTGGAGGGCTTATTTACATTACCCTATCAAACCGTCCCAACACTTATGGCCAGCATTGTCTCTAAGGTACAAAAAATCTAATTTTAAAATGTGTGTTTTGGCCCATATCTCCTCAACCATAGCTTGGATTTTCATCAAATTTTACATGAAAACGGAGAAACTATTTATCTTTTCACTTATATAAAAATTATTGCATTTTCCTCATGTGATTTAGGGATACGGTCACGTTTTATACGCAATATCATGTATTTTACAGTGCGTTCTGAACATTATTAGCCTATGCCAACTACGTATTTTGCGTAAAATGACGTTTTATTTTGAAAGAGTAGTGATTTAATCACCAGAAATACATGATATTTGTTGACAGGAATTGATTGAAGTCTTTTAAAAGAGTGATTTTGGGAAAAAAATACTTAAAATTAAAAAAAAGCTAATTTTTAGAAGAAAAAAACAAAACTTTAATCATTTTCATCGTTTGCATCAAAAACGTATGTGGTATTTGCAACGAGTATATCGTGTAAATATAATCATAGTCGGCAGGAGTAGGCTTAAATTACATTTTATGACTGAAATTTATTAAAGCGCTTTCAAAGAAACTTATAGTAAGTATAGAAAGTAAAATATAGGTAGACATACAGAAAAAAAAAGAAGGACGGACATTGGCAAAAATTAATAGAACGACGAATATAATATGATGAAGGATATTGTAAAATAATAACAAAACAGAAAAGAAAAAGAAATCTAAATAAATTCAGGGGCTCGAACCCGTGTCCACTGCGCCTGTGGCAGATGCCGTATCCATTGCGCCACAGCTGTGTAACTTCAACAGGCTTAAACTATAATATAATGCTATTCAACATGCATGTATATAAATATACGCTCTACGGCACACGATATACAGTGGTTGACAACATTTAGTTCAGTTTTTGTCCGGGATAATGATTACGGACAAAATCGGACGGTATACACGTCTTTAAAGAGTAAAGAATTTTAATATAATATTTTTCTTTTTCTTTTTACAAACGTGTATATCGACGTTTTGTCCTAAATCATTTTACACCGGCCCAAAACTGAAATATATGTGGATCACAAATGTCAGCCAACACCTGCTATATGATAAATATTCAGTTAATGAAACAAATGCCGTAAAAGTGTGATTTGTTTGACTGTTTATCGTCCGTAGAGCGTATATTTATATACATGCATCTTGAATAGCATTATATTACAGTTTAAGCCTGTTAAATAATACAGCTCTGTGGTGCAATGGATACGGCATCTGCCACAGGCACAGTGGACACGGGTTCGAGCCCTGAATTTATTTATATATCTTTTTCTTTTCTTTTTTTTTATTATTTTACAATATCCTTCATCATATCATATTCGTCGTTCTATTAATTTTTGCCAATGTCCGTCCTTCTTTTTTTTTTTTTTTTTTTGCTTCATTTGTGGTAGACTGCGGTAAATTGGGAAAACAAGTGTGCATGGGTTCGATTCCTTTATTTGTTTTTGATCACGAGATGTTGTGATAACTTTTATTTTCTTCTATAGCTGTAATGTAACATTTTAATTGGTGGAAACAATAATTTTCCATTTTAAAACCCAAGTTTTTGACAGTTAAAGTGACGAATAGTGAACTTAGACAGGGCCAAAATATCGTTTTAAGACATTTTAAGTGACCAGTCCCTAAATTTCAAATGTAGCCATCCAAAAATTTTTTGGTAAAGCCACATGATAAGATCTCTAACTGCTCCAAATTTGGTGTCAATATCATATTTACTTTTTGAGTTATAAGCAAAAAACTGAAATTAGATGATTTTTTTCAACTTTTCAAATACAACCATGGCCAAAATGTGTTGGGACACTTATGGAAAACGTACACTATAGTATGACCTTATTTCCGTTATTATTAACGTGATAAAGTGGAGGTTTCTTTGGTGTCAAGCCTAAACACTTTCCTAACACCCCAACCCTCCCCTTCCCCACCAATCAATGTTGGGTGCCACAAGGCTCGTGTGACCAAAAAAGTCGAATTCAACATTGATCGGGGGAGTGGAGGGCTTATTTACATTACCCTATCAAACCGTCCCAACACTTATGGCCAGCATTGTCTCTAAGGTACAAAAAATCTAATTTTAAAATGTGTGTTTTGGCCCTTATCTCCTCAACCATAGCTTGGATTTTCATCAAATTTTACATGAAAACGGAGAAACTATTTATCTTTTCACTTATATAAAAATTATTGCATTTTCCTCATGTGATTTAGGGATACGGTCACGTTTTATACGCAATATCATGTATTTTACAGTGCGTTCTGAACATTATTAGCCTATGCCAACTACGTATTTTGCGTAAAATGACGTTTTATTTTGAAAGAGTAGTGATTTAATCACCAGAAATACATGATATTTGTTGACAGGAATTGATTGAAGTCTTTTAAAAGAGTGATTTTGGGAAAAAAATACTTAAAATTAAAAAAAAAGCTAATTTTAGAAGAAAAAAACAAAACTTTAATCATTTTCATCGTTTGCATCAAAAACGTATGTGGTATTTGCAACGAGTATATCGTGTAAATATAATCATAGTCGGCAGGAGTAGGCTTAAATTACATTTTATGACTGAAATTTATTAAAGCGCTTTCAAAGAAACTTATAGTAAGTATAGAAAGTAAAATATAGGTAGACATACAGAAAAAAAGAAGGACGGACATTGGCAAAAATTAATAGAACGACGAATATAATATGATGAAGGATATTGTAAAATAATAACAAAACAGAAAAGAAAAAGAAATCTAAATAAATTCAGGGCTCGAACCCGTGTCCACTGCGCCTTTAGTTCAGTTTTTGTCCGATATGATTACGGGACAGGACGTGTATACACTTTAAAGAGTAAAAACTTTAATATAATATTACTTTCTTTTTCATTTTTACAAACGCTGTATATCGTTATTTTGTCAAAAAATCATTTTTACGGCCCAAAACTGAATATTTATATATGGAGCACAAATGTCAGCCAACACCTGCTATATGATAAATATTCAGTTAATGAAACAAATGCCGTAAAAGTGTGATTTGTTTGACTGTTTATCGTCCGTAGAGCGTATATTTATATACATGCATCTTGAATAGCATTATATTACAGTTTAAGCCTGTTAAAGTAATACAGCTCTGTGGTGCAATGGATACGGCATCTGCCACAGGCACAGTGGACACGGGTTCGAGCCCCTGAATTTATTTATATATCTTTTTCTTTTCTTTTTGTTATTATTTTACAATATCCTTCATCATATCATATTCGTCGTTCTATTAATTTTGCCAATGTCCGTCCTTCTTTTTTTCTGTATTTTGTTGCTTCATTTGTGGTAGACTGCGGTAAATTGGGAAAACAAGTGTGCATGGGTTCGATTCCTTTATTTGTTTTTTGATCACGAGATGTTGTGATAACTTTTATTTTCTTCTATAGCTGTAATGTAACATTTTAATTGGTGGAAACAATAATTTTCCATTTTAAAACCCAAGTTTTTGACAGTTAAAGTGACGAATAGTGAACTTAGACAGGGCCAAAATATCGTTTTAAGACATTTTAAGTGACCAGTCCCTAAATTTCAAATGTAGCCATCCAAAAATTTTTTGGTAAAGCCACATGATAAGATCTCTAACTGCCCCAAATTTGGTGTCAATATCATATTTACTTTTTGAGTTATAAGCAAAAAACTGAAATTAGATGATTTTTTTCAACTTTTCAAATACAACCATGGCCAAAATGTGTTGGGACACTTATGGAAAACGTACACTATAGTATGACCTTATTTCCGTTATTATTAACGTGATAAAGTGGAGGTTTCTTTGGTGTCAAGCCTAAACACTTTCCTAACACCCCAACCCTCCCCTTCCCCACCAATCAATGTTGGGTGCCACAAGGCTCGTGTGACCAAAAAAGTCGAATTCAACATTGATCGGGGGAGTGGAGGGCTTATTTACATTACCCTATCAAACCGTCCCAACACTTATGGCCAGCATTGTCTCTAAGGTACAAAAAATCTAATTTTAAAATGTGTGTTTTGGCCCATATCTCCTCAACCATAGCTTGGATTTTCATCAAATTTTACATGAAAACGGAGAAACTATTTATCTTTTCACTTATATAAAAATTATTGCATTTTCCTCATGTGATTTAGGGATACGGTCACGTTTTATACGCAATATCATGTATTTTACAGTGCGTTCTGAACATTATTAGCCTATGCCAACTACGTATTTTGCGTAAAATGACGTTTTATTTTGAAAGAGTAGTGATTTAATCACCAGAAATACATGATATTTGTTGACAGGAATTGATTGAAGTCTTTTAAAAGAGTGATTTTGGGAAAAAAATACTTAAAATTAAAAAAAAGCTAATTTTTAGAAGAAAAAAAACAAAACTTTAATCATTTTCATCGTTTGCATCAAAAACGTATGTGGTATTTGCAACGAGTATATCGTGTAAATATAATCATAGTCGGCAGGAGTAGGCTTAAATTACATTTTATGACTGAAATTTATTAAAGCGCTTTCAAAGAAACTTATAGTAAGTATAGAAAGTAAAATATAGGTAGACATACAGAAAAAAAAAGGACGGACATTGGCAAAATTAATAGAACGACGAATATAATATGATGAAGGATGTAATTTGTAAAATATAATATGAAACAGTCCAAAATATTGTACATATTTATTAATGAAATATATAGGTGTTGGTTGATTATTGTGCTCCACATTTAGCTCAGTTTTTGTCCGATAATGACTACGGGACAAATCGACGGTATACACGTCTTTAAAGAGTAAAGAATTTTGATATAATATTACTTTCTTTTTTCTTTTTACAAACGTGTATATCGTTCGTTTTTGTCCCTAAATCATTTTACACCGGCCCAAAACTGAAATATATGTGGAGCACAAATGTCAGCCAACACCTGCTATATGATAAATATTCAGTTAATGAAACAAATGCCGTAAAGTGTGATTTGTTTGACTGTTTATCGTCCGTAGAGCTGTATATTTATATACATGCATCTTGAATAGCATTATATTACAGTTTAAGCACTGTTAAAGTAATACAGCTCTGGGTGCAATGGATACGGCATCTGCCACAGGACAGTGGACACGGGTTCGAGCCCCTGAATTTATTTATATATCTTTCTTTTTCTTTTTCGTGTATATTTTGTTATTATTTTACAATATCCTTCATCATATCATATTCGTCGTTCTATTAATTTTGCCAATGTCCGTCCTTCTTTTTTTTTCTGTATTTTGTTGCTTCATTTGTGGTAGACTGCGGTAAATTGGGAAAACAAGTGTGCATGGGTTCGATTCCTTTATTTGTTTTTTGATCACGAGATGTTGTGATAACTTTTATTTTCTTCTATAGCTGTAATGTAACATTTTAATTGGTGGAAACAATAATTTTCCATTTTAAAACCCAAGTTTTTGACAGTTAAAGTGACGAATAGTGAACTTAGACAGGGCCAAAATATCGTTTTAAGACATTTTAAGTGACCAGTCCCTAAATTTCAAATGTAGCCATCCAAAAATTTTTGGTAAAGCCACATGATAAGATCTCTAACTGCTCCAAATTTGGTGTCAATATCATATTTACTTTTTTGAGTTATAAGCAAAAAACTGAAATTAGATGATTTTTTTCAACTTTTCAAATACAACCATGGCCAAAATGTGTTGGGACACTTATGGAAAACGTACACTATAGTATGACCTTATTTCCGTTATTATTAACGTGATAAAGTGGAGGTTTCTTTGGTGTCAAGCCTAAACACTTTCCTAACACCCCAACCCTCCCCTTCCCCACCAATCAATGTTGGGTGCCACAAGGCTCGTGTGACCAAAAAGTCGAATCCAACATTGATCGGGGGAGTGGAGGGCTTATTTACATTACCCTATCAAACCGTCCCAACACTTATGGCCAGCATTGTCTCTAAGGTACAAAAAATCTAATTTTAAAATGTGTGTTTTGGCCCATATCTCCTCAACCATAGCTTGGATTTTCATCAAATTTTACATGAAAACGGAGAAACTATTTATCTTTTCACTTATATAAAAATTATTGCATTTTCCTCGTGTGATTTAGGGATACGGTCACGTTTTATACGCAATATCATGTATTTTACAGTGCGTTCTGAACATTATTAGCCTATGCCAACTACGTATTTTGCGTAAAATGACGTTTTATTTTGAAAGAGTAGTGATTTAATCACCAGAAATACATGATATTTGTTGACAGGAATTGATTGAAGTCTTTTAAAAGAGTGATTTTGGGAAAAAAATACTTAAAATTTAAAAAAAAGCTAATTTTTAGAAGAAAAAAAACAAAACTTTAATCATTTTCATCGTTTGCATCAAAAACGTATGTGGTATTTGCAACGAGTATATCGTGTAAATATAATCATAGTCGGCAGGAGTAGGCTTAAATTACATTTTATGACTGAAATTTATTAAAGCGCTTTCAAAGAAACTTATAGTAAGTATAGAAAGTAAAATATAGGTAGACATACAGAAAAAAAAGAAGGACGGACATTGGCAAAATTAATAGAACGACGAATATAATATGATGAAGGATATTGTAAAATAATAACAAAACAGAAAAGAAAAAGAAATCTAAATAAATTCAGGGGCTCGAACCCGTGTCCACTGCGCCTGTGGTAGATGCCGTATCCATTGCGCCACAGAGCTGTGTAACTTCAACAGGCTTAAACTATAATATAATGCTATTCAACATGCATGTATATAAATATACGCTCTACACACGATATACAGTCCAAAAAAATACATTTTTACGGCATTTGTTTCATTAACTGAATATTTATCATATAGCAGGTTTGGCTGACATTGTGCTCCACATTTAGTTCAGTTTTTGTCCGGGATAAATGACTACGGGACAAAATCGGACGGTATACACGTCTTTAAAGAGTAAAGAATTTTAATATAATATTACTTTCTTTTTCTTTTTACAAACGTGTATATCGTTCGTTTTTGTCCCTAAATCATTTTACACCGGCCCAAAACTGAAATATATGTGGAGCACAAATGTCAGCCAACACCTGCTATATGATAAATATTCAGTTAATGAAACAAATGCCGTAAAAGTGTGATTTGTTTGACTGTTTATCGTCCGTAGAGCGTATATTTATATACATGCATCTTGAATAGCATTATATTACAGTTTAAGCCTGTTAAAGTAATACAGCTCTGTGGTGCAATGGATACGGCATCTGCCACAGGCACAGTGGACACGGGTTCGAGCCCTGAATTTATTTATATATCTTTTTCTTTTCTTTTTGTTATTATTTTACAATATCCTTCATCATATCATATTCGTCGTTCTATTAATTTTGCCAATGTCCGTCCTTCTTTTTTCTGTATTTTGTTGCTTCATTTGTGGTAGACTGCGGTAAATTGGGAAAACAAGTGTGCATGGGTTCGATTCCTTTATTTGTTTTTTGATCACGAGATGTTGTGATAACTTTTATTTTCTTCTATAGCTGTAATGTAACATTTTAATTGGTGGAAACAATAATTTTCCATTTTAAAACCCAAGTTTTTGACAGTTAAAGTGACGAATAGTGAACTTAGACAGGGCCAAAATATCGTTTTAAGACATTTTAAGTGACCAGTCCCTAAATTTCAAATTTAGCCATCCAAAATTTTGGTAGCCACATGATAAGATCTCTAACTGCTCCAAATTTGGTGTCAATATCATATTTACTTTTTGAGTTATAAGCAAAAAAACTGAAATTAGATGATTTTTTTTTCAACTTTTCAAATACAACCATGGCCAAAATGTGTTGGGACACTTATGGAAAACGTACACTATAGTATGACCTTATTTCCATTATTATTAACGTGATAAAGTGGAGGTTTCTTTGGTGTCAAGCCTAAACACTTTCCTAACACCCCAACCCTCCCCTTCCCCACCAATCAATGTTGGGTGCCACAAGGCTCGTGTGACCAAAAAGTCGAATTCAACATTGATCGGGGGAGTGGAGGGCTTATTTACATTACCCTATCAAACCGTCCCAACACTTATGGCCAGCATTGTCTCTAAGATACAAAAAATCTAATTTTAAAATGTGTGTTTTGGCCCATATCTCCTCAACCATAGCTTGGATTTTCATCAAATTTTACATGAAAACGGAGAAACTATTTATCTTTTCACTTATATAAAAATTATTGCATTTTCCTCATGTGATTTAGGGATACGGTCACGTTTTATACGCAATATCATGTATTTTACAGTGCGTTCTGAACATTATTAGCCTATGCCAACTACGTATTTTGCGTAAAATGACGTTTTATTTTGAAAGAGTAGTGATTTATTCACCAGAAATACATGATATTTGTTGACAGGAATTGATTGAAGTCTTTTAAAAGAGTGATTTTGGGAAAAAAATACTTAAAATTAAAAAAAAAAGCTAATTTTTAGAAGAAAAAAAACAAAACTTTAATCATTTTCATCGTTTGCATCAAAACGTATGTGGTATTTGCAACGAGTATATCGTGTAAATATAATCATAGTCGGCAGGAGTAGGCTTAAATTACATTTTATGACTGAAATTTATTAAAGCGCTTTCAAAGAAACTTATAGTAAGTATAGAAAGTAAAATATAGGTAGAAAAAAAAAAAAAAGAAGGACGGACATTGAAAAAATTAATAGAACGACGAATATAATATGATGAAGGATATTGTAAAATAATAACAAAACAGAAAAGAAAAAGAAATCTAAATAAATTCAGGGGCTCGAACCCGTGTCCACTGCGCCTGTGGCAGATGCCGTATCCATTGCGCCACAGAGCTGTGTAACTTCAACAGGCTTAAACTATAATATAATGCTATTCAACATGCATGTATATAAATATACGCTCTACACACGATATACAGTCCAAAAATACATTTTACGGCATTTGTTTCATTAACTGAATATTTATCATATAGCAGGTGTTGGCTGACATTGTGCTCCACATTTAGTTCAGTTTTTGTCCGGGATAAATGACTACGGGACAAAATCGGACGGTATACACGTCTTTAAAGAGTAAAGAATTTTAATATAATATTACTTTCTTTTTCTTTTTACAAACGTGTATATCGTTCGTTTTTGTCCCTAAATCATTTTACACCGGCCCAAAACTGAAATATATGTGGAGCACAAATGTCAGCCAACACCTGCTATATGATAAATATTCAGTTAATGAAACAAATGCCGTAAAAGTGTGATTTGTTTGACTGTTTATCGTCCGTAGAGCGTATATTTATATACATGCATCTTGAATAGCATTATATTACAGTTTAAGCCTGTTAAAGTAATACAGCTCTGTGGTGCAATGGATACGGCATCTGCCACAGGCACAGTGGACACGGGTTCGAGCCCCTGAATTTATTTATATATCTTTTTCTTTTCTTTTTTGTTATTATTTTACAATATCCTTCATCATATCATATTCGTCGTTCTTTTTTTCCAATGTACGTCCTTCTTTTTTTCTGTATTTTGTTGCTTCATTTGTGGTAGACTGCGGTAAATTGGGAAAACAAGTGTGCATGGGTTCGATTCCTTTATTTGTTTTTTTGATCACGAGATGTTGTGATAACTTTTATTTTCTTCTATAGCTGTAATGTAACATTTTAATTGGTGGAAACAATAATTTTCCATTTTAAAACCCAAGTTTTTGACAGTTAAAGTGACGAATAGTGAACTTAGACAGGGCCAAAATATCGTTTTAAGACATTTTAAGTGACCAGTCCCTAAATTTCAAATGTAGCCATCCAAAAGATTTTTGGTAAAGCCACATGATAAGATCTCTAACTGCTCCAAATTTGGTGTCAATATCATATTTACTTTTTGAGTTATAAGCAAAAAACTGAAATTAGATGATTTTTTTTCAACTTTTCAAATACAACCATGGCCAAAATGTGTTGGGACACTTATGGAAAACGTACACTATAGTATGACCTTATTTCCGTTATTATTAACGTGATAAAGTGGAGGTTTCTTTGGTGTCAAGCCTAAACACTTTCCTAACACCCCAACCCTCCCCCTTCCCCACCAATCAATGTTGGGTGCCACAAGGCTCGTGTGACCAAAAAGTCGAATTCAACATTGATCGGGGGAGTGGAGGGCTTATTTACATTACCCTATCAAACCGTCCCAACACTTAAGGCCAGCATTGTAGGTAATAAAACTAAGTGTACCTAGGGTATAAACTAGGAATTTCTAACAATAGTGACATACAACATGGTGGATACTTTTATTAAAATAGATCAATTTGAAGCATGCTCCAGATTATGATGGGCATTCTGCCTTACCACTTTAACACACACGTCTGAATTCCTACATGTAATGTAGCATCCAGCAGACTCAACAGTCACACAGCTTTTTACCATCACATTAGAAAACAGGTGCTGAACAAGCATTACAGAAGGCGATAAATATCTTGAATACTGCAGCAATATAACCCAATGATATAGCTTGAAGAAATATGGTATGCTTTGCATAAATACACATCAGATTGTCTGTCAACTTGTTGTAGACAAAATGGCCAGTTTATTTTCATTGATGTTTCAGAGGACGTGGGGCTCAAGTTACATTCCCTTTGAATACAAAATTTTGTCAATGTTAGAGAAAATTACAAATAAAGTTAAATATTGTTTGATGCAAAATAAAAAAGTTATACTATCCTAAGGAACTATAATGAGACCTTTAAGTTTTTCACAATATGACATTTGCAAATCAACTTTCCAAGCACAAGACAGTCAAATTCGCTTCTTCAAATTTGTTGCAATTCTAATGTTGGTTTGGTAGTTTATTGATACAGTAAATTGTGTTGGTTGACGCGTTTGCTGCGTGAGAATTCGTGCAATGGTAAAATAATATTACCACCAAAGTTGTCAATGTCATTCGTGAGTTTTAAAACGTGCTGAAGAAAGAAGACGCTTCGCTTATCAGATACTGCTTTACACGTACTTATCAACGATTTAAATTATTTATAGCTATTTCCTTTTTGTTCCAGAAAACAATTGTCGAAGTTTTATTGATAGCACGTGCCTGTTGACTACCGACGACTAAGTTTAGTATTTAGTATATTTATAAGATTTGTAATGGATGTAATTGGATTCGACAGGGCTTTATGTTTTAAAGAGAGTCTCAAAAGATTATTCAAAGTGCCGGTACATGTTACAATCTTTTTAAAGATATCTCAATATTATATGCCTGGAACAATCCCAGCATTCGAGGTTCATTTTATTTTATTTTCAGCAAAGATGGATCTTTAATGTTCTGCATGCTAGCCACAGGCTTAAACATAAAAAGTTCAAGTTTTGAGATATTTTCTCAAAACATCAGTAGCTACCTTAAAAATCATTGAACCAATAATACTAGGCTTGTTTGTACTCATTCTAATGCATTGTTCATGCTGATTCCAGATATGGTCATGATAATTTACAAAAAAATTAAAAAATACATTGAAACTTGTCTGTAGTTGGCATATTTTAAATACTGTGGGACAATGGTACTTGGCCCATGTTACTGGGGCTTATGGAAGCATGGCCATCAAAATTATAGGGGTGGTCTAACCAGGTCACTGGTTCAGAAGCCGCTGTATATAGTAGTCTTAATCATGTTGATTATTGAAGCTTCAAATTCTTATACAAACTACTGTCAAAACTGTCTTTTAATTGTTCATGCGCTCAATGATTTGGATACATATCTCTTATGCACTAATTTGGTATTGTGCCCCATAATGGGGTTTTATTTTGCCGAAAGAGATATATTTTTAATAAAAGGAAGAAAGAATATTGATTGTTAGAAAGTAATTATATCTTCTGATGTATTTGTGATTGATACACTGACACCCAAACCTGAGTACAACTCTGAAATAATCCAGAAGATTTGTTTATAATGTAAGCAGATACAAGCAACGTAATATTTACATAATATAAATTGCCTGTGATACAATCAAGAATATATCGCTACATCTTGGATCAAGTATCGCATTAACCGAGATGAATGCAATATTTGTCTTGATTTTCTCCGATATTACATTTGATATCAAAAGAAAGAACAGCGTTATTCAGTAGTGGCAGGTATAGTTTATTTGTTTTGAAAAATCTATCATAGTCCCTCCATTTTTTAATGTCACAGATTATATTATTGTTATGCCTATCAGACTTAAAACAAGTACCAACATCACTAGCATTGATTCAATGACACTAGTGAGCTAAATGTTGAAGATTGCAAACCAACTTTGAAATTTAGATAAAATCTAAATGATTTGAAATATTATAGAATTAGATCTAAATCTAAAACTTAATTTGGTCCCTAATTACAATCCTGTGAGACTTAAGTCTGTAAAATATAAAGTGTAGTTATAGACTAGGAAATTATATGTAGGACCAGGAAATTATATGTAGTACGGTACACCTGTAAGGTTATCTAGGCCCCTATACACATAGGATTGGCTGATAGCAAGGTAAAGGGTAGTGCCGTAATTATCTGTCATTAGCGGGTACGATTTCCGTATGGCTTGCTCAAATCTCATGACTTTCCTTCGACCGCAAATGCCCTAACCTTAGTATACAGTACAATAAACATCGTATCCGAAGGCAATCTATCTGCCGCATAGTTAAGTATTGCAAATACTATGAGCGTAACAACCTACACATCTGTCACGTGTATCTGGAAATCCCTACCTTATCCAAACATAATGCATTATTACAGTTTATACTTCCGAATTAGCGCTTATTTTTACGGTATAATCGTATCTGTAATCGAGTACATGTAAAGACAAATTTATACAGTTATGACGTGTTAGTGTTAGTGGATATTAATTTTGTCTACCCCACGTGAACCCTCACGTCTTTTTAACACATTGCACGTCCTCATATTATCCTTCTGCACTCTATGATCGGTGCAAGCAACAAACCCAAAAATTGATGAAAGGTAATTTCAAACCAAATTCGCATCTATTATTATCATTAATTTTGAACTGTCTATAAACATACATGTATACTGAGTCCAAACCGGCCTAGCCTAAGTTCAGTGATTTTTGAGGTGGAATTTTAAGTTAGGATAGATTCTTGATAACCAGAATATGTGTACACGTTTTAATATAATAGGTGTATTTTACTTCATGAATTCATGGTGATACACAACCTGCCTACCCTAACCGTGCAAATCATGCTTTGAATACATATTATTCACATAACCCACAGTGTACATGGGAATACCTTGCTGACCGAAAGGGAACATGATTGCCAGATCGAATTTCAAATGCTAATTATGTGTTGTATTGTATTAATTTGGCTTATTAGACGTTACGAAATAGATTTGTTAAGTCAGATATTGACTTATTTGAATGTGGGAAGTGTTTATTTCTGTTAATTTCAACTGGGATGTATTGGGATCATTGCTGTTACATTGATTATGTCGGTACCGCCGTAAGATACGGTTACCTTAGGACATCTATAATCTGATAGATGCACTATGTCATAAAATTCACTGCCACAAATTTACGAGTAAAGTTATTGTTGCTAATTAGTATACATTTATTGTATTTTACTATTGACATAATTACGCAGTAACAAAAATATTGCATAGTATTCTGTTACATTGTTTGCAGGTATCAAATTGTTGAATGTATTGTTGTTAGTAATAAAATGTTGCACATTATATTTAGCGATACCGGGTTAAGTTAATCAATGGTGAAAAGGCACCGCAATTAAGAAGGAAGTCAAAGATCAAAGGAACATACCTCGTAGCTGTTTTGCTTCTTCTAGATCTACAAGCACCTGTCCAGATATCACATCACCAGAATTATAAACCTCCCTGTCATTATCAAAGAGTATTTGAAAAGCTCGAAGCTTCCCCATAATGCTGTCATTACCATTCAAAACAAGATATTACATCGTGAAGTATATATAAAATAATCAACATTTGGAAAGTAAACCCCTATCATAAATGTGTTTCCACATGAATTGAGCCACGCATAACACAGGAATTCAATGTTCCACTTATAGTCCATTTAAATTTTGACACTCTCAAATGACTGACAAATTAATGAACTCGTAATCATTTTGCAGCACTTTTTTCTATGGCAATTGGCCTCGTTTAAAATCTTCTTCAAAACTAGGACTCAAAAATATTGAGGGTAAGTAAGCCCACTATAAAGAGAGACAAACAAATGCAGCGCAAGAAATGAACGTTTCAAGTCAGCTCTTGGGATGATGAGAGAATAAGCCATTTCCGAATCCAATCTCAACAGGCTTTCTTTTAAGATTAATACTCGATACATAGCATTTTTGATTGAAATTGGTATCACATTGCTTCCAAGTATAATGCATAACAATTTGGTACCATATTTTGATAAACCCCATGGATAAAACCTTAGGATATCACTTAAAAGGGTTATATCAAGATTGATGGATTGACGCTGTCTTTCAACACTCAATAAAAAAAAAATCCGATAGGAACACGGATACAATTGAGAGCATCAGTTTTATTCTTATATGTGATTAATCAATTATATTATGGTATAAAATAAAAACTTTCTTTTCATGTCAGATCAAATTGCTTTATTCTAGTTCAAGATGAACACTTTTCCTTTTGTGTAGGTGTAAATATAATGACTACTTGCGTAAGCCGAGATTAACACTTTATGAATTATGAATTAATGGCATTGTTCTACGTGAAGATAATATTTCACAGGTACTATCTGAGAGTTTGCGAACTTTAATCCTATATTTTTGTAGATAATTCAATTTACCAAGTCATTTCCCTCTGATAAGACGGCGTAAAATGGAGTACAAATTGTAATCCTGAATAGCATAAATTATAATTTTAATTAAAATCCAAATTTATCTTAAGCATGATAAGCAGGAGCATATTCACATCATTACTACTTAACTTTGAGGTATTCCCCAGTTGACGCAATCTTAGTATACCCCGATATCTGAGTTTCTTATTTCTTACACGTTGCATGTAGAATCAGCATGGTCTCAGCAGGAGATACCAGGTCGCTGGTTTCGAAGCCGCTGTATATAGTAGTCTTAATCATGTTGATTATTGAAGCTTCAAATTATTATACAAACTACTGTCAAAACTGTCTTTTAATTGTTCATGCGCTCAATGATTTGGATACATATCTCTTATGCACTAATTGGTATTGTGCCCCATAATGGGGTTTTATTTTGCCGAAAGGGATATATTTTTAATAAAAGGAAGAAAGAATATTCATTGTTAGAAAGTAATTATATCTTCTGATGTATTTGTGATTGATACACCGACACCCAAACCTGAGTACAACTCTGAAATAATCCAGAAGATTTGTTTATAATGTAAGCAGATACAAGTAACGTAATATTTACATAATATAAATTGTCTGTGGTACGATCAAGAATATATCGCCACATCCTGGATCAAGTATCGCATTAACCGAGATGAGTACAATATTTGTCTTGATTTTCTCCGATATTACATTTGATATCAAAAGACAGAATAGTGTTATTCAGTAGTGGCAGGTATAGTTTATTTGTTTTACAAAATCTATCATAGTCCCTCCATTTGTTAATGTCACAGATTATGATAATGTTATGCCCAACAGACTTAAAACAAGTACCAACATCACTAGCATTGATTCAATGGCTCTAGTGAGCTAAATGTTGAAGATTGCAAACCAACTGAAATTTAGATAAAATCTAAGTGATTTGATTTAGATTTGGATCTAAATCTAAAACCTAATTTGGTCCCTAATTACCATCCTTTGAGACTAGAGTCTTTCAGATATAGTTGTAGACTAGGAAATTATATGTAGTACGGTACACCTGTAAGGTTATATATGCCCCTATACACATTGACTGATAGCAAGGTAAAGGGTAGTGCCGTAATTATCTGTCATTAGTGGGTACCATTTCCGTATGGCTTGCTCAAATCTCATGACTTTCCTTCGACCGCAAATGCCCTAACCTTAGTATACAGTACAATAAACATCGTATCCGAAGGCAATCTATCTGCCGCATAGTTAAGTATTGCAAATACTAGGAGCGTAACAACCTACACATCTGTCACGTATATCTGGAAATCCCTACCTTATCCAAACATAATGCATTATTACAGTTTATACTTCCGAATTAGCGCTTATTTTTACGGTATAATCGTATCTGTAACTGAGTACATGTAAAGACAAATTTATACAGTTGTGATGTGTGAGTGTTAGTGGATATTAATTTTGTCTACCCCATGTGAACCCTCACGTCTTTTTAACACATTGCACGTCCTCATATTATCCTTCTGCACTCTATGATCGATGCAAGCAACAAACCCAAAAATTGATGAAAAGTAATTTCAAACCAAATTCGCATCTATTATTATCATTAATTTTGAACTGTCTATAAACATACATGTATACTGAGTCCAAACCGGCCTAGCCTAAGTTCAGTGATTTTTGAGGTGGAATTTTAAGTTAGGATAGATTCTTGATAACCAGAATATGTGTACACGTTTTAATATAATAGGTGTATTTTACTTCACGAATTCATGGTGATACACAACCTGCCTACCCTAACCGTGCAAATCATGCTTTGAATACATATTATTCACATAACCCACAGTGTACATGGGAATACCTTGCTGACCGAAAGGGAACATGATTGCCAGATCGAATTTCAAATGCTAATTATGTGTTGTATTGTATTAATTTGGCTTATTCGACGTTACGAAATAGATTTGTTAAGTCAGATATTGACTTATTTGAATGTGGGAAGTGTTTATTTCTGTTAATTTCAACTGGGATGTATTGGGATCATTGCTGTTACATTGATTATGTCGGTACCGCCGTAAGATACGGTTACCTTAGGACATCTATAATCTGATAGATGCACTATGTCAGAAAATTCACTATCACAAATTTACGAGTAAAGTTATTGTTGCTAATTAGTATACATTTATTGAATTTTACTTTTGACATAATTACGCAGTAACAAGAATATTACATAGTATTCTGTTACACTTCGTTACACATACCTCGTAGCTGTTTTGCTTCTTCTAGATCTACAAGCACCTGTCCCGATATCACATCACCAGAATTATAAACCTCCCTGTCATTATCAAAGAGTATTTGAAAAGCTCGAAGCTTCCCCATAATGCTGTCATTACCATTCAAAACAAGATATATCATCGTGAAGTATATATAAAATAATCAACATTTGGAAAAAGCGGGAAGTAAACCCCTATCATAAATGTGTTTCCACATGAATTGAGCCACGTATAACACAGGAATTCAATGTTCCACTTACAGTCCATTTAAATTTTGACACTCTCAAATGGCTGACAAATTAATGAACTCGTAATCATTTTGCAGCACTATTTTCATGGCAATTGGCCTCGTTTAAAATCTTCTTCAAAACTAGGACAAAAAATATTGAGGGTAAGTAAGCCTACTACAAAAAGAGGCAAACAAATGCAA
Source organism: Amphiura filiformis (assembly GCF_039555335.1). Taxonomy (NCBI): domain Eukaryota; kingdom Metazoa; phylum Echinodermata; class Ophiuroidea; order Amphilepidida; family Amphiuridae; genus Amphiura; species Amphiura filiformis. Next base: position 7,036,441 of record NC_092635.1, read on the forward strand.
CGCAAGAAATGAACGTTTCAAGTCAGCTCTTGGGATGACGAGAGAATAAGTCATTTCCAATACGAATCTCAACAGGCTTTCTTTTAAGTTTAAATACTCGATACATAACATTTTTGATTGAAATTGGTATCACATTGCTTCCAAGTATAATGCATAACACTTTGGTACCCTATTTTGATAAACCCCATGGATAAAACCTTAGGATATCACTTAAAAGGGTTTTATCAAATTTGATGTATTGACGCTGTCTTTCAACACTCAATAGTACAATCCGATAGGAACACGGACAGCATCAGTTTTATGCTTATATGTGATTAATCAATTATATTATGGTATAAAATAAAACTTTCTTTTCTGTCAGATCAAATTGCTTTATTCTAGTTCAAAACCTGCAAGAAGAACACTTTTCCTTTTGTGTAGGTGTAAATATAATGACTACTTGCGTAAGCCGAGATTAACATTTTGTGAATTATGAATTAATGGCATTGTTCTGCGTGAAGATATTATTTTACAGGTACTCTCTGAGAGTTTGCGAACTTTAAAACTATATTTTTGTACATAATTCAATTTACCAAATCATTTCCCAAATTGCAATCCTTACTATTACAAATTATAATTTTAATTAAAATCCAAATTTATCATAAGTACGAGTATGATAGGCAGAAGAATATTCACACCATTACTTCTTAATTTCGAGGTATTCGCCAGATGACGCAATCTTAGTGTACCCTGATATCTTAGTTTCTTTGGAATCAGCATGTTCTCAGCAGGAGAGGTCCATCTCTCTCGATGTCCTAGATACTAGCTCATGGCCTCTTTAAGGTAACAGAGAATAATTATTCCTGAAGTACTATCTACTGTCATGTTTGATTTGTTAAAGGCGTTTGACATTGTAGCACAACTTCCCGCTCTGTAAATAAACAAAATGGGTTTGCCAGTCTTGCTAAGAGTATTTAACCGATATGCTGTTGCCTAGGCCTATATGAGGCACTGGGACTTGTTCGTTTGTACAGATGTTAGACTTGTTTTGATAGCAACCCCTTTACGATTCTTAAAGAGAGGCAAACAAATGCAGCGCATGAAATGAACGTTTCAAGTCAGCTCTTGGGATGACGAGAGAATAAGTCATTTCCGATTCGAATCTCAACAGGCTTTCTTTTAAGTTTAAATACTCGATACATAGCATTTTTGATTGAAATTGGTGTCACATTGCTTCCAAGTATAATGCATAACAATTTGGTACCATATTTTGATAAACCCCGTGGATAAAACCTTAGGATATCACTTAAAAGGGTTTTATCAAATTTGATGTATTGACGCTGTCTTTCAACACTCAATAGTACAATCCGATAGGAACACGGATACAATTGAGAGCATCAGTTTTATGCTTATATGTGATTAATCAATTATATTATGGTATAAAATAAAACTTTCTTTTCACGTCAGATCAAATTCCTTTATTCTAGTTCAAGATGAACACTTTTCCTTTTATGTAAGTGTAAATATAATGACTACTTGCGTAAGCCGAGATTAACACTTTGTGAATTATGAATTAATGGCATTGTTCTATGTGAAGATAATATTTCACAGGTACTCTCTGAGAGCTTGCAAACTTTAATACTATATTTTTGTAGATAAATCAATTTACCAAGTCATTTTCTTCTGATTAGACAGCGTAAAATGGAGTACAAATTATAATTCTTAATATTATAAATTATAATTTTAATTCAAATCCAAACGTATCCATAAGTATGATAAGCAGGTGCGTTTTCAAATCATTACTACCTAATTTCGAGGTATTTGCCAGTTGACGCAATCTTAGTATACACCGATTATACATTGTAGTTGGAATCAGCATGGTCTCAGCAGGAGAGGTCCATCTCTCTATTGGTCTAGATTAGTATCTTACGCAAGTAGTCATTATATTTACACCTGATTGGATAGCGTAAAATGTAGTACAAATTGTAATCCTTAATATTATAAATTTTAATTTTAATTCAAATCCAAACGTATCCATAAGTATGATAAGCAGCGGCGTTTTCAAATCATTACTACCTAATTTCGAGGTATTCGCCAGTTGACGCAATCTTAGTAGAGTACCCTGATACCTGAGTTTCTTATTTCTTACACGTTGTATTTAGAATCAGCATGGTCTCAGCAGGAGAGGTCCACCTCTCTCGTGTCCTAAATACTAGCTCATGTCCTCTTTAAGTTAACAGAGAATAATTATTCCTGAAGTACTATCTACTGTCATGTTTGATTTGTTAAAGGCGTTTGACATTGTAGCACAACTTCCCACTCTGTAAATAAACAAAATGGGTTTGCCAGTCTTCCTAAGAGTATAACCGATATGCTGTTGCCTAGGCCTATATGAGGCACTGGGACTTGAATCGTTTGTACAGATGTTAGGTTTGTTTTGATAGCAACCCCTTTACGATTCTTCATAAGACTTTTCCCATGCACCCTGAATACCGTATATTGAATTATTTAAGTAGGGTTCTAATTTAAAATTTGTCTTCTACTATCAAAAACAGAGGGGATCATGTATTTGATCTTTCATTCATAGCTTTAAATTTGATTTTTCATTCACCGCTTTAAATCTCAAGGTCGATTAATGAAAAAGAATAAGCTGTACATATACAAATCACCAATGTAACTTTTGTCTGCGATAATATGTTTATGTTTAACAAATACAAAATTAAATGGGTTTGTGAAAAAGCTAGCGATTTTAATTTGTTGTGTGCTTTATTGGAGCACGCACATTGTTAACACCCACGTCAGAGCACTCTACTGCTGAATCCATATGTTTTAAGCAAGGGGTTCCCCACAAAACAACACGAATAAAAACGCATTGATTCTGGCAGTAAATTACCGTTACATGTCAACCATAATGCAATCTACTTTCATGAAAACCCTAGAGTTGATTTTATGTATAGGAACTTGTTTCCCGTTCTGGGTACTTAGTTGTCAAGGAGTCCCCGACAATAAGTAGAATTGTCGCTCTACCTGGAGAAGACAGAGAGGCAGTACACGTATACATTCTTATTGATAAGCTTAAGAATATTTGTAAAGAACGAAAACCTATAAACTCTAGACAACGTTTATTAGATGAAAACGGACGGGTGGTGAAGTAAGTCATTACGATCAGAGAATTTTGGACCAGATTTTGTCTGTACCTACAAAAATACAAAATAATAATAATAATAAATACTCATTGAATGCTGATAATGTAAGAGTTGCAATGAATCAATATTGAGAGATATCGTTGCAGTGCTAGGTATAAGAACTAAGTATACCTAGGATATAAACTAGGATTTTCTAATAATAGTGACATACAACATGGTGGATACGTTGTATGTAAAATAGACCAATTTGAAGCCTGATCCAGAATAATGATGGGCATTCTTCATTACTACTTTAACACACAAATTCCTACATGTAAATAGCATCCAGCAGACTCAACAGTCACACAGCTTTTTACCATCACATTAGAAAACAGGTGCTGAAAGAGCATTACAGAAGGCGATAAATATCTTGAATACTGCAGCAATATAACCCAATGATATAGCTTGAAGAAATACGGTATAGTTTGTATAAATACACATAAGATTGTCTGTGAACTTGTTGTAGACAAAATGGCCAGTTTAAGATCCAGTTTATTTTCATTGATGTTCATAATGTGTATCTCCATTTCGGCTGCAAATTGGTTCACTACGGCAAGTCAACATTTGAATCAGATATAGTTTTCTATTTCATAGTGTATAAGATTGTAGACATGCCTTATCATTGAACCTTCCACCGATGTTTGACGATGACTATACTTCTGTTGAAATGTGGATTGCTCATTTTTACTGACAATGAGTACAAGGTTTGTTAACTTAATCAGACTAATTACCATTCAAAACAAGATCTTGAAGCTAAAAGTAAATATATAAACTGAAGTGACAAATATAATCAACGTTTGCAAAAGCGGGTAGTAAACCCCTATCCTAAATATGTTTCTACATCAATTGAACCACGCATAACCAAGGAATTCAATGTTCCACTTTGAGTCCATTTAAATTTTGACACTCTCAAATGACTGACAAATTAATGAACTCGTAATCATTTTGCAGCACTTTTTTCATGGCAATTGGCCTCGTTTAAAATCTTCTTCAAAACTAGGACTCAAAAATATTGAGGGTAAGTAAGCCCACTATAAAGAGAGACAAACAAATGCAGCGCAAGAAATGAACGTTTCAAGTCAGCTCTTGGGATGATGAGAGAATAAGTCATTTCCGAATCCAATCTCAACAGGCTTTCTTGTAAGTTTAAATACTCGATACATAGCATTTTTGATTGAAATTGGTATCACATTGCTTCCAAGTATAATGCATAACAATTAGGTACCATATTTTGATAAACCCCATGGATAAAACCTTAGGATATCACTTAAAAGGGTTATATCAAAATTGATGGATTGACGCTGTCTTTCAACACTCATAGTAGAATCCGATAGGAACACGGATACAATTGACAGCAACGGTTTTATGTTTATATGTGATTAATCAATTATATTATGGTATAAAATATTAAAAAAACTTTCTTTTCTGTCAGATCAAATTGCCTTATTCTAGTTCAAAACCTGCAAGATGAACGCTTTGATCATGTGTAGGTGTAAATATAATGACTACTTGCGTAAGCCGAGATTAATATTTTCTTAATTATAAATTAATGGCATTGTTTTACGTGAAGATAATATTTCACAGGCACTCTCGGAGAGCTTGCAAACTTTAATAATACTATATTTTTGTAGATAATTCAATTTACCAACTCATTTCCCTCTGATAAGATGGAGTACAAATTGTAATCCTGAATATTATAAATTATAATTTTAATTAAAATTTAAACTTATCCATAAGTATGATAAGCAGGGGCGATTTCAAATCATTACTATCTAATTTCAAGGTATTTGCCAGTTCACGCAATCTTAGTATATACACTGATATGGTCTCAGCGGGAGAGGTCCACCTCTCTCTTGTCCTAGATACTAGTTCATGGCCTCTTTAAGTTAACAGAGAATTATGAATAATTATTCCTGAAGTACTATCTACTGTCATGTTTGATTTGTTAAAGGCGTTTGACATTGTAGCACAACTTCCCGCTCTGTAAATAAACAAAATGGATTTGCCAGGCTTGCTAAGAGTATAACCGATATGCTGTTGGCTAGGCATATATGAGGCATTGAGACTTGAATCGTTTGTATAGATGTTAGGTTTGTTTTGATAGCAACCCCTTTACTTCATGAGATTTTTCTCATGAACTCTGAATAGATCGAATTATTTTAGGAGGGTTTTCATTTAAAATTTGTCCTCTACTATCAAAAACAGAGGGGATCATGTATTCATTTTTCATTCATAGTTTTAAATTCATCTCAAACACGATTAATGAAAAAGAATAAACTGTACATATACAAATCACCAATGTAACTTTTTCTGCGATAGTATGTTTAACAAATACAAAATTAAATGGGTTTGTCAAAAAGCTAGCGATTTTAACTTGTTGTGTGCTTTATTGGAGCACGCACATTGTTAACACCCACGTGGAGCACTCTACTGATGAATCCATATGTTTTAAGCAAGGGGTTCCCCACGAAACAACACGAATAAACGCATTGATTCTGGCAGCAAATTACCGTTACATGTCAACCATAATGCAATATACTTTCATTAAAACCCTAGAGTTGATTTTATGTATAGGAACTTGTTTCCCGTTCTGGGTACTTAGTTGTCAAGGAGTCCCCGACAATAAGTAGAATTGTCGCTCTACCTGGAGAAGACAGAGAGGCAGTACACTGATAAACATTCTTGTTGATAAGCATAAAAATATTTATAAAAGAAAGAAAACCTATAAACTCTAGAGAATTTTTATTAGATGAAAACGGACGCGTGGTAAAGTTAGTCAATACAATCACATAATTTTGGACCAGATTATGATGTCTGTACCTACAAAAAATGCGAAATGATAATTATAATAATAATAAATACTCATTGGATGCTGATAATGTAAGAATTGCAATGAATCAATATTGAGAGATATCGTTGGTAGTATTAGAACTAAGTATACCTAGGGTATAAACTAGGATTTTCTAATAATCATGATAATAGTGACATACAACATGGTCGATAATTTGTATGTAAAATAGATCAATTTGAAGCATGCTACAGATTATGATTGACATTCTGCCTTACTACTTTAGCACACACGTCTAAATTCCTACATGTAATGTAGCATCCAGCAGACTCAACAGTCACATAGCCTTTACCACACAAATCATGCACAACGCCCGATGTTAGACGATGAGTCGATGACCATACTTCTGTTGAAATGTGGATTGGTCATTTTTACCGACAATGAGTACAAGGTTTGTTGACTTAATCAGACGAATTACCATTCAAAACAAGATCTTGAAGCTAAAAGTAAATATATAAACTGAAGTGACAAATATAATCAACGTTTGCAAAAGCGAGAAGTAAACCCCTATCCTAAATATGTTTCTACATAAATTGAGCCACGCATAACCCAGGAATTCAATGTTCCACTTACAGTCCATTTAAATTTTGACACTCTCGAATGACTGACAAATTGATGAACTCGTAATCATTTTGCAACACTTTTTTCATGGCAATTGGCCTCGTTTAAAATCTTCTTCAAAACTAGGACTCAAAAATATTGAGGGTAAGTAAGCCCACTATAAAGAGAGGCAAACAAATGCAGCGCAAGAAATGAACGTTTCAAGTCAGCTCTTGGGATGATGAGAGAATAAGTCATTTCCGATTCGAATCCCAACAGGCTTTCTTTTAAGTTTAAATACTCGATACATAGTATTTTTGATTGAAATTGGTATCACATTGCTTCCAAGTATAATGCATAACAATTTGGTACCATATTTTGATAAACCCCATGGATAAAACCTTAGGATATCACTTAAAAGGGTTACATCAAAGTTGATGGATTGACGCTGTCTTTCAACACTCAATAGTACAATCCGATAGGAACACGGATACAATTGACAGCATCAGTTTTATGCTTATATGTGATTAATCAATTATATTATGGTATGAAATAAAAACTTTCTTTTCATGTCAGATCAAATTGCTTTATTCTAGTTCAAAACCTGCAAGATGAACGCTTTGATCATGTGTAGGTGTAAATATAATGACTACTTGCGTAAGCCGAGATTAACATTTTGTGAATTATAAATTATTGGCATTGTTCTACGTGAAGATAATATTTCACAGGTACTCTCTGAGAGCTTGCAAACTTTAATACTATATTTTTGTAGTAATTCAATTTACCAAGTCATTTTCCTCTGATAAGACAGCGAAAAATGGAGTACAAATTAATCCTTAATACCGTATTATAAATTTTAATTAAAATGCAAACTTATTCATAAGTATGATAAGCAGCGGCGTTTTCAAATCATTACTACCTAATTTCGAGGTATTTGCCAGTTGAGGCAATCTTAGTTACGCCGATTATACATTGTATTTGGAATTAGCATGGTCTCAGCAGGAGAGGTCCATCTCTCACTTGTCCTAGATACTAGTACATGCCCTCTTTATATGTAAGTTAACAGAGAATAATTATTCCTGAAGTACTATCTACTGTCATGTTTGATTTGTTAAAGGTGTTTGACATTGTAGCACAACTTCCCGCTCTGTAAATAAACAAAATGGGCTTGCCAGGCTTGCTAAGAGTATAACCGATATGTTGTTGTTGCCTAGGCCTATATGAGGCACGGGGACTTGAATCATTTGTACAGATGTTAGGTTTGTTTTGATAGCAATCCCTTTACGATTCTTCATGAGACTTTTCTCATGCACCCTGAATACGGTATATCGAATTATTTTAGTAGGGTTTTTTATTTAAAATTTGTCCTCTACTATCAAAAACAGAGGGGATCATGTATTTGGTCTTTCATTCATAGCTTTAAATTCCTCTCAAGGTAGGAAGCATAAAAATATTTGTATAAGAAAGAAAACCTATAAACTCTAGAGAGGTTTCATTAAATGAAAACAAAAAAACCGACGGTAGGTGAAATAAGTTGTTAAATGGATTATGATGTTTGTACCTATAAAAAATACGAAATCATGATTTAAAAAAATACTCATTGGATGCAGATTGTAAGAATTGCAGTGATTCAATATTGAGACATATCTTTGCAGAGCTAGGTAATAAAACTAAGTGTACCTAGGGTATAAACTAGGAATTTCTAATAATAGTGACATACAACATGGCGGATACTTTGTATGTAAAATAGATCAATTTGAAGCATGCTACAGATTATGATGGGCATTCTGCCTTACTACTTTAACACACACGTCTGAATTCCTACATGTAATGTAGCATCCAGCAGACTCAACAGTCACATAGCTTTTTACCATCACATTAGAAAACAGGTGCTTAACAAGCATTACAGAAGGCGATAAATATCTTGACTACTGCAGCAATGATATAGCTTGAAGAAATACGGTATGCTTTGCATAAATACACATCAGATTGTCTGTGAACTTGTTGTAGACAAGTTTATTTTCATTGATGTTTCAGAGGACGTGGGGCTCAAGTTACATTCCCTTAGCGAATTTGAATACAAAATTTTGTCAATGTTAGAGAAAATTGCAAATAAAGTTAAATATTATTTGATGCAAAATAAAAAGTTATACTATCCTAAGGAACTATAATGAGACCTTTAAGTTCTTCACAATATGACATTTGCAAAACAATGTAAAACTTTCCAAGCACAAGACTTCTTCAAATTTGTTGCAATTCTAATGTTGGTTTGGTTGTTTATTGATACAGTAAATGTGTGTTGGTTGACGCGTTTGCTGCGTGAGAATTCGTGCAATGGTAAAATAATATTACCACCAAAGTTGTCAATGTCATTCGTGAGTTCAAAAATGTGCTGAAGAAAGAAGACGCGGGGACGCTTCGTATCAGGTACTGCTTTACACGTGCTTATCAACGACTTAAATTATTTATAGCTATTTCCTTTTTGTTCCAGAAAACAATTTCCGAAGTTTTATTGATAGCACGTGCCTGTTGACTACAGACAACTAAGTTTAGTGTTTAGTATATTTATAAGATTTGTAATGGATGTAATTGGATTCGACTGGGCTTTATTTTTTAAAGAGAGTCTCAAAAGATTATTCAAAGTCCCGGTACATGTCACAACCTTTTTAAAGATATCTCAATATTATAGGCCTGGAACAATCCCAGCATTCGAGGTTCATTTTACTTTATTTTCAGCAAAGATGGATTTTTAATGTTCTGCGTGCTAGCCACAGGCTTAAACATAAAAAGTTCACGTTTTGAGATATTTTCTCAAAACATCAGGAGCTACCTTAAAAATCATTGAACCAATACTAGGCTTGTTTGTACTCATTCTAATGCATTGTTCATGCTGATTCCAAATATGGTCATGATAATTTACAAAAAAATAAAAAATACATTGAAACTTGTCTGTAGTTGGCATATTTTAAATATTGTGGGACAATGGTACTTGGCCCATGTTTCTGGGGCTTATGGGAGCATGGCCATCAAAATTATAGGGGTGGTCCAACCAGGTCACTGGTTCAGAAGCCGCTGTATATAGTAGTCTTAATCATGTTGATTATTGAAGCTTCAAATTCTTATACAAACTACTGTCAAAACTGTCTTTTAATTGTTCATGCGCTCAATGATTTGGATACATATCTCTTATGCACTAAGTTGGTATTGTGCCCCATAATGGGGTTTTATTTTGCCGAAACAGATATATTTTTAATAAAAGGAAGAAAGAATATTGATTGTTAGAAAGTAATTATATCTTCTGATGTATTTGTGATTGATACACTGACACCCAAACCTGAGTACAACTCTGAAATAATCCAGAAGATTTGTTTATAATGTAAGCAGATACAAGCAACGTAATATTTACATAATATAAATTGTCTGTGATACAATCAAGAATATATCGCTATATCTTGGATCAAGTATCGCATTAACCGAGATGAGTGCAATATTTGTCTTGATTTTCTCCGATATTACATTTGATATCAAAAGAAAGAACAGCGTTATTCAGTAGTGGCAGGTATAGTTTATTTATTTTGAAAAATCTATCATAGTCCATCCATTTTTTAATGTCACAGATTATATTATTGTTATGCCTATCAGACTTAAAACAAGTACCAACATCACTAGCATTGATTCAATGACACTAGTGAGCTACATGTTGAAGATTGCAAACCAACTTTGAAATTTAGATAAAATCTAAATGATTTGAAATATTGTAGATTTAGATCTAAATCTAAAACCTAATTTGGTCCCTACCCAGCAAACACAAAACGTTTTCGACATCATTCGCAAAATGTTATAAAAGGTTGTCAGAAAACGTTTAAATGTCGGGTTATATAAAGGGTATATTAAGAGTATAAAACGTTTTCATAACCTTAAAAACATTTTTAATAATCTACTGCTCAGCAAACAAAAATGTTTTACAGAAAACGTTTAAATGTCGGGTTATATAAAGGGTATAAATACGTTTTAATAACATTCCAAAAACATTCTTGAAAACTTGATACAAAACGTTCTAAACAGAATGTTATTTTGGGGTTGAAAAAATATTTTACGAAAAATGTTTGCCCAAAACATTTTCAATAACGTTTTAAAAACGTTTTCATGACCTTTATATAACCCGACATTTAAATGTTATTAAAAGGTTTTGAAAAAACATTTTAAGAACATTTCTGTGTTTACTGGGTTCAAATATTTTAACATAATGTTATTTAAGTATTGACAAAATATTTGGCAAAAATGTTTGCAAAAATAGTTTACAATAACATTTTTGAAAACATTAAAAAATATTGTTGTAGTGTGTTTTCATACAAAACGTTTTAAAACGTTATCATGACCTTTATATAACCCGACATTTTAATGTTATTAAAACATTTTTACCTAAACCAAAAGCCGAAATATAACGTATTTAAAACGTTTTTGTGTTTGCTGGGTAATTACTATCCTTTGAGACTGAAGTCTTTCAGATATAAAGTGTAGTTGTAGACTAGGAAATTATATGTAGTACGGTACACCTGTAAGGTTATCTAGGCCCCTATACACATAGGATTGGTTGATAGCAAGGTAAAGGGTAGTGCCGTAATTATCTGTCATTAGCGGGTACGATTTCCGTATGGCTTGCTCAAATCTCATGACTTTCCTTCGACCGCAAATGCCCTAACCTTAGTATACAGTACAATAAACATCGTATCCGAAGGCAATCTATCTGCCGCATAGTTAAGTATTGCAAATACTAGGAGCGTAACAACCTACACATCTGTCACGTATATCTGGAAATCCCTACCTTATCCAAACATAATGCATTATTACAGTTTATACTTCCGAATTAGCGCTTATTTTTACGGTATAATCGTATCTGTAATCGAGTACATGTAAAGACAAATTTATACAGTTATGATGTGTTAGTGTTAGTGGATATTAATTTTGTCTACCCCATGTGAACCCTCACGTCTTTTTAACACATTGCACGTCCTCATATTATCCTTCTGCACTCTATGATCGATGAAAGCAACAAACCCAACAATTGATGAAAAGTAATTTCAAACCAAATTCACATCTATTATTATCATTAATTTTGAACTGTCTATAAACATACATGTATACTGAGTCCAAACCGGCCTAGCCTAAGTTCAGTGATTTTTGAGGTGGAGTTTTAAGTTAGGATAGATTCTTGATAACCAGAATATGTGTACACGTTTTAATATAATAGGTGTATTTTACTTCATGAATTCATGGTGATACACAACCTGCCTACCCTAACCGTGCAAATCATGCTTTGAATACCTATTATTCATATAACCCACAGTGTACATGGGAATACCTTGCTGACCGAAAGGGAACATGATTGCCAGATCGAATTTCAAATGCTAATTAGGTGTTGTATTGTATTAATTTGGCTTATTCGGCGTTACGAAATAAATTTGTTAAGTCAGATATTGACTTATTTGAATGCGAAGTGTTTATTCCTGTTAATTTCAACTGGGATGTATTGGGATCATTGCTGTTACATTGATTATGTCGGTACCGCCGTAAGATACGGTTACCTTAGGACATCTATAATCTGATAGATGCACTATGTCATAAAATTCACTGCCACAAATTTACGAGTAAAGTTATTGTTGCTAATTAGTATACATTTATTGTATTTTACTTTTGACATAATTACGCAGTAACAAGAATATTGCATAGTATTCTGTTACACTGTTTGCAGGTATCAAATTGTTGAATGTATTGTTGTTAGTAATAAAATGTTGCACATTATATTTAGAGATACTGGGTTAAGTTAATCAATGGTGAAAAGGCACCGCAATTAAGAAGGAAGTCAAAGATCAAAGGAACATACCTCGTAGCTGTTTTGCTTCTTCTAGATCTACAAGCACCTGTCCCGATATCACATCACCAGAATTATAAACCTCTCTGTCATTATCAAATAGTATTTGAAAAGCTCGAAGCTTCCCCATAATGCAGTCAGCTAATTATATCCACACGAAATAGCAAAATATACGGATCAATATGATGACGATGATTTTTTTACGGATGGTCAAGAAAACAGAAGTACACATAAGTAGTAATCCCGGCTGCGGTAAGCGTACATTAGCACCACGTATTGAATTCAACACGGCGGCGCACACTTTTTGGAGTAGAGCAGTGCTAGGTATCTACATACGTAATACGTAAGGTATGTTGTTTGGTGTTTTGTATAGGCTGGCAATGGGATGAGAAAAGCAGTAGGGAGCAATACAGCACTTGCTGAAGGTTGTGTTCAACTCAATTCACGACAAAGTCCCAGGTGGCGCGCTGTAGGAAACCTATAAAGCAATATTGCTGGCTAATCAGTTCAATACAAGCATACGAGCAGTATAGAGCACTCACACAGCACAGTGTGGTAATAACAATCCGTAATCGTGTATAAATGGAGTAATTTGGAGGAAATTTTAAAGACGATGAGTAGTCGTAGTAGACTAATGGGGGAGATAGTACATTAACGTTCACTCACAGCTCTAATGATGCACAAAGATGACGGCATGATTATGTATACCGAATTCAACACACTATTTCGTCACTTGTTTAACAGAGAGTCGCTTACATTCAAAGTGTTTTCAATACCGATGAAATAACTCTGTGATGGTAACACAAATAACACTGTCAATTGTAGGTTCTCTGCAGATTGAATCAGAATCAAAACAAAAACACGATCTGACCTCAGTGTCCGGACCATGATACAGGAAAGTGTGTCACAAAATCACTGAAATCGATTTTAAGACGTTTGCAATGTAAACAGTGCTGCAAGGCTGTATTGATTGATGTAAGAAAAACAACTTGTACTGCAAGTCAGTTCGTAGAGTTGTTTTTGTCAACGTGTTGAGAAATTGTGATATCGTTTGATCGCCACATAATGATTTGAATTTTTGCGATGCAGGGTGAAGGGAGGATGTCTGGTTTATTTGTTTATTTGTTATTCTATAACATATCTATAGCAATCATTAAGAAACTTGTTGCATTCAAATACTTCTTTTAATCAGAAAAAATTATTATTATTGTTATTACGGCACAGGGTAGCACTGTATATTATTGTGTGATTAAGCAGTTGCCACATATTTTTTATTTTGGCAACTGACCCCTCCATTCTGGAATTATAATAATTTGAACATTATACCTCATTGGTTATCCAGTCCACGAGTCGTAAATAATGTGTATATTGAACCATCTTTGATTGAACCATTCATGCCAAATACCCAGTGATTGATACTTCAGGTAAAGCTTATTGAAAGCTTCGAAGCAGTTACAACCAAAATTCAAAAAAGTGTATATAAACTGCGTTATTATTCAGTTATATAAATTCTTTCTTGTTTTGGATCGGATAGCGACGTTTGCACAGTATTTTTGTGGAGCCTGAGAGCACACCAGACACACCAGATCACACTGTAACGTGTCAATAAAAAGCAATTGTGTGTATACTGAAAGCTGACCAATCAGCAGCTCTTATACAAACATACCCACTGCTTAATGCTTTGTTCTCATGAATTCTACCTCTAAACATGACAATTTTTATCCTATGATTGCAGAAAACTGAACGCTTTTCTGGTAACCATTAAGGGAGGTGTAAAGAGCGAACCGTGGTTTGGATTCCAGAGGGAGGGTGTATGTAAGAGGCACAGCCATCAGAAAATGAATAACTGAGATCGCGCGCCAAATAAACTTACTGCAGTAATTTTCCAAGTCAAAATTAGTCATAGGTGGGAATCGAACCCTGAACCTTTCGATTCTGAATCAACGGATAGTACCACTAAGCCAACTTCCTATCTGCATTAAAACCTGTGATATTAATTCTTGATAAATGCTTCAACGGAAAATCAATACTAATGTACGTTGTCATTCAAAATCAAATAGAAGTCCCACAACTAAAGTAGCAATCGATAAATCTGCTCACTCAATCATCAAATAATCAATCGAAAAATAAATAAATAAATAAATAAAATAAATAAATAAATAAATAAATAAATAAATAAATAAATAAATAAATAAATAAATAAATAAATAAATAAATAAATAAATAAATAAATAAATAAGTAATACAAAAGAAATTATAAATTAGTTTTTTTAGGCCAAACGCTGGAAAAATAAAGCAGCATAAGAAAAGTGATAGACGCACGTGCACGGTTTCGAACAAGCGACGCTCAGCATAGCACCTAATAAATGACAACGCCTTAGACCGCTCGGCCACAGAATCACACATTCTATTCAATGTCAAAGAAATATATTAACCTTTAACGTTAAGCAATATTGGCACATGACACGGGCACATGTCTGCGGGTAAAGATTCTGCATAGTAGAAAGGCGCACAAAGGGTCTATCCCTGAAGTCATACTAACCAAATGGTCATTGACATGTGTGACCCGGCAGCACAAACGAGCCGTAAATTCCCTAAATTGTATTCTGAGTTATGGTGTAAAATGTGTACGAAGGTCGTATTCATCGGTCACTTAAGCTGGCGCGACATCTGTCTTATTTGGATAGTCACAACACCAATCAATAATCCTATTATTGAAGTGGATAATAAGCTTCTACCTTAGATGGCTATAGAACTTTTAATAGCTCTGGTCTTTGTTTGCTTTTGCTTAATCCTTTTCAAGTGGTGGGTTATTTGTATAGGTATGCATAACCAACAATTAACAATGAGAGAACCTTCTTAAACCTCGTTGACTTGGGGATGATTTGAAATGACCGCCAATTATGACTGTTTGATATTTATTGCCAGCAATGTGGAAAAAGAGACACACATAGAAACCAAAAAAGCTATAATTTTGTTGAAGGAGCAAAGTTTAACTAACCATAACTCCGCTTCTGGATATCGTTTGAAGTCAAATGATATACCATTTTTAAGTTTATGATGTTTATTTTTTAAACACGAAATAAAACAAAATTGACCGGGGGAGGAATTTACGGCTCATTCGCCGTGGACGGTCACATGTAACCAATTCTTTGTATACCAGCTACAGTCAACATATACAAAGAAGTATATTATTAGGCGTAGACGCAATCATCAATGCGGGAAGTATAAAACCATACTCGCCACTCGTGTACTTGTTTGAGTCCACGGCTATTCCGAAAACAGCATTGAACCCGGAATTCATAGGTAGATTTGGGTTGTTACATGCAGATACTTTCTCACAAACACACCCCTCTACACACACCCCCACATCTACAAACATACCCCCACCCCCCCACACACACATCCACACACTTTCCCCTCTCTCTCTTCTCATTTCTTTCGAGTAATAAATAACTTGAATAAGAGTAAACTAAGCTGTATTGGAAGTCATACAGCTTTCTATCGATCCTCCTGCATGCGATAATCACATGAATAGATGTGTATATATCACTCGAATGTCTATATTATTTTGTAATCTTGGTGGAAATAATTCGATGGTCTATATTTTTTTCACAGGGAAATAAGCTTAGGATTATTGGATTTTTGAAACACGCTTTTAAATGTTCGATATATATCTGCTCGTGAATATTACACTGCGAAATTTAAACATTTCTTTTGTATACTTAGATCAGGTTACTTCAAACCAAGCGATTATGCGTTCACATGAACTTAAATGAACACCGAAACTACATGCTACAAGTTTTCTAACAAAGGGTACAGACTAGACAAAGATATCGATAATGACGTTAGTCAACAGCTTAGGCAGGATGCTAGGACACCACGTGACCAAAACCAATACTGAAACTCAATACTTGAAACGACCGATTGCCAAATTGAATCAAGCCAACCACATGTGCAAGTCATAAAATTCGTAATGTAGCGAGTCTAGCTTGGTGTAATTGGTTTGCTAGTTTGTCAGTGACTTGGTACTTTTGTACAACTATTGTCTTATCTGTGTGATTGATAACATGGTCGATCGATTGCGTAATCGATATTTCCTTTGATGCCGAATTGACTTGTCGACCGACTATTCATTAAAAAAAAATGGTCCCATTGTTTTGGACAAAAGTGTTCCGCCATTAAACTGGTAACTGACCCGACAGCATATTAACACTTTACAGAGCAGGCGAGTATCAGTAAGTGACAACAACAAAAGCATGTGTAAGCGAACCACTTGAGAAAGTAGCATTGTTACCATTAGCGTCAATCTGGCTGAAAGGAACAAAAATGGGTTATTTTGCCAAAAGGTTGGGGGTCACGTCCCCCTGCCCCCTGGATTGACGTCCATGGTTGTTATTACAGCCCAAGCTTTGATACTTTACATAGCGTGCATCATGTATATATGTTTTGTAGCTCAGAGCAACTTCAACTTCAGAATCGATGATTAAAGTTTTTGACATAAAGATCATAAAATTATAAAACTGCGAGAGCAATTAGATTAATAATCAAGTTTTTCAAATATACATTTCAGAAGTACACACTTAATATAGCGCAGGTTTAATAATTATACAAAATATGGTCTTCATTTTATAAACAACATGTAATCAATGACCACCAGTATCCCGACCAGTATGCTCCAACCTAGGGCAAGATTATTAACTTAGACACTTTGTATTGTTAAGGCAGGAATAGACATTTCCCATACCATTACGCTGACTTCCGCAACAATGTGTTTTAATTAAATTTAACACTTCAAATAATTCGTCGTAATTTTATTTTTTCCATTTACATGTATAACATTTACGTTCACAAAACATGACTTTAAATATATAATAGAAAATGGCGTGTGCTACAACTGCTGTAATGGTGAGTGTATATTGATTACGTCGCTAAGCTTTGAGCACCGCGCCATCATCTGGTGTAATAGATTTGCTGTGAGGAGTGTAAAGAGATATGAACAGTAATTTGGCGGCAAAAAGCAGGGTTTCTTAAATGAAAACCAAACCAAAGAGCTGTTCATACCAAAAGTTTTTCAAGTAAAAAAGTGAATAATATTGCAAGTATGATGGCAGCCTTAGGGTATTCTATTTTACGAAGAAAACGGTATCGAATCGAATTCAGTAATCTGGTAAAGTTTTCTTAAACCACAAAATACGTATTGTTTCAAAATATTGACAATTTTGTTTTCGTTTTAAGACAAAAAGTGGTTCAAAAAGGATCAAAGTTTGATTTTTTTCAATTTCGACCAACATTTTTGATATTGTAAAGTACAGAAATAGTATAAGAATCTAATTTTAAAATTTGAGAAAACAATTTCTAGATTTATGTCTTTAGAACATAAACATGCAGTTTTTCATCGATTTACAAATTAAAGCCATATTATAACATTTCTGTAAAAATAGATTAGTATTTATTTTCCATAAAATGTTAGCTTTTACTGTCAGAAATGTCCCCTTTTAATTTTGAGCCGAACAAGTGAGGTAAAGCATAAAAATTGGAATTTACTACTAGCGCCCATGCATGTTACTCCCGCGGTTGTAATACGGTACGATCCTCTGGGTGTGTGTGTATGTGTATCCCGCACGCCGTGTACGTACTGTGCATACGTGTTCGACTAATATTTCCATCGTAATAATAAAACGCCGGTTCCAGCGTTTTATTCAAAATCTCGGATTTTGACAAAACTACAACATCGAAAGTCTTGATTTTTGCAGAGTATCTTTATTGACTAAAATACATTACAATCGTGTAAAAACCCGAATTTAAAAAGTTTTTGAGGGCGTTCTCCTCAGCAAATGTTATAATATATGACTTTAAATCCAATAACGCAAGAACTAACAGATGTATCAAAATGTAAATGCCGTTTTTTTTTTTTTCAGACAATTTCCAATAGGATCATACATCACTTGTTACAAATATATTCCGAGTTTTGAATTTTTTAAATTAGTCTAAAGATGGCGGCACGCACGCAGCCTGCGCTTCCAAAATTACAACATTAGTCCTGCAACCATTTTTACATATGAGATAATTCAAAAATGTTTTATCAAATGAGCTCTGGTTTTCTAAATTAGGTTAGCACTAAAATACTTGTTTTGAATATCACAACGTTCGTTGAGGCCCGATGATTATGCTGCTTTCTTTGTTAAACATCAAATGGACAAACTAAACAGAATTCGAAATTTCTTTTCTGTATGAATTTAATAGACAATTTTGCTCCCATGAGTGTTTGGAATGACCTTCTGTTTTATCAATTTTATCTCGTTTTATTTAATTCTTCATCTTCTAGACTTGATGGCAATATATGTTTATAAAAAGCTTTCATTTCTATTATCTCCTGTACTGATATACAGGGTGATTCAAGTAAATTCATGTTTGTGGGGCTTTTGTACAAAATCTAGAAGGAATCCAGTGTAATTGAAAATATTATTGAAAAGAGCAGATTCTGAACGTCTAATTTAAAAAGAATTGTTGTATTTGCTTGCACCGAACCCGAGTTATAATTATTTGAATAAAACCAACCATTTTTGTAGCTGCATACGGTTTCACTTACCATGCGTGTAGTGTATTGATTGGTAGCTGCAGTTTGGTATGGATACCTCCTCGTACATGTCGTATAGCCATGACAAATCTTATAACTCGTACATATGAAAAAGTTTGGCGTTTGCGTTTGTTTGAAGCTGCTATGGCTATGTTCACCACCAGCTGTACAATTCTCTTGTGAAAAATACCTTTGTTTCCATACAATACCATGAATACTTTATATGCTTCATTTTGGTTATGCTATGCTGTATAATGTTCCAAACGGTTTTTTTACGTTAATTCCTCTCGGATGCTTGTGCGTTAATTTCCTATCATTTTCTTTCACTCATTCTAAAAACCAAACGAAATCTGCTCAGTGCCACACCAGCCCGAATCACCAGAAGAAGTGGCTAGACCATGGCCAAAACTATACATGGTCTCCGACTACGCCGAAATCTTCGCTTTCACGCCTTTCCCCCATTGCCCAAGTTAGCGTTACCCACCCGACACCACGTGGAGGTTTGGGTTGAGTACTTGAGTTGCTCGCGAACAATTACTAGGCCTACTACGCCAGCTCTGCGGGCCCCGGGTACGGCTACAAAATGATTCTCTTATAAACGCATGCATAGTTTCCAACTCGATACACCTGAGCACACAATTTCATCCAAGCAAGAGCTAGCAAGCAACAAATGAAGAAGGAGACGCCCTATATGCTTCACCCTAGCAGGGCGTAATACAATGCGAGACACACATTAATATATGCGAGGATCGGAAATAAACGATGCAAAGCCGAGAAATTATAATTTATAATAATGACGTGTTTGGGGCTCGAGCAAACTGACATATGGACATTTAGAGAGCCAAAAAGTCAGGAATCAGCGGGGATTGAACCCCGGTCGCTGGTTTACCGGTCCAGAGTCTAACCACTGTACTACTTGAGTTCACAGTCTCTGAACCGGTAATCCAGCGACCAGGGTTCAATCCCCGCTGATTTTGTTTCTCTCTCAAAATTTTCATAATTATGTCAGTCATTTTTCCAAACGTTCCAATTTGTTTCTAAAATATTTTTCACGATTGGTCATACTATTAAGAAAATTTCAATAAACATGTTAACCAAACAGCTTGTTAGACCAACATTCTCATTGTTTTGTGATGTGATTTTTTTCTCTTTAACATAACTAAATAGCTACATAAAATGTATAGACTTTGGCTTGATTCTTCTTTTCATTTTTTGAACCTAGTTACAGCTACACACATGGTTTACCTATGCTCACAAAGTTTATTATTATGTTTAAAAAATGTTAATCAGTTTAAAAAATGGACACAGCTCGGGGATACAGGTGCCTACAATTTCAAAAAAATAACAATCTTTGTCAAATGTTAATCAGAAAAGAAAATGTTTTTATTTAGAAGGGTATGTTTTCATTTAAAATGTAAATCCCTTTAATTGACTTGTCATTATTTTTACTTAGCTACAGCTCGTTGAAAGTACACGCCTGGTTCACTTAGGTCAAGTTAACGTTTTTCTTTCTTTAATTAATGTTAATCAGAATGCAAATTTGCATAAAGTGCACACATAAAATTACAATATCTGTTAAATATTACTTAGAAGAAAAAATATTTTGATTTATTTAGAAGGATAGATTTTCATTTAAAAATTCAAACCATTTAATTGAATTGTAATTGTTGTACCTAGATGCAGTTTGATGAAAGTACACAGCTGGGTTATTGACATTAAGTGAAATGGTATTATGTTTTATAAATGTTAATAAAAATACAAAAGCACATACAACCTCTGCAAAGTTGCATAAAATACACACATTATGCCCCCAACACCAGTTACGCTTCCGCTCGTCCCGAGGCTTTCTCCCATGAGTGATCGAAATATTGGAGGAACTTCTTTAATTTCCCGGTCATGTGGATGAAACTTGAATAGTATAGAAATATTTTAAGCACGGATTCTCACTGCACGGATTTTCATTACCACTGCACGAACGTGCCAGGAGGCACGTTAAAATAGCCTATGGGCCATCATAAGAGTTGTGTGAGCTTCTAGCTTGTGACTCGTGGAATATACGGTATCTGTGATTGGTTTTTGTCAAAAACCCGAGTGTTCCGTTCATCCAATCAGAACAATTTTTATATCGAAAGAAAGCTAACGCCTCCCGCTAAAGACACCTTTTTAATTACGTCAATAGATGACACAATTCAATGTTTATAATCTTCGGACTAGCGACCCTTCGGACTAGAGAGAAGTCACGGCGGTCTGTCCGGTTTTCTGGGTCCATGTCAAGGATTGCGAGAATTACACTCACTTGGTGTGCATCAAGGAAGGATGGCAATCATGATTCACAGAAAATAAAGACAAGGCTGGATGTCGGCAGCCATTATGTAGTATACTTCGATCAAGGTTATTAATTGAATCGTTTGTTTCGTAAATGTATTTTCTAATGTTTTCATTTTCCATTCAACGTGACTGCCAATGACATTTGTGGTTCGAAAATTATTATTGTTCGATAAAAACAACAATTTCAAATTCATTATCAATCAGGACAAATATTATTCTTCAATAAGACTGTTTGCCCGCTTACCGGGGGTCTCAGCCACAACTGAATACTAAGTACTGTAAAAAAAAATAACCCCAGTTATTAGGTTTTCATCACTTTTCTAAACACTTAAATCATTTTTAAAATATTTAAATACTAAATATGTTAGGAATTCAATGGCTTGTATTTTATTTAGGACACATGACGAATTTGTCATTGGTCTTTAGATTCAAACAAGTTATTCTAAAACAAGAAATATCTTTAAAAAGACAACACCATGGATGAAATTCATGTTTCATAATTTTACATTGACAAGTACTTGGAATGCTAGTAATTTTGTGTGTGTAGCACATGCACAACAAACCGGGTTGGAAATATTGTTACCACGAATACCACCAATGACATACTATAAGCTAAATTGAAAAATGTGTGTTAAATAGGTCTACATTTAATTTATACTTAATTTATACTTGTACAAGCAAAGGGATCAATGGAAATCACATCCACCGAGTTTCGCATCAATCCAACAATCTATATTCAGACGACTTTGTGATTACGTTTTATGACATGACTTTGAACATTCTGACAATCCAACAATATATACTTATTCCACCTTGGGCTCAGATGACCTTTTAACAATTATAATCAAAAAGACTGATTACTCAGTCCCAGTGGTTCCCTGGCTCAATTCAATCTTTATTTTCTGAATGTGTTGATTATAATTGTTACTACTAACTGCCCTAACACCTTATACCCAGCTTGGTTCCTGTCTGGTCAGATAATTGCTCATTATAATTGTTGAATTAGTGGTCACTTGTTGACAGCTTATCAGTAGCCTGGATCAGCAGGGGTGCATTTATATCATTTTTCATAGAGCATTTGTTCAAAATATTTAATGTCAAATGGTTCCTAAAAACCTTATTTGTGAATGGATTTTTATAGTTGACAAAACAAAATGTATGTTTAATATATCAATTATTCCATTAACAGCAATTTCCTAAGTTTCCATCCATAAATAATCACAGAGTATCATCTGTTTACAAAATAAGTGTTTATTTTCAGATTTCCAATTAACCATTGTCAGTAAGGTGCCAAATCTAGACCTTGCTAATAGTTATAGTCAGAAACAGGTATTTTGTCCTGTAGTCCCTGGCAACCCAGTCCGCTTGTGGCTCACTCGCAAACATACACGACAGAAACCGGCAGAGAAGGAGCCTAATGCACGTAAACAACTTCCTTATAACATGTATAATAAAATCCGATTTTGAGTATCATAAAGAAAGTCATGCATATGCAAAATGAAGCAATTACCTATTGCTAACTTGGTAAAATGCATACTCGTAGCCCAATCTTGTACATCATAGCACCCAGTTTTGGTTTGTGGTTTCGAAATGCTGCAATTAAACATTTCAAATATGAAACACTAAAACCAAAATCTAGAACAAACAATCATATATTTAGAAAGATATAGCAAACTTTCCATGATAGAGATTGGACCCAAGACAAAGTACACCCAAATTAAGTGTCAATTCAGAATTATCCCACCATGGTGGAACAATGCTATTATTATGCATTTTATCTCGTGCTTTATTAATATTTGATATCATATTGAAACAATTCCATTGGCCGTTCCTACAACAATCAAGCAATTTCAACTGCTGCTAGTTTCTAAATAAGGAAAAGCAACCAATGGTAGCTGGTTTAAAAATATGCCGCAAACCAACAAGTCCCTGCACACTTTACATATCACCACTTATTACGCTTGGTACACATGTTCATAAATCTTAAAACTTTCAAATTTTATCTATTTGGAAAGCGCATTGAGAAACTGTGTTTTTTGTAACGCGCTCTACACGGTATATTAAAATAAAGTATACAGTTTACAAAAAATACCACAATTAGGTATATCTGATCAAAATGCTGTAGTTGATAGCTGAATCAACATCTTGTCCTCTGTAAAATCACTGGCGTGTAATATGTAGTTGCGCAAAGTCAATCAAAGTTAAAGCAACATGAAAATCACATGTTTAACCACTTTAATTGACAGTCTTATAATACATGTATTGTGCTACCAGGATATGGCCATCACTCCTCTGTATAAAGATATCAGTTTTCCTGAACATGGCATTCACACCATGACTTTAATATGAGAGGTCTGTCCTGCCTGGGGATGTCAACTTATGTAATTATGTGTCTCTGGAGTTAATCAACCTTTGATATCAGATAGGCCACAAGAAGACATCCAGAGGTCCCGGCCAGAGGGGTAAGATCAGCAGATCTTAGGGCCATTCTACTTGGTGCTTCATGTAATTACACCATAGCAAACAAGTATGTAAGGCGCTCTGTCAATTACAGCAACGAAACTGGCAAAACTGTGATTTTCATGTTATTTTAATTGACTTTGCGCAACTGCATTTTTACATGACTCACAAAAATAGCCAATGAGCCCTTTGGCCACACGCCAATGTTTTTACAGTTGTGGGAGTGCATTTTGACCAAATACCTCATACCTCAACTGTATACTTTTAACAGTCAATGCAGAGAAAAATACTCGTTTTCAAGAAGTTATTCAACAAACAAAGCTATTATTATCCATGTTATCTCGTGCTTTATTAATATTTGATATCATATGTTACTTTCAATATCTAATTGGGCGTTCAAACAACAATCAAGCAGTTTCAACTGCTGCAAGTTTCTCGACAAGACAAAGTACCCAATTGTAGCAGGTGATTTATAATATGTTATGCCACAAACCAACCAAGCCTCTGCACATTTTACAGCTCACAATTTATCACGATTATGACGATTATAAACCTTCCATAAGGCAGGATAAGCTTCCCGAAAGCCGAGTTTTCGTACAGGTAATACCGGACAATCAGCAGTAAGGACTTTGTCTTAGAACTTCACATTCGCAAACGAGTTTCCATAATCAACGATCAAGTATCATCAACTGTTGCCAGTTCCTCAAGATCTAAATTATTAGGAGTCTCATCACGTGACACAACAATACTTGGAATAATAATGGACGCAACCTCCATACTTCCCTCTGCAGCGGCGGCAACTTTGTTGTTCCAACATTGACAACGAAACACCTTGTTTGATATTGTCAGAAACATATACTTAAAATCTTTATTTCGAAACGCATATACTATGGGGTTCATTGCACTGTTGCTAAAAGCCATATGAAAAAAGATCAACTGATATGGGTATGCTTTATACGCTACTTTCGCAGTAATTGGCACAAATACATCCAAAATGGTGAGCACAGATGCTGGCGTCCATGTTATTACAAAGCAACCCATGATCAGAGCTACAGTTTGAGCAGTTCTTATATCCCTTTTCATAATCCTCTGTTGTGGAGTTACTGTGACTGGCTGCAATTGCCCTGATGGTTCTCCATTCGGCTGATGCTCCCATGCTCTTTTAGAAGCATTTGTTGATATTCCAGGGAATCCAGTTTGAATTCTTGCTTGAATAGATTCAGCTGCTTCAATCTGTTTATGAGCTTCTATCGCAAATTTATAAATGGCAAAATACATGTAAGACATTAGAATTAGTATGACCGTAGCTAAACAGATAGCTGTAACTCTAAGACCTGTAGTCTGTATCCATAGCATGTCGCAATAACCGGCGTTATAACAATCCATGTTGTTTAATCCACAAAATGGTGCAATTCCAAATATAGCTGCAAGGGACCAAGCAAATATTATCAATCCGCTTATCCGCCATTTTGTCATTTTTACCTTATATTCAAATGGGTGTATTATCGCCAGATAGCGATCATAAGCGATGACAAGAAGGTGCAGTACAGACACTGCTGACATGGCCATAATGAGAGAACTCCCTGCTAGACACACCCATGGTGAAGGCTCATATTTGAAGCCAAGAGCAAGTGCTATATCTGTAGGAATACTTATGCAACTTACAAAAAGATCCGCAACTGATAGCGATGTTACAAATATGTTAGTAGGTGTGCGCAATTTGCGATATGCACAAACGGAAGCAATCACAAGAATATTTCCCGTAGTTGCAACAAGAAAAATGACGATGTCTACCGCTACGAAGACGCCTTGCATCCATGGAAAGACTTGAGGTACATATTCCAACGATGTTGTATTGTTATTAATATTATTTGTGCACATATATTCCATTGTTGACAGTTTACAAAGGAAGATACATTCCATGTGACACGATTGAAGCAGCTGGCCACTTTATTAGATGAAGGTAATTCAATATTGCCATTCAACACGATGCGCAACTTGTCATTCAAATGAAATTGAACTGAGTAAACACGGAGTATATTCAGGCTAGTCAATCAAATTCATTTAAAATGTATCTCCATTCTGGTAGGTATGTTCACAATGAGACTACTTACCATGCTTGTAATAATAGCAGAAGTAATTGCTTTGAATTCAAGTAAAAAAAATGAAGCGTCCAGTCTCTTCTTTGCTACTATTATCTTAGCATAACGCTCCTGCATATATGCATTTTCAACAAATCAGTGCAAGAATGCGATCGATTTTTATTCCCAGGCAAAATTACAGCACAGGGCTGTTAAAAGTAATTGAGTTTTCTTATGTATAGATTTCCCGCCTATACCTTATTGCCGAAGTAGCTCGAAGTGGCGCTTTCCTCCTGCCTGCTCTGACTGTACTAAGCATGGTAAGTAGAAATTATTACACATAACGTCCCCTGTCCTTGAATTGTATAATGTATATTTGACAATGATTAAACAATAAATTGAAAGGGTCAGAAAATACCGCCGTTTATTTTCGTAACTTCAGATATTAAAAGGTTGAAAAAGTATATCCAGTGGTTTGGCACTAATTCAATAACATTGTTAATTGTATAATGACTTCTTGTTAAAAATGACGTCACAGTTCTGACGCGGGCGTCATTAATTGCATAAAGTACATGTAGCTTGTTTATTTATCATTTATTCGGTGCGCGCAAAATTGTTATTTTGTTGCTGAAACAAATTATGATATATCTATTTTTGTCTCAGGGTTTGCTTGTGTGTTGATTTTGTCCTGTCATATAATACCTAAAATGCCAAGGACAGAATTCTGCATGTGTATGCATGTTGTAGCAACATTTCAGCTCTTACGATTTCATCTACTTTAGCTTTTTTATTCTCAATAATTTCAGAAAGTATTTATATATGAAAAGAACTCAAATAATGATGTGACGATTTGTCTTACGATTGACCAGGCACTGAATAATACTAACCATGTTGACTGACCTTTCTCGATAGGGATTCGCAAATTGAAGTACATGTATTAGTATTGAACGATTATAATCAAGAACAATAATAGATTCTCAATAATTCCAAATAACGTACTTTATTATTTGTACACTGCGTTTGCATTGACATTTTAGTAATTGTATTGAAATAGGAGCTAAATATAAACTTGATTGAAAGAATTAAACCACCCCGTGACAGTGGTGACATCCACCGCTTCCATTAGCGGCACATTATAGCTACTATTTGTAAATCACGCAAACCCGACATAATTGCCTTGATACATATAAGATAATCATCCATTTTCATCAAGCTATTTAAAACCCTTTGCTTTTTGTTCTTTGGTAATGGTAATGATATTGTCAATGAATTGGTATTTAAAGTGAAAATATTGTTATAGCAATAAGAATGTTTTTATTTTGTTGTATTATTTTCAAAATATTTATGATGTCTTCATTGAGGGTAGCCATTAGTCAGTGCGGAAGCATTGCTTTCCAGGCGGCCTGTTGGAAGCAATCAGAACGGATTTGGACAGGGCTTTTTACCCCGGGCTTTCACCCTACTCTTTTCAAAACTGACTGTGCCATAGAGGTTGTGCATATGGCGTATCATCCTGTAAATATGGCGGACTTCTCAAATGCATTCAATAAATGATTGCAATCTACCGCGACAGTTCGTCTCACACATAACACTACGATCAAACAGGTTGATGACAACATTTGATTAAATGGACTGCACTGCGCCATGATTAGGCCTACGGTGAAGGACACCGGTTCAAATCCTTTGTTTGGCCAATCGATAAAAGCATGCAGGGCCTCTATACAAGGGACGACGCGTCGGTCCCTTGTATAGAGGCCCTGCATGCTTAACGTCCGCTCAGAAGGACGGAATAATTTCATGGTTCATTAACCCAACTCTAAATGAATCGTGGGGAGACCGGAAGCCGAATGTATTATCTACAGAGGTTGCCAATTAAATTAAGACTTTTTATCCAAACCAATACACCAGCAGGAACCCGGAATCTCATGCACCATAAGCGACTACTAGTACAAGGTCATATCACGCTATCCTTTTAATTTACAAAAGCCCTACAAACACCGCGATGTTACCGTAAATATAATATAATAAATTATTATTTGATGACGTGTATAAATTAGTGACACGTATAGAAATTTAAGGCAACAGTACTTTGTACATTGCCTTTGACGCGTTTTATTAATTCGTATCACACATGCGATTCTGTACAACGTATATAAAACATAATTGCTATAAATGGGTACAAAACACAGCAGTATACGCCAAAATTAAATTGTTTTTAGAGTAAAATTTATTTAATTCTAATTTTTCGCAGAGGCTAAGGAAGCCTGATTACCTTTTTGAAATAGCCAAGTGCCAAGTGGGAGGGTTTTTAATGAAATGTTTTATGTAAAAACTGAAGTATCATATGTATAAAAGAATATCAGGCATGAGAGTGGCTTTGCTTGAAAAAAGCTGAAGTAGAACAAAAAAAGCTGAAAAACAGCGTGAAATTGGCATAAAAGGCCCAAAATTGGGCTGAAAATAAATAAAAATGCGTAAATTTGAATAGTCAAAAAAGCTGAATTCAGCTGATCAGCTGAAAAATCTCATGCCTGAATATGAATACTAACTGTACATCATATATCACGATTCGTGATATCCAGTCGCGGTACAATTGATCTGGTTTAAAAGGCAGAGTATTTTATTTTGATCTTATTTATGCCAAAATATTTTTTGAATTTAGTGAAATGAAGTTTCATTTTTATGGAAATCTAAGCGTTTATTTTCTGGAACTAACTTGGGGTACTATGCTGAATTTTTATGTAAATTGGGAAAATCTACCGTCTCTCCACATATCGTCGGGAAGAACGTGGGCTACTGGTTAGGGTAATTAGTTGGGTGATCTAGAGCAATTCCGTGACCGTGGAGAGCGAAGGTTCGTTTCTCAGTGGATTTGTCTTCTATGAAGGTTAATAAACAAATTTAGCGGGGGTGCCCCTCGCGAAAGTGTGGGCGGAATCCGTGAGAGCTCGAAATCCAAAAAATTATTTTTTCAATGGTTTAGCCTACAATGCTGTTCAGTATATGTTTTCTGAGGTTTTTTGGGTCGAGGAATTCATATCTGATGTCGATTTTATGATATGACCAACTTTTGACCTTCAAATCCAAGATGGCCCCCGATTTACAGCTCAGAGAGGTTAAATTGTCACATTTGTCATATAGCCTTCATAATAGGCTCTAATTAAAGTTCTCATCATGTCAAGTTGAGTAATTGTCTCTACAAACTACCAGTGATAATGATTTGACCTATTTTTGACCTTCAAATCCAAGATGGCCGCCGATTTTCAGCTCAGAAAGGTCAAATTTTCACATTTGTCGTAGAGCCTTCATAATAGGCTCTAATTCAAGCTCTCAACATGCCGAGTTGACTGATGGACACTACAAACTACAAGTAATAATGATTTGACCTGTTTTTGACCTTCAAATCCAAGATGGCCGCCGATTTTCAGCTGAGAAAGGTAAAAATTTCAAATTCGTCGTATAGCCTTCATAATATACTCTAATTAGAGCTCTGAGTAGTCGTAGAGTCTTCATAATAGCCTCTAATGAATACCCCATTCTGGCACACCCTCACATACATATATATTCACATTATTTGAACGAGTTTAGTCGATATTGGTTTCCGGTCTACGTGTGTTTTGCTCTGCACCCTATCAATAATGAATGAATGCAGCATCAAATATATTTATTAACATTTATAAAGAAACATATTCTATGAGACTTGTGCATAGATCACCTACAACATTAACACTGCTTGCTTGTTACCTACAGCAAAATCATCCCCTAACAATGTCTACTGAAATGTGGCAAGCCGTGTAGGGCCTAAGTCGTCTGATACTATCGTCCAAGGTAAACATGGTAAATGGGAGAGTTTACAAACAAAAACGAAAAACTTCTCAGAACTTGACAAATAGGGCCTATGGTGATTTTTACAACATATCTTCAAGGTAATATGGGTCTAGATAGAAGTCATTACATGCATCACATGTTACATTATATCTCAATATCATCTTCAGACAAGCTTATAAAGGCTCAGTGTTCAAGTAAACCACCAAGTTCTGAAAGTGATGATGAGACAGGGACCATTGGCACCCAAACGCCCGCGTTCATCTATGCGTGGACCTCTCCACGAAAAAACTAAATGTGTATGGTGCATGCAGGGTGTGGATCTGAAGCACCCGAATAGATCACGGGATAAGCTGTTCATAATCAAAACACACTCAGTATGGTCCTCCTTTAAGAGCCACACAGTCCTTGTAAAAGATGGGGAGCTGAGGAATCGTTTCGCAGAGGTAAAGAATTTGTTCTTTCGACACGTGGATTCGATCATCTTCACTGAGCACAGGATCCATTCACTGCAGCCCCTCTTTATAGCAGACTACAAACGCATGACTATGGCTATGCAGTGGGTGCTGTAAAATCGTCCAATCTCAAGGACCTACTCAATGCTTATTAATGAGTATCAAGAGACAAGAGAAGAACAAGAGTGAGTGGGTCTATGATATTGGGGGAAGAGGTGATAACACTGAGGCTGCCATTTCATCACTTGGTATCAGCTCCTCCAGACAAACCTGTCACGGCGGCTGTCTCAGAAGATCAAAGACAGATCTACTGTCGCCTGGCCACCTCATATCGATCATCTTGAAGAAGACGAAGAGCTCTGTGAATTGTGAGTAAAGCTGTCGACTTGGCTAAAACAGCCTAAGAATAGATCACCACCACTGTTATCAACCTGGGCATCAATGTCCCTTGTATGACGAGGAGTAAAGATCTGGTGGAACTCTACACAAGAGTCGTGTCTGCATCAACTATGCTGACTTCAAGATCACTGGACTCTAATGATCTTTGAAGCAGCAGCAACATGCCCGCAGGAGATTGCAGACAGCAAGCCAGCCATTGTTATCGTCTACACTGACGACGTCAAGATCGATACTATGACAGGCAATGTAACAGGAGTAACAGAGGGAATAAGAGGGCCTCGTGAACGGATCTCGAGCTTGGTGAAGGATCGAATCCATCCACATGTCTACAAAGAACAAATTTCTTGGCTCTGCGAGACACACATTCTGAAGATGCATTACACCATCTAACTCTAATTGTGTGTGATTGACGTGCTTCAAGCAACAGGCTTGTTTGTACATGATATCATTTGCAAAAGGATCCGACAGTGCTGACTCGAGAGGCTGTGTAAGACGATCCATTAGCTCCCCATCTTCTATGAGGACTGTGTGGCGCTTAAAGGAGCGCCATGCTGAGTAGTGTGTGGTGATTCTGAACAGCTTATACCCCGCGCTTTAGTTGGGTGCTTCGTGTCCACACCCTGAATGCGCCATACACATTTCGTTTTGTCGCTGAGTGCCCTTGCGCACTGTGTGTGTATTTATATCTTATACAACGAGGCATCACAACCTTATGGTTCTCAGAGCGGAGGATATTCGGTATATACAATTGTACGGAGTTAAAACAAACAAAAACCAAAAACTAGTCAGGACTTAACAACTTTGGTTATGTTTACAACACTACTTCATGGAAATGTGGGACTAGAAGTCATTGCATGCTTATCAGACATGTTATATCTTCAGACAAGCTTGAAAAGACCTGACAGTGCGCGCAAAATCAAAGAAAGTGATATTGCTCAGTGTCCAAGTCAACCACCAGGGGACAGAGGGACCATTGGCAACCAAGCACCTGCGTTCATCTGTGTGTGGGCCTCTCCACGACAAAACGAAATGTGTATGGTGCATTCACTGCCCGATTCACTGAAGTCACGGTGTGGACGCGAAGCAGGCATGGTAGTACATGATATCAATTTGCGAAAGGATGGACGTGGACTCAACAAGCTGTATGAAGCGATCAGCTCCCCATCTTTTACGAGGACTGTGTGGCTCTTAAAAGAGCGCTATGCTGAGTGTGTGTTGATTATGAAAAGCTTATTCCGTGGTCCACAGCCTGCAAGCGCCATACACATTTAGTTTTTTTGTGGAGAGGTCCACGCACAGATGAACACGGGCGCTTGGGTGCCAATGGCCCCTCTGTCTCATCATCACTTTCAGAACTTGGTGGTTTACTTGAACATTGAGCCTTTTCAAGCTTGTCTGAAGATGAGATTGAGATATAATGTAACATGTGATGCATGCAATGACTTCTAGACCCATATGACCTTGAAGAAATGTTGTAAAAATCACCATATTTGTCAAGTCCTGACCAGTTTTTCGTTTTTTGTTTGTAAACTCTTCTATTTACCATGTTTACCTTGGACGATAGTATCAGGCGATTTAGGCCCTGTAGACACGGCTTGGCACACATCTCAGTAGATATTGTTAGGGGATGATTTTGCTGTAGGTAACAAGCAAGCAGTGTTGTAGGTGATCTATGCACTAGTCTCATAGAATATGTTTCTTTCTAATATATATAAATATCTTTGATGCTGTATTCATTCATTGTTGATAGGGTGCAGAGCAAAACACACGTAGACCTGAAACTAATATAGACTAAACTCATTCAAATGTGAATATATATGTGTTCGGGGGTGTATGTGTGTGCCAGAATGGGTATTCATTAGAGGCTATTATGAAGATTCTACGACTACTCAGAGCTCTAATTAGAGTATAATTATTATGAAGGCTATACGACGAATTTGAAATTTTTACCTTTCTCAGCTGAAAATCAGCAGCCAACTTGGATTTGAAGGTAAAAAACAGGTCAAATCATTATTACTTGTAGTTTTTAATGTCCATCACTCAACTCGGCATGTTGAGAGCTTGAATTAGAGCCTATTATGAAGGCTCTACGACAAATGTGAAAATTTGACCTTTCTGAGCTAAAAATCGGCGGCCATCTTGGATTTGAAGGTCAAAAATAGGTCAAATCATTATTACTGGTAGTTTTTAGAGTCAATCACTCAACTTGGCATGATGAGAACTTTAATTAGAGCCTATTATCAGTCAGAATTACTAGGTAAATTTCCACGGGAAAATTTTCTGGACACGTGACACCCATGGGCGCAGACATATTAGCATTATGGAATGTGACCCCGAGGACAGCGGGTGGTCTACCAATGTATTTGAATAGGAAGAATTCCTCATTTGATGCAAAATAAGTAACTTGTCGCAAGTTAATAATGTTATGGTAAGAGTTTCCGTAGATCGATATTTTTTTCCGTAGGTAGATATTTTTGAAACTACGTTTTCATTATATTGTGAAGAAATTAAGATCACATAATATTCAATAAATTTGCAATGGACGAATTTCTATCGAAACTGCGGCCAAGAATACTATTCCAATTCAAAATTACTAAGACTTGAATAGCGAGGTCACCGCCGGGGGTCATAGATCAGGCTCGAGATTACACACACATTGATACGCATTGGTCACGTGTCCAGAAAATTTTCCCGTGAAAATTTACCTATTAATGTTGACTGATTATAAAGGCTATACGATAAATGTGACAAATTAACCTTTCTGAGCTGTAAATTGGCGGCCATCTTGGATTTGACGATGAAAAGTTGGTCATATCATAAAATCGACATCAGATATGAATTCCTCGACCCAAAAAACCTCAGAAAACATATACTGAACAGCATTGTAGGCCAAACCATTGAAAAAATAATTTATTAAATGGCCGACGGCGGCCATTTTGGATTTTGGGCTCTCACGGATTCCGCCCACACTTTCGCGAGGGGCACCCCCGCTAAATTTTTTTATTAACCTTCATAGAAGACAAATCCACTGAGAAACGAACCTTCGCTCTCCACGGTCACGGAATTGCTCTAGATCACCCAACTAAATTGCCTTTAGTGCATCAGGTCCCGGGTTTAATTCCCGGCGGTGGAGATTGGTTGGGATATTGACTTGGGGAAACCTCTGTAGATTAAAAATAAGCCGTCGGTCTGGTGTACAGAAAGCCAAACCAGTGCATGCTTCGAAAAGAGTAGGATGTTAACTGCTGACTGCTCCTAGCCCGTCCTGGTGTTGAAATGGATACCAATGGAAATAAGCTTGAAAAGAGGCTTAAAGTGTATGTAGCTGGGAGAAAAGCCGTCCACCATTTCTAAATTTTGACCTTTCGTCTTAAATATACACATTTTCCCCCAAAAGACCTACATTTGTTAGGTTTTTTTTGGGACAAAATGTGTGTCTCCAATATTAAAGGTCAAAATTTTCAAATGATGGACGGTTTTCCTCCCAGCTACATGCACTATAAAGTACATAATTATCATTAGGACTGTTAAATATAAAAATATATAAAAAATGTAAATTTTTAATAATTTGCCATAAATTTCAAAATTTCAAAATAGCAAAATTATTTGATATCGGGACATTCCTTGTATTCATAATACAATTCGATATGCCCGATGTGCTATCATGTCCCACAAAAATACCTGTGCAAACGTTGTTATCCCGTGAAAGACGAAATGATTAAACCTTGGAATTAAGACAACAAATAGAACAAAAAGAAGAGTCTCACAAACCACAAGGGTATTTGGATTGAATTTTGGAACAAACAACAACAATGTGAATAGAATGATATCAATACGATAAGAAACATATTCGCAGCTCAGAGGTTAACTCCTATACCACGTCTATTTTGGGCTACTGGAACGAACTTGAAAATGTGTTCATTCTGAAACCTGTACATGTTTAATGTTCAAAGTATTGACATTTCTATGGACATACGATTAATCTCATCTCGCCGAGAGCCGGCTCATTCTGACCAGATATCTTGCATGTGTTGACGTACCTTGGTATAGTTTCAACAGGAAAGTAGCGAAAAATTGGTAAGTAGATTCAAGAATACATCTAGCAGTAAGGAATTATATAAACTTTAGACAGAGGTTAATACCAATTTACAACGTTGTTTATCAAGCGATCACCACCGAAGGTCATGTTTTGAATTATTATGAAATAGCTCATACGGATATACTTTTGCATACATAATTCTAGTTGTTGTTTGTTGCTGAGACATATGCATCTATTACTTTCTTAAGGTTTGCTTGTGTGTTGATTTGGCCTGTCATATAATAGCTAAAATGCCAAGGACGGACATAGTACAGATTGTAACAGCATTTCAGCTCTTACAATGTCACATACTTGCTCTTCTATTCTATAATTTTAATTAAAAGTGCTTAAGAACCGTAAATATTGATGTGGCGATTTCTCTTACGATTGACATTGTACCGTATGATATTGACCTTTCTAGTATCAGATAAATTTGATAGAAAATTATATTAAAAACAAATAAATATCAACTGAAATTTTTAAACCTTAAAACCAAGAAGGATTACAGCTCAACAGCAATTAGTATTTTTGTGAGAACTGAAAGCACATAGGAACACCAAATTACATTCTGTACGTCGAGGAATGTTTCTGACTTCCTCAGGGCATCCTGTTTTGCATCCTTTTGCATATCCTGATGATATTAGAGACACATCTAATCTTGACTACTCACACAGGGACCGGCTGTACCGGGTACTGCGAAAACCAACGGAGAGCTTTCGATCTTCAAACGTACGTATCATACGCCCGTGAATCTATTCAAAATCACTCTCGTGTGACGGAAGTTTGAATAGATTCACAGGCGTATGATTGAGCGTATGATACGTACGTTTGGAAATCGCAAGCTCTCTATTGACCTTTTTCCCCTCTATCCCACAATGCACTATTCCAGGGGGGGTATGACGTAGTTCATCAACCTCATAGATCGTGTGCATCCGATGGTCTTTGCCAGACCTTTGCAATTATTTTGTCTTAATATGGGCATACTGATTCCATATATGCGGATTATCGGAAAGGCCATCGATGTTACTAATTATGCAATTATTGAATACACGAGTGATGCAGTTACGGAGCGATGCAGAACATCTGTGTAAGAGATATTTGTTTACGTCTTATTTTCATCTCCGAAAAAAAGTGAAACGGACGCCGACAAAATATCACTGCGTGTCCCGTCATTAGTTTTTCACCAATATGTCTATAAAATGTATACAAAGTTAGGTTTCAATAGCAGGAAACTTTTTTGGTGACGACACCATGGCCATAAGGCATAGAAATGTTGTTTTTTGCCCCCGAAAGGTGATCGCGCGCCATTATCGTGATGATCGGGGATTCCTTTTTTGTGATGAAAGCACCAGCCGAAATGTCCGTATTCCAGAATGTAATGAACATAACTCTGTACTACCCCGGGGAGATGATGTATTTTGCGACACTCATACCCCCTGGAATAGTGCATGATGGGAAAGAGGGAAAAAGGTCTATTACATATGTCGAGAAAACTTACCTACTTTTATATAAATACCTTGATTTGGGTATAAAATAGTGTAGAATTGCACATGTTTGTCCGCTAGTCGCGCGAAATGAACCAGATGTATATCAATGTTTTGCGCGCTACGCGGGTAGATATCCTGTAAATTTGGACCGAACTAATGCTCACTGGTCTTCTTTTTTTCTTTCTTTTTTTTTTTTTTTGCTCCCTCTGACAAAAAGTCCAGGCACGCAATGATCGTGAATCAAGCACGTCGTATTCATTATCTAATTATTAGATGTAGAAATCCTACCAGTGTATCTGTCATATAAAGCTCTCAATTTGTCATTGCTTCTTCGTACGTGTTATTAATTCGTATCGTACATTTGTTAACAGCAACGCGTCATAATTGCTTTGAAGTACACAAAAACACTTTAAAAATCGATCAAAATTACATTATTAATGATTGAAGCAAAAGGTAAAAGGCCCTTTAATTATGGTACTCTGCGGGACACTGCTTTAAGAACAGTTAGTACACCCGTATGTTGCGTTTATTATACTCGATTTATTTGTGAAGTTATCGCCATTTTAATATTGTCATATTTGGGTAAATAGAACAACAAATTAGAAACAGGCATTTTCAACCCAAACATGTCAACTCCTATTCTTCACCTGGCCCATATGCAGAATTATTCAGCATTATTAAACTCTACATAATTTGCCTGATTTTGTGATTTTGCGCATGATTTCTACAAAATAAGGCTGGACTCAAAGCACCTGTTATTACATTGTTATTGCCCAATTTAGGTAGTATTGCAATAAACATGGGGTGTTGGTTATTCTGGCATCTGGACCAAAGCATCCCATTATTATTAATTCCGTATAGAGATTACGGGAATATTATTGTAAACGTTAGACGCTGTCAAAATTTACATGATTAGTTGCATGTTCTACTAGATTTCATCATAACAGAAGTCCCGGAGTGCAGCATTGTGACTTTGTGATTGTGACTAAGATATAAAACTTCCAACGTAAAACCCAACAAAATTCCCAAGTTTCTGATGATTTCAATCACTAATTTGCGCATCTCATGCAAAAGTTTACATTGTGCTGATTCCCATGAAACAATCTGCTTAAGGAACAACATAAGTTGCTTCAAACCTTTGGCGTTAAGAGAAGACAAGAAACACGAACATTATCATCTTGCACACACCACAAGGGAATTTGGATTAAAGATTTGAAACAAACAACAATGCTACTAGAATGGTATCAATATGATGAGAAACGTATTAGAAAAAGATTAACTTAAGGGGGTACTACACCTCTGTGGTAAATTTGTGACTATTTTTGCATTTTTCTCAACAAATAATATCACACTGGTAACAGAAGTTATGTATATTATTGGGGCAAGGTATCCAATTACTACACTGAAATTTCAGTGACTCAAGACAAGCGGTTCAGTATATATGATAGGAAATGAGGTACATCCTAGCGGTACCTTATTTCTTATCATAAATAACGAACCGCTTGTCTTGGGTCACTGAAATTCAAGTGTAATAATTGGATTCCTATAGTATACATAACTTTTGTTACCACTGTGTTATTAGTTTTTGAGAAAAATGCTAATATAGACACAAATTTATCGAGGGGTGTAGTACCCCCTTAAAACTCGTAAAATTATGTCTCCTAAATGTGGGATATGGACGAATTTGATATTTCATAAAACGTGACCTTCCAATTTTTGACATTTCTTTGCGCATACGATTGATCTCATCTCATGCATCGAGACTTAGCCAAGCATATTCACCAGGAAAGTATCGACGAAGTAATTATATCTTTACATATAGCACTAAGAATTATTATATTACTGAGTGGAAAAGCTTGAACAAAGGTAATCTTATTTCTTAATACCAACCTGCAATAGAAAGAAAGACCCGAGATCTAAAAGCTTTTATCTCGAGAGTAGTAACAATAGCAAAATTGATATTTAATTTAAAAGCTGTTTAACTGAGATGAGAGTAAAGATGTGCTCTGAAATGGACTTAATTTTTGACAATATAATATACGTTTTTGTTAATAATAATTATTATAATAATAGTCAAAAATTGTATTCATCCATTGCTATGGTAGTTAATCCGATCATTACGTCACTTCGACAGCGAATACGACAAGATAAGCTGTTTGCATGTGCAAGAAA
This sequence comes from Amphiura filiformis, assembly GCF_039555335.1. Taxonomy (NCBI): domain Eukaryota; kingdom Metazoa; phylum Echinodermata; class Ophiuroidea; order Amphilepidida; family Amphiuridae; genus Amphiura; species Amphiura filiformis. The sequence continues at coordinate 7,074,730 of NC_092635.1, forward strand.
ACTTTGCCGGTTTCATCTAATTCTTTTCCCACACATTTAAAATGTGTAAAATTGTTTTAAAAACAGGAGAAGTTTTTAACTTTCTTGGTGTCAATGTATCCACAAACGTTTTCTCTATTGTTACGAGTCGTACTGACTCAAGGCCAAAATCACCTTTTAACCAAATTCACACGAATGTACAACACAAATACACTGTTTGATTAAGTTAACAAAATCTAAGTCTTTAATTGAAAGTAATACATGTATATATATGATTGGTACAATATATATATGACAACAAATGCACATATAAAATAATCACACAATCACAATAATATTTTAACTATTCAGTACTTAACCTGCAGTCTTCTTCTAGAGTTCTTGCAATATATTCTGGACGGCTGATGTATATATCCTTATTTACTTGTCCTGCGAAAATCAGCGAAGTCCATTGTACACTTGCATTTATAAATCATTGGGTATAAAATACTCACAAGAAAATGGTGCTGCTTTCTCCCAAATACTAAACTCCTTGTGTCGTTCTCCAAACACGTTCGTTTATAACTCCTTGCGCAGTTCTCCTAATACTAAACTCCTTGCGCCGTTCTCCAATACTAAACTCCTTGCGCAGCTCTCCAAATCTCTTCACTCCTTGCGCCGTTATCCTAACACTTAACTCCTTGCGCAGATCTCCAAATCTCTTTACTCCTCCAGGAAACAGGCTTCTTTTAACACTGCTTCACTTGACAGATTTGCTGTTTAATATAAACCAGACTCCAGCAAGTCTCTCAAACTCTCCTTCGTTGCTGTATTAGAATAGCACATTATTGGCTATGTATACTGGTTTAAATATACCTCTTTTGAAGCACAACAATGACAACATGTAGAGAGTTTACAATCTCTCATGACATTTTGCCAATCTCAGTCATAATAAAGGCTATGGCCGCCTGTCAGATCTGTATCCAGATGATACTAATTGTAACCATTTCCATAAAGTCCGACACAATCCACAGTAGACCATATCATATGTTTTACTTTGGGAGATTGCAGAGTGAGCATCCAGTGAATTTATTCATTTGCTCAATACCATTTTGGTTTTTAAGTGTAACGAAACCTTTTGTAAGCAGTTTACTTCTGAAAGAGAACGGTAAGACGTTCTGCTGCACTGTATATCATGATATGTAGTCTGAATGAGAATGTCTGGTAGAATCCATGCTCGTTGTTAAACTGCTTACCTAATTAAAAGACAATTCGTGTTTTTTTTTTCAAATGCAGGGTGTATCAATCTATAGTATACACTTTGAAAAATGCCACTAGATTAAAAGGTATGAGATATTTGGTCAAAATATTTTAGTTGAGTGCTGAATCAAGATCTTGTCCTCCCACAATTGTATAATCACTGGCGTGTGACCATTAATAAGGACTCGTTGGGAGCCGTGTAAAAATGTTGTGTTTCACCACTTTCTTTAAAGCAATTAACAGAACGCCTTGCAGAATTGTTTGGCAATCGTGTGATTCATTTGAAGCACCAAGTGGAATGGCCCCTAAGATCTCCTTATCTTACCCCTCTGGATTTCGTCTTGTAGGGCTATCTGAAAAGGTTTTCACAACTCAGAACTCCAGAGATACATAATTTTACAAGTTAATATCCACGGGAAGGATAGATCTCTCATAAGACGTGGTGTGAATGCCATGTTGAGGAGCTGATATCTGCATACAGAGGAATTGTGACTATGCACTGGTGGTCATGTGGAAGGCTAAGACTGTTAATTACTGTAAAAGAAGTGGTTAAACATGCGATCTTCATGTTGCTTTGATTTTAATTGACTTCGCGCAACTGCATTTCATATTAATAGCCACACGCCAGTGATTTAAAGCCATATTATAACATTTTCAAACAAAATAGATTAGCATTTCTTTGCCATAAAATGTTAGCTTTTACTGTCAGATATATCCCTTTTATTTTTGAGCCGAACAACTACGGCAAAGCAAAGAAAATTGGAATTTACTACCAGCGCACATGTCGCCAATACGTATACCACTCCTTCGGTCATGTTGTGGTACGACCCTTTGTTGTGTATATCACCGTCCCGCACGCCGTGTACGTACTGTGTGTTATGAACACCGTGTATGCGTTCGACTAATAATTCCATCGTAATAATAAAGCGCCGAATCCGGCGTTTTATTCAAAATCTCGGATTTTGACAAAACTACAGCACCTAGAGTCTTGATTTTTGCAGGGTATATTGGTTTAATAAAGTACAATTTAATCGTGTAAAAAGGGGATTTTAAAAATTCAGTGAGGGCGTCTTCCTCAGCAAATGTTATAATATGGCTTTAACAGTTGTGGGAGGACAAGATCTTGATTCAGCTATCAATTGAAATATTTTGACCAAATACTTTTTAATCTAGTGGCATTTTTGGATAGCTGAATCAAGATCTTAACACTGTGCAGTCATTCACAATGTGCCAGGATTGCGTGTGTTTATTGTCTTCAACAATATAATTTGAACAAGTTCTAACTCTCCTTTGTACTATCAAGTGCTTCTTAATCAAATTAGGAATGTGATTTGATTAAGCAAGCCATGCCTGGGCGTTGGAGAATCATTACATCAGTATTGATATTTGGAGTATTTCATTACTTCTCAGGCGTGCGTAGCAACCACTAACAGACTGTAGCATGGGACTAATGTACTGAAACGTCAAGTGGATAGACTAATTCCTGGCAACATATATTTCATTTAACTTGTAAAAAGTCACGTGAATAAGCAATCTGTTTAATATTTGGTTAGAGTACCTTGGTTTGAAATAGCTCAGTCTGTTACCAAGTGCTTTTGGAGTAACATTGCGACATGGTGAGAGAAGAGACAGCTAAATTAACAAAAATGGGTTCTGATAATCCAAATGATTACAACGTAACAAATCGCGATTTCCAAACAATTCTGTCACCATGGATGCAGATTCTGTTTCTCGGTATCGATATAGTACTGTTTTTTACCATAGTTATTGGAAACACTTTGGTTATTCTTTCAGTAGCATTAAGTCGACGGCTGCAAACGCCAACTTATATTTTTGTGGCAAGTTTAGCCGGTGCTGATTTATTCGTCGGTGTTGTTTGCATACCGGTAGATGCTGTTATGGCCCTCGGGTTCTTTGATGCATTGACATCATGGAGTTGCCTTGTAGGCAGTTCCATGATTATGGCTATGTCAGTGTGTTCTGTTATGCACCTGACAGTTATAGCATACGATAGGTACTTAGCCATCACAAAACCCTTTGAATATTTCGTAAAGATGGGTCCGAAGCGAGTCGTTGCTTATATCACTTTTGCATGGACAATGGCAGCCTTTTTTGGTTTGGCGCCAATTTTCGGATGGAATCGTCTGGATAACTATACCACTCCATACTGTGATCTTTTATACGTCCAAGCATTGAGTATTCGAATTACAGTGATTGTTTTAAGCGTGTTTGTTCCTATGAATATAATGGCATATATGTATTTATCTATGTTTAAGGTAGCACTTAATGCAAGGCGACAAATCGCGGCTGTAAATGCGGCTATTGATTCTATAAACTCAACAAATCACGATACAAATTCTGTATCTGGACAGAATCAACGTCGGACTCGCTTAAAACGTGATTTGAAAGCCGCCAAGACCGTTGCACTAATTCTGGGATGTTTCATATTAGCTTGGACGCCTGCATCAGCTATCACCGTCATCGATATTTTCTTTAAGGACACTCACAAGCTTTTACTCTACGAACTTATCTTCTACAAGATGGCTTTCAGTAATTCCGCCATGAATTGGCTTATTTACGGATTTCGTAATCGGGATTTTCGTTTTATGTTTTTGATGCTCACTGGAAAGATTTTCAGATGCAAATGTTGGAGAAATCAAATCAACAACGCTAACGATAAATTGAGTATTATTGATAGACCTACTTGTACTGTAGATCTTGGACCATCAACGCCGTAATTTATCCAAAACTATAATTCTCTCGGAGCTAGTCAACATTACTTGATAGAAAGTGACACAGATAGACATGGACCTATTATCTGGTAGCCACGCCACGTTGTTATGGGTAATCGATCAGTAACTCGGTGAATCGGCTAATGTATGCCTTTTTGAGCTTGCGGTTTACTCATCACACTCGTGGGCTGTATAAGAACAAAGGGTACCTCTCGCTCAAGTAGGCGCGTTCACATAACTTTATTTTGATCACCTATTGACAGCAGGCTGCTTGGTAAAGCGTCCATATGCTGTCAGGTTAATTTCCGATTTAATGGCGGAACCCTTTTGTCTTGAACCAATCGGTACCAATCGATGAATAGCTTGTCGGGAAATCAAATCGGTACAAAGGAAAGGTGCGTTACGTAATCTATTTCACTCCATTCTTATTAAAACCTCCTTGGTTGACACATTGGCGATTTAAACAATAAATAACATACGTATTTGAAATGAATTATATATAATATGACAAAGGAATACAGTGATTGTACGAGGGTTTCTTTTAATTTTATGCGTCTGCTTTACTTTTTTACTGATTCAAGTACAAATAGTAACATTGGGCTATTCCAGAAAATAAATGCACACCCCCTATGGAGGAGTAACATTTTAATCAAAGAAATGTCTGGATTTAAAAGTCTGCTTTCTGAAAACGACTGGAATTCCAGTTGCCAATGTCGCTTGAAAAGGCTTGAACGAAAAATCACGGAAATGTCTAAAATGAGCTCTCAAATTCAGAATTTCTGACTTTGGACTATTTTTCTGCTGCATTTGTTCGCCTTTCGACACTTAGAAAGTCTGGATTTCCAACAATCACGACTGGACAAAAATTCCGGAAATCCGTACTCCTCTATAGGGGGTGTGCATCTATTGTCTGGAATAGCCTATTGATGGTTTTTGTTATTCTGGATAAAACATGAATAATGACCATGATAACAAACAAATACACTGTATGCTAAAAAGTTAACTTAATGTTTCATGCGTCTGTTTTATTATTCCTTCAATTAGAGTGATACATTATTAGCTTTTTGCCATTTTGGTTTAATGCCATTACCAAAAGCATTCTCATGTTATTCTGCAAAGATATCTAACAATGAGCGAGCTAAGTAATGATGTTTTAAGGTCACTAAATGTTTTGGTCAGAATGAATATGGATAATATTTAAATTGTCATTACAACTACATAATTATCGTAATCAAGAAAGAAATGGTACATCTGTTTTAATTCACGTGTTTCATACACCTATTTTGATTTGCTTTGATATTTCTTGATTAATTTTTTACCGTCTTTAATCGTGAAGTTTTTACTCCTAAAAATGCCCATTGAAATTTTTGAACAGTTTTTATTCCCCAAAATGCCCATTAAACCTTTTGAAACACGAGGCCATATTACTGTATATCTCATTGACAATAATTTGACGTAATTTGCAGAACCTAATTTTGATAGGATTCTGTTGGTAACATTTCTAGCTATTTCTCCTGCAAGAATTTGTACTGAGAGTTAAGTGTGGCCCGTAAACGTATCAATTTTGGACCCCTTAGAACATCCCAATTTTTGATTAATGTAAACCTCGCCATTTATTCAGAAGACTTGTTGGTGTAGTCTGCATTTCATCTGTCGATCAAAAAAATTGAATTTGAAAATCGTTTTATCTTTAGGCCAAAGTTGGGGTATAAATAATTTATACGTGTTGCAAGCACGAAATGTAATAGCTTCGATTTACTTTGGCTATCCTCGGAATGACGGCGTTCAATTAGGGAGCACACCACAAATTAAGCGTCCCATTAAATTGATACACACGTAGAAGTGCGTTTTTCCTTCTCGCGCTTTTAGACATTTTCGGCAAAAAATTGAATATAAAAATATCACTAATCAATTTCAAATCGATGATCATTTAATATATGTTTCAATATAATAGACTGGTTCTATTTTGGAAAATCGCGTTCCTAGCGGCAAGTTTGCGTAAAAGTTGTCAACCAGCTTTATTTATTTACTTATTTTTGTTCATTTGGGTATACTAAACTCGAATCTGTTGTCTGTTATGCAATATTTTGAGACCGTGACCTTCAAAAAGACCCCCAAATGACACCATAGGATCGCATAGGGGGGCAAAAATTATTTTTATTCCAATAACACTTTCAAATATGTCAAATTATTTGTCTGGCCCCACGAATCACAGAAATGTAATGTTTGTGGCTTTACGACCTAAGAAGTTATGGAGCACATAAGGTCACAGACAGCGGCGTAGCCAGTGGGGGCCGGTGCCGTCATGGCCGTCGGTTCATGGGTTAAAAATAGGCTATTATTCACCCAGGGTGACAGAAAAAAGGGGAGAATTCTAAAAAAAAATGATGAAAAATTGTGAATGAAATTGAATTTTACATACAAATTGTGTGTTTTTATGTTGGTATCGCCTATTATCCTTTTTTTTTTTGTCTTTTTTTTTTTTTCTTTTTTTTTTCAAACCATGCAAAAAAAAATGTGGGTCAACAAATCACAACTTCCGTCGGCAAAAAATATTTCCGTCGGTACATTTACAAGTTGTGCCCCCTCGGTTCAAAAATCCTGGCTACGCCACTGGTCACAGGTCGATTTGCTTGTGATATATAGGTCAAAAGTCCCAGTTTTCGTAAAAATTGAGGCAAAGCGTTCTTAGAACCAGTCTATAAGAGTAGTCTTCCGAATTAGTTTCGAGATATGGGTAGGGTTAGCTTCTACAATTTTCAAGATATCGGCCTCCAAACTTAAAATTCAGGACTCCATGCAAAGGAGTGTCTTTCTCTCATGTTTGTTTGTTTATTTTTGTTTGTTTGTTTGTTTGTTTGTTTGTTTGTTTGTTTAACCAGTTGGTCTGGGCAGACACACACACATGGATGCCCAATGAGACCAGGCTCAAACAAAATGCTCAAGCCAAGCTAAAAAGCTTAAGGTAGCTGCCTCGGATACAACACCCTTGCAGGAAAATAGCTACTATGTCAAATCAATCAGGACTATCCATTTAAATCTTATTTATAAGAATTGTAACAATTGTAATATCTAAGCCTGTATGGAGAGAAAAGACAGTAACAAACAGAATTGTTAAAAATAGCAATAAAAAGAAAGACCACTCCCAACAAATCAAGTGGTCAATGTTGCCTTTAGCCCATGGGTTGAGAAATAACAAATTAGATATTCTTATTTTTTGCCCCGGTACATAGGCTGTAGTTATTTATTTATAATTTAATCATCTGAAGGCATATTCTTCAGTGTTTTTCTCTGACGAAAATGGTATTGAATATTGATTTCATTTTCTTCAAACGCTGACAAAAGTGGTAACTGGTACAACGTAGCAACTATTCACAAAATTACAAATATTGCTTTGAGGGCATTATGAATTGGCCTTCTAATCATTAAATTTGAAATATTTAACTACAAAAGCAAGAAATGCAATTCCGATATTGCTTCGTCCAAAAATTAAGTACAAATTTGATTGATTTCATGTTACAGGTAAACGTATATTTATTATGTACCAGAAATTCAATAAGATTTTAGAATATATTATTATTGAAATTGTTTAAAAAACATACAGTACCAAATGACCAGCAGGGGAACTAAAAAGATCTGAAAAGATTCAAGAAGTAGTGTACACAACCAATGAAAACAAGTGTTAAAAGTGTTAAAAAATTTGAGTTTAAAATAAGGTTTGTTTAAGTTTTTTTTTAATCTAAATTTTAGGTGTTGTATATATTTAATAATTTTTAACATATATATATTTAAATTGTGCAGTTGTTCAAAGTATGCTAATACTATTTTGATACACAAAACGTTTTACAGAAAATGTCTATATGTTATACAGTATAACGGGTAAAAAACGTTTTAATAACATTCAGAAAACATTTTTGAAAACATTCTATATGCATAATGAATACCAAAGTCAACAAAAACTAACAAATAACCTGTCACAATGCCACTTGGGGATGAGTTTCTTTAAACTTGAATGACTGAATTTGGGTGCCAGGGTTGCCATTTTAGATTTGAGTTGCCAAGGTCATATCTTTGTCACCTAATAAAGAGATACAAGATTGAAGTCTTATAATTCCATTCCTCTGTAGGTCCATTGAGGAATATATCACATATTGGAACCAAAATACACCATAGGTTTTGGATTTGAGGGATATTTTGTCAAGACAATATTAGGTCTATTTGTCTCCGAGGTTAAGTTTGGGCAACACTGCTTCTTTCTATATATGAACAAGCACTCGGGGTGATAAGTTTACGATGAGGAAGTAGAAAGTAAACGGGTTGAACTTATATCTACTCGAGGTAAGTATTTGCATGTGAATAAAATTTAAAACATAATAATTATGGTAATAGAATAACTACACTATCAACATTGCATTTTTCTTCAAATCGTTATTCAATATACGACACAGATTACTGTGGCCAAGGTCTGCATTACACATACCTTACACATACACAATAGTGCACGACACGTAGGCGCAAGGAGGTTTAATATAAACATGGAGACCCAATAGATCACGTAATGCATTGTTCCATTGATACCGATTTGATTTGCCGACATGCTATTCATAAAAGTGTGCCATTTGTTTCGAACAAAAGGGTTCCATCAAATTGGTAACTGGCCGAGAGCAAATTAACGCTTTACCTGGCAGGTGACTGTCAATGAGTGATGAATAGAAAGTTAAGTAGGTCTACACCACTAAACAGTGGTACCATTGTTCTCACGTATCCCAAAGGTGTGTTTGTGCGTTTCTCAAGCCTATAAAGCAGGCTTTAGCTGTCGATGTACACATTTTTATAGCTTTTTATCACCCACATGACTTTAGTCACTTCAGTTAAATAAATTGAATGCTCTTGCTGATCGATGCACATGAGAATGTATTTTAATACATTCTTAAAAGCTGCCATATCTGCATGGCCATGTATCTCTCTCAAATCTGCATGGCTATGTATCTCTCTCAAATCTGTTAAGATTACATACCCAGCAAACACAAAACGTTTTCGACATCATTCGCAAAAGGTTATAAAAGGTTGTCAGAAAACGTTTAAATGTCGGGTTATATAAAGGGTATATTAAGAGTATAAAACGGTTTCATAACCTTAAAAAACATTTTTGATAATCTACTGCTCAGCAAACAAAAATGTTTTACAGAAAACGTTTAAATGTCGGGTTATATAAAGGGTATAAAAACGTTTTAATAACATTCCAATAACATTTTTGAAAACCTGATACAAAACATTCTAAACAGAATCATATTTTTGGGTTGAAAAAATATTTTGCGAAAAATGTTTGCCCAAAATATTTGCAATAACGTTTTAAATACGTTTTTATGATCTTTATTATAACCCGACATTTAAATGTTATTAAAACGTTTTGAAGAAAACATTTTAAGAACATTTCTGTGTTTGCTGGGGGCAAATATTTTAACATAATGTTATTTAATTGCAATTCTTTGTAAAAACCACATGTGCCTGCTAAAGGTCAAAATTTTTTTATTGCATGAGGTGAAAGGGCTTTGGTAGTAGGTTACAAAAAGTCACATCAAAAATTCCTCCGGAGCTTGTTGCCATAGCAACGGCAGATTTTATGATTTTGGCGATTTTTGCTTATTTTGGGGTGAAAATAAGGGAAAATATGTAATTTTCTGAATTGCTTCTGACTTTAAATTTGAGGTCACATTAAAAAAGCAACCTTACGACCATAAAGTATTATCTTTGTGCTTTCCCCAGATGTAAAAAATATATCAATAATATTTCCCTATGAGCAATTTTAGGGCTGGGCAACATTGCCACTTTCGCACTTTTGAAAAAATGCAATTTTTACCCTATCTTTGAAGTCTAAAAACTAATTTTGCTTGAGCACCCAGAATTATTTCCTCTTTGTTGGTACTTGGGCAGACATTGCCCTTCCAAATTTGGTAAAAAATCTCTGGGGCTATTTGACCTGTAAAGCCAGTGTTGCCAGAAAGTTTGATAATTTTCAAAAACTGCATTTTTCGAAATAATGCATTTTCTACATATTTACTCATGTAACCTTTAATACCACCAACTTAATTGAAATATTTGCACACTTTGCACACATGATTAGACACACAGTGCAACGGAAGCAACACTTTGAGGCTGGGGACAAGTCCTGTCCTGCAAAAACCGGTATTGCCAGAAAATCTTACTTTAATCCAAATTTCCAATTTGTGCGTTTTACAATTATTTATTCGTTTTAAAGTTTATACTATCAATGTTAGTTGAATAAAATGTGCATTTAAACATCATCTGATACAATACAGGTTCAGACACATGGGCAAGTTTCTCGACAGGTGGCTTAGTAAGCCTTAGGTTTAGGTGACCTCGAGGATACTAAGCCTAGTTTCGACCAAAAATGGTAATTTTACATGGGAAATATTTTGAAAAATGACATATGCATCTTGGAAAGTGTATCAGCTTATTAAGATGGATGTTTAGATCAAAAAAGTAAATCACAACATTTTTCTGTGACCTATGGTTTTTGACCTATGACCTCTTGGAATTCATAAATAGGCCTAAAATGCAGGTTTTTAATGATTTTGGTCATTTTGGGCAAAAATTGACTCTTTTTTACCATTTTTAGCAATTTTTTGCATTACAAAAGTTTAAATTACACTTACCTTTATTGATAAATAGAGCTTCTTTAATTTTAGGCTATTGAGAGAATTCAACGAGTATGCAGTTTCCATGGCAACGGCCATTAATGCTCATTTTTAAGCAAATATATCTGTCAAATAGAGCTAATTTCCCAGTAAAATTAACAAAAAATGTGTGTAAATGGCCGTTTCCATGGAAACTGTCATCTCTTTGAATTCTCCTAATAGCTTAAAATGTTATGCCAATCAAACATTTTTTTAGGCTTTTATGACAATCCTGTTAATGAGAATACACGAAACTGCTGATTCTTGATTACGAATCCACAAGACATAGCCGAGTGAACTCGTATCAAGGAATAACAGTTTCAAGTGTATTTGCTGATTTAAACCTTTGCTTTATACTAACAATAAGCCTATCAATACTCTCTAAAACTGTGGATTCTTAATGCATAGAAACGTGTCAAGTGTTCATTCGTAGAAAATAATCTACAGTAATGAATTGACGTCATAGCAATGGTTCAAGTACATTTTCCAGACATAAATTTGTGTGATGTAACCCCCCGGGATGTAACCTGCATGTAAATATATCAGATATTTGTGTAATCTAAAATATGAGAATGATGCGTTTTAAACCTGACTCAACAGGCTACACAATTTTTAACGAAACATGGCACACAAGGCTAACAAAGAATCGAGGCTATATTGTTATTTGTAGAAGAATCCAATTTCATGAATTTCATGCATTCCTACACCTCAATGGCAGCTATAGCTGCCCCCCCCCCATAGGTCTATCCCACCTGAAATGTAAAATGATGTGGTCTATCTTGGCAGTGGCGGATCCAGGGCAGTCAGAAAGGGGCGATTTGAGAAAAAACTAGATAAAAATGTACAAAATGGAGCGGCCATCGCGTCCCCCCTCAGAAGTAAGAAACTTTTGCAAAATGAAGACCTAATTGAAGCTATTTGGTGGACCATTTTGGCACTATTAGTGTGTAAAATTTTAGTTTGAAAAAGCCAAAAATTTGTCAAATGAGCGGTCCATGAAGCCTTTCGTGGAGAAGTTTTTCCCTATTATTGTAGGCCTATAAATTGTGTTAAACATATATTGACAAATGCGCGAAAGCATGAGGGAAAATAACCACCTGTATATGGATTACGCAGGGGTGTCAGAAGTTGGAAAATTTTGCAAAATGAAGGTCCAATTCAAGCCATTTGGTGCATCATTTTGCACTATTTAAACAGACAAAAGGGCCCGAATTCAATTTACAAACCTTGAGATTCGCATTTACTATTAAAGCATGCATGGATCGATGAAGTCAGTATGGACTAGGTCTTAGGGAACAAACCAAAAGATCGATGACGTCCTATATAAAACGAAATTAGTTTCGTTTAGGGGGGAGGTATAATTACTCCATTACGTTTGTAAAAAAACATCGGTCTAATGAAGAATATGTTAATATAATTTGTTAGCTTTTTTGCATCAAAATGTTGATTTAAAAAAAATAAAAAACAAACAAACTTTGCAAACCGTTTTAATATAAGAATAGTGCAATAATCAAAACTTTCACATGATTTGTATCAGTTGATTTACATTTTATGCGAACATTTTAAAAGTGTGTGATCATGTATGGTGTACCCGCGAGTATCGGGTGTCCGCAAACGTGCATGGATCCCACTAACTTGGACAAAAAAAAACCCAAATTAGGGGTGGTAGTTTTGGGTCCCTTTTCGTTGTTTTATGGCATCGGAACAACAAACAGATGTCTTAATTTAGGGGAGATATTCAATAAGGGTGTCAAATAATGCAAACGTCAATATTGATGCCCCCATGGGAGTTTGAAGTTTATATTATTGTGCGTATCATTCATTTTACCAGGCTACATTTTTAAACAAATGCTCGCATGCTTTGACGAACTCAAAAATTACAGGTATGGGTAAATTAATTGTCATATAATCTGGTAACACCATCATTGCCTAAGTTTAAAAACCTGTTTGAGATGGTGGTTAAAAATTGGTCAATTTTTGCCAAAAATGACCAAAATCATTAAAAACCTGCATTTTAGGCCTATTTATGAATTCCAAGAGGTCATAGGTCAAAAACCATAGGTCACAGAAAAATGTTGTGATTTACTTTTTTGATCTAAACATCCATCTTAATAAGCTGATACACTTTCCAAGATGCATATGTCATTTTTCAAAATATTTCCCATGTAAAAAATACCATTTTTGGTCGAAACTAGGCTTAGTATCCTCGAGGTCACCTAAGCCTAAGGCTTACTAAGCCACCTGTCGAGAAACTTGCCCATGTGTCTGAACCTGTATTGTATCAGATGATGTTTAAATGCACATTTTATTCAACTAACATTGATAGTATAAACTTTAAACCGAATAAATAACTTTAAAACGCACAAATTGGAAATTTGGATTAAAGTAAGATTTTCTAGCAATACCGGTTTTTGCAGTCCACAGGACTTGTCCCCAGCCTCAAAGTGTTGCTTCCGTTGCACTGTGTGTCTAATCATGTGTGCAAAGTGTGCAAATATTTCAATTAAGTTGGTGGTATTAAAGGTTACATGAGTAAATATGTAGAAAATGCATTATTTCGAAAAATGCATTTTTTGAAAATTATCAAACTTTCTGGCAACACTGGCTTTACAGGTCAAATAGCCCCAGAGATTTTTACCAAATTTGGAAGGGGCAATGTCTACCCAAGTACCAACAAAGAGGAAATAATTCTGGGTGCTCAAGCAAAATTAGTTTTTAGACTTCAAAGATAGGGTAAAAATTGCATTTTTTCAAAAGTGCGAAAGTGGCAATGTTGCCCAGCCCTAAAATTGCACATAGGGAAATATTATTGAAATATTTTTTACATCTGGGGAAAGCACAAAGATAATACTTTATGGTCGTAAGGTTGCTTTTTTAATGTGACCTCAAATTTAAAGTCTAAAGCAATTCAGAAAATTACATATTTTCCCTTATTTTCACCCCAAAATAAGCAAAAATCGCCAAAATCATAACATCTGCCGTTGCTATGGCAACAAGCTCCGGAGGAATTTTTGATGTGACTTTTTGTAACCTACTACCAAAGCCCTTTCACCTCATGCAATAAAAATTTTTTGACCGTTAGCAGGCACATGTGGTTTTTACAAAGAATTGCAATTAAGTGTTGACAAAATATTTGGTAAAAAATGTTTGTGAAAATAGTTTACAATAACATTTTTGAAAACATTTTAAAAATATTGTTGTAGTGTGTTTTCATACAAAACGTTTTAAAATGTTTTCATGACCTTTATATAACCCGACATTTTAATGTTATTAAAATGTTTTTACCTAAACCAACAGCCAAAATATAACTTATTTAAAACGTTTTAAAAACGTTTTTGTGTTTGCTGGGTAGGCCCCAGCTATAGCAATGTCAATGTCCATGTCTCATTACTGTACCACGTGAGCTGTAGAAGAAGCATTTTTGGTAAATATCACATTTTTAGCCAAAATTACTCATGCGCGACATTTGACCCCAAATGGGTCATGTCAAATGTAAAGTATGGGGAAATGAACACTGTGAAAAATGATCGTAAACGGATGCCCGTATTTCAAATTTCCCGTAATTTTACGGGAACCAGCCGTAAGCAAAAAAGCTTTTTTGTGATTAGAGCTAGCTACCTACCTCCACACGCACCCACACATCTACATGTAATACTACAACAAACCCATGTGTATCACTAACTCCCACTTCATCCTGCTTAAACACACTGAAAGTAAAATTTAAATTCCGTAATTACTGGTCCCCGTAAAAGTACGGGGAAACCACTGGCAGCAAATTATCCCGTAAAAACAACAAATTACAGGATAACCGGAAAATTTGCTGCCAGTGGTTTCCCCATACTTTTACGGGGACCAGTAAAATTACGGAATTTTTAAAATTGGTCCAATCAAGCTCAAATTCAACAGGAATGATCCTTACGACATTCTTAAAATGTTAAAAATATTAATTACCCCCAAAGGTCAAAATTTAGGGGGTCTAAGGTCAAATTTTAAATTGGTCCAATCGAGCTAAATCCGACACGGGTTTGAGAATGTGTTAATTAAGACAGCAATATGATCTTTAGAATCTAATTTCTGAGACATGCTTATTTGTTTTATCTCTGGTATTTTCCTTGCAGCTAACAATAATTTTGTTTTCAATGCTAGATAAGATACTAGGTAATCACCTAAAATAAGCCACTTTGGGTATAAATTGTCTTCTTTTTGTCTTAGTTTGCGAGCAGGTTCTTACAAAGTAAATATTGAGCACATTTTAATTGTTGCTTTTTTTAAATTATTCATCGCACAGATACATCAAAATGGGTGCTTCAATTGGTAAACTGGAAGCGGGCAATATTGACCTCCATGAAATTATTGGAGAAGGTAGATTTGGGTCTGTCAGACGTGTCTCATTTAAGAAGCCCTACAAAGGATACAAGGGAGCTGCAGGCAAAACAGTAGTCTATGGGTTGGGAAAGAAAGAGGTGGAAACCATGAGACAACTCAAACATCCGAATATCGTTGACTTCCTAGGAATTTGTGAAACTGTAGGTTGCAATCTTATTCTAATGGAATATGCACCAAATGGTTCACTGCATGATTACCTACACGATCCGTCAAAGCCTTTATCACATGAGTTACAGAGAAAGTGGGCATACGAATCGGCACTTGCAATCGAATATCTCCATGTACAGAACTTCCTGCACAAGGACATTAAGCCTCAAAACTGCCTTCTCTTTCAAGACAACCTGTTGAAGCTGAGTGATTTTGGTCTGTCACGTGAGATAGAAGAGTCTCAGACAACATCTAGCCAGAAGGGATTAACCTTTCGCTACATGGCACCAGAAATTCATGTGGGGAATAAACATGGAAGAGCTATCTTTTCCGAAGCAGCTGATGTATGGGCATATGGTATGGTGCTACTAGAAATCTGCACAAGGAAACCACCGTTTGAGCACTTGGAATGGCACAGGGTGGCCTTTGAAGTGGGCAGTGGAAACACTGAGCCATCGATACCTGAAGGCTGCCACAAAGAGCTGTCATACATCATGCAGCAATGCTGGAATAGTGACCCTAAAGAGCGACCTACAATGTCGTTTATTGTAATGGGCATGGAGCTATTTTAACATGGAGAAGCAATAGATTACGTAACGAATTGTTCCTTTGTGCCGATTTGATTTGCCGACAAGCTATTCATCAAGAGGTACATTTTGTTCATGACAAAAGGGTTCCGCCATTAAATCGGTTACTGACCTGACACTGACAGTGTTTTAACGCTTTACCAGACAGGCTACTGCCAGTAAGTGATGAAACGAAAGTCACGTGAAAGCGCCTATTTGAGCGAGAGGTACCTTTTGTAGTAGCCGAAAGCACAAAGGCACACGTTAGCCGGCGATGTACAGTTATATACCGCCCACCTTATTTCAGGCGCACCATTTAAACAAATTGAATAGAGTTGCTGATCGATTACCCATAACAACGTTATAGGCCTATTCAATAAAGTCAAATGGAATTTGTTTATATCACGAATATCCATTTTAAAAGCCAGAGGGAGTGAGTGAGTGAAGGAGGGAGGGGTGAAAAAAGAAGAAAGGCGATCGAGAGGGGAGGGAAGGGATCAAGACAAAAAGAATCCTTTTATATCATAGAACGAAGATGGTATTTAAATATCAAAAGCATCTCCCTGGTGGTAGGACTAACCACAATTTAAACCAAGTCTAATGTAAGACCTATATCTAACTTGCGGTGTGCAATATGGACAGACAACGTACAAATAAATACATTATTACATTTATAAAATTAAACGTAAGTTACCCATAAAAAGTCCATGGGCATTATTGAAATTGATGTAAAGGTAAAGGTTACAAGATTTAATTGTCATATTTTCCAGAATGAAGCTTAGAACGACTGCCTTTGATTTATGAAAAATAAGGAATAGTTTGGGGATACTTTATTTTTGCCGATTTTCAATTCCAAGTACTGCCGATTTATCGGTTTTGACCCTGGTACGCTTCTTATCCCGTGAACGGAAATATTCATTGGTGATATCCCTTTGTAACGGAAATGTTTGGACTAGAAAACAAGCTCAATGACCTATCCACGTATTGTTTAACACGTAGGCCAAACTAAATAATATTCTTTAAATAATTGTGATCATAATAATAATTGTGTTTAGGATGTGTCAAGTGTTCATGTGAAAAAATGCTTTTTAAGAAAAAAACAGAGCACCCGCTATTCTGAAGTCTCTCTGAACCCCCTTTAACTGACCTCCATTTAGACCAGGTCTAATGTAAGACCTATATCTAACTTGCGGTGGGCAATATGGACAGTCAACGAACAAATAAATACATTATTACATTTATAATATAAAACTCTTAAAACCATTCAAACTGGACTCGCGTTTTTTTAGAGGCTATGGTATATCGCACCTTTTATCCTCAGGTGCATGCATCTTTAGGCCGTCTGTTGATCTGGCGATAATGGTCATCATTGACCACTGGTGAGATAGTGTTGCCAGATGTCGTTGATTTAGAGTCAAACTTCTTGCGAATGTTCCTGACTACATAATTGTAGGCCCCTGCCAACGACCCTTGGCAACACTATCTCACCAGTGGTGAAAAGATGACCAATTGCCGCCAGATCAACAGACGGCCCGCGGCCTGAAGGTGCACCAATGCAGGATAAAAACCGTAAGTCTAGTAAAATGGTTTTCAGAGTTTAATTTTATATTTAATTATAGGAGCCTACTTGGATGCATGGGCGTCAATCCGGGGGGCAGGGGGACACGTCCCCTTCACACTTTGGGATGGGGGACACAATATCATATGCCCCCTCCCCCACGTTTCGGCAAATACTTACGTCTACCTTAGGCCTATAGTAAAAATACAGGCAATATTCGGTATTATAGCTTGATTTTGAACATTTTCTTGTGCTCCGCGCGCAAATTCAAATTCACCTTCATTTCAAATTTAAATTTACATTCAAATTCACTATGAGGGTTACAATAGTATTAACAAGTTTTGTGTGAACAAACAGAACAATACTCGCATGTCCGCGTAAACTTGACCGGTGAAAAGCACTTTGTAAGCGCTCTTTAGCAAAGTCATAGTTCATTGAATTTACAACCGTATGACAAATCAGGCGAAAACAGGGGGGAGGAATAATAACTTTTCGCACAAGATTTGCAATTTAAAGAGAATTGGCCATTGGGCTATTCCAGAAAATAGATTCACACCCCCCTATAGAGGAGTTCGGATTTCCAGACTTTTTGTCGAGTCGTGATTGTTGGAAATCCAGACTTTCAAAGTGTCCAAAGGCGAAAAAATCCAGAAGAAAAATAGTCCAAAGTCAGAAATCCTGAATTTAATAGCTCATTTTAGACATTTCCGTGATTTAGTTGGATTTCCAAGCTTTTTCAAGCGACATTGGCAACTGGAATTCCAGTCGTTTTTATAAAGCAGACTTGGAAATCCAGACATTTCTTTGAATAAAAAGTTACTCCTCTACAAGGGATGTGCATTTATTTTCTGGAATAGCCCATTGCTTATTCTAATGACGCTAGTATCATTTAATGACATAAAATTTGAAAAAATATTATTAGGAACACTTGAGTTTTTGACTTTTAAACCTACATTTTGGTCAAAAATGTGCTTGGATAGGTAGTTTTCAACAGATTTACCACATTCGCCTTGCTATAACATTGAATTGCGTTATCTGCTGACCTAATGACAAAAGTGTTTTAGGGGGAAGTGTTAGCTTTCGTTTGATAAAAAAAACCATTTGAGGTTTCGACAAAAACCAATCACAGAGGCCCATTTTCCAGGTATAAGCTCCACACTTCTTACGATGATATGCACTCAACCGTATAGCGTAATCAAAGACTGTGTGGAGACAATTCACTACTTGCTTGAGAGCTCTTGTACTAAAATGTGTGCTCAAGTGTATCGAGCTGGAAAATGTCCATAGATGGATAAGAGAATCGTTTTTGTATAGAAACCTTTCCATATAGGGGCCTACGCCAGTGACAAAAAGGAAAAACCTTGAGGAAAAAGAGGGCTACCAGAAGATTGAGGAAAAAGACGGAAGTAGAAGGATTGAAGAAAGTAAAACAAGACGCAGATAAACATGACAAAGCCGACTAAATATTTAATCAGTAGGGATTAAGTGTTTCTAGTTCTTTCTTTGACAACCCCCCTCTCCCCGACAACCAAAGAAAAAAATGAACGGGAAATGAACCCTGTATCAACTTTCACTTCAAATAGTATGAAACTTTTCGTGTGCATATTTCCCAGCATAATCGGGCCGGAATAAAGCTTATACTGACCATTTGTTTCTTTGTGCACCCCCCAAGTTTTTGTAACTACAATTTTACACAATATAGGCCTATATAAATAGTGTAAAAAGTGTCCACCAAATGCCTTCATTTGACGGTTCATTTTGTAAAATATTCCGACTGAAGGGGGGAAGCACATCCCCTCAGACACCCCCCGCTTCCCGCAAGCGCTACGAGATACCCACTTTCTGCATATTTCACACACATTGTACGTGTCCTCCACCCCCCTTCAACTTCGGATTGACGCCCCTTGCTTGAAAGAATGACAACCTTCACAAACTCAAATAGGGGCCCTATGACTAAAAATGAATAATTATCAAAGATTCTAAATCCCTTCAATTATCCCCTGCTGATGCCCTATTATAGCTATCAACATGGTGTGAAAAGTGTGCCAACAGATTCCATAATAGACCTACCATTATTAGGCCCTACATAACAATTTTCTATCTTTTGGCTTGTCTACTGTGGTTTCTCATTGGGGTGGGCTTGTCCAGCTGGGAGTGAAATTGGCCAAAGGGAGGTAATTACTAGTAATTGGTCCTGGATAAACATCCTTTTTCATAGAGCAATATTTGTCTCTTTTTTTATCTTCTGACAGCCACTGTAGTGCTATATACTGCCAACCAATTTCATTTCAGCAACATAATAACAAAATACATGGCCTTTTTATATTATTTTTGAAGAAAGAGAAAAACAATAATTAGACACAGGTTAAAAATCAATGCAAAAAACACAAACACACACACCCCACCCCATCAACCCAAATCAAAAACACACAACAAAAAAAAGTATCAGTGTTCCATCTACAGGTCAAAATCAACCTTCCACTTTCCGAAATGTTTTCCCAACTTTCCTTTCTTTTTGGCAATAATTATTATACTCAATTTTCCTCTTC
The DNA here is from genome assembly GCF_039555335.1 of Amphiura filiformis. NCBI lineage: Eukaryota > Metazoa > Echinodermata > Ophiuroidea > Amphilepidida > Amphiuridae > Amphiura > Amphiura filiformis. The sequence goes on from NC_092635.1 coordinate 7,094,584, forward strand.
GATAGAAAAAATAATCTAAGAGCCCTGAAAGAAGGGATCACATTAGAGAATTTGGATTATCTATATATAATTTTAGCAAAGAAAAATATACGTAAGAAAATCATCATTGTGCACTCCAAACATAAGTCACTTTAATATCATCAGTGTGGTGTTTTAATAGAATTAATAAAATTCTGAAGTGCTTCCCAGACTGGTTTCACTTTTGGACATTCACAAAAAACATGAAGAAAGCTCTCTGAATTCTGATTACAAAATGAACACAGTGGAGAATCTTTTCTTCCTATCCTATTCTACAAAGAAACTCATTGAATGCAATGGCACGGTGAACAAATTCAACAACTCATACTGCAGTTACTGTCCGTTTTCCTATACACAATACACAGTGCTCTCATTGACGCGTGACCTCTACAAATGATGTATGTTGGAAGAATGGACACTTGCCTAGTTAACATCACTGTGTGAAAAATAACCAGCCAATATTTAATTTATTCTCCAATGACTTCTAGCAAATATATTTCTCTAACATGACCTAAAATTACAGCTAGGTTAGATGTTCAGAAATGGTCGCACTTTTGTAAAATATGAGTGAGGGCAAAGCATAGCTAGCTCATAGCTAGCCAGCTCCCCGCGTGTTAATTGAATGGAGATTTGACCGAAAATATTGAGCTATAACGGACCGCTCCGTTCTGAAAGATGACACAAAAAAAACGGTACAAGCTACATTTAAATTATTCTATGAAATTCTAGAAAATATAGTTTTGTAACATGTCCTAAATTTTTAGCTAATTTAGGTGTTTGGAGAGGGGCGTACTTTAGTGTTTTGGGCAGTAATATGTAAACGACAAATAACACCAAAAATATGAAGAAATTATTTCCAAACAGTGTTAAGTCAACAATCATTATGTTGCTCATTTTCAAGAATACTGGTTAACAAAAAGCAGGTCATTGTCTCATTTCGTGAACAAAGGTCCACATACCATTGTGGCCTTCCGTTTCCTTTATAATCGGTTACCCAACAGACTGACTGAATTATGAAGCTATAATACCAGCTTTATTGCGATATCGCACATCCAAAAACAGACACATGTGAACAACCAGAGAAGATCCGATTTAATCAGTTGAGCTGTTTCAATGAGTGTTATCTTGGTTTAATAGCTTTTAATGGGGTTTAAGTCCTGCAAAGGTCGAGATGAATTCTACTGTAGACATGACTGCATCATGTTAGTAAAATTAATGTTCGGAGTTGAGTCTACATTTTTGTCTTTTTTTATAGAGGGCCTGCTAATGAAGACAGGCTGTGATTACCAGCTCTGTTCTGGCCTGCGGGCTGTATTTAGTCATCGCAACCGCAGCGATTCAGATTTGATGTGGTGAGTGCATTAAATCTCACTATTAGCTGATTCTTGAGGAGAATTTCTATGTCATGATGTTTTTATAATTGAACTTACATGTTTATAACCTCAACTAAGTTTTTTGTAACCTGTAACTGTCGCGATCAACTAAAACAGATAAGCTTTAAGGTTAAAGCTTAAACTTTTAAAGCCATATCTTAAGGCATATTATAACATTTCTGTAAAAATTAGTATTTATTTTCCATAAAATGTTGAATTTTACTGTCAGATATGTCCCCTTTTAATTTTGAGCCGAACAAGTGAGGTAAGCATAGAAAATTGGAATTTACTACTAGCGCCCATGTTTGCATGTTACTCCCGCGCAGTTGTAATACGGTACGATCCTCGGGGTGTGTGTGTATGTGTATCCCGCACGCCGTGTCGTACGTACTGTGCATACGTGTTTGACTAATATTTCCATCGTAATAATAAAACGCCGGTTCCATCGTTTTATAAATTTATTCAAAATCTCGGATTTTGACAAAAACCACAGCACCTAAGTCTGGATTTTTGCAGAGTATCTTTATTGACTAAAGTACATTACAATCATGTAAAAACCAGAACTAAAAAACAAATTTGAGGGCATTCTCCTCAGCAAATGTTATAATATGGCTTTAAAGGCCCATTCAGTGATTTGCTCATCCGGACGATTGTAAAAACTAAAGAATAAAGCGGTAATATTTAGCTGCTACCGCCAACATAAGAGAGTTCATGTTTACACATAATGTTCCAGGCATGACAAATTTTACGCGTATGACGTACGCGTAACCTTGCGTTCCCGTATACGCTACTGAACTGTGGATTCATCACGGATTAACAACGGTTGACTCCTGTACAAAGGTATAGGAAGAGTTGTTGAAAACAACAAACGGATAATCTGATTGGCTGATAACGCATCAAAGTGCTGGTTGGTGCAGAGCAGCACTATAAGATAAAAAGGGAACACAAAGCTCTATCTGCGTTTGTCGCTCATTAACAGGCGGCTCACATCAAACAGAGCAATAGACTGCCATACTTCTCTGGAAGCTAGTGTAGTGAACACTTACAGAACAGTTACATGCATGCATACAATGTAACATGTACATTTTTGTAGCACTCTAGCCCTGGCTCCAGCACTCTGTTTATAATCCGTGCTCGTCAGTGAACTTTGAAAACATCCCCTTTTGCTTCTCATTTCAAAAATTACCCAAACCAAGTATTTTTCCATTGTGTAAAATGGACCCAAAGCAAGTATTCAGTTTTTGTTTTCCTACCCCAAGCAAGTTTTTTTCTAACTTCTATACCCAAAACAAGTAGTTTGTTTTTTAATACCCTAAACAAGTATTAATATTATGGTAATAGAGTTTTGTCTCTAATTTAAACGCTGCTTCCGACAACGTTGTTTATTCAGTAAAGAGATTCATTAGTAGGATTGTTGAGATCATAAACTAATACTTTTGCTAGCCAAATCCAAGGAAATACTACTCACGAATCTGAGCTTTCGCCATCTTGGCTGATGGCTTGATCACAGATGAACTGGTCAACATCACTTCCGGGTAACGAGGATGCGTTGTTAGCAACCAAGTCTCGCAGGAAAAGCAGTGGAACGTACCAGTTCATCTGTGATCAAGCCATCAGCTAAGATGGCGAAAGCTCAGATTCGTGAGTAGTATTTCCTTGGATTAGCAATAGTATTAGTTTATTAACATTGTTTATTGTTTGTAATTTTATTTTGCAGAAACATTGTACACCCAAATTGATGCATCGAATATGTATGTCAGAATTGGGCAATGGTAAAACAATTATGGACCAGTCTCTACTTTGTCTTCCTGCTGAAGCATCAGGATTATGTATGCAGAGATGTCTCATGAAACCAGACTTACACACCACCCTGGGCTTGACGATTGGCCAATGGATTGCAGTAAAACTGAATAGAAACACTCATTGCATTTGCTCCATGTGGCCATGTGGTGATCTACCTGATAGGTGCATTCAAATTGATCAATCTGTCACTATTCAGCAAAGAAGGTCACAAGACAGGGTTCCTTACAATATTGAAACTGATCATATAAATGTCAATTATTTAGAGAATATAGACAAAGTTAGAGTATTGGATAGTGTGAATGTGACCGTATTGTTTGATTCGGGAGAGATAGTGCAAGAAAAGAATAAAAGTATTCTAGAGAAATACATACACCAGCTGATAGTTGGAGTAGGTGTGGTCAAAGGCTGCAAAGTGACATGGCCTAGACGTAACAGGACAAATGGCTTCCCAAAGATATCTAGCATTTTGATAGAAGACGTGAGCGTCAAAGATGGGTCAACTACAAAACAAAGTGATAATACTGAATTGAAATCAAGTTGCATTAAACATGTGGGTTTAATCACTCCCAGAACAGCAGTCACTATTGTCCAATTAGCAACTGAAGATGTAGCGCAAAATCTAACTCATGGTACTAGAACTAAGATAGCTGGCTTGGAAGAAGCAGTTACTTTGCTGAAGAAGTTGATAACATATCCAACAGAGTTTCCTAATTCTCTTGAAGCGTTGAATTTAGATCAGTGCAAAGGCATCCTTATACATGGACCAACAGGTGTTGGGAAGTCTTCTCTCGTTAATTATGTTGCCCTTGAATGCAATGCTTTCCTTGTCCAGATCTCTGGTCCGGATGTCTTCGGTTCAAGCCCAGGTGAAAGTGAAAGTAATCTACGTTCTGCATTTGAGAAAGCCAAGATGATAGCTCGTTCAGGACACAGATGTGTTGTCATCTTTCTTGATGAGTTGGATGTTTTGTGTCCTAAGCGTGGTGTAAGCGGAGGTACTCATGAGAGCAGAATTGTGGCTCAGCTTCTGTTGCTGATGGATGAAGTAAGAGATTGCAGGAGAATGGTGGTGGTTGGAGCGACTAATAGACCAAATGTGATTGATCCAGCATTGAGAAGACCAGGAAGATTTGACCAAGAGGTGAGGGGTACACATTCACAATGTAGGCAACTTTTGAGCAAAATCATGACATTTTAATCATTCAGGATATTTGTCCAATTTGTTGCTTCATGTAAGATTCTTCTAGTTTTAAAAATAGAGGAAAAAATGTTTTTGACTAAATGATTTGATAAAAAGCAATTGCAAGCATGAGGATATTGCATGAAATTCTGAGCAAATATATTCAATTTTGATGGCTATGGAGAGCTGAAATGTATCCAGGTGCACGACTCACATCCTCTGTGTGAGGGTTGATTACCCTGAATGAAATGTAAAGCTGTACCCGATCTGGTCTCTGAGCAATAATGAGCAACTGATTTCTTCACTCTATCTCATTGGTCAAAATCAATCGCTTGTCGTTGCTCTGCAACTTGGATTGCTTCAGACTGCTATTATTTGCAGCCATAATCTACAATATCGAGCATAGTTTGTTGGAAATTTAATATCTGTATATTCATGATTATTACTGCTTTAATTTGCATATTTTGTTAAATTTGTTGGGATGTGAAACTGCAAAGGTCATGTAACATGTATGTAATTATGGGACATCACTGGGACATAGGCTTTGCATCGGGGCTTGAGATTAGAATTCCAATTTCCTTTCTCATAAAGTAAGGGCTAAGAGTAAACTTGTACAATTGTGTTTGGGAGTGGCCTTCTCTCCTTTCTCCTTTTCCTTGCTATTTTCTTCGATTTCTTGCTTTGTTTATCAAAGCTATTTGGGCCAGCATGCATCTTATTAGCCTACACTGGATATCCAGGCTTGTGCATTTTTATTGTATGAGCTTGGAACGGTCCATGGATTTCCCATGGATTAGCATGTGTCCCTCATGGACCAACCTGGGTAAGCAATATTACTTACAAGATCTGTATATTGCCTCCCTTATAGGTGATAATCGGCATGCCAAACACTCAACAACGACAATGCATCTTACAAGTTCACACAGACTCCTTGGCTACCAACTCTGATGTGGATTTGAACCACCTTGCCAAATTAACCAATGGGTACAGCGGAGCTGATCTAGCATGTCTGTGTAGAGAAGCTGCCTTCATTGCATTGGCTGGAATTCAGGATCAAGAAGGTGATGGCCAACACCATCAGGTGAGTGGGATTATAGCATGTGGTCAGGGCTCTCAGCCTGTCATTTGAAACTACCTGTACAACAGCAGAGGCCAGCGCTACTGTTGGACAGGTAACATTTTAAAAGTATGTGTATGTGTCTATTCACAACACCAATGTAGATTTGTTGATATTTGATGTAAAATAGAGCTACCTGAGTGGTTGATTCCATTTGAAATATACGTCTCTGTGAGAGAAATACTGGAAATTGTTTTTGGGAATCCTCACTGGTGGTGTGTTGTTCATCTGGCAGTTTCCTGATTAAACTTTGGTTCACCTCAAGTTTGGTAATCACATTATCAAATTGTACAGGTAAAATTAATTGCGCAGATTGTACAGTGTCGTACACGCACACATACAAGCCTCACAGGTGGTTTATTGGTACATTTGCGGTGCAAACACAAAAAAGCATTGATGTCTCTACCAAACTTGAGATGTAGTATAGTGTTAATATTGCAAATGGAAGGCCAGACATTGCAATAATAAAATTTACAATTACTGGCCGACTTGCTAGAGTGAAAAATGTTAGGTGCAGCCTACTTGTATAGTATAAATGATTTGAAACTTTGCTTTTTGGTAAGTTTTTGTTTTTTGTTTATCTACCAGTGTCTTAAGAATGTTTTGTTGAAATATAAGTTTTCCCTACCTTTATTTGCAGAAACTGGAGTTACACATATCAGACTTCCATTCAGCTTTGAGTAGGATACTACCATCTCTGCAGCGAACTGCTTCATGCATCACTGAACTAGAAGCTGTGCCATGGGAGTCTATAGGAGGACTGGAAGAGATTAAAAAGAAACTAATTCAGGTAAAGTAGGTAATGGGGATACACATCATGCACAAGAACAAATGTGACCCGATTTCATCCACTCAGGCCAAAATCAGAAATTTTGAAAAATTGAATTACTACCATTATTAACTTGCTCAGTACCTACACTTACAGATATTGAAACCCAGGTCTCTTGAATAATTAGTTGCAAAGTTGTGATGTTTTTTTATTGGGTTTTTCCTCTCACTTTTTACAAGCCGACGACGAACGTCGGGTTGTTCTGTCTCCTTCCAATTCTTTCTTCTTTCTTCTTTCTTTCTTCTGGCAACCAATCAAAATGCTCTAGCTCCGCCAGGCATTGACAGATTTCAACCATACTTGAGCCAAATGATTACTGGACTAGGCCAAACCTTACATTTGACTTTGACTTGACTGTGACCTTTGACCTTGACCTTATGGCCAAAAATGTTGATTTCACAAAAAATGCTACTCCTTCCACAAATTACATGCAATGATCATGTGACTCATGCATATGAATCAACGTTAACCAGTGCTCAAAACTTGTAAACAGATTTGAGGTCAAAGGTCATTAAGGGGTCATTTCGGTAAAAGTCTGAAAAATGTGTAAAAATATTCAAAAAATCACTGTCTTTACAAATTACATAGCAGAGAGTCGCCATTAACACACATGCATTGCTATTAGCCAGGGTCTTTAGGATGTCTACAGTTTTGGGGTCAAATGTCATTAAGGGGTTACTTCCGGTCAAAAACCAAAATTGTCAAAAATGTTCAAAAAATTTTTATCTCAAAAGATAAACAGACCAGAATAATATAACCATCACACATGAATCAGTGTTCCCTGATGTATGCATGGTATTTTTATTTTGGGGGTCAAAGGTCATTAAGGGGTTACTTCCTGTTTTTAGCTGAATAACTTTAAGAATTTTTATCTCAAGAACTAAACATGTTAGAATTTTTAATTAAAATTGGAACAATGCATTTTGTCGGTGTACATAAGGTTTTTTTTCATTGAGGTCAAAGGTCATTAAGGGGTCAAAAGGTCAATCAAAAATTTAAAAAATCAAAATCCATGTATAAGTTCGATTAAGCTGAAATTCACCAGGAATCTTTCTTATGACTTCCTAAGCACAATGCAAGAGCAGTTGACCCCATCCGTGACCCAAGGGTCAAGTTATAGGGGTCAAAGGTCAAATTTCGAAATTGGTCCAATCGAGCTGAAATTCAACAGGAATTATTCTTACGACATTCTAAACATGTTAAAAATATAATAATATTTATGACCCCAAAGGTCAAAGTTTAGGGGTCAAAGGTCAACTGCGGCGGCTTGTACTCAGAGTCTGTTGACTCTAGTTGCCTATATCTCAATTTCATTATTGTTGACTTTAGCCTGATTGGATCAGATCTGGTCACAAATAAACACAAAGCGAGTTAATAATTGTTGACACAATCCGATGCAACTTAGGTTGCATTGTGATATTGAGGTACATGCATACATGTAGGCATTGACAAAGCTTGTAATTTTGCAACCAAGTATGTTAGTATGTTAGTTTGGTCATCTGGGGGTACATATACACAGATCCCCCTTTTGACGGTGATGGCGTATCCCCATATGGGCAAAGCGTCTTGCTTTGTCATGCTGACATAGTATGGGTGCTAACTGGTGCTTGATCTTCTATTTTGGTTAGCTGGCCTATGCCAGTTTCATTTTCTGAGAAGCAGATTATTTATTTAGCAACAGATGCTAGAAGCATAGTTTTAGTTTTATTAGTAGCTCACCAGCGGGAGGTGGTGTTTCTTTCACTGCCGGCCCCCACCTCGTGGAGTCTTGATTATATGAGGGCCGAAACTCCCCAAGACAGGTGGCAATCAACTGATGATCCCGCTGGTGAAAGCACAAGACAAATTTCCATCTGTGGTCTTTGTGTATATTTAACTTGTTAGGGATACATGTAATGACTTCAGTAATAGCACATTTGGCAAATGTTCAAGTTGATGATGGTAACTCAATTGATAAAATTGCTTCCATTGGCCTGGTAAGATCAGTTCCTGTCAACATTTGATATTTTTCATAAATGTGTGTCATTATACTTCAGTGGACTCACAATCACATTTCAAGAATGTTATGTTATTTACAATTTTATTCAATTATATATAGTAGTTTTTGACACCTCAGAAAATATAATTATTTACAACAAAGTGGGTTCATCAAATGATTAGGCCCATGTGTAAATCACTCAACTCATTAACATACCCCATTCTGCTTTATGTTACATAAGTCAGCAATATCAATAGTTATGTGTACTTATTGAAACACATTTAAGAAAAAGTGAAAAAAAATATTAAAACAACTTCCACTTGCATTACCTTAAACTTTGTTAATGATATTGCTTCACAGATGTATTACCTTTTGTAAAGATATGTGAGGCATTATAATGAAAGGTACCTTACGTTGACTAAGACATATAAATTCTATAGAAATCACTTGCTCAAATTTCTGCAATACCATTTTCTTGATTCAGGCTGTTCAGTGGCCACTGGACCACTGGCAATCCTTTGCAAGACTTGGTATAGAAGGTCCAAGGGGTGTTCTGATGTATGGTCCACCAGGATGCTGCAAGACTACATTGGCAAGAGCTGCTGCCTCGTCAGGGAATGTGGCTTTTCTCTCCGTCAATTGTGCACAGTTGTATTCGCCATTTGTGGGAGACTCTGAAAAGATAATAGCTGATGTAAGTATGAATTGGAGCAACAAATTGGGCTTTCTAGAGGGTGTTTAACAAACATTCAACAATAGTTCGGTATAACAATTCCTTCTGTATTTATCCAAAATGACTACCGTATTCGTTCCAATAAGCGCCCGTGCCCTAATAAGCGCCCGTGCCCTAATAAGCGCCCACCCAGGAAATTTCCAATTTGCTAAACTACTAAAGGGTACCATCAATGTTGAAGTGACAAAAAGACGTTGATACAGTGAAATAGCTGGAGGACTACAAGTCCTGTGTAAACTTGCAATACATTTTCTAAATCAGAAAAGCTACTAGAACGTCTAGGACTCTTTAAAAACGTACGTAAATTTGTCTCTATTCAACAACCCTTACGAAAAAATTAGGTAAACTAGGTAAAAAATAAGCGCCCACCCAAAATGACTTTGTTAAGCGCCCTGGGCGCTTATTGGAATTAATACGGTACATGATATCCAGTGTTGTGAAGAGTTTTTAGTGCCAGGCTGAAGCTATTTGGCGATGGCAGCTTGCAAGTAGCACAAAATTTAATGATACACTTTGAGCTTTCAAAATATTTGGGTGCATTTTAACTGCATGAAATCAGCTTATTGGGCAGAGTAATGCTTCAGGTACTACAATACAGGGGGGGCTGGCCAAGATTGACTGAATTTTGACGTCATCATTGGTTTTACACGTAAACACAAAAATGTCTCAAATAATTCCAAAAGTGTATGCATGTTATTAAGCACTATTTTATCAGTTGAGGTTCGACAGTGAACCTCATTGTAAGTACTGTTTTTTGAATGTTTTGTATGAATAACGCACGATATGTTTATGATATATACTAAAAATTTCTCCCATCGTGTATCAATGTATGCATGGTCTAGCGGTAAGAATCTCGACTCCCACGCAGAGGGTCCCAAGATCGATTCCACTCCCGCCCGACTATAATAATTTTTTTTCTTCACATTCATTTTGAATCCAACAATATTTATTTTCATGTGAAAATTTTTACATTGCACTAAGAAATGTATTTTGTGCATTTTTTTTTTCTGTAACGGGGCCAATAGAGCTAAAAACGCACCTCGGCACGGGGCGTCCAACGTCCAGGCAATGTTGCCGTCATATTGTCTGTTTTGTTTACGCTATTGGCTGTTGCCACATGAATAATGTCGGCCACCATAGTCTGCTACAATATGGAATTTTACTCAGGGGCATTAATAATTTTATTTCATTTTTGCTCTCTAGTTATTCCAAAGGGCACGCATGTCTGCGCCAACAGTCATTTTTCTGGACGAGTTGGATTCCATCATCGGAGGGCGCTCATCTGACAAACAGCGTAGTCTGTCAGAACGAATTTTGTCTGCATTATTGAATGAGATGGATGGCATAGGAACATCACCAGGAGAAAGGATGCAGCAATCTGTAGGATCTGATGAGGTCAGTTAGGAGGCAATATAAATCTTTGCCAAATCTGATTAATGGAGGATGGTATTGCTTTCTCATCTTTGTATGTTGAATTTTAATCAAATAAAATCAATCAATCAATCAACTTCATCCCGACATCATCACTTATGTTTCTCCAACAAAATGGAGATTTGATATAATTATGTGTTTAGTAACACATAGTGAATTCCCACTCGGGAATCCCACTCACCATCCACTGTAAAACTAAACATAATTTGTGGGGATGTGGGACATTCTGGGACGATTGATGTTGAAGTTAATGTAGAGCCTATGGGTCTTTAAGTCTTAACAAGGTACGTAATGTGTTAACAATGATATGCTAGGTTTGGCATTTTGCACATGATTCCTGTTTATTTTGAGCCCTGAGATACAACTTTTAATAATTATATCCATGTTTTGTTTCTTTCTTCACATACAGTTTGCCCCAAACCCCAAAGTGTTAGTGCTGGCAGCAACCAACAGAGTTGAACTAGTGGATGCAGCATTACTCAGGCCAGGCAGATTTGACCACTTGATATATGTGCCACCACCAGATGCCCAGGTTTGTGCTCAACTTGACATTTATATTCAGTAGTGTATCAAGGAGGGAGAGGATGGGGTAGATGGCATTTACTGTTTTGGCCTGTGCCGTCCACTGTGCAAAAACTCAACTAGAATTGCCCTCTTGTTAACCCTGAAACCCCAGGATTTTGGTTTAAAATAGTGTACAATTCTAAATTTTATCTTGATTTTTGGCTGCAAATAATGTAAACTTGACAATTTTTTGATGCTTTGCATGCAGTTAGACCATTTAATTAAATCCTGAGTGTCAAAGCTGCCGTACGTGTTAGTAAAATCGTGTGGGCAGACCTCTTTGAAAATCAAGAAATTCATTTTATTTATGTTTTTTTAAGCAAAAAGGTGAAATAAAATTCAAAATGCCTATTTGATTTCAAGTTTTTAACAAGTTTTGCAGTTTTCAACACAGAGAAGAATTATTTTGTAGCAGTGACTTTATTTGTCTACTATTCCAACATTTACAGGGTGTCTCCCAAAAAAGAGAACCCTAATTGCACCCTCTTTTTCTCCTATTTCTGGAAAGTTGATCAAATATATTTTGGTATGTAAAGAAACCTTTATCGTTAGCTTTAATTAACCAAAACAATTAATTATACACATTCACAGGGTCGTTTGGATATTCTTCAAGTGCATACCAGCAAGATTCCACTTGGGGAAGATGTTAGCTTAGAAAGCATCACATCTGAGACAGAACATTACACTGGAGCTGACCTAGAAGCTGTGTGTAGAGAGGTACGTGTTGGTTGGCCAATTTTGTCAACTCTGTCTTCAATCCGCTGTCAAAGTGACATAATAATCGGATTAACTACCATCATAGCAATAGATGAATACAATTTTTGAATATATCACCCTGCACTACAAGCAGATCACACTCATCACCTGTGTATGTCTGCAATCATAGATTGAATACAATAACACTTACAGGTGTGAGTGATCAGCATTTCTTTGACATCTATCAATGCATAGGAACCATGTGAACGTTGAGTGCAGGGCGATCTGTTCAAGAATTGTATTCATCCGATTATTACATCACTGCGACAGCAATTAGCACTGATTGAAATAAGAATAAGGAAAGTAAGAAATGTGGTTATTAAAATACCTTGATTAGCCTTGATGTAAGAAACCAAAAACAAAACAAATAGAGTCTTGGCAAGTGTTTTCACTTTGTTTGGTACTTTATGAATACAGAAATTATGGATAAAAACAATTGACATCACTAATTAGACACATATTGTGACATGACTAACAGTTAGCTTTTCACTCAAATGGTAAGATTTGTTTGGTGCTTTGTTCTTCTTATCATTTTTACACAGTGGGCAAATGCTGCAGCAAAATCTGTCTCAACAGCAAATGCATGTAAAACATTGAACTACATCCTGGCCTTCAGACAACAGATAAAAACCCTGTACAACGGGAAGGTAGCCCTTCCAAGTAGGGTTGCTCGGTTGGCATTTATATATTTTTTTCTGGAAGAGTCTTAATGACCCAAAAAAAGCACAGAAAGCTTGAGAATCGTAACATTTAAAAAAAATCAAATCAATAAAAAATAAAAATAATAAATAATAACAGCTATTTTTATTTGCATACAGTTAAAAAAAATCCCCAAAATGCAAATCCTGGTCAGTCGGACATGTAAAACAGGGGTGTGGGGTTTTTTGGTCGCCTTTAATATGAACTAATAGTTCTACTGTATCATTTCTCATTTGTTTCCCATTGTTTCTTTCTCCACCAGGCTGCTCTACTGGCCTTGCATGAAGATGGTCTGGATGCAATCTCAGTTCATCACAGACATTTTGTTGGTGCTCTACAAATGTGTAAGCCTTCATTGAATGAACATCTATTGGCCAGATACAAGAAGTCTTGATGATTGGAGATGTGTTTCATTTATTATGACATTTGGTGTGAATAGTGTGTTTCAAATGTGGGTGTATGCATTTAAGACATTTCTAAATAATCAGCTTCCATCAAGACATCAGATATCCTTGATTATCTACATGTACAAACATCCACTATTGGTCAGACACAGAGACTAATTATTTTTACTCTGGATTTTGTTTGTTTATAATAATGTAAAATATAATAATGTAAAATGATGATGTTGTACTCACATTTTAGTGACATTTCACCACTTCGTTAGTGGTTTCATCAGACTGGCAACTCATCACATCTGACTGTTTACTTTTAATGACAACAGGATGCACCATAGAGGGTGTGATGAGTTGGTCAAAGACCCTTGTCCTTGTTTAGAGTGACATGTCCTTTTCTGCAGATCCAAATGGCTTCTTTTAGCCAACTGGTAGTCTTATCGGCTTCACGATCAATGACTTTAGAGTCCTCCCAATTGATCAGTGGCGTACCGTGGCCGCTCCTACCCCGGGGAGCTGAAGAAAATTCAATTTTGTCGCCCCTTCCTCAACAGCCCGGAAAGGTTGACCCAATTTTTTTTCCGGTGGTTTGAAAAAGTGAAGAGCAAAAAAAAAAAAAAAAGAAGGATTATAGGCGCTAGCGCCCTAAAAGCAACACATTCTGATGTATAGTACCAGTTTTTAGTTTTTCACAATTTTTTATACTTTTTCACAATTTTTTCCACCCTTTATACTTTACTAATTCTTTTTGCCCCCCTTCTTCTTCTGCCGCCCCTTCTTTTGCCGCCCCTTCTTCTTCCGCCGCCCCTTCCTTTTGGCCGTCCTCTGCTTTTACCGGGGCTCCCGTCCTCTGCTTTTACCGGGAGCCCCCCCCCAAAAAAAAATATGCGCATGTGCATGTTGATGGAGTGATTTGTAGAAGCCATGTGATCAGTGATAGGAGTTTTGTGCAACATCATCATTTTACATAGGAATTGTTAGAAACAAACAAAATCCACAGTTAAAATCATCATTCCTGATGAACTTGTTCAAAGATCTAATTATTTTTTGCTTCAACTGTAGAGGCCTTCACTGAATGACTTAATTGTCAGAATAATCAAGCATTATGTTGAAAGAAAAACAAAAGAAAAACATGGCTATCACTGAGACTGAGACTTTTCATGGTCCAATTGTATGTTGGTATCCTTCAAATTTGATAGTGATGTATAATTGTAGGTGCCTATTTCGCTAGGTTACAGTATCAATTTGTGCATGTGAACCATATCCCACAGCATAATCACACACATACAAAGGTATCAGTTTTTATGTTTACTGACAAACCTGCTGCCTCTCAGTGCAACATTAAATCATATTAAAACTCCAGCCATTTATCTACAAATTAAGTGAATCTTATGTTGTATTTTGATGTGGCAGTCATGTCCAGAATCGCTGAAAACTGATACCAATCATTTTGATACAGCCTGTACACATTTTTGCTTCTCATATATCAAAACTGCTGGGGCAATACAACTCAAAATTTGGAATCATATTGTTTTAATGATAGGCCTCAATCTAAGATAGAAAACAGAACATGAAAATTCATTCCATGCCTATAATTATAAATATGTTTTCACAGAACATTTGAATTGATTAGGAGTCTTAGAGATTTTAATATTGTTAATATTTAATATTTTCTGATGTCACTGCCAAACTCAAGGTGAATGGAAGTATAGATTGGATTAGATTGTGTCTCAAATCAAGACTAGTTTATCTGTTAGGGAAGCTCAATTTGAATCAAATAAAATGAAATCCAAATGTTTTGTGTTGTGCTTTACATTTATTTTACCTTACCTTTCCTTTTACTCCCATTGGGCAGTTTAGCTACCACAGGTGACTAATGAAAGAGAGAAATTGACCTTTATGCAGTGGTCAAATGTTGGCAGTAACTGACAAGTGTTATGATTGTTACACACATTTGTTGACATAAAATGTTTGATATGGAATATCATGTCAGTAAATACCCTTTTTAATGCAAGTTTGAAATGGAATATCATGTCAGTAAATACCCTTTTTTGTGTGAATTTGATATGGAATATCATGTCAGTAAATACCCTTTTTTGTGTGAGTTTGATATGGAATATCATGTCAGTAAATACCCTTTTTTGTGCAAGTTTGAAATGGAATATCATCTCAGTAAAATACCTTTTTTTTCTGTAGGAAACCAAAGACTTAGTTCAAGTTGGCCATTCAGGGTAAATTTTATTTCTCAGAAATTTCAGTTCTTACATACCTTAAGATCAGCCTGAATGGTACCGGGCCAGGGACATATATTATTTGGCATACTAAAATCAAGTGGGGGTCATAATTTGTTTTTGAATTTTTGAAATGAAAATTGAAAAACATTGATTTGTTGAACATATCTGTAAAAATCGTCATTCAAATGGGGTTTTTTTTCCAGGATTTAGGGTTGGTCTTGTAACAGGATAATTTTTTTAATTCAAAAAATTGAGTCCTGTCTGTATTTTTCTGAAATCGGGAGTAGGCATAAACCAAGGCCACAAAAAAAATTGTTGTGTTGCCCTCAACGACCAACCCTAAATCTTGAAGAAAAAAAATTGAATGACAATTTATGTTCAACAAATCAATGTTTTTCACTTCCTGTTTTGCCAAATGAATAATTTTAATAATTTTACAAGTTGAGGGGAAATGGGCCAAAACATGCAATTTATGTGATTTCTTACAATCACAAAATTCGAAGACTTGGCACAAGTCTAAGCATTCAACATTTGCAGTTACTAAAAGTATAGGCTTGAGTTTGCTCATGAATATAATTTAGTTTAGTTTAGCTTAGTTTAATACCTTTATTGCACAAAATATCAAAATGCGGTGTGTGGTGCAAAAGGGCAACCCCGAACAGGCACGCAGGCCCACTGGATGTGGTCCCTTATACACACACCAAAATAAAAGAACTAAAATTACACAGTACATAATTATAAATACATTTAAAAAACACTATAAAATACATTAAAAATACAATTTAATACTAAAATTGAGTTGCCAAATATAGGGTAAAGACATCGCATAATATTTTAAGTTAGTTTTGATAATTGGTTATAAAAGATATTAAAACATGTGTTCCAAAAAATGCATAACCTGAAATTAGTCTTAGTACAAGTCTTTAGGCTTGATTGTCACAACATAAATTATCCGGGGCCCGTATTTCCAAAAATTGACCAAATATTGAAATTTTACTTTAATTGCCCACAGTTAATAGAACTAATTAAGGATTAAGATTTTGCTATGTTTCATATGTCAAAATATGGTAATATTTTTTTAATCCCCCAAAATAGTGCTGTGACTTAAAAGTGACCCTTGTTCTACAATAATCTTATTAATTTACTCCCTATTCTAGAAAAATACAGCACTGCTTTTTGGGGATGAAAAAAATATCACACAGTTTTGCCAAATGAAACATTGCTAAATCCTCCCTAAATCCTAATCCTTTAGTTAAACTGGCAATAAAAGTCAAATTTAAATATTCGGAAATAAGGGCCAAAACTGTGTTTTAGGGTATTTTTCGTATGCTGAAACATGCAAAATTGTATGTTTTGGGGCCCATTTCCCCTCAAATTTCAGAAATATTAAAATTTGACTTTTATTACCAGTTAGAACTGACAAAAAGATCAAGGTTTAGATGTGTTTCATTTGGCAAAACAAGATAATATTTTTTTAAGAATAGGGAGTTAAAGTTTTCCTATTATTCAAAAGTCTTGTTCTTGAAAAATATAAAATAATTAATAGAAACAAATCTCACAAATTAAGGCAGGAGAGGACGAGAATCAAAGCATTAATTTTATAGGGCCTATAATATTTCTAATCACTGAGTTATTAGTTTCCCGTCACCTGCCCGCATCACCTTTTCAATTTGACCAACACTTTCATTATTTTCATAAGTTAATTACCCCGGGGGGGGGGGCACTCACATGTTAAGGTGGTACAGGTATGTGCGGCGCTCAAGGATCCCTTTTTCAGGCTCTCCGGCAGTTCCTTAAGCTCCACATTTGGATCTGCTCCAGTTCTTTGAGCCTCAAACTCTGACAATTGTAGCTCTTTAAGCTCAAATTTGGAAATAATTTAGAAATTTTTAGCTCAACAGCCTATAATTTGGCCCTAATTTCAGTTCTTCAAGCCCCTATTTTGCCTGAAAATCAGTTCTTAGTTCCCACACCCCTACCAAAATCCCGCGCCGCACACCTATACCAAAATTTAAGTTGAGTGCCCCCCCCCCCCCGAGGTTAATTGTTATCTGAAAATTGAGATGGAAATAATCAAAATTGAACTCTCAAAATGTCTGACATCCTCTGCTGATCATAATCAGCAGTTTTTCTTAGTTGTAGGGATAGAGGATGTGGTAAATATTAAAATGACTGAAAATTAAGGATTACCTCGACACCATGTTTCTATAGTGCTTACAAATATTGCAAATTTCTTTTCATTTTAATAAATCTGTTGCAAAATGTCTCAATATAATGATAAACATTAATACCTGTTTTGAGATGGTCTTTCATCAACAATATAAGTAATAGCCATGTAAATGAAAGTTTTGACAATAATGAAATTTTCCAAAATATAATGAAAAATGAAATCATGACCTCCTATAAATCATTTCATTTCATTTTATTAATATTAGCCTTCATCCAGGTTTTGGCAATTCATTGAATTTTGTAATCAATGTAGGTTTGCAAAAAAAATAGTTTTAATTGAAAAAAAAAAGTATCTTGAACTATTTATGAAACAGATGTGTGGAGTTAATTAAATTAAAAACTTAAAATTCATTAAAATTGAGGGGAAAAAATATGGCGTAGTCGGCAGGATTCGAACCTGCGCGGGGAGACCCCAACAGATTTCTAGTCTGTCGCCTTAACCGCTCGGCCACGACTACCTTCTTGGAAACGACGAGCGCTTTTTAGAATATATAGTAATGATTACACAAATAAACATCTGTTTTTTGATTTCAAAGACGAATTTCGACTGTGCTTTACAGATAAGAAGCACTAATTCTTTGATGGCAGATACGATGTTTTAATTGGTTCTAATAAGCACAGAAAGCATGAAAACCTGCAAAACATGATTTTACGAGCGCCCTCTGTTGGTTGTTTAAACTCCATTTATTGCGCAATCACACGGCAAATGTAAACAAATCGGTCGATGCAACGTGAAATCCGAGCAAGTGTTCCAAGATTTATTGCAATTATTTGGTTTATACGAGGATTATTTTGTGCTAGCTTGTTTACAGCATAGCACAATGGCAACTGAACTCTGTCCCTGTATATTTTTTATGGGAATTTCATCTATAACTTAGGCCTATAACTCAAAAACATGCCTGCCCTGGCGACTTGTTCCGGGTTTTGTTTAAATGGAGTTAGTCATTTTTGTTTTAGCACTCATACTGGTCTGGCCGCGGGGCTTTAGGCCGGTTTGGGTATAGGCCTATGTATTTAATATTGTCATCTTGGACATTTATGAGCCTTTGGGGAGGGTAAAATTAGGGTGAGCAATGAATTTTTGACAGGCCAATGGAGGGGGCCCCGGGGGGGGGGGGTGCAAGCAATAATTGGAACACATGTGACATATCACATATGGGGCACCTTTTAAAAGGGCATTTCGTGATCCACATCATCATTCCGCCCAAAAAAAAAAAAAAAAAGTTGAGATTTTTATATCACTGGAAACCTCTGGCTTCATAAATGTTTATGTACAAAAAAATTGTAATGCACATAATCATGCATATTTAAATCGGAAACTGACATTTTGGGAATAAGCTTTTTTCATGGATATCTACTGAAAAAATGTCATAAAAAGATGCTAGGATCACCAAATACTCCTTTAAATAACACCATTTAGGCAGAGACACCTTATTTTGCATTTACTTTGGGATATTGAATTATTTTATTTATTTTCAACCCAGCTTACGGGAGAAAAATCAAAATAATTAAATGCCAAAGCTAAGGTTAAATAGGGAGCCTCTGCCTAATGGCTCTCAAGGCTTGGGAAATTTCCTGCTCGCTATGCTGGCATCATATATAGACCATTTAAAGTTTGCAAACAAAGATGGGCAAAGATATTTTGGCAGGCCAAGTGGGGGAGAGAAGCAATTTTTGCCAGGCAGAGGGGGAAAACAATTTTTGGCATGCCATTTGGAAATTTCAAGCTACCGGGGACGGCTCATTATTGCACAGCCATAAAAATATGCAAACCGTGCCGGTACCTACTTAATAATTTGACATCCCAATGTTAGGAGATTTATACAACCTCGGACTATTATAAATAAGAATACTGACAAACATACAATGGTGAAAACATTATTTACTAAAAGGCTTGAAATAGTTTAATTTAGCATAATGTCATAGTTATTTGTTTCATTCTTACATTTTAGAGCTTCATTAATCTGTAATTTACCTTATTTTGGCCAGTCTTTAAAATGAATTGATAATTTTATGACCTCTCAACTCCAAAAAATAGGCTACTTGCAAAGAAAATTATTTAATTGTAAGTACTTACTTGCTATTGAACTGTATTGGAATCTTTTTAAATTTTAAAAATAGTTAATATGCAATCATTATGAAAGTTCCCAATACATTTGGACGCGAAAAACATTGGAAATTTGCAAAGAAACAACATCATAAACTTCACCTCTATCACTGCAATATCTCACACTTTTTGGATTAGGACACAGAGTGCGGCCTCAGAGTTAGTATCCACGCAGCCAGTTTGTTTACGCTCGCTCCCTCCACATGTCAATCAATCAATCAATCAATCAAATTTATTCATCCAACAATGTATGTACAATATAAATATAAATACAGTGTAATCAAAGATTATCTGTGGTGTAATTAAAAATATATACTAATCTGTATAGCACAAATTATACTATGCAACATGCATGTAATTGCAGATGTTAGGGCCTATACATATTAAATATAGATTATATGCAAAGTATACTGAGAATAAGATAATAAACAAACATGTGTGGAGGAAGCGTAACCAAACTGGCTTCGTAGGAGACTAAGATTTGTGATCGTTCCGACATATTATCATAATCATAATCTAAAAATTATGGTATGTCGGACCAACAGAAAATCATCCCGTTTTACTCATAGATGCAAGTTGGAACATTTACAAATATGCCAAAAAAAAAAATCGGTTTTGAAAAAAATATCGTACATTAAGGTTGTATAGTACATTAAGGGGGTACTACACCCCTGCCCAATTTTGTGCCTATTTTAGCATTTTTCTCAAAAATTATTGCGCATTGGTGACACGTAACATATGTATATTTATAGGGGCAAGGACTACAACTACTGCACTGGAAATTTTATTTCAGCACAGACAACAATAGTGGAGTTCCAGTCACTTTATATATACAGGCACTTTTTGTCATGGTAATGAAGATTCAGTCCAACCTCCCTTATCTGGACCTCTTTTATACGGATCTTTCATCCATACATATGATCATCAAAGGGAAACATGTTTTTCAATCTCTGAGAGCTTGATTTCATGCACTGAAGCATTTAGAAGGCTATAATTAAGTGCCATACAGCACTCAAATACCATCTTTTAGTGTTATTACCCATTATGAGTAACCTTTTGCTGTCTCAATGTTAGCATTTCATTTATTCAATGCAGAATTGCATACAATTCACTTATCCAGATTTTTCGATTATCCGGCCAATGCTTTGCTCACCATGGCCGGATAAGAGAGGTTGGACTGTATAGGCATATACCTTCTCATTGAAAGGAATTGGGCTGATCTGTTTTAAAGAATTTAAAAACGCCCATTCATTTCTATGAAGAAAAGTACAATCCGCAACGATGAGCCCAAGCATTCCCGGATAAGTTCCAGACATGATAAAAGCATTGCATGCTGGTCAAGTGAAAAATATGGATTAAATGCATTGCGTATTAATTCTTAATTGAATGTCTGTGTTACAATTGAATACCTGAGTGGAAGAAGGGCCCAACTCCATCAAAACTGTTTTCGAGATATTAAGAAAAAACTTAATATTTGGAAAAGTTTTATAGGCAGAATGTTTTCATCTTCAGGGGACCTTTCATACATGAACATACAATATTACATACATTCGAAATTATAAAAGATGTTTCCATGGCAACGGTACAGGTCTTAATACGAGCTGGAGTTGGGCCCTTCTTCCACTAATATACTGCAAGTACTAGTTCCGTAAGCAGATGTGTTATAAATAGCTACGGAAATTTGGTAATTATCCATTAATTACACAAATTGAAGCATGTAATATGTTAACAAGAAAGTTTATTGTAGTGAAAAGCAGATTTCATGGATGAGCAAAATTCCTCTTTAACCCAATATTTGTGGAAGGGCCCAACTCCATGGAGTTGGGCCTTTCTTCCATGAAAACCATGATTAAGTGTACGTGGAAGACTATTTAGAGAGTGGATTTTGGCTCATCTTTCACACACAAGGAAGAACAATCTGCTGGCAATAAAATGCTGGGTCTAACTCATTTTTGTAAAAAATTGGAGTTGGGCCCTTCTTCCACTCAGGTATTCAATTGCATACCTGCCAGCCCTAAAACCTCACAAATAGGGACAAAGGGAGTAAAAAATTTGAAAATAGGGACATTCCTGAATTTCCTATACCTTACAGTGGTCATATTTTTGCAAAAATAGGGACACATGGTAAAATCGCTCTCTTTAAGGGGTACTACACCCCTGGCCAATTTTGTGCCTATTTTTGTATTTTTCTCAAAAATTATAACGCATTGGTAACAAGTAAGATATGTATATGGTAGGGGCAAGGACTGCAACTACTGCACTGAAAATTCAGCAACTCAAGGATAGTTATTGATTTATTGATCAAATATTTGTTTTCCCTCATTTTTGACTAACTCCACAACTATTGTCTGTGCCGAAATAAAATTTCCAGTGCATTAGTTGTAGTCCTTGCCCGTATAATAATTAATATACATATCTTACTTGTCAACAATGCGCTATATTTTTTGAGAAAATGCAAAAATAGGCACAAATTTGTGCAGGGGTGTAGTACCCCCTTAAATTTATTTGTTTCTGTAAAAATGGGAACAGTCGCTATTAAATAGGGACAGTTGGCAGGTATGCAATTGGGACAACAGCAGATTACTCAATATGGGTAATTACACCAAAAGATAGGGTCTTATTGTAACTCTTTGATATCACTGAATGTCATAATAAAACTCACACTATCAAGGTATTATTTGCATCCATGTCCTGGATGATAGTTTTTATTAGTTCAAGTGAATGTTGTCTATTATATTTTACAATATAAGCTTTCTTATTATGTACAACATAACTGTTGCCTTTTGAAAGTATCATCATTCAAATTCACTCTGCAATGTAATGGGTTTTCAACAAGTGTTCAAAATATCTTCAAATACAAAATAAAAGCTATTTTCATTGCCAACCTGTAGCAACTCTTCACTATTGAAATTGACCATGTTCATAATTGGACATGTTTTCATTCTTGTATGACTGTGCTGTGCCCAACCAAAATTGGGTTAAATATGGTTATTTCTTCACCCTGTACGCCTATGCAACCTTTTGAGATCATAATAGACAGCTACACCACTTGGAAGTTCTTTATTTGTCATTGGAAATTGGAATTTGAATGTTGTTTACAATGTATAAAAGGAATGTCTCTTTGGTATCTTTTGGTTTTTTTTAATTTATGCGTTTTTGATGTAAAACAAAAAACAAAACTTTGAACATGTGCTGTTTAAATACACTCAAAAATAGGTTGCCAAAACCAGCTAAGGAGTTGCAGGTAAGGAATTTGTTTACAGCATCAAGAGCTGCATTAATGTCTTCAGTATTGGGCATGCGCAAGATCCTGCACATCACAAACTCACATCAAAAGTGTTACCAAGGCAATGAGTTTGTTGTGTGTACAATGTAAACCAAACATCCCCTGATTCAGAATGGCCAATTATGAGAATGGTCTATAACTTAATTGATGGAACCTGACGAACCACAATGCTTGCGTTGTGCCACCAGCCTTCCTAAGTTAACATGGAAGCTAAGGTACTATAATCGGCTATTCCAATTAAAATCCATACCCCCCCTATGGAAGACATGACCTTAATCTTCCACACAGGGAGTGTGAATTTCAAATGAAGGTACCTGAATGGCTCTGAACCAAGTGCAGTTAGTGGTGATAGCATGTTGAGAATTTGTTTCTCACACATATCTATGCAACTCTCTGAGTGAATGCTCGTGATTTGAAATGCGAACTGACTGCACTTGTGGTACATATAGAAAGCACTAAAGTGCACTTTAACATGGGCCATCACATGCTAGCTAGGTACAACACAAGCATGCAAGTCTTTGTAAGATTGTCAATAGTATGGGGTGCACCATTCACTATGAACCAGTCTGTTACAAAATGTTGCAACATTCTTCCACATCATATCTCAATTACTTACTACTACGCATGATTGTACTTTAATATCTGAATACAATTTCCAATTGTTTTCACAAATGTGCCAAAAAATAAAACTGGTGTAATTTAATTTTCAAACATGTAATATATGAATTGTATAAACTCATGAAATAGGAATTAACAATATTGTTGAAGATTGTAAAAAATTAATTCAAAATATTGCCATGTGAAATTACAAGTCATTTCCTGTGTTGATGGCTTTACTAGTCTACAGAATAAAAAGTGTTTGTCCAATCTCTTCTGTGGTCAGATACTTTGAACACTTTCACTACTTTGTTAATGACATGTTTCCAATTTTGTTGTGAATATAATTCAAGGGCTCATTTCACAAATACTCAATACCGATTTTGTTTGATATGTCACACACAAAAACCCTTTTAAATCGAATGTAAAATTGTAAGACTTCGCAAAACAACCACAGAAACAAAATGTTTGGACTTTTCAATTTAATTGTTATTTTTGGAAATGAAGTAACCACAAAAATTTTACAATATACCAATGTAACAGAGCCACAAATTGAGTAAACATTTCATAAAGACTGCACAGTGCAAGTAATATTCTGTTTGCAGATGCAAGTTACAGTAACTCTGACGCATTCAAATCTTGGTAAGTTTCTTTGACATGAAAAGATAGCAAATCTAAGTCTTGTGCTTAATGTAAAACGAAAGGTGTTATGAAATCAATAGTTGCAGTTTGTTTCACTCACTCAGAGCTTTAGCAACTAACCCGTATTTTGTTAAATGCAGTATCAGTGATACCTGCAAAGGCAAGAAAATATTTGAAATTTGTAGGGATAAATTGAAAGTGAAAGATAAGTCAATAAAATTCACAGTAGGTATTTTTAACATATAAAAAATTGATGAAAACAAATCACCTGCTCAGTGCCAGAAGTGGGTAAGCGCAATGGCTGCCCTGTGAACATTTGGCAATTTACACTCGGTATATTGTCCTCATCTACACATGGCAGCTATTGCACTTGTCCACGTCTGGCACTGAGCAGTCGAAATGCCGAAACAGAAACTTCCAACAGAGACTAAAATGTATGTTAATTAGTATATTATATTGGTCAACGTCAAAATCGTGACAGACGACTTTTGATTGTCACTGCTCTACAGAAATCAAGGTTTTGTACTCTGGCCATGAATTAAACAGGAAGTTAATGCAAGTTAATTTAGACGTACCAATCATCTTGGAACATGAAAAAACAACTGAAGTGATATTTTTCATCATCACACTACGTTAGAATGGAAACATGTCATTCAGAACAAATGTAATTATGTTTGTCAAATTCATATCATTATACAGGGTTAGAAATAAGTCCAAATTTAAAAGGTCATTCAGACCCTTAGGTCCCCAAGGTCTGAAAATCTCTAGACTCAAATTTTGAAATTGACACACGTTTAACAATTAAGGAATTTAACGTTTATTTATCGGCAGTGTTGGAAATAAACTCAAATGTTTGGGGCTGCAAGTCTGGAAATCTATGGGTCCTCATTAATTTTGACCTGCAGGCTTATGGCCCAATGGACCACCTTATTTCTAATACTGTTATTATAAGGCCAAAAAACAAAGTCTCAAAGCTTGCAAAGATTTTATATGCAGAATGCAGTGTTTGTCCCCCTTTTGAAAATGTTTTTCTTTACTCAAACTTTAATAATAACACAATTCTTTAAAAAAAATGTAAAACAGATTTTTACCAGTAATTTTGTTAAGAAAAAAAGTAAACTATAAAATTTTCAGAGACAAATGCACACCACAGTCAAACAAGTGCAGTAGCTTTGAGACATACAATTTTTTGCTTAACTTAAAAACATTGCCTTCTGTGCTCACATTCTGTTGTGCTGATCTACTGCATATCAAAGTTATTGAAACACCAACACTGTATGTAACTAAGTACTCATAATGGTCTTATTGTTTCACAAAAGTTGGCACATAAATGACACATATTAGTCATGAAAGAAATAAGAAGTACTATGACCAGGTTTCAAGTACGTCTTCAAAGGAAGAACATGGTTTTACTGTCTCTACCACATAATATTATTGACGATTATTTGCTTGCTTATTTAATTATTAGTTGTTTGAATGGTCCACGACACTTGTACTGGTATATGAAGTTAGCCATCTATGTCATCATCACTGGGTTGTATGAAGACACACAATGGTGTAATAATACAGGACTTTACTCTGTTGTACAAATCCACCTTTGGAATGCCTGGCTGGCTGGCTGGCTAAGTCACTGCAAGGCCCATTTAATTAAAAACAATCCATACATCGTTCTCATAGAACCTTTCCTTGCTTCAAAACAGCTTTATTAAATAACTGTACAGCATAAAGGTACAAAAAAGAAGAAAATATGTCTTTGTTTTATGTTCTTCTTGCTACCTATCACCACCAGCCCACCCTTCTTGTCTGTGGTCGCCTCGTCTGTGATCTGATCGATCTGACACACCCCGGTGGTGATCACCCCAATCCCGATCATGGTCCATTTTCCTGCGCTTACTGTCGCTGTGGGAGTGATGAAACCTTTCGTCTCGGCTGCCTGACTGATGTTGGCTGTGTGACGGATTGTCCATCTTGTCGCCGCGACGTCGGTTCTCGTCACGGCGGTCGCCATCTCCTCCCCGGTGGTAGTGTCTTCCTCCATGGTTGGACCCTGATGGGTGGTCCCACCTGTGCTCACTGTTATACCTGTAAAACAACGCCAGAAGAAAGTGTTAGTTGAAATTAAAGACAGGAACATTAGAATGGTAGTTATGGTAAGTAATAAGATGTTAATTGTGTGTAAGAACACAACGCAGTGCAGTTAAGGATAAATCTTCTATAGTAGCCAAGCCTTCATATCACTCTCCAATGATCAATACTATGTTGCACATGATACATGTAGTCACAAAATGAGGACTATTCTCTGAACATTTCAAGGGGATCAATGACTCGGTTGTATGTGTACATTTATGTCTTCATCTGATGTTGAATAATGATGCATTGTAATAATAATTTACAAAACCAAGAAACCTGACCTGATTGGGACAGCTAGGGGTCCACTTCTCTTTTCAAACCTTATTCTGATCAAATGAGATGGCTATTATTCTCACATTGCTCCCAATTTGCACAAGTTCATCTTTCTGGTCATTTGTCTTTCCTTTCTTCAAACAGGAAACTTTATACCACATTACCAGCTATATGAAATAGTATTGTCTTGTATGAACCAAAATATTTCAAGATTTGTTCAATGTTTACTAATTTGGCAATGAAGAAGGCTTGGCTACACACAATTGTTCATTATGATTGTAACACACTTGATAAGGAAATTATCTCTTCAACAAATCATACGAGAAGAAGAAATTATAAATAATGAATAGTTAGTATAAATAATACAGAACACACAAATGTATTAGGTGGAAAAATAACAATGAAAAGCAACAATGGATAATTAACTAGCATGCTTAAAAAATAAAATTGCAGCATCTACTAAATGAAGCAATGCAAAATCAAGTTCACAAAATTGATACGAGGGCACCTCCCCACTCACGGCTAAGTATTTTTAAGCTTTCTATTGAAGTGAGGTATAGCATGGCATCTTAGTAATAATTTTTAATGTTTCACTTATAATTCTAAGTTGGTATGAGAATGATACTATACCATTCCTATAACTGGTACCTTTCTGCCATTGATGGGGTGAACATCAATATTGAAGGACATCACATGATCATAAAATAATGAAATAATCAGCTTCTTGACCTTACTTTTGCAACCAAGTATACCATTTTGATGTTCACCGGACCAACGGCAGGAAGGTGACAATGATAGGAATGGTCTTTTCAATGCTGTCAATAGTTATGAACTGTCATTTAGATCATGTTTGTGGTGTTAACATTTTGTACAAGTCTCATGTCAATTGAAGCGATGTGAATAAAAAAATAGTGTAATTATCATGGAACTCAACTAAAATCACTATGTGAGCCTACAGAAACTATCTATTTGAGCACTATAAGTGTCTACAGTGATAGCTTGCAAGTGCACTACATTAAAGGCAAGTCTTCTAGGGCTGACTTTATTGTGAATGCATTGTTAATGGGCTATTTCAGTTGATAACAGTACACTCCCCTATGGTAGCATGGCCTTAATCTCCCAGTTTCTCCCACACAGGGAGTGAGAATTTTCAATGGTGTCACGTGAATGGGTGATTTCACTTGAAAACAACACTCCGTGTGTGGAAGTGGAAGATTAGGGTTACATCTTCCATAGGGGGTGGATGGGTTTCAAATGGAATAGCCCAATTCCAGACAGAACAGACGTTTGAAACTGACAACAGAGTGTATAGGAGAAGTATGTTTTGACATATTAGATTCACATGGGAAGAGTGTAAGTCAAGGTTATCTCTGATCATTGGATTGCACACAACATGTAAGTAACTGTAAAGGTTTGCTGCTGAGTCCAACAGTGGCAATTTGCTATAAAAAAGAAAAACTAAGTTGAAAATAACCTGTAACTGATGAACTTGACAAAGAACTTTTTAATACACATGCCCTGTTTGTTGCATGGAAAGAACCAAGTTGTGGCATGGAAATAACCAAGGTCATTGGATGCTTTTCAGCTTGTCCGGCCAATGAAATACTAATATTTCATTCCAGACCTGATTCAAACAGCCAATCAGGACCCCACTTCTGTGTTTAAGCAATAAACACCCTACATCGGCATAATCCACCAAGGAGCTCTGATAAAAGATTTAATGACCCACAAGTTTCTTGGAGTTTCAAAATAAAAGCCCAATTATTTTACCTGTGTTTCAAATGATCTAGACCTAAAAACATTTATGGTTTGAGATACTTTTGGAAATTGCCACCTTCAATCTACAGCAGTCTTTCACAGTTACAAGATATTCAATTCAGTTATTTCCCCCTCATCATCAGCTTGAATTGTGACTTCTTTCAATCAAGACAAAACACCTGCTCACTACCTAAGAAGACATTTAACATCTCTTATCAAGAATCCTGCTGTCAAAATGAGTACTTGGTCATCAAAACCTTTGGTTGTTGCAATGAATTTTTCTGACAGGCGAAGCCTGTTGGAAACCATTGCCTAAAAATTGTGACATCATTTAGGAGGTCTCATCTTTGACCCGTCTTCATTAAATAAATGTCACAGGCCTGACTTTCAACTGATAAATCTTAAGACAAAATTTCTAATAGACAAAAAGGCTGAGGTGTCCAAACCCACAGATAACTTTCCACCCAAACTTTCCTTAACTTTACAATGGCCTTTTTAAGCCCAAAAAGGTTTTGGCCTGGAAAAACAAAGATCTTTTTCCTAAGGGGAAAAAAAATCAAACTCTTATCTTTGCAAAATTATGCTTTTCCAGTTTACCAAGGCTTGCACAAATGCATGATTGTGTAAGTTGTGACTTTCAAGCTCTGTTGATGTCATACTTCCCTACATATAGGGAAAACATCATTGGATTATGTGTCGTTGTAAAAGTGAGCAGATGATTTGGTGAGTATGAAAGCGAGTGACAAGTGCTGAGCTAGTGAGGTCTATGCTCACCTAGATATGCCATCCCTATCTCTGTGTTTAGAATCAGAGCCATAGTTATTGCCATAGGCCCGGTGATTGCTGTCATATGCACCCCCATGTCTGCAAAAATTCAACCCAAAATTGGTTGCAATCAATTTATTATAATAGAATTTTGCTTAATTAGCAGAGGCTGTCCTGTTGTAATCACTTCAAACATCAGTCTTTCTTAAAGATGGGTGGGCTGATTTATCAAACATCGCTGGGCAGGAAAAACCTCCATGTACATTTTCATTGTTACTAATTTGACAAAACAGAACAGTACAGTATGTCAAATTTGTAGGTATCATCATTTTGCTAAATGTTCCAAAGATGTTTTTATTGTTAGTTTGAATTACTCTGCAAAAAGGAAATGCCTACAATTTGTACTGTTCTCTATTTTGCCAAATGAGTAACTGTACATAGGAAACATCTCTCTATAATTGTAAGAAAAGAGGAGCTTTCTTCAGATGCTCAAATCTCTAAGGGTGGGCTAAGTTTGGGATGAAGCAATCAGGTCAACCACCTTTAAGAAATCACACTGGTATTTATTGCATGTAGTCAAAATAATAATGACATGATTGCTTTTGTTTGTAGGTTGTTATTATTCTATATCTTTATGGGGAAACTATTTGGCATCAGTGATTTCTCTCATCAATTTGAGTCAGTATTACGTCCCATGAGAAATACATTCACATCACATGCGGTAGGATCCAATCAAAATCTTATCAAATTCAAATAAAATGTTGTTTTGTTGACACAATATTTGTTCCATGGTTGTGAACATACCCAAATTGATCCAATGTGATATATTGAGCGAGGTTCATAGCTATGGGATGAGACTGTAATTAGTGGTATGTGTATGTATTATGAGAAGTGAAATGGTACCCATATCCCATATTGATGAAACCCATCTGTCAAGTTAATATATTGGGAGTGTGTAACATGTATTAATGTGTCAAAAACTCCCGAGATGCCTCAAAAATTTTCTGTTTTTCTATCATTTCCTGAAATCAGCATATTTCCTAGAAACTGATATCTCTGTATACTACAACTATGGGCTATTCCAGTTGAAATCCACACACCCCCTGTGGAAGACATGACCTTAATCTCTCACACATGCAGTGTAGATTTCAAATTCAGGTAAACCCATTGATATTCACACTTCCTGTGTAGAAGAGTAAGGTCATGTCGTGCATAGGGGGTGTATTGACTTAAACTGGAATAGCTCACTTGCACAGCCTATAGTATATACATGAACTAACTGTACTAACATAGTCTGTTAGCAGGAATTGTCACTCCAGGGATGCTAAAAGCTTAACTTGATGCTAATAAAAATGGAAACATATGTGAACCTTTAAAATAAGTTTACAGAGGAACAATGGAAAAGCAAAATAAAAGTAATCTGCAAGTTAAATATTGCACTACTGCATTCTATTGTTTAATTACAAAATAATTATAAAATAATAGCTCTTTTTTGTTGTAAATTAAAATAATTGCTTCATTAAATTGAACTGCTCAATTAGAACTGCTCAAATGCAACTAAGACAAAATATATTAATGTGAATCATTATAAACAGGTGCACAAATCAATTTTGATCAGTTAGTAATGTGAATGAAAGAATTAGTCATATAAACCTGTTATTCTTCCAAGGAAATAAACTAAATTAAAAATAAATAAGAAATTATCTCAAGAGTACAAAATCTTTGGTGTATTTTTTCACTTCAACTAAAAGCAGTATGTTGTTAGTGAGTTTACTGACACTGATTTTGAATGGCATTTCACAAAATGCTGCATTGTATTGTATTGCACTGATCTTATTGTGGCATTTCACATAATAAATGCATTGTATTTCATGCATGAGTTGAAAGTCTATTTACTACCTCTGTAAGATTTTTGTTACCTTTCTTAGTTTATATCTGGAGTGGACCTTCTTGGGACTCCAGGATTTGAGCTTGGGAACCCCTGTGAAAGGGTTGTCTTGTGATGCAATTTGCATTTGATCACTTTTTTCCTTTCTCATCTGATGAGAGTTTTGCACCTTTCATCTTTTCATCTTGCCATATATGCAGGTTCCTCAAGACAGTAGCATCAGCATGTGAGACATGCGTGATCAAAGGCAGTGCAGCTGTAGCGTGAAGTGACTATGCCCCAAGATAAACGCCTCTAATTGCACCTGTATCACACACACGCTACTGTCTCAAGTATGTCAAATGGACTATAACTTATTGCTTCATACCTTGTGGAAAATTCAGTGTCCTATCGAATTTTCATGTCAATAAACTCAGTAACAGCATGGTACTAGTGTCTACTTGTAACTTTGTGGGAGGGGTTTGTGACTCTGGTAGCACTTTGGCATCATGCAACTGGTAATATCTATTCCCTGGTACTTAATGTCTTCAATCTCATCAAAATTTCAATATTATGACTATTATTTTTGAACTCACAATCAGTTATGCAATATGACAGCAAATGCTTTGTAGAGTCTTGTAAGCTTCCACAAAATTATCATAGTACATTGATGATGGTGGGAAAGGGTGGCTGAGAGGAAAGTAAGATGTGTGTTTTGTGGTTTTCTGTTTTCATTTTACAGAAAGGCGTGAACTATGAATAGTGAGTATTCCAAATGTTGTCCTATGATATAATGTGTCCCATAAATATTAAAGCCATGTTCAGTGATTTCAGGTTAAAAATTAATTATTGTGTGAAAAAACAACAAGAATAATCATGCTGAACTCTAGGAAAAGCTAAAGACATCGAGTCAACAAATTATGAATGGTCTGACACCTTCATCTAAGCAGCAGCGTTTATTCCTGTCTCAGTTAGCTATAATTTTGCCAGAATAAATTGTCATACAGTATGCTTGTTCCATAATGCAAATAAATTTTGAGAGTATTTGGTTTCAGCAGCAAAAATCACTGAAAATGCCTTTAACTGCATGAGAGGGTGATTATTAGCTCTTCTTGGACATTAGAATGAACAAATTTGCTTATCAGCTCAAAACCGCTGAAAAGCATTGCAAACGAAAGTCAAATGTATCTTCTTATATTACATTCAGTGCATATATTCAACATTTAAGTGTGAATCCAGTTAAGTAGGAAAAGTTCTGATGTCAATTCTTGTGTTTAGTCTACACAAAATACATCTTTAATACTTAAGAATAAGAAGAGTTGTTTGTGAAAATGTTTGTGAAAACTCACTCTTTCCCACCAAAAAGAGACAGATGAAAATGTTGCATCATGAATTGTATTGCAATGATTTTTTTTTTCTAATGGCAAATTTTGCTCACTTTTAAAGTTTATCTATATTACGTTTACCATCTGTCTAACTGGCTGAGTTTTCAGTCGGACAGAAACCCTTACGTACCTGGGGTCTCTGTTGGTGGCCCCATCTTGACCATGACCCCAATCGGAGTTGAACTTTGACCCTACCGTCGCTGTACCCCAGTGGGAAGGAGGGTGATGGGCAAAGACTTGACTGTTGAGTCCCACGGTGTCATGATAAATGATAAAACAAAATCAAGACTCCAAAATGAAAGTTTGAATTTTGTTGTGCTTTTGTTTTTCAGCTACTTTAGATTCTCTCATCTTAGGTTTTGAATATTGATCATATTTGTCACTTATTCCTTTATTCTTCAACATATTACAATCAGTTTCAACAACCATTATGGTGCAAATTTAAACTTAAAGAAATAAACTTAAAAATAATTTGGCAACAAGTAGGGGTTTGCTAAAATACAATACATAAAAATATACAAAGTTGTCAGAAGTAAACATACATTTAGCATTGCAGGCTGATACTTAAAAAAGTAAAGTAATTAGGTACAGTATTTAAGATTATGAAATTTCCATATACATTTCATCAAAGTTTATCACATAAATACATGCAAACATTGTATACAAACCCTTTTAAAGAAAGTTTCATGGTAAGCCCCAATAATATTACATCCAAAACAATTTCTACATTCAAAATATGAGCCAACACAGAAGCAAATGAGTTAAATTTGTGTATTTGTGCACTTATTATCTATCATAACCAGGGGGTGGATTCATATTGAATTCCCTTTGTGGTAAATTTGACTTCCTATTCAAAAATAAGGCTGCCAAACAAAAAGCACCAACATGGCTCTGTGTAATCACTCTGTACAAGTACAGTGTCTATGTAATTTGGATGTGGAAATATATTATTGGCAAGATTTTATGCACAATTAGTCAGTCGCTGTAGGCCAAATTGCTTTTCCTACATCTATCTTGGCCAAGCATTTTGCAATCATAATCACCAATATACACCCAATCTAATAGGCTATTGCATTTGAAATTCTAAAACTTCCTATAGAAGACATGACTTCAATCTCCCACACAACAACTGTGAATTTCAAATGGGGCTACCTGAATGGGCGACTCCATTTTAAATCTACACCCCTTGTATGGGTGATTAAGGTCATATCTTCCACAGGGGGTGTATGAGTTTCCACTGCATATAGGATACAAATGGTTGCAACTACAATATCAGTCTACAGCATACGCACAAGACATCCTTGATAAGGATTTAGAGAAATGTTTCACATTCTATAATTATATTGCTTGATCACAAATATGCACAAATTTAGACAATTGATTAAATATGCCTCATTAGACCTATGTTGACTCATGTCTGGTTGAAGTATCTGGCTGAAATTATTTTTGGAAATGAAAATCACAGATCTTCAATTGCACAAACTTCACAGAATGAGTAAAAAAAACCTGCTGATTTACTTTACGACTTCAAACCAAACATTACTAAACAAAAGCTTACAACTACCTCTGGTTATCACTATAAGATCATCCAGGACCTACGCACTTACTCAAACATCATCAGAACAAATGATACGTCCATCAGAGGGGACATTAAGCCATCGGTCCCGTGTGCAGAGAGCCATACCTGTACATGTATCCGCAGCCAGTTTCGAAAAAAGTAGGGTGTTAACCACTGTTCCCAACCCGTCCCGGTGTTCAAATGGACCCCAATGGAAATAAGCTTCAATGGAGGCTTTCTTGGGTTATCTAGGGTTGTCAAAACCGGAACAATTCAAATCAAATTAAAACGTATCCATTTCTTTCTTCTTTAACCTGGGACAATCAATCAGATGTAAATATGTGTAATTTTTTTGTTTTTCCTTGAGACCCAAGTATGAATACGGGGATGAATACTTCAGCAGCAGATCACATTTGATCTTATAGTGAATGAACCAAACTACTTGCTACCATCACTTAACAAAACCACATCTAGTCAATTTTTCAATAAATTACATACGCATACATAATATAACAAGGCTAGAAATTGGACTACTAACCTGTCTCTATCCCGTGGGTCACGACTCCTGTCAGTGTGACTGTCATTACTACCAGTGCTGTGTGTTGATGGTCTCTTGATGCTTGGCCTGTCATGGCCAGGCACACTACTGTGGTGACCGTCTCGGTTGTATTTGTTGCCTCCGGCATTGGTCCATTCTCCGGGACGTTTTTTGGTATGGGTCTGAACTTGAGTGATTGATGGTTTTACCTGAAGTACAGATTTATACAGAATTGATGTAAAACAGTGGCTGGTAAGCAAGAAAATAGAACCCTGTGGGCTATTTGTAACCGTGTCTTTAATCACATATGCCACAAGGACACCAGAAAACAATTCTGAAAATTATGCCGTAGGTCTTTCTCCCCAGTAGGGTCCAGGGGTAGACACTTGCTATCTCCTCCAGCACACCTGATGTCAATCCACATGAGTGTACTTAATTTGCAATACCCTACGTTGTTGTTTTTTTATTCAGGCGCTTTATTCAGGTGCTTTTTTTTTTTATTCTGGCTCCATAGCATGCAAATGATAAACAGCTGAGTACACACAGAGTACTGCTTACTACTTGAGAATTTAATTAAACTATATATCACTAACAAATTCATGCTAGTTGTGAAAGGAAATTTTGTTATGCTTAATTTGAAGAAGGGAGTACAGTAATAAGTAAATAAAGTAGTTTGCCCTATCCCAATACGAGACTATAGCTTTAGGACTTGCTTTAACTGAGAAGAAACTATACATAAAAGTGTATTACAAGGTCTATATTGATAAAAAAGAAACATCTTGATGTGAGGAAAATTAAGTTGACTTACATCTCCTGCTTCTTCATCTCTCTTTCTCTGTGCATGTCTGTACAACTTGTATAATTTTTTGGCATCAAATTCAGTAAACTTCGCCACAAATGTCCACAAGTACCTGCAACAAACGTTCATACAAATAATGTGTTAGTATGGTAATTTAACTGAAGGGTGTTTGATCAAAATGGATTACCTGTGGAAGGTGTTCTATAGTACACTCAAATATCAAATGCATATGAGTGTGATAGTTGAGATATAAGCACAAGGTGAAAGATGGATTGCTTCACATTTCAGTTTTGGGAAAGCGCTCAATTGTCACAGCCATTGCAACAGGAAGCTGAAATCATTGTCCTGTGATGTAAGTTACATTTTTGCTCAATATCATGCTTGTGGGAACCAATTTTATATTTTATATTTATTCAATGATGGCAATATCTCAGACATACACTTTTTTCTACTTGGGGAAAAAAAACAAACAGATACAAACAAATTAGTTTACCAAATTGACCAGACTGGGAATCAAGCCCACTACCTCTACATTCTGAGGCATATTTCTACCACTAAGACTTCCCGAGGGATATGAGCTGGCAAGTTTGCGATTTCAATCCTATGTAAAGCTTATGAATGTTATCCGTATTATATTCAGTAGAAAATGACACAGCCTAAATGAATTAATCACAGAGTGTGTGATTGGTTCCTACGATTACACACTCAACTGTACTATAAGTACTTTAAATGTGCATTGAAGGGGCTCTAATTAGGTTTAATACAAATCTTTCTTACAACATGTTCCAAGACCCTCCCTTAATCTTAGAGTAATACTATAGTACTATATCCAGGTTGCAGACTTCAGTTAGCTGTTGAGGTAAACTCAGTATACTTGATTACAAACCCTTTCCATTCATGCATCTTGTCCATATCTCTGAATTCCTGGATGCATTCATTGATTCTGTCTCCTATTTTCAGTAGACACTGACGGGTGTGGTTCAGTTGTTCCTTCTCCGATACATCTTCGGGTGGGTTATCTAATAATTTAAGTGCCCGCTTTACTGGTCTCATCCGTTCCTTACACTAGAATAGGAAAACAAATAATGAATAAATAAAAGGATGGCAGGTGATTTCAATCAGGATTTAATTATGTTACTTTGAAGGAACATTTTCTGTACACACTAGCTCTGGACAAGTACTGATCAATAAACATGAACAGGTCAAGTTGATTATATCTCAGACTTTTGTCATAATCAGTTCAAACAATTTTAAAACAGTTGAATCAATTCCTTCAGAAGTGCCTGTAGGTTGTTGCCAAATTCAACTGCTTCAATTACACAGATTTTCTTGTCGCTTGAGTTCATTTAGGAAGTTGTTTTTCTTTTATTGACAATATGAAAGCATTTTACTTACATTTTTTATTAAGAATAGACAGAGACAACTTATAGTGCAAGCAATTTTATCTTTCTTTCTTTTTACCCTTCTTTCTTTCCTGTTTTAACAATTCACTTGCACCTGGATTTTTGCTTGTTGAACATAAACACAATTGACCAATGCTGTGGTTAGGCCTATAAATTGCTTGTAGATCAAGTTTTTGCTTGGAGTATGAATATTGTCATTCTTTTTTTCCAAGTCATTCTATCCCTGCATTGTTTATGCTGGATTGGATGGCCTGAGGATTCATGTGTCTGACCTTGGCTGGCTGCTTACAATATCATAAGCACGCTACATACAAGCAGTGACAGGAGACATAGTACTCTCACACTACAAGTCCTAATCACATTTGGCAGCTGTTCTTTGTATAATTATATTGATGTTCTATGTATGTTGCATGCATATATCAATACTAGTAAATGATCAATTTATAGGCCCTACCAATAGATATATGTATATGGTACATAATTATAATATCAACTGATATAAAAATACATCATCTACAGAAAGCTGGAGGACTGGAGCAAGTGTACTTACAGCACTAAATGTGGCTTCATCTAGTTCTCCACTTGGATCAATGAAAACAGGTGTGTGAGTTGTGAAATGCATGGGAGGGGGAATCACTTTCTTGCCTCCTTTGGTATCAGGTTTTTCCTTGCCCTGAAACAAAAATAGTCAAGAGATATGTTCATCTAAATACTCCCATATAAAGACATAATTGTAACCTTTTATTTTGAGAAAATGATTACTTTTAATACATTCCATAAGCTTACCTGTCATGGGTGATGTAATACAAAATTGCCAGTTATTTTTTGAGCTGAACTCATCAGTCTAATATCTTTGCCAATAACTCACCTTTTTGTCTTTCTTGTCTTCATCATCGTCTTCTTCCAGCTTTCCTTTGTCCTTTTTCTTCTTCTTGTCTTTCTTTTCCTCCTCTTTCTCCTTCTTAGTTTTCTTTCTTGTTTTGGATGGTTTCTCATCATCAGCTGCAGATACATCTTGGTTTTCTTTGCTCTCCTCTTTGCCTGCTTTACCATTCTTCCTTTTCCTTCCCTTTGGTTTGGTTTCTGTTTCATCCTCTTCTTTTTTCATCTTTTTTGGTCGACCTCTTGATAAAGGCTGTCAAGAGAATGATGAGAAATGTCTTTGCTCCATATCAATTCTGCATTATCAATATCATCAATCATAAAACCTATCAATCTTGCTCAAATCTTTTATACGTTTTGAAAATAAATTTGAAAAGTGTTAACAAATCAACTTGCTATAGATAGCTTTAAAGGACATACACTGCCGGTACAAACAGGTGAAGTCACTTTGCTTGGCAGCTGAGAGCCCGCGCGGGGCTGAGAGATTGTATGTGAGAATACTATAACACTTGCATACTACTTCAATATTGGGACAGACTTGTACAAAATTGCTTCTATGCAAAATTGCTCTTCTTCAGATCTGCAGTTATGATTGAAAGTTCAGAATTGTTTTTTGGTGTCCTTGTGGCATCTGCGTGATGAGCATGGTTTACAAATAGCCCACAGAAATACTCTTACAATCAAACCTCATTCTCATTCCACTTTTTTGGGAGTTGAATGAAATTTACTTTTGCTCATAATATATTTTTGAGATTGGATAACTGATTTCACTTGTGTGTCCTATCCTAAAGTGTGAAAGGATGCGAGAATCCTTAATAAAGAAAAAGATAGTTGACATTTGTCTGCATTCGCGACAGTATTCCCTACATACTCACCTTTTTGGATTCATTTTGAGAGTCTGCTTCCTTCCTGAGTAACTTAATGAGATATTCACATCTAGTCTGCAGCTGCTTGCCTTGAGGTTTCTTACTTGCCTCTGGTAATAATATCTGAAACATTACAGGCATTCAAAAACAAGCTTAGTTAATTTTGCCGTCAAAGGTCCTCCACCATCGAACATGTCTGTTGAATAGAATAAAAACATAGCACTTACACCCTCCTTGCATTGAAGTGTCAACCAGGAATACAAACACCTGTACATGTCAAACATGCATGCATCAATGCAATCTTGATTACTAACAAAATAAGACTTTCAAATTACTGCCACCACCTCAAGAGATTAAAGGCCCATTCAGTGATCCCAGCAAAAGTGTAAACAATTAAATTGGGTTTAAATTGCTTAACAGTGAAGGATAAGTCGTTACAATTGTCATTGGGTATTTTTGAAATGAAAAATTTTGCACAAAAACCACGGGAAACAGCAGGATTGACTACGTTGACGCACTCATTCAATACATGAACTAATTTCTCTACTTACGTAGAGATATTAGTTTCATGTAAAATGTCTTTGTCTTTAATACACAGCTTTCGGCTTAACCTCTAGCAGGCTATGTTAGTACACCTATGCTACTAATAAAGGTATATAAACTGAATTTTGATGATTTTCCGAATGAGCAAATCGCTGAATAGGCTTTTAAGGTTAGGATTACATTTCTGAGTTAGGATCAGGGTTAGGTTTCATGGTAAAGATTAGTTACGATTAGGGTTTAGAATAAGAATTAGGGAAAGTGTAGGATTAGGGTTGATGGTGTTAAGAACCACTATTTGTAAGTTGCTCGAATTAAACCTGCCAAGATTGTTTGTCCCTGCAGTTTATTCCATCTACTGCTCTTAATCAGCTTTTTAGTGCCCCTTGTACCATTTTGTGTTATCCTTAGGGCAGAGGTTCTCAATAATGTTTAGTCTCACATCACGGTGGGCCAAACTCATTTCAAAGATCTGTATGAGGGCAAAATACACCTGTTTTGCTATTATACACTTCAGATCTGGCCAGCAGGTCACCTAATGAGAACCACTGCCTTCGGATTTTTCACCCAACCAACTCACCCCTGCACAGGCTTTAACCTGTTTGGTCATTCCGAAGAGGCAAAACGTTGGTTACAGAGAAATTTACCTGAACAGAGAGGAAAGGGTCCAAAAGGGGCCAATTTGATATTTAATTTCAGACTTTCCTCCCTAATTTCACATATAAAAAAAAAATTTGCTGAGAGGGCAGTCTTTCTGCCACCCTGCTATTGCAAAACCACCATTAAAACTTTGAAAGGCTTAAGATTACCCTTACCTTATCATGGAGGTCAAACTGTGGATCCATTTTGATGGCTTCCCAACTCCCAATACCATATTCATAGATGCCTTTGAGTAAATTGGAATCCTCATCGTCGCTCCAATCAACATCCCAATGAGTTCGCTTGCATCTAGACTCTATTGTGTACCTGTTTTTGTGTGTCAGCAAAGGTGTGAATGAACTTATTTAGTGAATACTACTGATGGGTACACATTTGTTGGTACACCCCCCTGTTGGTCTAAGAGGCAGGGCAAAAGACGGTAAAGTCTACTTGGAGGAAGTTGATTGATTTTTTTGCAATAACTTTGGTTTCGAAACAAATAATACTAAAATGTTATCAAACTTGTTACAGGTGATACAAGCTACATATAATATCACAAAATTAAATCAACTAGGGGTTAATTTCAAATAGCCCATTCAGGTAACCCAATTTTAAATTTTGACTCGCTGTGAGGGAGATTAAGGTCAGGGGATGTATGGATTTCAACTGAAATAGCCCAATACGAAAATCATTATTAGGGTAATTACCAGATTAAAGGTGCAAATACATAAGAAAAAATCTTAACTACCAATATAACAAGAACAATAATAATTTTAAAAGAATCAACAGATTTAAACATAATAGATGAGATCCACTTGTAAAAGGAAAAGACTGTCTAACTTGTCACATAATTTGAAAAGATGTGGGAGTTATGCATGCTATAGATGAGTTTATATATGATGTGATTGATGTCACATGATGTATACATGCAGAATTCCCTCTGTTGTTTCACACAAGGCAATAATACACAGTGTATATAGAAGACCACGTGAAATCTTTTCAAAAGCCAACTTGCAAAGCCTCCAAGTGGGAGATTAAGGTCATGTCTTCCATATGAAGTGTATGGATTTCAACTGAATAGCTTGATTCTACTTACTTCTTTCTGTCTTCTTTGCCTTCTGGAAGTATAGTAGCCAATGGTTCAAAGTCTTCTTCATGTTTTAACACTGAGGGTGCATTAATAGTGACACCACCAAGCTTGAGGGTAGCACCCCTCTTTTTGGCACCTGAAAAAAAAACCAGGAATTAAGACAAAAGAATGTATCAAAGTCTCAGTTTGCACAACTAAGTCAACTATAATCATTGGCTTTTAGTGGTAGTCACAACTTTTATATACAACCTGGAGGTAGTGGAATATTATACAAATAAACTTAGTAACTAAATGTAGGATATATTTTTTAATTGTATCGTCAAAACGCTAAATTTGGACAATTTTTCTCCATCGCCATGTAAATGCTGTTTAAATTGGTAAGTTATTCGCGAGCTGGCCTTGTTGTGTTTTCTGCTTCAGTCAAAAAAGACTTATTATTTTGATCATAGGCTGCCATGATATGTTAAATTGTGCATGCATTAGGGACATAGTGACGTTTAATTCCTATTTAGTCAAATGCTACAATTACAGTTCTATAAACACAATATCCTTATCAACTTACATCCAACTAGAATCACTCAGTTTGTATATATAATATGATAGCCCCATAACAAATGTTTGTAAATAACAAAACTTTGTAAATACAAATAAGGTCATCAATATTCATAAATATACAAATAAGGTCATAAATATTCATAAATATACAAACAACCTAACACAAAACTATACAGCACAACTGGTGATCATACTTTATCAAGTTAGAATTAAATAGTTTATTGTGTGTAGGTTACACAGCGGATTAATGGAATTTCAAGCAAAATATGTAAATAAGCTCATTAATATTCATAAATATAAAATACTTTATCATCCTAAGATGTGATTAACATTGCTGTGTAGGCCAAAAATCCTAGAGTCGGGATAAGCTCCTATAATATCCTTACCATCAAACCCTGCTGGGTTCTCTTTCATCTTCTCCTCATATTCTTGCACTGCTTTCACACAGCCATCATGTAAGAGGTCACCCATCTTCTTGAGATCAGCCTGGGATTTCTCCTGTAGCTCTGCATCTCCTGCAATGGCTTCTAATCTGCAATGTCAAAACTTCAACAACTTCATTCATCAACACCTTCAAAGCTAATAGCAAGTTGGTCATAATTTGCTACAGGAAGAAAAGTGATTTCAAAATTCAAAAGTTACTTGTGCCTGGTCGATGTTTTGTCAGTGTTATTTCCTAGATTTCAGCTGCTAATGCCTAAATATGCTTGACATTATTTTTTTTAAGTAACTGAAGTATTCATCAACACCATCAAATAAAATAGCAGGATGGTAATAATTTGCTTCAGGAACATCAGTGATTTCTCTCATCAATTTAAGTCAGTATTACGTCCCATGAGAAATACAATCACATCATCTGTAAATAGATTACTATGTAGAAATAACAGTCAAATCATGATCGGGTGGCCATGATGATCCCTGGTCTTTTAGTTTTCATGGTCAGTTGCCTTTGGCAACTTATTGTAGTATATTCATGTACATTTGAATTTCAAAATTATTACGTTTTTGTAATCTCTGTCGTTTTGAAATTTTGATATCTTACTGCATCTTTTGTTACTCCTTTTTATTTTGGAAAGTGCTCAGAGACTTTCTTGTGCACTGTACCAATCTCTTTACATTCATTCATAATACTGGTTTTCTTAACTGCCATTAAAAAGCTATTGTTTCTTTGATGTCTAGGTAAACTTTCCTATTTGAAGACAGGCCATATATTGCATGCCTAAGCACCATTATAAACAAAGGAATTTACCTTGTAAGAGGTCTGCCAAACTTCTTGTAGCTCTTGACAAATCTGGAGTACACAAATGTAAGAATAACAAGATTATGGTAAGAATTCACCCATTTACAACTTTTTATGTTACATCAAAATCAGTGATGCAAACATCTGATACAATATAAGATACAGGGATGTAGGTAAGTAACAGATTCATTTCCTCAAAATCAACCTAGCTCTTGCTTGGACAGGTGGCTGAGTGTTGTATGTGGCATTACGCATTTATGGGGGATCATCTTGGGAATAGGCTATAATAGGGGTAAATGTGATATCACCCCCTCCCTTTCAAAATTACTTTTTCTTTACATTACCGGAATTCTCACAATTTTGTTAGACTTTAATCCCTGCAGATATACCTAATCGATTGATAATGATAATAGAATACTGCTTTGCTCACAAAACTCTATAAATAAATGGGCTATTACAATCCACAAACCCCTATGCAAGACATGATCATAATCTTTCACACAGGGAGTATGTATTTCAAATTGAGTTGACTAAATGAGTGACTCCAATTGAAATATACACATCCTGTTTGAAAG
Source organism: Amphiura filiformis (assembly GCF_039555335.1). NCBI lineage: Eukaryota > Metazoa > Echinodermata > Ophiuroidea > Amphilepidida > Amphiuridae > Amphiura > Amphiura filiformis. Next base: position 7,137,418 of record NC_092635.1, read on the forward strand.
ATTAGCTGCGTTTTCCATATAGGTTGTATATGGATATGAAATGGAATAGACCATTGCTGCTATACCCTCATTCCCATGAGGCTTCTAGAAAACATTGGGGTCTACACATACAAGGTTTGAGAAGTGTTCTTAGTCAATTTTGGGGTACTGATTCAGAATCTTTTGTGTGTACTTTCATAAATGTGGCGGAAAGTCCTTAAATTTGGCATTAAAAGGGCACTGCCTGATTTTTTAAGGACATTTTAAAATATCTGAGAGATGTTCTTGGGTAATTTTAGGGTGCCAATTCCAAATACATTTAAGCAGTAATCAACCAATCAGACAATATGGCAAAAGCCAAGATTGTGGATTTGTCTTACTAATGTATTAACCCATTGCTACAAGAAAAAAATACATCTCTTCATGAAAATAAACATCAGCGATTTCTCTCATCAGGTAATTCAGTATTACGTCCCTTGAGAAATACAATCACATCATCTGTAAATTGCCTCTAAAATAACCATTGTAACTTTGACGGTTAAAATGTGAGTTCAATATTTCACATGTTAGCTAACAGTTTAGCGACTCAGAGAGACTCCTGGCATCACATACAAATGGTTATGAACATGAGTAAGCAAGTCAAATTGTTTGCAAATTTTAAACTTCTAATTCAATAGTGCATCTGTAGATCACCCTCTAAAGTCAAAAAGCAGTACCTATCTGCTACATTAGCCTGGGATAAATTTTGTTTAAATGGTATTACCAAAAAATGGGTAGCAGAGTAGTGTACACTTCATTTACCATGCACTGTTCTATGGGCCCATGTATATATTGGGCTATTCCTTTTGAAATCCACACCCATAATGGAAGACATGACCCTGATTTCATATGGACTCTCTCACTCGGGTAACCATTTGAAATTCCACTCCCTGTGTGGGAGGAAGATTAAGGTAAAGTCTTCCATAGGGTGTATGAATTTCAACTGGAATATCCCAATCAAACCACCCCAACTTTTTACAATGTTGACAGACAAGGTGATGACTGACCTTCTGATTTCAGCATCACTGAAGCCAGCTACACTATCCTTTGGTACAGCACGAGGTCTCCCTCTTGGTCTCTTGGTCTTCTTATCTCCATCACTATCATCTCCTGACTCACTCTCATGCTCACTGCTTGAGGATCGCGATCTCTTCTTACGCTTCTTCCTCCCATTTGTATCACTGTCGGAATCACTGCCTTTATAAGTCATCTATAAAATACAATTAGAGACAAAATCATAAGAATCAACAACTGTTGAAGATTATGCTAGTGTACTGTTCAACCTCAAAGCAAAGCACACACAAAATAAATAAAGGATAACTGAATGAATCAATGAATGACTGAATAGAAGAACAAATGAATAAATCAAACAATCAACCTATCTCAATAAATAAAAGATACAAAATGAGAGTATGAAGTATACTGCGCCAATAAAGTATCCTTACAGTTGGAAAATTAATCACAATTTCCGAACTGAACAATATTGGGGTAAATTTATTTTTTAAATAGATGCACTAGCTAATCCTGCAAATTATGACACCACATTGAATCCAATGTGACTTCAAGAAGCAAAGTTAAAAGCATTTAATTTGACGAAGATCCAGTTTTAAAAGTGACAAACTAGCCTATTCAAAACTCCACAGACTAGACATCTGGTTTGAGAGTGGTGAATGGCTAATTTATGCGTTGGCTTTAATTTAAAACAAAAGGAACAAAAGAAAATTGAAACAAAAGAACTGACAAATAAAATGAAAGCTTTGAAAAGTACAAAGAAGTAAAAACTGAAATAAAACTGCTTTAAATAACGCTTCATTGGAGAAACTGTGTTGTCTCTTTGTTTCGCTTGTTGGAATCTTTTTGCGCCTTGTATAGGCCAGTTTGTCACTAGAGAGCTTGCGGAATAAGTTACTGGAACTTTAACGGCAACTTCAAAAATATCGATTCGATTTCTTGCTCAACTTCACTTCAACGCGAACGTCAGATTGGTTTCTGTACCAACAGCGTCTTGTTGTTTAAACTAGGGAAGTGTATCAATGGGTGATCAAAAGAAGGGTATGTAAAAGCGACTGCATCAATTTTCTCCCTTTTGTTTGCTGAAGTGGTTTGTTGGTAACACTTATTACAATAGGCGCTTAGTTTGAATAAACATGGATTACATCTCTTGGCGATGACCAATGCAATGGGAATTAGGCCTATGTTATGAGCTATACGCTAATATTATACTTCTAAACATGTTTCAATTAAATATTCTTGTGATATGCCTATATTATTGTCCCGGATTATTATAATAAAAGCTCAATAATTATTCCAGTAAACGGCGGCTTTGTCGATTTTATATTTCCATCAGGACACAAGCCCATTTTATCTGTTTGCTCTCCCTAGCCCCCCCCACCACCATCACCACCTCTCCATATCATCCCCCCCTCCATCTATTCATCTATCCTCACTTTCCCACTCCCCAGTGGCGTTGCCAGGAGTTTTCTTTTAGGAGGGCAAGGACTCCTCTTGCATTCTGATCGAAATAAATATATCACCCGAATGATCCTCATTTTGTTCTTTAAAAACTCCCAGAATTTTGAATTTCAACAAACATATTTCTGGATGCCCCTTTTCTGACATTCTTATTTTTTGTAACAAATAGGCCTCCTCTTTTAATAATGAATAATTTGGTTGACATACAATACCCATAGGCCTATAATATGCGTATAATAGCGTGGCACATGTTAGACCAGCTTTCTGCTGAATTGGGGTACATAATGTAGGCCTAAATGAATAAAATAATAATTCAATAAAATACCTGAACAGTACAAACATATTTGGTTATATAGAGGTGTAATTATAAGACACATACGTTGTAAAAATGTTCACAGTAGCTGCAATTGCAGAAGTTCACTACACTGCTGGGTCGCGTAAAATCAGTCCATTTTACTGGAACTTAATCCCCTTGGCGTTGAAGTCAAGCCAAAAACTTGGTTCCGCAAGCTGATTTGGTGTACGTCATGAGCACACACAAATGTATATATCAAGTGTGACGTTTGGAACAAAATTTATTAATTTAATTCAATTGGTAATTTTAGCATCATGTGGCATGTTTTTTACCCAAACCAAATTAGATTTCCAATAATTGGTCTATTAACTAGACAATACATAAGTGGTAATTATGTAGTCTATGAGGAAATATGCAAACCATTGTTTTAATTATGACGTATTTTCATCATAATTTACGGCACACTATAGATTCTGGCGTTAACTTTAACTTCAAGCGGCTTTAACAGCTTTTAATGGCAGAGTGGTTTTGAATACATAATCCTCTATAATCCTCTAGACGTTAAAGTTAAAGTTAAAGTAACTCCATTTCCCAAGCTCTCTACTTTTAAAAGTGGACCTTCGTCTATTCAAATGCTTGTAACTTTACTTCTTGAGGTCACATTGGATTCAATGTGGTGCCATAATGTGCAGGATTAGATAGTGCATCTATTAAAAAAACAAATTTCCCCCAATATTGTTCAGTTTTAAAATTGTGATTATTTTTCCAACTGTAAGGATACTTTATTGGTGCAGTATATATGAATTACCTATCTCATATTGTCTCAAAATTTGATACAATGCAAAGGCACAAACTACTTATGAATACTATTTTGTTCTTGGATTGCTTGTTTCAACAATATGATAAAGATATTAGATACTTGATTTTATAATCGCATGCAATATGCTTTGAAAATTGCATTTTAGCAGTTATTAATATAATCAAAGAAAAGGTCCATGAATAAACTTATTCCTGGATTTGTCTAGCTCATCTAAATTCATTAATTATCTCTTCACAAAAAAATCAACATCAGCGGTTTCTCTCATCAGGTAATTCAGTATTACGTCCCTTGAGAAATACAATCACATCATCTGTAAATTCTCTAAAATAAACCAGATTGTAACTTCAAAATACAATCAACTTCTGATTACTATTGTTTTCTGGCTTGCTTGTTTCAACAATATAATTATAAAGATATTTGACCGTTCAAATAGAGGTTACCTGACAAGACCACTCCACTTGAAATATTCAACCCCTTTGTGGGAGCATAAATTCATGTCTTCCATAGGTAGCGTATCTGTTTCAATTGGAATAGCCCACATCAGGGTTAAGATTGTGTTTTACCTAAATTGCCATCCATTTCACTCGATCTTGTCATAAAAATGTTACTCATCTCTACTTACTCTCTGTACTTGTTTCCTGACTCTTGGAGGCAAATAAAGCTCTAGGTGTGCTCTCGTTGTTTCTCTTCTTCCTCCGCCTTGCTCCGAGACCCCACTGGAATGATTTCTACCCAGTCCTTGCCAGGCTCATCAAGAGTTGAGTCATCATCCTCCATTGTGGCGAAGTTGGCAACCTAGTCATATAAAGTTACCATCAATGTGATGTTATAAATATTATTTTTTCCAGAATTCCTTTCACAAATTAAGCATACTGCTTGCCATCCAGCGCGTATTATTTTCCACAATGTCCTATGCACACGCTTGACGTCGCATACGTATACACGGTGGTTAACACATAAAAGGAACCTTGCAACAGATAATAATTGAAAGTTGTCAAAAATATCACTTTGATTTAAATCCACCAAGAGATTTACAAGGTCAATAACAATATTAAAGATGGAAAATGTAGTATAGATATTATCATGCGTTGAGTTGTATTGAGGGGCACACTCCATAAACCCTAACCCAAAACCTAACCATAATCCTAGCCCTAAACCTAACACTATACCCTTAAGGGGTACTACCCCCTGGCAAATTTTGTGCCTATTTTTGCATTTTTCTCAAAAATTATAGCACATTGGTGACAATTAAGATATGTATATTATAGGGGCAAGGACTACAACTACTGGACTGAAAATTCAGCAACTCAAGGCAAGTAGTTATTGATTTATTGATCAAATATTGGTTTTCCCTCATTTTTGACTGTAACTCCACAACTGTTGTCTGTGCTGAAATAAAATTTCCAGTGCAGTAGTTGTAGTCCTTGCCCCTATAATATACATATCTTACTTGCCATCAATGCTCTATAATTTTGAGAAAAATGCAAAATAGGCACAAATGGGTAGAGTGTAGTACCCTTAAGCTTACCCTAACTTCACCCCTAACATAAAATGCCCTAACCCCTAACTTAAAACTCTGCCCATGATCCTTCGGGCTAATGGGCAGTTGCACCAGACTTACATTGAACTGTGACAGCAGCTCCTCATTAGCCCCACCAATGCTTTCTGATTCTCTTGTTTCAGCTCTCTCCAAGATTGCATCAATGTCCATTTCCTACAAAAATCAAACAGGATCAAATGAAAAGAGTTACACTGATCACACAATGGCAACAAGGCAATATGATACATGATATAAAAGATATTTCAGGTATTGTGATATTGTGATATTCAAATGTGTGCATCCATATCAAAATGATGCACATGTTGGCTGCTACATGTGTCTCATTTGACATAATAAAGGAATAAATACCACACTCATCTCAAGTGGGGTCACTTCAAATCATCCCCAAACCACATGGTTTGGGAAAGTTCTCTATTGATAGTCCTAAACCATGTGACTTGGGGGTGATATGAAGTGACCTTCACTTGAAAAGAGTCTACTATTCGTTCCTAGCTATTATGTAAGAAGAGACACGTGTAGCTGCTGACAGGTGCATTCTTTTGAAATGGATGTACACAAATGTAAAGCTATAGACAGTAGCAATGTCTCACCTGTAATTCGGATTCTTCTCCATCAGCTTCCTTGAAGAGTTCCTCTGCACCAAATTTCAAGATGGCATTTAGTTCTTCCTTACAGAATGGAGTTTGACTACAGATGAAAATACAATGATTTAATTTTCAAGCCATTAGTAAGGCTTACATCATGTTGTAATTTGGGGGAGTGAGAATAAACTGAATATCAAGTTACCATCAAACCAAACTGGGTCAATAAAACTTTTCATGTGGTAAGCCAGCAACTATCATGTCCTTTACCAAATTGCTTTAGATTTAGTTTAATAATTACGGATAGGCCTATGCACAGTTCTCTAAAATGACATTAGGGTTAGGGATAGAAAGGACAACTAGAAGGCTATATATTTGCACACAAATACGGCTATACCTGCATGTTATCGGTTTACACAAACTTACAGTCCTTACAGATTGAAATTCACAATGTGCAATTTGATTAGGGGAAAGCTATTCCAGAGGGAGTATGTAAATTAAATGGAACAGCCATTTCAGAGGGAGTATGTAAATTAAATGGAACAGCTTTTTGGGGATCATTTCAGAGGGAGTATGTAAATTAAATGGAACAGCCAAAGGTATGTAATTTGAATGGAACAGTCTTAGTGTACCAAATCTAAACCCTGTAGCTACTTTATTTGCTGAGAAACGACCGGCCCTTTGTTTTAACATTTGGGCCTCTGGGGCCCCTAGCCTTAAACATCTGGGGCCAAAATGGGCAGAAGACACACTACAACTTAGGGCCCATACATGTGCCACATATGAGCCCTAGTGCCCTTGTAGTTTTATAGCTAGCCTTGTTAATCTGTTGCCCCTTATTTTAACATTTGGGGCCCTGGGGCCCATAATATATGACATGTGGGGGCTCATGTATACTTGTAAATATAGAGTACCCCTGGGGCTATCAGTGTACCAACTCAGGGCCCTGAGGCTGCTTCATTTGATGCCCTACGCCACGCTTTGTATTTTTACATTTGGGCCCCTGGGGCCCGTAACCTTCTAACCTCTGGGGCCAAGATGGGCAAAGGATAAATCTACGATGGGTAGGGCCCATAAGTGTACCACATATGGGCCCTGTGGCCCTTGTAGTTTTAGCGCTAGCCTTGACAGAATGTTGTGTTTGATGGAGGAAGAGAAGGAGAAGAAACCATAGAATGGCAATATACCCGTTCATGCTTCGCATGCGGGTATAATGAATATGGTTAGGGTTAGGGTTAGCATCCTGTTAGAGAACTGTGCATAGTCACTTCCAATAATTACAGTGCAAGTCTTGAAGGGACTATCCATTCAAATTACATATACCGATTCAGTGTAATCAACACCCATTTAAATGACAAATTAAATTCAAGTAACAAATAGGTATTAAAAGTGCACTCTTACCTGCTGGTAGTACCTGACTTGGATAACACAGTGCGACCTGTGGTGTCCATCCTCTGAATCACCAAATGATCTAACACCATCTTCTTCTTAGCCCTCTCTATGATGTCCTCCTCTACGCTACCCTTGTGCACCAATCTGTAGATATTCACCTATTATATAAACAACATGGTGTTGTTGACAGTTAGGTACTGATTTTTAACATTTAAAACACTTGCTATCCAGTTTTCGTATGTGACAGCACAGTTTAATTAAGGGCTCATACCTATTTACCAGTGCGCAACCTTCCTCAGTTACTGCAGCCACAATGCTTAAGCTCCCATTGAATGAGGGATTCCAAAGCCAAGCTGGGGAAAGCTGTGCATTGACATTTAGGTATGAGCCCTAATGCTGAACAGAACTCAAAGCAATATCAACACTTATTAATCCAACCTGTACATGCAGACAGGTATGAGAAACAAAGGTATGGCACTATACTTTGGTTCATATCAAGTTCGGTAGTGACGTAGGTGCGTATTTCGCTCGCCACAGTATCGAATCGCGCGCCTAAAGTTAAACGCCCTGAGTGTACACACACGCGCACAGGGGCGGTTTGTCAGCACGCTTGCAGCGCAACCGCGAATGAGCATTGACGTCACTACCAAACTTGAGGTGAACCAAATTATAAGTTATCAAAGTTTAACCAAGTTTTCAAAGAAAATCTATGTACATTTATTTCTGATGAGCATATTGTGATAAACCGAAACATTTTGCCTTTGAAGTTGGCTCTTACAGAAAATCAAAGGTCCAAAGCATGTGGTCATATTTTCACAATATCTGATAACCAGTTAAAAGAGTCCACTTGACTCTTTCATGTTATTTATCAGTCTTTTCAGGTTCCATACAATTTCTTAGTCCATTGTAACCTAATCCACTCACCTGATTCTGCTGTCCTATTCTGTGAGCCCTTGCCATTGCCTGTAAGTCATTCTGAGGGTTCCAATCTGAATCAAAGATGATGACGGTGTCAGCTGTAGCCAAGTTGATACCAAGACCACCGGCTCTTGTGGAGAGCAAGAAGCAGAAATCCTACATGCAGAAAATAAGTCAAGACGTTTTCTTGTATTAGAATCTTAGGAGCAACTTCAGAAAACTGATCACCACCACAACACTAATTCTTGATGGCAGTTATTCTTAATTCTATTACCGTCACAACCCATTATTCAAAATCACCCACTGTTTTTTTAAACACATCATGTGAGAGCCCTTTATTCTGCAATAATGGATCAAGCATTGTAAGTTGCAACACATGCTATGCACAGCATTACACTTGCTTACACATCCAATATTTACGACATTCGCACTGTCACTTACACATACACTACACCTTGAAGTAAACAACCTGAAATATTTGGGCTAAAAAGTGATATTTTCTCTTTAAATTGCACTATTTTGTGGTAATACAATAGAAATAAAGGATGCAGTAAAAACATGCGCCTCGCCCATTATTCTGTTTTTACTGCCTCGGGACACATTACTTGGGTGTAAAGGATACCAAATAACCCTTTATTTCGTAAATCTAGTGGAATCTTATTATTTAAGCATCAATGTAAAACTCAACATATTAAGCATAATTAACTTAACCTATTTCCAAATCAAATTTCTGTGGATTTACACGAGCAACAGCGTCGACCGTGATGCCTCCACCAAAGGAAGCGATATAGTAGTTTTTACTAATTTGACCTCAGATGACCCCTGGTGACCTTCCATAAATTTGGCTCTAAATGTTGACTGTACCCACCAAGTTTCATGCCCATATGATAGTTTTTACTAATTTGACCTCAGATGACCCCTGGTGACCCCAAAATGACCTTCCAAAAATTTGGCTCTATAAAATGTTGACTGTATCCACCAAGTTTCATGCCCATACGACAGTTTTTACTAATTCAACCTCAGATGAACCCTGGATGACCTCGGATGACCCCAAAATGACCTTCCAAAAATTTGGCTCTGAATATTGACTGTACCCACCAAATTTCATGCCCATACGACAGTTTTTACTAATTTGACCTCAGATGACCCCTGGATGACCCCAAAATGACCTTCCAAAAATTAGGCTCTAAATGTTGACTGTACCCTCCAAGTTTCATGCCCATACGACAGTTTTTACTAATTTGACCTCAGATGACCCCTGGGTGACCCCAAAATGACCTTCCAAAAATTTGGCTCTAAATGTTGACTGTACCTACCAAGTTTCATAGCCATATGACTATTTTTGCTAATTTGACCTCAAATGACCCCTGCATGACCTCAGAAGACCTTGACCCACTAACCAATACAAACTTGTTCTGTCTGGGGTCAAGATGCACCCACCCACCAAGTTTGAGGAACGTGCAACCCCTAGTCTCTGAGAAAAGAGGTAAATAAGGAAAATGGGCCCCTGACCTCAAATGACCTTTTACCTCAGTATATGACCTTGAACCTCACCCAAAAAAAGTAGCCAGAGTTTTTGACCATGACCCACCTATCCTGAAAATCTGAAGTCAATCCGCCCATCCATGCCCGAGATATAGCATCCGGACGGAAGCACGGAAGCTCGGAAGCACAGAAGGACGGAAGCATGGACATTGCAAAAACAGTATGCCTCGCGGTGGAGGCATAACAAACAAACAAACAAAAGTACCTGTGAACCTTCAGCATTGAAGTGATCTAAAGCTTGCTTTCTGATTTCTCCTCTAATGGAGCCATCCAGTCTCTGTTAGGAAGAAATAAAAGATACAAATGAAATGAATGTTAGTGTCAATACACATAATGGCTTTTTAACATGTACTACTCAATATTCCTGAAAAATACAGAACTAATTTTTTGAATAAAAAAATATTATCCTGTTTTCCTAAATAGCAAAAAAAGTCAAAGTTTAATACTTAGCTAACTTTTGGAAATAAGGGCCAAAAACATGTGTTTTTAGGGTGTTTTTCGTATGCTGTGACAATCAAGCCTAAAGACTTGTACTAAGACTAATTTCAGTTTATGCATTCTAAATTTTGGAAAAGATATGTTTCCTTCTTATAACCAACCATTTAATTAAAGTACCGGTAACACAAAAAGGTGAAAATTAGAGCAACATTTCGGCATATACTCAAGATTTTGAATGCTTAGATTTGTTCCAAGTCTGTGACTTTTGTGACTCGATTGTCAGAAAACATGCCGAAAATGCATGTTTTTGGCTCTTTTTTCATATAGTGCTGTATTTTTCTGGAATGGGGAGTAGAACTATATTACAGTTTAAAGGCCAGAGCAGCTAGGCATCCAATTGAATCTGAATGGTTTATGGCTTGTAGCTCCTTTCAAGCACACTAGTAAGCTAACAGAACTTAAGACCAACTACATATTGCTATATAAGAATTGCTATTTTAGGCTTGGAATTATGTATTAATTTTGGATTGGTTGGGAAAATTTTTGTGCTCACTTGTCCTATAGGGCACCATTAAGGTAATACACAATTTTAAAGTGTTGCGATTTGGTAGTTCACAACATCTTGCGAATGGTAGTGAGTTTCGGCAAAAATTGCATTGCTCATTTCCTTATGAGCGTGTAGAAGAATTCAAATATCACAGAAATGCTTTTATAGGTCCTGCGGTTCTTGAGTTATGTTGTAAAGAGGGCTAAAACAACAACACTTTTGTAAAATGTACATAACTCATTAACAACAATAAATTAAGCAAGTTTTCAAAGTATATGATTTGTAGAATGAACTTTTGCAAAACATCAAAGTGTTATTTTTCACTAATATATTGATTTAGACAATAAAAATCTTTTTTTTTTTTTGCTGCTTCGACCAACAATACCCTGTCTACCCTTAAGTGTGTGCTATTGGAGTGGTTTATTGTGAAGCATCACATCAAAATTATTCCATTGCATGTGGCCACTTAAAAATAGGATGCATTTTGCAGCCTACAAGATTTTGGTTTCAGTGTAAGGAACACAAGATAATAGAATAAGGCACCGGAACCAAATTTGTTTGATCTTTGGATCGATCGTCTATGCTGCTTCGATGCTTGTTATATTGGTCAATATCGATACAGGCAAACATGTATATGTTATATCAATTAACAATAGTCAATTAATTGATTTCCTAAATAATAAGGATCGATGAAGCATCAATGATCGATCAAAAGTAATTTGTTTCTAGAGCCTAACTCACCTGGAATGTGAAGTGTCTGTACTGCAAGTATTCTGCCAGAATGTCCAGCATTCGGACCATTTGAGAAAAGATGAGAACCCTATGCCCACTCTCCTGTAGTCTAGTAAGCAGCTTGTCAAGTAGTACCAGCTTGCCACTACCCCGTATGATTTGCTGTACAAATATAAGTATTCGCATGTAAGGAAAGCAGTACACATCTCAAAACACAAAATGGAAAGTCCTGCACACATACCACAGATGAGACAAAGTTTAATTTTGAAGCAATTTTAAAATTACTTTTAGGTCCCTTTTTCCTGTTAAAAAAATAATAAAATGCAAGGTGAACAATAGCCCAATAGGAATGACCATGGCAAGCACTTATATAGGCAACATGGCACTATATTAGTAATCCTTATGGGCTAATCAATGGTTCACAGCAGCTTAGGTGAGTGACAAGAACCCTCTGCTAAATCATGATCCCGAAAGATGTTTTCTGTCAGGAAACTCTAGCGTGAATAGCAAGAATAATTATGTGAGCTTAAGTTATAATCCTTGATTCCAGTCATCCAAATCACAAGGGCTTATTCTGCCATCCATCATTACTGATGAATAGAACCAAGTCACAAACCAAGAACCAAGTGACAAATTAAATTAAGACAGTATTACTGCAGTATTTATTTATTAAATATAAGAATTTCCTTTATATAATTTAATTATACTCAGCTCGTAATATGCTGGGTTCATAATATCCGATTGATATAGAATGGGGTACAAACAGCTGGGCGCAGTACCTACACGAACTGCCCTCAGTGGATTTCGTGACTGACACATGCTGTTGTGAATTTACGCAAGTGTAAATTGGGAATTATTGACTTGCGCAGTAACAGAAATTGAATAATTATTGCCTATTACGAGCTGATCATAGTATAGTATAGAGAGTCTCACCTGCAGATCAATTTGGCAATCATTTTCTGGTGGTCTCACCAAAAATGGATGGTTACAGCATTTCTTGAGTTCCATTACAATGTTGATAAAGCTACTGATATTGCCCTTTGCGCCTCTGCTCAATGCCCGGTAATTCTTTGTAAGAATCCATCTGAAAATAACAAAGAGTGTCCGGATGCCAAAATACATTATAGTACATAACAGTATAAATACCTGCACTAAAAATGTATTAATTTAAATGAAATGTGAGTGTTTCTGGCAACATGCATCCTTGCAGGAAGGGTAGGCCAGTTGGTTAAATACTATATTTTACAAAAAAACAATTTTTCACACGCTGTCGGGCACAGGTTGGGTGACAGGAACATGTCAATATTTTTGTCCAGCCTAAGCATGTTTATTTAAGCCTAGCATGAGAGAATGAAACACGATTGTGAGCTCAATGCAACAACATGAAGTGCAAAAACTTAAGGTTTATGAAGGAAATATATTCCTGCAATATTGTAGTAGTTCTTGAACAGCACTACAATGTGAATATTACATGCACTTACTTGTAGTACTGTTTCTGAATAGCACTCATCTCTACACGGAGGATCTGTTCCACTTTGGCCGGCAGTGATTTCTCGACATCTTTTTTGATACGTCTCAGTAAGTACGGCTCCAGTTCTTGGTGAAGATTTGCAAAGCCGTTATTGTCAGCGTTTGAGAATTCATCTTCAAAACTATCCCAGCCTGGGAATCTATGAAAAAAGTAAACAAAACATTACCATTTCCCTCCAAGTCATTCTACAATTCTTTTCAAAAACCTATTGCAATGTTCATAACCATGCCCATGCTTTTTTTGGCTATTAGAAGGGAAAGAAGACATAATAAAGTCACTTGGTACCCCCAGGATTTGAATCGAACTTCGAGACCCCTCGCATCAACGGGAATTAAGGGATATAATCTAATTTCCAACCTTGACACAAATGTTATTTGCATTATTACCAATGAATCAAATTCCTATTAATGAATGCAATGTTCCAAGTACATAGCTACTTTGAGTAGCTTTTAATTCAGAATCAATGCCAAGTTTGAAAAAATAAAACAAAAAAACTTTTGAGCAGAATAGAACACAAAAACTCCCACAATCAATTCTTACCTTTCAGGCATGATGAAATGCAGCAATGACCACAATTCTTTGAGAGAGTTCTGTAGCGGTGTACCAGTTATGAGTAATCTGTGGTTGGTTTCGAAATCTTTCAACGTCTTGTACAACAAGGAATCATCATTTTTCAAACGATGTGCTTCATCCACCACTAATACAGCCCAAGCTACACTTCCTAGAAATGACTGCATTAAATGAGAATAAAATAATTTGTAACATTTTTATATGAACTGAATATGGTTATTGGTTATATGTTAACTTTTCATTTCTAACTTGCATATTTATCTTTCTTTTTTGAGACACAAAATGTATTAACAGAATTGGTGTTTGACATAAGCAGCTGTCCAATCTCTGTGTAAGGGAAGAGGATCAGTATCTTTTCTAAATCCAATATTTAATCATGTACGATCTTATATATGAAATTGGTTAATTTTTTTCAAACCTGATTTTTTGTTGTTGCATATTTGTAATGTTTACACATGTCCCAACTTGCACCTAAATGGATTCAGCCAAATGTATTGCGTTTGTAGGTCATCAGAGAAAAGTTTGACATAAAGTCGTATGTCCTCTCACAGAATATTGGTTTGTTATTATGTTTTTATCTATTTACCTTTCTTATCCTCTTACCTTGTCTTTAAGCAGTATTTCATAGGTTGTGAGTATGGCGTTGAATTTTAACCTATTTCTGTTTCCATTGTGACACCATTCATTCTCACGAATCTGTAACATTAATAAATATGGAAAGATTTTCTTTAAGAATTATGCAATAACTATTTGAAAAAGACTTTTGAATTTTGAGAACTTCACCTTAGAATTGGGTAACATTGTTTTGGATCACTCTGTATAATACTGTTTTTTCCTAGTGAAAACGTAGACAATGTTACAGAGGTCTCCTCCTGAAATAAAAATGCAGTTAGTTACCTACATGTACTAGTAATAACAGAGAGAATCCTAGTTTACTTGAAATGCAGATATTGGGCTATTCCAGCTGAAATCCATATGCCCCATATAAAAACATGGACCTTAATCTCCCACACAGGGGTGTAGGTTTCAAATGGAATCACCCATTTGGAATTCACACTCCATGTGTAGACGATTAAGGTCATATATTCCATAAAGGGTACAGGAATTCTAACTAGGATAGCCCATTCTTTGATTCAGTTTGCTCCCAAAGTAAAATAACTGTACAAAGCAGGTATGTATTCTTAATTGGGATGGTAAAATAGTAACTCACCTGGTTTCTGCTATTAAGGTCCCCAATGTACACCACTACGTTCATTTCTGGATCCCAAGCTTCAAATTCCCGCTGCCATGCCGTCATTGTTGACAATGGCACGACAAGAAGGAATGGGCCATACAACTGATGTGCATTGAACAAGTACGATAGAAAGCTGATCACCTGAATGGTTTTTCCTAGACCCATCTCGTCGGCAAGGATCACACTATTTCTCCTGAGTAAACAAAACAAATACACAAACAACCCTCATTGTTTTAAAGGAACACTCAGAGATTTTCTGTTCAACACATCGTGTAACTTCTCCATCAAATGTTCAACAAGCTGATTGTCCCTTTAACCCATATTAATGTCCTTTTTACCCATATTAATGCTTGATACGGCTTAATCTGAATCTTAGATTATTTACTTATTCTAAGGTCAATATGTGTATGAGAACTATAATCTATTTGGCTTCCTCAAGGCAGTGATGTTAGTACTTTGTTGCAGTTACTTTTGCACGTAATTTAACATTGTCCCCAGTGGGAGCATGCACTGAGGTCACTACCTCAAGGAAACCAAATGGATTATAGGCATCTTTTTCGATGTAATTTTAAAATTGTTATACATATTTTGAACATCTTGTTACTTAAGTAGTCTCACCAGCACTCTTATTGAGTTATGTTTAAAAAGGAATCAACCTTTAGTATAGTGTATAATGATCTAATTTTATTAGTCAAATGTCAACAATAACTTGGCACATTTAGAAGAAAAACAAAGACCATAATTTTTCACCCAGTCATCCAACATTTCATCAGGTATCAACTACGTCAACTATATACCAGCATTTGTCTACTGAATTATTTTTCCTGAATAAAACACAAAATTTGTTTTTAAAATTTCCCATACTACTAAGAGTAAAGTGTTCAGCACATATTATTTTGAGGGAAATCATATGTAACACACTTGGCATACTTCACCTAAAACTAAAAGGAATCCTGATTTTTATTTTCTGATCAATAATTGAACTTACTTGCACCACGAGTGAGCTAGCCAATTGAGTCCATCCAGCTGATAGTCTCTCAGCTCCATGTCATCTGTCCCACCTACGTATGATGGCTGGTCCTTCAAAGCCACAAATCTTGGTCTCTGACGTAGTACCTGAAAGTTGTATGGTAATACAGAATTTGCCTAATGGGCAATACCACAAACAATCATTTAATTAAATGTACTTGAGAACAACATATGTTAGCCCTTTACAATGCATATTATTACAAAGTGCAACAGGGTTCAAAGTTAGTTTTGTGAGGGCATTTCAAAGGAATTTGGCTAAATTGTGCTAGGGCACAAGGCTGAAGAATGAGTCCTAAATTACACATTTGAAGGAGCACCAAGGCCAAGACTAAGTATAACATATTGATATTTTGTTTGAGATAAGAAAATTCAGTAAAATTATGATTAAATAAGCACCCTTAAAAATAGGTTATAAACCATTAATATTTGACAAGATCGGACCCACTCTGACAAAGTAGGGACATTATGGAAATTGTGATGACTAACTTGCTCAGTACCTATGCTTACTGGTATTGAAATCCTTATGTTTCTAGCCTACTTGTTTGCAAAGTTAAGGAATCAGATAACAACGTTTGAGAGCATATCGGACATATCGAATTGGATTTTGAATACGAGGAATGTCCTTCTGATATCAAATAATTTTGATTTTTTTGAAATCTAATATGTATATAAGTGTATGTAGCTGGGAAGAAAAGCCGACCATTGATTGAAAAGTTTGACCTTTCATATTGAAGATATACATTTTGGTATTTGGGAGTGGGGGAATCTTTAATACGAAAGGTCAAAATTTTCATATGATGTACAGCTTTCATCACAGCTACATACACTTTAAGTACATATCATTAGATTTATACAATTTACTTTGAGGACTGTTAAATTTTAAAAATATCAATTTTTAATCATTTTCCATAAAATGTGTATTATATCGCCAATCGCCAACACTCAAGCTGATGGTGTGCAACACATCAACCAAAAAGAATTTGATAACTTACTTTGCATGATCTACTTGGCACTTTTGACGACCTTGCCCTTGTGTGGTAGTTATCTATACATTCCTGGAACTTCCTGGAAATGAGCTCTCCATCTTCCCAAGTGGAATCTGCATATGGCAGACCTTGCCACTTGACCAGGTAATCAGGCTGACCTGATTGATAGTCACCAGGTTGTTTTTGATTTGTATGGGCAATCACCCTCTCTACCAATTGACATTGTTCAAACAGCTGCAGTGTCATCTCGTACTGACATTCAAAATATTCAATATCTTCTGGAGAAGCTACTTTTTTCCTGCAAGCACAAAAGATGGAAGGTATTTGTTGTAAAGTTGTTTCTTGACAAATGTTTTACCAACTTTTTCATTCTTTATTGACATTTGATGGAAATACACTATTTTAGTAACCAGAGAAACTTCAACTGGCAAAAATGTATTGTAACCCCTCTTTACATATCCAACATTTCACATTTTTCGCCACAGTTTTTGTGCATATATATATATATATATTCTCTCATTCACCTGAGGAGCCTTTGGGCGAAACAGTCTGTAGTGAATCAACATGGAGTAAATTTACACATTTTCTTCTTTTTATGTATATATATGGCCATGCGTTTTGAACTCAACACCCAAAAAGGGTGGTGGCGTCACACTTTTCACTGTGATCATTTGGTTTAATAAGTGTATCTTTGGGAGAAAACAAGGTATGACTGGAAATTTGGTGTCAAATGATAGCTAAGGTCTCAATTATTAATTATGAGGAGTTTCATTCAGATATCTTGAATATCGGCAGAATGGCACTCAATTCAATTGACCAAGTCAGGGGTGGTGGTGGCAGCGGTGCATGTGGCAGCGGTGCAGTCATGTACAAACCCTATGGGTAGTTTGCATTTTAAGTGTACCCGATTGTAAAATTGGTCATTAAATACTTCAAATTTGTTCTAATTACTATAAATTTGGTATCAAAAGATTGCTTAGTTGTCCATGTACACATTTAAATAGCTCAACTTTCTCTAATTAAAATGAGGTGACTGGTAGCCACAAGTAAGTCACATGACATTCAAATTCGTCCCTATTCTCTA
Source organism: Amphiura filiformis (assembly GCF_039555335.1). Taxonomy (NCBI): domain Eukaryota; kingdom Metazoa; phylum Echinodermata; class Ophiuroidea; order Amphilepidida; family Amphiuridae; genus Amphiura; species Amphiura filiformis. Next base: position 7,155,171 of record NC_092635.1, read on the forward strand.
CACAGTAAACCCAAATTTTCAAGCGTAATATACCTCTTGAGATTACCACCGCTGTATTTTGAAAAGTATACACCCTATGATAGCAAAAGTATACATTTCTGGAAAGCTCTTGGTTCAGGGAATCCAAAAATGGCCTTCAAATTAGTGTAGGGTGTTACCCCAAGAAAATATTTTAGAAAATGTACCAGACTGATGGGTTGAACTGGTATAAAAATCCACTGTCCATTTTCTGATATACACATTGGTTTACTATCATAAAGCTTTATATCATTAGAAAGCTAATGGTCTGAACATTTCAAAACTGCATTAAGAATTGATGAAGGGTTACACATAGATGAAAATTGGTGCCTCACGGAAGGTTCATCTAAAATGAAAAAAAGGCTTGCATTTTATTAAATTATTTCTTTCCACATGCACCCTACACTAGTTTTGACTCCATATTTAGATTCCTTGGGCCAATAGCTTTCTAAAAATGTATACTTTTACTATCATAGGGTTTATAGATTTCCAGATATGACTCATTATACCAAACTTGGTGCATCGTAACAGAAAATTTGAGGTGTGACGAAAAGTCGGCGAGTTCAAGACGCATGGCCATATATATATATATAAAATTTCAGTTCAAAACCTCAAATACAAAGCCAACTGCACATAAAAGTAAAATGTTGCTTAATTGGCCTGTTTCTAGCCTAATCCATTATACCCAACTGGTCTTCTTTACATGCAGGGACTACATTTGAACACAAAAATGCTGTCCTGCTCAGTGCTGCAGCCAGTTTACCTGAATTTGTAACAAATATTCTTACACAGTATTGCTTATGAGGAACAAAACATTTCCAATTTTATGCTGGTTCCAAGACCTCAAATTCCCAAGGGTGCCAGTTGGTCAGCTGGTTATAAATGGCTGATCAGTGTAATAATGATCCTGGTCCTGCCCCTTCAATAATCAAGTTGAGGAATCAATTTTTTTTTTTATGAATACCAATATTACTTGACTTGCCCTTTCATTATATCAGAACTTCGGAAGCGGAAGTTGTACAGTCGTGCACATTTTACAAAACCCAAATGTTTTATTTCCCACATTTTATGGATGTGTATCCACCAAATTGTCAAATTTCTTTGTAACTATATTTGTATGCATCTGCATCCATAATGCGCAGCCATAAGATATCTGGCAACAATACTCTAAAACACACTAAAACAGGCTAAAATAAATGTAAACAGACATTTTGGCAACAAAAGGGAATTCTTGTTTAAACTGTAAAACTCTCATCTCATGCCTTATGCAGAATGTAATGTACCACATGTGCTGCTTGTCTTATTTTTATCAATACTGTTATTGATAGTTTTAGTTGACAATATCTTTTCTTTTGTTTTTAATAGACATCAGCTTCCAATATATACTCACTAGTGGCCCTCCTTAATTAAACCATTACACAGTTATTGTTTCACAAAATATATTAAAAGTATCAAAATATCAAAAGCATCTATACTCCTTACATATTTTGCGGCAGAATTTTACTTGACTTCCAAATCAATTCCTGTGCATTTTGGGGGGAAAATAATTTCTTGCTGCCTTTCTTGCCCAATACCTAACCTAGGGAGCACAGTGGCCAAGCGGTACAGGCTCTGATTCATAATCAGAAGGTTGCAGGTTCAAGCCCCGGCAACGCCATCATGCTGTGCCGTTGAGTAAGGTACTTTATCTGGATTACCGACATTCTAAAATGCTGGGAAGGTAACAGACTCACTGTGGAGGAGGTGTGACGATCCCCGACCCCCACAGCAACTTTTTACTGTGAAGTCTGGCCTAATCGCTAACGAAAGAGAGATGGGCACTCCGTCCTGTAAAAATGCAGGTTTGCCTCTAGATCTGTTACCCCTACCTTTTTACCCAACCTTCAACTTAATTATACGGTACATGTACCTACCATTCATCAATTTCAGACTCCCTCTGCATGAAGTTGTCCAACTTTTTGATCCCTTTGATTTTCTGATCTCTCAAGCTAGGTTCTGACTCCCAGGTGTTATGTAGATGGGCCCAGTTCTTCCACTTAATTAAGTAATGCATTTCGGTTTCCTCCTCATCCGGGTCGATATCGGCATTGGGATCGGTGTTTGCCTCTATGTAGTACACGGTAGTTATTGCACCAGTTTCTAACCAAACAGACAGGGATACAATATCACATACAATTAACCATCTCACAATGTGTACAAGTGGTGAACAATTTTAATTTAATTTCTGGGAAACATGATTTACAATTTGAAGCTTCAACCCAGAAATTATTATAAAAGTTTGGCAAATATTCCATGGTTTACTGCATATAAAAAAATTGCGACCCATGACACTTATAATTGTTATTGATCGCAATTGCTTTTTGTTATTTTGAGGCTAAGCCCTGTGGATGGGTACAATCTGCATACAAATACATGATAAGATGTATTAAGGTTCGCCTTATGACAACATGGTGCAATCACTTTCCTGAAATCTCTCTAAACTTCCGTATGAGAGTGATTCGTAACTCACTTACAATAATTAACACTAAATGATAATGTACAATTTAAAATGAATCCCCATGCAGGGCTTGCCTTTAACTTTTTTAACAACTAGTCCCGGCACTAAAAATGCCAAAATAGACCCCACCATTTAATTTTGAGGCTTGAGGCTTACAATAAATGAAATTTAGGGTCTTTAGCCCCCACCTCCTGAAAGCCGTCCAAAAAAACTTCAATTATGGGGATGATTTTTACTTGTATTTTAAAGCCCGACTGGTATGCTGTTCCAGCTTGGACCAGTTGGCAATCAGATGCATTTTCAAAATGCCCATCGGCATTAACAGCTTGCCCGAGGCATTTACAGGCTGGATTTTGCCAACAGACAGGTGCCAACTTGGACCCCTGACAGCTCTCTAAGCATCCTCTCTCAGGAGACTGATGTGTATGTAGTTCTCCTATAATTTTTAGGTCACAATTATGTTTCTACAACTCAACTAATTATGTTGGACTTACTTCCTTTACGTCCTAGTCTTTGCTGCAGCACTCTCTCAATACACTCTGCATTTTCATCCTCATCCTTGTTTTTGGGTGCATCCATCACATCATCAGAATCAGTCTCCTCTTGACTATCGTCTTCTTTGTAACTGTCAAAGCAAATATCGATTGATGTTAGAAAGAAGTCAAAATAGCAAAAAACAAGGGTAACACTTTCAGTGTGAAAGTTAGTATTTATTGGCAGTTTTATCAATATATAAAATGTCAAAACATTAATGAAGGGAATCTTTAAGCTACAAGTTACCTCTTCATTTTTATGTAATATAAACAGAAACTTGGTCAAATCTATCAACCCAACCTGTTTTTGTAGTTTTAAGCTAAGTTCCTTTCAAGAAATTAGATCAGTAATATTATTATCTATCTTAAATTTGTTTACTTTATGTTCTAAAATTTGTTTACCTTTTTCCCATTGCTACTTTCCTCCTGATCACTGGTCTGGAATTATCATTATCATCACTCGACTCATCTGAGCTTGATGACCCTCTCTTTCTTGAAGGAGCTTTCTTCCTTGCAGTAGAACTACGCCCACCACCACCGCCACCACTTCTCTTGACTGGACGTTTTGGTTTTGGTTTTTGCTTCCTTCGTGCTGATGGAGCGTAATCGGATTCACTGCTGCTGCTATCCTCATCTGAAGTATCGCTTAAACGACTTGGCCCACTCCTAGCAATTCAAAAGTAATGAAAAGTAATTTCAAATTGTTAAGGGCTAAGAGTATTCATTTTTATTGTTTTTTGTCTCATTCAACTTTGTTGTACTGTTGAGAAGTAACTTGGGAACATGTTAGTTGAGCCTTTCAGCTTTGCCGATGATAAATTGAAAACATCTCTTTAATTTTACATGTATACAACAGAGTATTTTTCAGCTCCTTTTCATTAATTTTTGGCACCTGTTCATGTGTTGCAATACTGTTGAAGAGTCTACTGCAATTTTGTTCATTTTATCTGAATTTTACCACAAATTTTTATAGTCCCTATGGTTTTCAAATGTCATGACTCTTTTTCATTCCAGTTCTCTCATCCATGATTTTGATGTTATGTACATGTGCAATAATATCAACTATATTTATTTTGCAATGTCTTATATTGTGTGCTTTGGTATATATTATCACCCTGCTATGATAATTGTCCAAAAACAAATGATAACTATTAATTAAAAGTAATACTCAGAAATGATTAGGGTATTAATTTGCATTAACTGATGCATGCTTGAACCATCATATTTTTTTGTTTCTCAAAATTTACACAAAATAATATAGGCAATTATCGTAGCAGGGTGAAGATCTGTAAAATCTTTTCTTATTATTATTATTTTGGCTTTTGGAAAAGATTTTGTGAGGTTAATAAATACAAAAGAAAGAAAGAAAGAAAATTATGTTTTAATTGGCATTTAAATAAATAACTGTTGTATTATCTGCACTGCAACTTACTTGCTTGTTCTGGACTTTGGTGTCCTTGAAGTTGATGAAGTACGTTTTCGCCCCCCTTTCATGAGCTCAGGCTCTGCTTCAGGTACCTTCATTAATATTAAAAGTTAAAAATAAATATCAGTTCATTACATCAACTCTTTCATAACTGGTGAATAATGAAATCACTGTAATGCACTCCTAAACATATTTGAAGGTTCAGAAACTGACAATCCTGATTTTCATTCTTCTTTTCTATCCTCATGGTGCTGACAAAAGTGTTTTTTGCTGCATGTGACATCAATAGTGCAAATGTTTTTGTTGCACAATTATTGCATGAAATTACACTTATTACACTCATTTAGAATGTTACTGTTGTTATTGAAACTAGTGCGCCTGTAGCTGTAATGGCCCTTTAGATATAATTATTGGGGTATGTGGGCGCTTATAGCCGGACAGACAGACAGACAGACAGACACACACACGCAACGGCTATTATTTTAGTACAATGTAGTATAGATATATGCTAATAATTTTTGAGTAGTTTTTTTTTTTAAAGACCAATTCTACATTTTCAACTTTTTGGAGCTGATTGACAAAAAGTTGGTAGTTGATGCGATTACTTACCTTGACTTGAAATCTGTCCACTTCTTTTCTTGATCTTCCTGATCGCCTTACACCATACAAATCTGGGCATTCTTCCCACAGCTGTAAAGGAAAACATAACATTCACAAGAGTATTAATGCCAAGTCCAATCTCCCTTCTGTTTAATACCTCTTTTATACCGATTTCTCTGCATTCCAGCCATTGTGGGAAAAATGTGTACCCAATTTACAACAATGACCTCCATGTGACTTTTGAATTGAGCCATCACCAGGTCGATCCTTCATCATATAATTATTTCGTGTATGCTAATCCTAACCCAAAGCCTGATCATCTCAACTATTAATCAAAATTTGTATTCTGTGGGTAAAACATTTAGAATGGTACCAGTTTGTGTCCCAATGAACATAAATTTTCCACAGCAACTCGGTAAAATGACTTCATATTTTATTGCCCTGTGCAGAAGAATGAAGTATTTCAGTTTTAATCAACAGAACTCTACTCGAGCAACCAGTTTTACCAATTTCAGGTGTATCATATCCAAACACAATCACACCTATTAAAATGAACAACTTACCTCCTTGAGGTCTCTCAAGCTGTCTCTTCTGCTATCTCTACGACTTGGTTTAGCTGAAGATTTACGCCGTTTCTTCTTCTTGCGATCATCTTCTTTGTCGTCTTCATAATCATCATCATCGTCACTATCATCTTGAGCTTCTTCCTCTTCATCATTATCATTGTCATGATCATCATCATCATCACCTTGATTATCATCACCAGAGCCAGCTTCCTCTTCATCTGAACTGCTGGCTGCTGATTTGCTTCCGGAGTCTGAGCCACTTCCTGACTGATTATTGGAGTCAGATCCAGATCCGGAACCGGATTCAGATTTATTGTCATTATCTGAATTTTGGTCATCGTTACTGTCACTGTAGGAAGAAATTACCAAAGAAAACAACATGTTAAAACAGGTCTAAGATAACACTCATGTTATGTGATAAATCCAATGAGGTTGCACCCGAGTACAGACTCACTCTCGAACACCATGTTTGAGTGTCAAGTTATGGAGAGCAAATAGCACACCTCCATATAATTTCACTCTGCACCTGGCAAATTTCGACGGCATTGTTATTTGTGTGCAAACCCTTACAAGGGTTCAAAATGTAAGTACAAGTACTACTTGAGCTTAGGCCAAAAAAAAAAAATTGTTTGTTTGTCCTCCACAGCTTTGAAAGAGGAGGTGCGGCGGGGGGGGGGGGCGGATTTTTTTTTTTTTTAAATTTTTTTTCGGAGTTGGCGTATTCCTGGACCTAGCTACATATAGAGCTAAAAGCTACAATCATTCATGGTGACTTAAAAAAACAACAACATTTGGTTTCTTAAATGCAAAGTTATAGTTTGTGTTCATGTCATAGTCTTTTAATGATTTCAAAATGGATATAAATCCAATGTATTTTGAAGTCATTAATAATAATAGACTATGACATGAACACAAATTATAACTTTGCATATTGAAGACACAAAATGTTTTTTTGGGGGGCTTTTTATTTTCAACCTTGAAAGATCCTAGCATTTAGCTCTAGCTAGGTCCAGAGATACTCCGAACCTGTGCGCCAAAAGGTAAAAGAATGCGCCTATGACCCCATGTTAGCGCTACCCCTGGGGGCAGAGGGGGTCATACCTTTTTGGCATTTCGAGATATGAAGAGGGCCGAAAATATATATATTGACCCGGCTCTTATGATAAGTGTGGCCCCCGAGCGGGGAAATATTTCTATTATATTTTTTACTTTTTTCTCTTTCACTTGATAGCAGTTGGGGGGTCATACCTTCTTGGCATTTCGGGATATGAAAAGGCCCCAAAATATCAATATTATCAGTATTATATTCTTTACATTTTTTTCTTTCATTTGACACCACTCTGGGGGTCATGCCTTCTTGGTATTTTGAGATATGAAAAAGCCCCAAAATATCAATATTGACCCGGCTCTTATGATGAGTGTGACCCCCGAGTGGGGAAATATTTTCTATTACCAGTATATTCTTTACTTTTTACTCTTTCACTTGGCACCACTGGAGGTCATACCTTCTTGGCATTTCGAGATATGGAAAAGGACCCAAAATATGAATGATGATCCGGTGGGGAAATTATATTTAGTAAGTTTGTTAGTTGCTTCTCTTTCATTTGACACCAACAAGTCATACCTTCTTGGCATTTCAAGATATGAAAAGGACCCATATGAATATTGACCCAGGTTTTAAATTATAATGAGTATCACCCCCGGGTAGGGAAATATTTGTATTTTATTCCTTACTTTTCATGTGACACGACTCAGAGGGTCATTTGACATTTTGAGATATCCTTTTAAAAGACCAAAGTAAGTAAGTTAGGCTAATATAGGCTGATACCATTTCATGGTTCTGCAAAACTTACACTTTTTGCTTGTGCCACATAGCAGGCCCCATCCACACTCACCACCATGCATACATGTGGCATTGAGTAAGGTTGTCATGTAGGCAAACCAGGGTTGTAACTAGCCTTATTTTGTGGTGGGCTCTAAATTGCTAAAGTCCATGAATGGTTCGGGGCACAAATGAACTTAAGTGTTCGGAGAATAAGCTCCGGGGGTATCACCCCCTAAAAATTATTGTTTAATTGCTCTTTTTATGATGAACAAATCATTAAAAAAAAATTTATAAAAAAATTGTGCCGGACTGCCAGCACCGCCCACCATAGCTACAACCCATGAGGCCCACTTGTGCACTCACAATGTGTACAAATCAATGATGCATGCGGCATGCAACGTTGACATATACATGTACACAAGAAGTTTGAATCTGTACCTTCCATCAGTGTTCGTTTCAGACTCGGAGCTAATCATTTGCAATCACTGATGATGCCTGGCCAAAACGGCTGAAGTTACTGTAAATTCTACTTCACATATCAGTATTACTGTGTGATATATTAATTATTGAAGTAAATTAGTCCATAATTCACCATTTTAGGAGTTCAATTTGGGGCCTAGAATGCTTGGCGGTCTTGGCTCAGGCTGTCGCGATTACTTAGCTGATGCTGACTGTACCCACCAAGTTTCATGCCCAGACAGCCCATACAACAGTTTTTACTAATTTGGATCTCAGATGACCCCTGGTGACCCCAAAATGTCCTTCCAAAACTTTGGCTTTAAATGTTGACTGTACCCATCAAGTTTCATGCCCAAATGACAGTTTTTACCAATTTGACCTCAGATGACCCCTGGATGACCTCGGCTGACCTTGACCCACTAACCAATACAAACTTGTTCTGTCTCGGGTCAAGATGCACCCACCCACCAAGTTTGAGGAATGTGCGACCTCTAAAGCAAGAGCCCCCCCAAAGAACTAACAATATAGAGGGCAGTATTTTTATTTTTTATGGACTCACTCAATCTCGACCGGACTGTAACCAAAATACACAAATATTTTCTCATAAATCGGCTTAAATGGTCAATATTCTCAATGGTTTGAGTAGTAACTAAAGAATATTACTTGTGTTGTTAATTTGATGTGCTAGAAAATGGGCCATTTTTGTAAACTCAGGCTGAAAAATCAGGTCAAACTCAGTTGTAATGGTTGTCGAATTCTGCTATGCAGTAAAGAAATAGATTATTGTGGTTCTGGTAGAAATGAATATTTCAAAAGCAAGAATAGCACTAAAAGACCCTTATGAAATCATGTTCCACTGAACACCTGTCACACGAGCCAGTTCTGGACATCGTAAAGACGGGTCCGCCGTGTAGCCACTGACAACAGGTCACACGGGCCAGCCAGACCACCATACAACATGCCAGCCATGATTCTAACTGGCAATGGCCCCCAGACCCGCGCCAAATTCGAGCCCAGACCCGCGCCAAATTCGAGCCCAGACCCGCACCAAATTCGAGCCCTGTGTAGAACCTGTCTTTACTAAATCAGTCGTAGTCGCGACTTTGACTAAAATTAGTTGAGGTGCCTACTGAGCATCTCAACAGATAAATTCAGGTAGCATGCAAAAGTATCCATCCAATTTTATCATGATTATTATGTCTTCAGAATCTTTTTTGGTCAAAAACATGATTTTTAGTAGAAAACATGATTTTTGGTCAAAAAAATGTGATTTTGTTTAAAAATGTGATCTCTGCTCTAAAATTAATTTGATCAAACATTTGATTTCCTGTCAAAATTTGGGTTTTTTGGTCAAAAATGTGAGTTTTGGTCAAAATGTGATTATTTAGTCAAAATGTAATTATTGGGTCAAAAATGTGATTTTAGGTCGATAATGTGATTTTTAGTAAATTGTGATTTTTGGTCAAAATGTGATTATTTAGTCAAAAATGTAATTATTGGGTCAAAAATGTGATTTCAGGTCGAAAATGTGATTTTTAGTCAATTGTGATTTTTGGTCAACACTTTGGTCTGTTCCAAATTTTCATGAATGATTTTGTTTATTATGGTTCTCCCAATGAAAAAGGAACTCAATCGTATGGCTGCTTCTACGGGAACTAGAATTACGCGGTTCGTAATTAAGATGGCCCCCACAAAACTATACACCATGAAGCCACCATAATACTATCACAATTTACCAAGTTTGAAGTTGATCGGTGATTGTGTTAAAGCTGCAGAGTGGATTAATGACAATGTAGGCAAAATATGCTAATGAGCTCATTAAATCCATAAATATGCAACTAATGAAACACAAAACTATACAGCACATGAGGCCACCATATCCTATCCCCGTAATAAGTTTGAAGTTGATCGGCCATTACGTTGGAGCTGCAGAGTGGATTAATAAATTTGCTTCTGCCCGGACAAACAAAGATACAAAGAAAGAAAGAAACAAACAAACAAACAGGCTCTAGAAACAAACAACCATTTGGGCGATAACATAAGCCCCACATACATGTGGGGGCTAAATATATACCGTATTTCGTCAAATAAACGCCCCCGGGGGCGTTACATTTTCCAAATAGGGGGCGTTTATTCAAGGTCAATTTTAGAACGATAATCCCCGTTAAAATCATTAGGTAAACTTAAAACTCACGCTAAAATGACGAACTATGAACTAGAAACACTGACTTCTGGTTCACTTCGGGTTTCAATCCAGATTTTTGCCAAAAGTGACACTATTATCGACCATGTGTGCAACTTGGTAAGCTTACTACACAAGATAGCATGAAAATATCTGCATTTTTGAAACATCTTGGTTGAAAAAAGTGGTGGGGGCGTTTATTTGAGGGGGGGCGACTATTTGACGAAATACGGTATGTGGGGCAGTTGCTGTAAAATGGCCGTTTTTTGCACATTTTGAACTCAAAAAGATGCATTTCTTAGGAACTTTATATACAGACCGTAACCAAAAGATATTCAGCTGAGCAATTACCGGTACCTAATAAATATACCGAGTATTACCGACTGCTGGCGAATAAATCATATTTTTTAAGACATATATCTTTATCTGCAAAATACCACGGCCTGTCAGACTATTATCACCATTCATGATCACAATACTGAAAATTTATCCTGATAAACGATAACAACATTTTTGTGAACATGCCTACACCACAGGCTTGTGCCAGATTGCTGTATGCCCCGTGTGCGCATTCAATGAGTGTGACACTAGTTACCACTTGCAGTCAATCCACTTTTAGAAGGGTTTTGCAATTTAAGATCAATCCTCCTATCCATTGAGATACAGTTTCTGGACCTGTCCTAGGTACAGATGGATATATACTGTTTACAACATGATTTGTACATGCTTCACGTTAGGCGGCATAAAAAATTAAAGGTCCATAAAATTCCTCCAGTTATCAAAAACCTTGGGCCATAAATGTTTACACCAAAAAGGTCAAGAGAATTCCAGAAGCAATGGTATTTTACAAGAACAAGCTTACATAAAAGTGTACTGATTTGTGCTCAAAAACAAGAAAAGCTCTCAGTCACATTAATTAGTTAAAATAAAATTATTTCCGCCCAATGTTTGACACACACGTACAAGTACTACACTGTACATGTATGTATGGTGACATCATGCAGAATCAGGCATTCTTCATGATTGACAGACATCAGTTTCAAACATGGAATTTTACAAGAAAATTCCATTATTTTTTTTATGTCAAGCATATCTAGGCATTCAGCTGAAATCTAGAAGATAACGCTGATGAATCTTCGGCCAGGCATAAGTGACCTGGTGAACGAGGGGGTCGCCATAGATAGCTGGTCTGGGCAATTTTTACAGGACAGTCAAGTCAAGTGTAGCCAACAATCGGCAATCGGGCTTGTTACCCTGATCGGAACCGAGTCAACCGACTGTAACGAGGACGGAGGTCTTTTATCATGGGTCATCTGCCCCACCTTTTACAAGATGTTTTAATGTTGGTATACAATAGGCTCTGTGGAATAACCAATTTTCGACAAAAATGTCCCTAATTAAGTTCTAGACATGCATTTTATTGTGTAAGCCTACATGTCGCTGTTTAAGGGGGTACTACACCCCTGTGGTAAATTTGTGACTATTTTTGCATTTTTCTCAAAAATTAATAACACCCTGGTAACAAAAGTTATGTATATTATTGGGGCAAGGAATCCAATTACTACACTGAAATTTCAGTGAATCAAGACAAGCGGTTCAGTAAATATGATAGGAAATTAAGTGCATCCTAGCGGTACCTCATTTTCTATCACAAGTGTCGAACCGCTTGTCTTGGGTCACTGATATTCCAGTGTAGTAATCGGATTCCTTACCCCTATAATATACACAACTTTTGTTACTAGGGTGTTATAGTTTTGAGAAAAATGCAAAAATAGTCACAAATTTATTGAGGGGTGTAGTACCCCCTTAAGAGGACAAAAAACACACATCCTCACTCTATTCTATGGGAGGACAGAATTTGTAAGTAGGCCAAGTCTCTGGGCTCTGGAAGAGGCTAACGAATTCCACAGGGCTTGAATAATCTAAACAATGTTAGCAAACATATTTTTCAAAAACATTTCATTCGTATCCACTTCGGTCAATATGGTTTTACTTGCATGCAGAGCTACATCATAAAAATGTTTAAAATATCTAAAAATGAAAAATCCGGGTCAGTCGGGCATGTAGAACAAAGAATTTTTTGGCCAGCTATTGTGCATAAAATCTATTCAATTGACAAGCATGCAATGCCGCATTGTATGAAGGCAATGCGTCTAAGCTTTGAACGCTGCTTGCGCATTCAACCTTCCTTGATACAAGCAGCCATACAATCAGTACATCCAATTTTTGCACAAAATATTTGTTTTCATTAAATTATTAAAAATCAAATGACCCAGCAAACTTAAATTAAAACATATCTGTGCATGTGATTGGAACACTGGCATCCTGATGTAGCTGTTTAGCCAGGATCCAAAAACTGCCTGTTCACAGACCGGATGTCCTTTTCAACCTGCAGTGCCAGTGAGTGTGCTACTGTATGTCATGTGGCAAATTATGATCAACAAGTTTTGCTGTTGTTCAAAGATCCAGTTCAACTGCAATAATACATCATATTCCATTCATAAACACATTAGTGATTAGAGGCTTTTAAATCGGTGATTACAGAAATATAGACCGTTTATATTAAATATACATGTAGGATATATTTGTATAATTGATGCAGATACGGCGGTAAAATTTTATCTCATCTGGGATTTTTATGGGAGAGGTTTAGAGCCCAAGCATTTTGTAGCCCGTCAAGTTTGGGATTGCCGGTGAAAAACATGGCATTAAAATGTATACAGGTGAAGTGTTCTCTGGCTAAAGCCCCTTGCCCTGATGTACACATGGGTATACACAAAACTGACAGTTTTGTATGAATCTATTGAGAGGCCAATCAATAAACATGGTAAAATTACATGTACAGATTGGTTGCACAGAAAAAATATATATCAATGCATTCAAGATACTAACACTTGACTTAGGCTCTGGTGTGCTATACAATGAGCCAAAGTGTTGCAAAATGAATAGTGCTAGCTCAATTTTTTTTTTTGGGGGGGGGTGTATTTTGAGAGCAGACGACGCAATCAAAATGGCTGCCAGTTTATACCTAGAGGGACCTAGCTTACCTGGAGTTTTCGTCTCCTGAAGAATGACTGGCATCCTCTTGCTGCTTGTCGTCTTCAGCTGGGGAGCCTTGGGATTTGTCTTGATCATCAACCTGTGTTTGGTGATGTTTGGAAGGATTTTTTTTTAACGGTGCGACGACCGCCGAGACACACGCTCTTGGCAAAGTAGCAGTTGTTACAAGTTCTTGGGAAGCAGGTTTAGGCAAGTTATTATTCAACATATGCTGCACAACATCAACATGCTTTACAGTAGTGGGTGCTCTCAAACCATCATACTGAATGCGTGAAAACTAAGAAAGTCAAGGAAAAATGCAAGTGGCACAGATTTACAATAGGAAACATGCAGACAACAACAATAAGACTACCAAGAAAAGCTTACAAAGTTGAAAACATAAACAAAAAGTTTGATCAATGAAAATTTTACAGAAAAAACGAAATTTGCATTGTGCATGCACAAATTCTACAGAAAAGTGTTTCTAACATAACATAGAACAAAACTAAGCAGCAAGAACATCAATAAGAATAGTTTTTAGAAGCATTTACAAGCGATAAACAAAGTGCAAATTACCTCATCCATGTTTCGATGAAAATTTTCAACCCCTCGATGACAGTTACATTAGATCACGTTTTTCTCCCACCATATGGCGAAGAAACTAGTTCAAATAAGTAATATCTTTGTAAGAATTGTTCCCTGCAAATAAATTGACCACAATAGAAGACATTACACGTTATATTCAATACAAATATTGAAAACGAAATCGTGAGATTTGACAATCCAAGATGTCTGCCATGAAAAAGTGCACAAACATGGGATGACTTTTGACCCGATGTCTGAGCAGTCGAAAGCTGGAAGAAGCGCGTTTTCAAAATGTTTATTTACACTATTGAAATAAATGTAGGCTTCCGTACTTGTTTGAAATTGTCTCTAAACACAAAATGATCTGTAAATGAAGTTATCAGAATGCTAGACAACCTCCACGGGGTCGCATTTTGACATCCAAGTGCCAGCAAATCCAACCAACTTCATTTCGGCCGACGCCATTCTCGATCTGATTTCCTCTGTTTAACATATTCTCGATCTCAGCGTCTGTGTGGGTGGGCAATGGGAAAACATGCACACACGGGTGATAGCGTAATTAAACTAGGTATGAAACTATGATGTAAGTACTGCATTCTGGGATATGTAAAGCTGTGTAGCTAATAAAGTATCAAAAAATCGTCGTAGTGGCATGTAGGTTTCCGTAGTGTAGTGGTTATCACGTGCGCCTCACACGCGCAAGGTCCCCGGTTCGAGCCCGGGCGGAAACAATTTTTTTATTTCCAGCTTCTATGATTTATAGATACTATTATTAATTATTCACAACTTGTTCCCCTGTTCCACTTTATTCTGTTCCAAAAATCTTCTTTTGAACTTATTTTCTTTCTTTTTTTTTTTTTTATGAAATCTGCGGGAAATGTGACTAGGCACCACATAGTAGGCCTGTAAATACATCTGGCTATATTTTTTTAACAAAAAAATTGATGTGATAATTTAAGGGTAAAAAATAACTTCCCCCACATGTGTAAAGCCAAATAAAAAAAATCATTCGTTTCAGTCACGTCCCTCCTCACTTTCTTTGATCAGTCTTTTTTTTCTTCAATTTTCATATTAAATCTGAAGTTTTTTATACTTTAGTAACTTTTAGTAAAATGTTAATGCTGATAAAAAAAAAGTTTAGGCCTATTTAGCCAGCATGAATTAATATTTGCAAGTGTTTTTGCAACTTAGGGGACTAGGCCTAACCCCTTTTTTGAAAACTGCTATAGCAATGATGTATGTGAAAACTGCAGTATCTTGGCAATTTAATTGCAACAGCAAAAAAAACAACTCCCTCGAATTCCCTCCTCACTTTTTCAAAAAGATGAGCTAGTGAAACAATTTGAATTTTTTATTTTATGCAGGGACTGCCTTTTCAGGAGAGCAAGAGCAAATCGCTCTCTACTGCTCTCTACTTAAATCATGATATGGGAGAGATTTTTAGCTCTCCTTATAGTTGACCATTCTTGTAAATGCTCTAAAAAGGCTCTAAACAGCTCTCCTTGAATGCTCTAAATGAGCTTTTTAATGCTCTCCTGTAAATTCCAAAAGACAGTCTCTGTTTATGTGGCATAAAATTATGAAAACCTACCGGGTATCATTCAAGTTCGATTTTTCGATTTCGATTTCCACTGTTTCCCTGTGCCTGTGAAACTTGAAGAGTTTAATTAGGGACTGTGCAATGACCCCCCCCCCCTCCTTCCCCCGGGTAAATGCCAAAAATTGCTTTACATTCCCTCAAAATTTACACCAAATCTGTGCATTTTGAACACTAATATTTTTCATATAGGGCTATAGGCATAGATCCGGGGAGGGGGTGTTATTTGGATAAATCCCCCCGTATTTTGCCAGGGGAATGGTCCATACAATCCTCCCCCAATGTTGACGCCTGAATATAGATTTCTGACCAAATTAATCTCATATTTGCCCATTTTAGCCCCAAAAGTGCAAATTTTCGCGCGCTTCGCGCGCATTTATTCCACTTTGTATCAAATTTCCAGGCAAATTTCATCAGTTTAGCATCAAAATAACAAAAATTTTCGCACGCATTTGTACCATAAACTTATTCTGTCTCCAAAAGGTGCTGGATTCACTATACTTCAAGATTTTTTTTCCAACCCCATCCCCCACCCCAATGTCAAAAAGAAATCTACGTCACTGATATTTGTGTAGCAATTTTAACTTCAAAATGGCAAATATTTTGTACAATTTGGCCCAGAAAGTTATTTTTTTACACAAACCCCGTTTTCTTGGAGCCCACACTGAATGACCCCCTGCCCCTGAACAAATCCCCACAAATCCCCACAGATCTAGACGCTACACTCTTAGAATAAAACGCAGTGTAATTTAGAACCTTTTGTCCCGTACAACCCTCTATATGTTTAAGTTCTATAAGAACCTTGAAAACTGAGTTCTATAAAGAACCTGAAGAGTGTTAACCCTCAAGTTAAAAAATCATTTTCTTGGCTAAAGAATATTTTTTCCGTTCGTGATTTCTTTTTTAGCGGTTCCTTGTTGTTCTTCAAGCTTTAGGTTCTACAAAGAACCACTCATTTTTGTTGTTGGCTAAAGAACTCTGGTCCTACAAAGAACCCCATTAGCTTGAAGAACCTTTTGATAAGGAACCCTTGGCCTTAGTTCTAGCCTATATAGAAATGAAGAAACGATTCCTTAGCCAAGAAAACGATTTTATATAAAACCAAAAACGGTTCACAATGCTTTTCACTTTTCTTAACTTCGCGATAAGTCCTTGAATTAATTAATTAGAAAGTTCCTAGGCCTTTAAATAATTTAAGCCAAAGGTTCTTTATAGAACTTTTTAAGGTTCTTTATAGAACCTTATCATTGCTTAGTGTAATGTATACGGGACAAAAAGGGATGCAACAGTGTAGGTGGGCTGCGTTGCAAGAAAAGAGGCGATGGACAGGTTGAGTAATATACAGAGAAATTAGAATGAAGAGCAAAAAGGGGAAGGCATGCAAGGAGAAAATAATGTATAAAATGAAATGAAACACAGGTGGAAAAATAAAGAGGAAAGCAAACTGAAGTTGTGCATCTACAAACCATTACCAAGCAAAACCACTCCTCAAAGATTGGAAACCACTCTTTCAAGGTATATAAAATACGGGACATTACTCTTTTTTGAGTAATGCCCCTTATATATAATATATCATACCTTGAGAGAGTGGTTTCTACTCTTTTTTTTAATCTTTTCAAGTGATTTCTAGTACTCTTCTCACTCTTTTGGAGAGTGAGTTTTCACTAGAGTATGAAAGTGTTAATACGGTATATTGATAGGGAGGAAATGAGTCAATAGCTGTCAATGAAGCCAATGATCTCAGTTACATTTCCATATGCCTTGTGGTTCTTGAGTTAAGACCAAGTAATGTGTAAAAACGAAAGTTCTGCATGGGCGTTTCCTTCTCTCGAGAAAAATTATGCACATGCTTGGGCGGAAGTGGCATGCACAATCACGCATTTAGATCTCCTTTATAGAAACCATGTATTCAGGCTCTTGTGTGTCAGCTTTATTTGTCTCAATATATTAGTGTAAACACGATTAGGTCATGCACCCTTCCGACCAGCCGTAAGTCACTTGCTCTGTTGTATTCTATAGTTCAGTGATAATGTCTGCAAAGTATGTTATTATTCCCCAGCAAACATACAAAACGGTGTTTTACAGAAAACGTGTAATTGTTGGGTTATGAATATGAAACGTTTAATTTAATATTTGCATAAAATGATTTTAAAACATTTTGACAACGTTTTTAAAAACATTTTCATGACTTTTATATCCGGAATTTAAATGTTAGTCAACTATTTTGACCCCAAGATTCAGATGGTTGAAATGACCTGTTACCATGCACTCACTTTCGACGGTCAAACATGCGACGATTTGCCTTTCTATCTTCAGTATAATAGATAGCACGCAAGTAGCAGCTTGTACACTTTGCTGATGTAGTCAGTTAAAAAAATCCGATAGTGACTTTTTGTATCTGCGCTTTCTGTATCTGTATAATTTTAATTATGTGGCAATGTCTACACTTGACACTATAGTGTTCTGTCTCTGTTTCCAAGATTAGTTATGAAAAGATGTCTGCATATCCATACTAAAATTTGCCTTAAATATCTCTGTAAATGTAAAAGAGTGAAAAACTCACTCCCGAAAAGAGTGATTCACTTATAAGACCACTCAAAAAGGAGTGAAATGTGTTTTTTAACTTTAAAACCACTCAAGAAAGAGTGAAAACAACTCTTTAAGAGTGAATTTTAACTCTTTCAAGGAGTTAAATGAAGGATAACTCTAAAAACGTGTGGTCCTTCATTTAACTCCTTGAACATGTTGAACGAGTTGAAATTCACTCTTTTAGAGTGGTTTTCACTCTTTTTGGAGTGGTTTTAAAGTTAAAAAAACACATTTCACTCATTTTTGAGTGGTTTTATAAGTGAATCACTCTTTTGGGGAGTGAGTTTTTCACTCTTTTACATTTAGTGTCTCCTTACCTAGCACTATCACAAAAAGGAAACATTGTTACATTAATATTTGATTTTGAAAAATAAGACAACATTTTTAAAACTTAGAACACATAACACCTTTTGAACACTTGACACGTGTTCTTTATTTCCTTATGTCTTTCTTTGTTTCATTTAAACACTGGTGTTCTTGTAGTTTGAACACTGATCTTCTGAAATATTTTAGAACACTTATTACACATGTGTCATGCGTTCAACTGTATCTTATAAACACGTTTTAGGTGTTCACACTTATCTAAATAAGTTGAACACGTGTCATGTGTTAAAAAACCGTTCCATGTGTTCTGGCCATAGTATATTAATTTGCTATCTTCAGTAGATATCATGTTGATAATAGGGACACTGAAGTTGTAATGGTGATTTTCCAAACCACTGAATAACTTAAAATTTTGTTAGATTGTGTACTCTGATGAAACTTCTCATTTTCACGCAAAAAAGTATGTTAAATGCACGGTTACCATGGCAACGGTGTAAAAAAGCACTGTACATCCACATTCATTCTCGCTTTTATTTTATTCTATACTACTTCGTCTACATAAGGCATATTTGCGGAAATACTATACGGTATGTCCTGATTTTAATCTAGTGATGAAAGTCGACATCAGAAGCCGTTCCATATTCCGGTAGATTTGTTCCCCGGGAACGGTAAAACCCTTTCATAACTCTCTCTATTCGAGCATGTTGGCGGGAACTGTGTTCTAGTGGAGGGCGATGACCATACGCTGATGACGAAAGCACGGGGATCGCTTTTTTGGCTTCCTGTGGAAAAGAACATGAAAAAATAATGGGTTAGGTTGGCAAGTTTGGTGCTTGAATTTATTGGCGCTTATGTATAAGTTACTCAGACCATTTGCGCCGATCCAATACGTTTATTTATCATAATTATTCAATGCAGGAGACAGATCAATATTCAAATAAGAAAGCTCGGGTTTTTAGAGGCAATGCAGAAACCAGTGAGTCCCCGGGGAGAACTTGGAAAATCTATACGAGAGCGAGTATGGACTGAAAACAAAATGCACGTCAAGTTGTCTATGAACGGCCACAGGGCTCGATCCCGGGACCTCACGGTTAGGACATAATCGCTAAAAAATAGAAAGTTGCTTTTTTATAGCATTGCGGCAGCGGTATATGCATTGGAATTTCTTTTTTTGTGGAATAGATAGATCTGAAACTTTTTTCATCAAATTTCTATAAACTGACCTCTCCGTGTACATCAAGCCCGACAGTATGTTCCCGATCATCTCGGTGCAACTTGCTCTGATATCCCGTTTTTACGTGAAATAGGCGGTCATACGTGGACGATGGACTATGCTGAAAATGATTAATCAATTGGATGAACTTATTATATGAACAAATACATACCGATACTCACATCTTATTGGAATATAGGCCTATAGGCATGAAAATGAAATGCCAACAAAACAAGAATTTTAACCATATGCCAATCAAAGAAAGAAAAATCAGGGCTTAACCCACCACTAATTGTAACAGAAACCATTTCATCACCATTCATTTCAGAAAAGTATATTAAAGAACATAATAAAAGTCCCCAAAAGTCCAAGTTGTGGAACAGTGCCTAAAGTTTGCATAAATCCAAAATGGCCGCTTATGCAGGGAGTGGAAGGAATTTCAAAGTTGGTCAAATATTGTTTAAAACCATATACCAATGTCTTGCTCTCATCATAAGAACTCAGAATATAGTTTGACCAGCCTCCGACAGGTTAAAGGTCGAATTTTGGGGTCCACAGTCGTTTACAATAGAAATATGTGCCAATTTTAATCCAACTGGTCTCAAATTGTTCCTTTGGCAAAAATAAATCAAAATGAGAAAAGTTGCATTGTTTTGGATGTTTTGTTACATAGGTAACACCACAAAATAGGTCAAGGCCAACAGGGCTCAATGGAATTCGATCTTCTTTGCCATGTTACCACCTGAGATATGGCAAACTTTCCCTTTTTTAATGTTTCTACAAGCGGAGCAATATGAAACCATTTCATCAAAATCAGAGCATTTTCCAATTTCTGTCCCCCGTGGAATCCAAAATTTGACATCTGACCTTTTCCCCCATAACTCAAGAAATGTGTATCTGAGATAGGTCAAACTATACTTTTTTAAATCCTTATGACGAAAGGAATACATTGGTATGATTTTTAACAACAATTGACCGAATTTGAATTTGAGCCAGCCTCTTCCCATTTTTCAAGTAGTTTGAGATCACTCTGGAGCTGGAGGACCTCACAGTCATGCACTTGCAGATGATAATAGGATGGTACGACGCAGTCATCTGCAGATTTTTCAACAAGCAGATTTTGGACTTCAGGACTGGTCGGTCGCTTGTGAGGTACACCGAAGAGAACTTCAACAGGTTTAAAGCGTCGCTCTGGACAGTGACTGATGTTGTCTGCCAGCTAGGTCTAGGAAAGATGAACTGTATTTGATTTAGAACATGCTTCAATTTTAACAACATCATTCTGAACATCCTGCAAATGTTCGATAGAAAAAAAAAATCCTAACGATTACTTTGATTCGAAATATAAGTATTTGGCTCAGTGGCGTAGCGTGGGTCATCACATTGGGAGGGGGCACCGACCATGATTGGGGGCACCGGATCTGATTGGGGGCACAAGCCGTTTTTCGGCAATTTTACTATGGGAATTTTTAAAATTTCAGATCGATTGGGGTATACGTGCCCCCGTACCCCCTATGACGCTATACGCCAGATTATTTCGTCTACAAAAATCACTTTCATATTTAAAGGGGCATTTCGTGATCCACAGCCTCATCCCCCCACTTTTCCCAAAAAAAGTTGAGATTTTTACACCACTGGATATACCTCTGGCTACATAATGTTTATGTACCAAATATTTCTTGCAGATTAATTCGTTTAGCAAAAATATCGCCAAATTTGAATTTCGTTCTGGTGCACCAGAACGAAATTACAACACATTGTCTATGGAGCAGCGTAATACACATAATCATGCATAACTCGCAAACGCAAAATCGGAATCAACTGAAATTTTGGAAATAAGCTTTTTACGTGGATATCCACTGAAAAATGTCATAAAAAGAGGATGCTAGGATCACGAAATCCTCCTTTAATTACTTTAAATGCTGCACGATCGTGCGATATGCCCTTACCTCCTTGTTGTTATTGAAGTAGGTGATGTTTGTATCTATTTCCGTATCTGTTAATTTTTGATCTGCAGTACCAGGCCATTCTTCCGACCCGTCTCCTTTTATAGCCAGATGATTAGCCCGTACCCTCTTCTCACGCTAAATAAATAAATCCACGAATTTTTACTTGGTAAATCATTTGCTATCTTCAGTAGACAGCACAGTGATAACAATTTTTTTTCTCATTTTGTTACCAAAATTGTATAAGTTTAGAATATTCACTCTAACTGTTTATACTACACTACGCCTACTACTTTCTATACTTACCCCAACAAGTTCAATCCACAGGAGTTTTAATTCTTCCGGAGACGGAACTTTTAGTCCATAATTGGACATGCGATTACCCTCACCAGGATAAGCCATAGTTTGATATAATTATAATATTTTATCATAGATTTGGGCCTAATGTTGATTTTTTTTGATAACCTGATATTTTAAATAAATTTAGGAAGAAAACTGTCCTATGTTATCGATCATATTCATTGCATAATCACCGAGTAACACTAATGTAATTGATAATTCACAAAGCGTGGTAGTAACCACGGTATCGCTTGCTCGCGTATTTATTGCGCGCATACTCGCGCGTGCAAATTGGGTGCGTCATTTTTCACTAATCATGTGACGTGAACCCCATAATAGTATGTCTATGACGTGAACGCTCAAAATCACGGGTACATCACAAAACTTTTCATAGGAAACTGAAAAGATTTTTGTCTTCATAAAAGAACAGTTGTAAAAAAAAGATCAAATAATCCAGGGTGTGTCATGTCGAAAATGAAACAAAATATTAAGCGGCACCAGTTTTCCAGACCAATAAAGTTTCTTTTTCTTTTCAACAAATCGAGAGTTGAGAACCAGAAAGCCTTAACTCACAAATGAATCCTTTGAGAGTTAAGGCTTTCTGGCTCTCAACCTTTAACTTTTTGTTTCATTTTGTAAAATTGGGAAATAACTGCTCAAATTTACATTTGTGATATAGAATGTGAGAAACACACACAAAAATGATATCGTCTTCAGTTGTGAAAGTTCTGGCAGCCAAACGTTTAAGAGATCTAGAATGAGCGTTTATGGCGTTTCGACAGTATTTTTGGTGGGACATGAGAGCACCTCAGACGTATCGAATTGCATTCTGAATACGAAGCATGTCTTTATGATATCAAATTATTTTCATTTTTGAAATTCCCGATATAATATAAATTTTATGACAAATTATTAAAATTTGATATTTTTCAAATTTTGATATATAACAGTCCTCGAAGTAAATTTTATAAATCTAATGATATATTCTTAAAGTGTATGTAGCTGGGAGGAAAAGCCGACGATCAATTGAAAATTTTGACCTTTTATATTGAAGATATGGATTTTTTCCCAAAAGACCTATTTTTTTTGGTGTTTTGGGGAAAAAAATCCATATCTTAAATACGAAAGGTCAAAATTTTCAATTGATCATCGGCTTTTCATCCCACCTACACACTTTAAGTATAAATCATCAGATTTATAAAGTTTACTTCGAGTACTGTTAAATATCAAAAATATCAATTTTAATGATTTGCCATAAAATGTGTATTACATTGCGAATTTCAAAAAATCAAAATTATTTGATATCAGAAGGACATTCTTCGTATTCAGAATGCAATTCGATATGTCTGATGTGCTCTAATGTCCCACAAAAAATACTGTCCAAACGTTCATACCCCTTCCCTTAATATAACACAAATAAATTGGGAGACTCAGCTCTTATCTCTTCCCATAGACATGAGCCATGGGGTAATGGACCCCGGAGAGGGTCTGCAGGGCTACGTTCTTTTTCCTCTTCTTTCGTTCTCATAGAAAACACGTCTACTGTTATGTTAGTTCGTATTTTATTTACAATCATGATTGAACATCAATTGATTAAAATATTATTAAATACAATAATATAGGGTTTAACCACCATATTAACTAGTCTACCGGCACTTCCATATTAGCTCATATTTTGCTATATATAGGTGCAGAACCCGTGATTTGCGGGGAAAAGGCAACTTGCGGGGAACGCGCATAAATCTATATGCATGCTTGCAAACAAACGTTGATCCATCCACAATACTGATTATAGGCCAACTATAAGTTTAAATGGCCTTAAGGTGGTACTACACCCCTGATCAATTTTGTGACTAATTTTGCATTTTTCTCAAAAATTAAGGTAGCCTTAAAGTTAAAGTTATGTATATTTAATATAGGGGCAAGGAATCCAATTACTTCACTGAAATTTCAGTGATTCAAGACAAGTGGTTCATTATATATATGTTAAGAAATGAGGTACCCGGTACATTCTAGCGGTACCTCTTTTCTTATCATAAATAACGTACCGCTTGTCTTGAGTCACTGAAATTCCAGTGTAGTAACTGGATTCATATATGCATGCATGCATTGCCCCTATATAATATAGGCCTACATAACTTTTGTTACCAGTGTGTTATTATTTTTTGAAAAAAATGCAAAAATATAGTCACAAATCAGTACCATCTTAACTCATACAAAGATTTTTGTCATTTGTATAATATTTATGCCACCATTGCAGGATTAGAATTTCGTTTCGCAGCTAGTGTGAGAATCAATCTTGATTCTTGCATAAATGTGCGGGAATCATTTGATTCGTACACATCAACTTCTGTGTAATAACTACAAAAGTGTGCAACTTTGATTCACGCAAATCTGTTTACGAGAATCTTTGCGAGAATCGATTTTCGGATTCTCGCCGAAATTCTGACCCTGCAGGCATTGCATTGTCTTGGCGTAGTAAGCCTACTATAATAGGCCTACATATTATACATATTATTACAATTTACAAGATACAAAATTAATACACAACGGCATACATAACTCTACGCGACTTATGTTCTTGCTAAAGAACAACTGACTACACGGTGATATCAAGCAACAAAATTGTCACGCTCCTAATGCTTAAGCTGAATTTATACTCAATCGCCGAGCGATTGCGATTAAACGCTTTTGAAAAGCGATGGGCAATCGCCGAATTTTGCGATGCATCGCTCGTCGCTTTTGCATTTATAGGCCCTACTTATCACGGCGATATCGATTGCAGACGACAATTAAAATATTCTAAATGCCACAAAATACGTTTTTAAAACATCAGTTGCTGTCAATAATTATTGCTTTGAATTAATTCATCACCAAAAATTAATAATCGAGAGAGGTAAATTAATTAGCAAAATAATAGATCCAGTTGGTTGTTTATGATTGGTTGACGCATTCACGTGTCAAGCGATATCGCAGGGAAGTTGAGATTTCTTCAACTTAAAAGCGACGTCGTTTTTGCCTCCGCGATTTGAATCGATTGATCGGCTTGACGCTCTGGAAATGTAAGTAAACATTGAGCATGCGTGAAAATCGCTTTTCTGCAACAGCGATTGAGTATAAATTCAGCTTTACAGTTTGTCCACTCTGAAGAACAAAGTGACAATGCGCGCGTACACAGTGCGTAGTGCTGCGTCTATGCTGCAGGCCCGGGCTGCAGGTATGCGTGCCTTCAAAGTCGGCACAATGTGTACGTCCGCGTCGGTGCTTTGTACTTCAGATTTCACATCACCAAATAATGTCTCTTGTGGGATTCCGTCCTGATCTGCGGTGTTTTTACATTTCGGTAAAAGTTAACCAACTATAAATCAATATTAAAAACCAAAAAATTGTGCAGATTTTGGAAAAAAATTGTGCCAGGTAATAAATGTAGGCTTGAATCTAAGCATCTACCAAGATTGGAAAAGATTCTGGGCTTTTATTCAGATTTTTCATGTATTTCTTAAACCGGCTGCTTCTAGGTAAAATCACAAGTGCTTCTATTTTGAAAATTGGGTGAAAAAAGTGTATTGCATTCGTGGTCCGGTAGCTCGAAAATTCAATCAGGACCGCGACACTCCGGAGGACAGCAGAGGACAGAAAAATGTGACTCTCCTGCTAGTCTCCTACACAACCAGTTAATTATGTTTTTGTTCATACCGCATACAGTCTCTGGCCCGCGCCTGAGACTAGCAGGAGAGTCACATTTTCTGTCCTCACATCGGTATAGGCCGTCTGCACGTTAATTGTACGGAGTGTCGCTTCTCTACCTTTATTTTCTCTGATTCAATGGTCACCAATATATTTAATTTAGTTTGTTTACTTGCTTGTATGTTTGTCAGTCAGAGCCATTTGAATAGAGGCCATTTTGTACACAAAGTATAGGGAAATTTATTACTATTGTGCACCCTTCAGAGTAGACTGACTGTAGCTGTAGTTATAAGGTGTTCGGAAAGATTTGTACCGGCACTAGTTTGGGTTCCTTTGCTTTACGTTCAGGGATAATATCCAAATTGAAATTCATAAATGCACCCCGTCGATAGTAAGTAAATTCGATGATTTAAGGTGGTACTACACCCCTGCCAAAATTTATGCCTATTTTTGCATTTTTCTTTAAAATTATAGCGCATTGGAGACAAGTAAGATATGTATATTATAGGGGTAAAGACTACAACTACTGCACTGTAAATTTTATTTCAGCACAGACAACAGTTGCGGGGTTACAGTCAAAAATGAGGGAAAACCAATATTTGATCAATCAATCAATAACTACTTGCTTTGAGTTGCTGAATTTTTAGTACAGTAGTTGTAGTCCTTGGCCCTATAATATACATATCTTACTTGCCACCAATGTGCTATAATTTTTGAGAAAAATGCAAAAATAGGCATAAAATTGGCCAGGGGTGTAGTACCCCTTCAAAAAGTATAATATTGGTAAATCACCTATACGTTGTGTACTGCGTTTTAATTTGGATATTTATCCTGGCAGCCAAACTAGCTCCGGTGCCAATCTTTCAAAAAACTCCTACCTGAGACAATTGACTGGGCATGCAAAATTACTAAAATTGTATTAAAACCAATTACAAAATATTCCTTTGATGGTCATCTTGGCACTATTTGCCATATTTCCATCGTTGTAGGCCTACAGGGTGTATAAAAATGATTGGTACCCATCAATATCCAATTAGTATAATGCATAATGGCCAAGACTGTCACATCAAATTGCAGTATAACATCCATCTCATTTGTATATTTACGTAACAAAACGTCATAAAACTATGAATTAGAGTCACGCGGTAGCCGTGACCAGCAAGTTTTTTATAAAAGGACTGTTAAAGAAGACTAATAAGATGCTCCCGCGAGACTATATTTACACCTAACATTAAAACACTTGACTTCTATTGTTCTATAATATTTTTCGCTGGGTACAAAGTGTATCTAAAACCATGTTTAATGTTATTTAGAGTCCCAAATGTAATATCTTGACAACTCATTAATTCAAAAAGGGACACCAATCCTACAGTCAACCATTGTTTAATAATAAACAAACACTTTTGCTTCGTTTCACCCGGTATTTCATAGCGAAAATTAGTGGAAAATAATGCTGATCCAGAATTTTTGGACAAGGCTACAGCATGCAGCACTAGCGGGCAATCACCTACACACTACTTTTTCAGATTTACTTCCAATTATACCCTAGCATTTTCTGAGATACCCTACATAAAAATTCTGAGCCCCATTCGCCAAAAAAAAAAAAAATCAAGTTTTTCACAATTCTTTTTGTTCTTTCCGGACGATGCACCCATTCATATAATAAATAATGTACTTCGACACAGCAATTTATATCAGAGTCCCGTAGGTCAATGGTTTCGGCGTTCGACTCCGGATCCGGGGATCCGAGTTCAAAACCCGAAGACCAACTGTTTTTTTCAATATTGTATCAAACAATAATTTTATTGTCATTAATCAAGGATAACACAATTTTAATCATCCAGTGCTATTGTGATATTATTTTTTTTTATCAAAGCAAGATGTTTGATTCTCAGGTTTATTATTTATTATATTAAGGGTCTATTTAAAAAAAAACACCCTATAGTGCAGCCGCTAGCAGAACAAATGATAAAAGAAATCTCTTTATTACTTTCTTTATTTCTTTAAATCTGAGCTATTTAATCAACCCTCGATAGAGAGCAGGGCTTGAAGAATGAGGGAAATTAAAATCACAAACCACGAAAGACCGCCAACAACCGCCGCTCAATAGGGATGTCAAACTAGATTGCCCCGCAGGGCTACAAAGAACCACAAACCGCGAAATATGGTTAAGCTATAAAACAAGCTTAAGCTATAAATCCCCCCTTAGAGACTGCAGGGCTTGAAGAATGAGGGAAATTAAAACTACAAATCGCGAAAGACCGCCAACAACCGCCGCTCAATAGGGATGTCAAACTATATTGCCCCGCAGGGCTACAAAGAACCACAAACCGCGAAATATGGATATCCAACCAGTTTAAAAGACAAATTAGCCACCGATAGAGGCCAGGGCCTGAACAAGTAGAGAAATTAAAACCACAAACAGCGAAAAACGCCAAAAACCACCGCTCACTAGGGATATCCAACTGGATTGGCCCGCAGGGCTACAAAGAACCACAAATCGCGAAATTTGGATATCCAACAAATTAAAACCACAAACTGCGAAAGACAACCAACAACCGCCGCTCAATAGAGACATCAAGCTATATTGCCCCACACACTGTGAAGTATAGTTATCCAACAAGCTTAAACTATAAATAATCCCCGATAGAGGGTAGGGCATAAAGAATGAGGGAAATCAAAACCACAAACCGCGAAAGACCGCCAACAACCGCCGCTTAATAGGGAAATCCAACTAGATCTATAAATCTAAATAACTATCAACTGCGAAATTTGGATATCCAACTAGATTGCCCTGCAGGGCTACAAAGAACCACACACCGCGAAGTATAGTTATCCAACAAGCTTAAACTATAAATTAACCCCCGATTGAGGGTAGGGCATGAAGAATGAGGGAAATTAAAACTACAAACCGCGAAAGACCGCCAACAACCGCCGCTTAATAGGGAAATCCAACTAGATTGCCCCGCAGGGCTACAAAGAACCATCAACCGCGAAATTTGGATATCCAACTAGATTGCCCCGCAGGGCTACAAAGAACCACACACCGCGAAGTATAGATATCCAACGAGCTTAAACTATAAATTAACCCCCGATAGAGGGTAGGGCATGAAGAATGAGGGAAATTAAAACTACAAACCGCGAAAGACCGCCAACAACCGCCGCTTAATAGGGAAATCCAACTAGAAAGAACTCCAACTAGAAAGGGCTACAAAGAACCATCAACTGCGAAATTTGGATATCCAACTAGATTGCCCCGCAGGTCTACAAAAACCACAGTCATTAAAACATAATTATCTTGCTAAGTCGTGGCACTTAGACGCTTCCGTAGTATAAGCCTTGCTACATAGTTTCAATTTGAAGTAAACCGGACTGACTCTGTGTCTCGCTGGCATCGTCAACATTGGGTATGTGTTCTTCATATTTACATTTTCTTAGTTGCCTTGAATAATTAAAGTATATTAAAATGTATATGTATCCCTATTAACATTACAGTCACGCGGTAGCAGTGACCAGCAAGTTTTCAAAATAAACGGCTGATAAAGTTTTATTAAATTATCTACTGTCATAAATCAAGGATAACATAATTTCAAACATCTATTTTTCGTTTTATTCGTTTTATGGAGTACTTCGTAACCCGATGACTTTCCAAGCTTAGAGCTGCTTGGCTACATTCATAAAAAGAAGAAAATCCACCAAAAAACGTTGACAACGTAAAAAAGCAGCAAGTTTAAAAAGCCCCACCTCGGCTCACTTTTTGAAACTTGGTCCCATTTTGAATATCAACAGCAAATCGGTGTTTTTAACGTTTAAACAATAGCATCATTGCCATTAACATGCCTACTTGTTATTCGTTTAATTCAATCATTGGTCATGAACTTAATAATTATTATAAAACAAAACATTATATTGCATATTGGCCAAGAACGTTCCAGAATGCTAACAACTTAATATCGCATCGGCACATTAAAGATACATAACACTTCTGGAAATGTTTTAAGTTGATAATTATGACAAAGATTAAATCAGTATCTTTTACAAATGGGACCAAGTTTCAAAAAGTGAGCCGAGGTGGGGGCTTTTTAAACTTGCTGCTTTCTTTACGTTGTCAACGTTTTTTTTGGTGGATTTCATTCATTACAAGAGGATCTAATGTTGAATTTGGACGAAGCAGGCGTTTCATTAAACAACAAAACTGATGGGTACCAATCGTTTTGATACACCCTGTACATGCTGTATGATTGCATTGCACGGCTATTTCACATGTTCCAGTTGAAAATAAAAATGATGATACACACCCCTATCCACACAGGGAGTGTGAATTTCAAATGGGTTACCAGAATGGGTGACTCCAACTGAAATATGCACCCCCTGTGGGAGATTAAGGTAATGCCTTCCACAGGGTGAGTATTCAATAGGAGGAGTGTCATCATGCAACTTCAATAATATACCAAATCTGATTTGGGGGGATTTCTTGAAAGTCTTACACTCGGCATATTCTACCTTATTACTGAATTTCCTCAACAATGTTTGGTATAAGAAAATCACAACTTTTCTATCATTGTCTATTTGGTGTTAATATTTACTACCATTTGCGATGCAACACCGCAACGGTTGGGTATACCGTGTCACAGGTAATATATTTGATGCACAATAACATCCAGAATCCTGTGCATAGGACATTATGAATACATTTTTCATTACACTTTAACAAAAGTTTATCTGCGTCTTAAAATATGTGTCTTAAATTGCACTTCCTTCATCTTCGTCATTTTTGACACTTTCTACAACCTTTTTCCCAAGAAGATCAAACATTGAGTGTATAGAACTCGGCAAAGCTGCCTCGGTCAGTGACAGAGGTATGTCACCACCGAGCTCGGTGTGAGCTAGGTAACATATCTGGGTTTTCTCCGGTGTTCTGCAAAACAAAATTGTAAAAATGTGACGATGAAGAACGGTGGGCAAATAACAATCGAGGCTTACACAAAACTATGCAATGAGGTATGGATATCAGGAACTATTTGGCCATCCTCATGGACACAGTGTGTATGAACATGAACACTATTAAATATCAGTCACCCTATAGCAAGATACTTCTCCGAATCACTCTTAATAGACTTCGACCTCAAGCAGAGAGAATCCTTGCAGAAGAACAGACAGGATTCAAAAAAGGGCGCAGCACAGTGGAACAAATCTTCAATCTGAGAATTCTGAGTTAGAAATTCCGCACAGATCAAAAGCCACTTTTCCACAACTTCATTGATTTCAAAAGAGCGTTCGACCGTGTGGCAATAAGCAATGTGTGAAATCATGAGCAAGTTCAACATCAGTTATGGGATTGTGAATGCAATTGAAACATTGTCACTGCACACAATGCTGTACTGCTAGGAGATGAAATCAGTGAGTGATTTCGTACCTGTGATTGGAGTTCGACAAGGTTGTCTGCTGTCACTAACCATGTTTAACGTCTTCATTGAGTATATCATGATGGAAGCTCTTGATGGATTCGAGGGAATAGTTAGCAGGACAATCTGAACAATTAAGTGACCTCCCAAAAAGGCTGGATGACCGTAAGTGCAAGGCGACTTAGCATGGAAATCAGTGAGCAAGATCTTGAAGGGTCTGATGGACATGATGGAAATGTAGAAGTTCACGTTGGTAGGGAAACAATTACACAGTTTAAATACATTGGTGCAACTATCACAGATGAATATGATGCCAAATCAGTGCAGAGGAAGACCAAAGAAGACGTGGATTGATAACATCAAAGACTGGACTAGATTGAACTTTGACCAGCTCATACGAACAGCTGAGGACAGAGAACTTTGGAAATTGTGATTTTTTTAAAAGCCATATCACTACCTCGCCCCAAACAGCCTCCT
The DNA here is from genome assembly GCF_039555335.1 of Amphiura filiformis. Lineage (NCBI taxonomy): Eukaryota > Metazoa > Echinodermata > Ophiuroidea > Amphilepidida > Amphiuridae > Amphiura > Amphiura filiformis. The sequence continues at coordinate 7,186,478 of NC_092635.1, forward strand.
AGCTATGGGACATAGATATATAGATAGCTTCAAAAAATCACTTAAAAGCTTAAAATCCCTCTAACTCATCGCACTCCCTTACTTTTCTTACTGTTTGAACTGTCCTTTACAAAGAAAATACTACTAGAATGTTAGTCTGTATCAAATATGGGTAGAATTTAATGGATGAATGAGGTCCCTTAAGGGATCCAAAATGAGCATTTATTGCGTTTCGACAGTATTTTTTGTGGGACATGAGAGCACCTCAGACCTATCGAATTGCATTCTGAATACGAAGCATGTCTATCTGATATCAAATAATTTTCATTTTTTTTAAATCACAATATAATACAAATTTTATGACAAATTATAAAAATTTGATATTTTTCAAATTTGTGATATATAGGCCTAACAGTCCTCGAAGTAAATTATATAAATCTAATGATATATTCTTAAAGTGTATGTAGCAGGGAGGAAAAGCCGACGGTCAATTGAAAATTTTGACCTTTCATATTGAAGATATGGATTTTTTTCCCAAAAAGACCTAATTTTTTTTTGGTGTTTTGGGACAAAAAATCCATATCTTCAATACGAAATGTCAAAATTTTCAATTGATCGTCGGCTTTTCATCCCACCTACATACACTTTAAGTATAAATCCTCAGATTTATAAAGTTTACTTCAAGTACTATTAAATATCAAAAATATCAATTTTTAATGATTTGCCATAAAATGTTTATTAAATTGCAAATTTCAAAAAATTTGATATCAGAATGACATTCTTCATATTCAGAATGCAATTCGATATGTCTGATGTGCTCTAATGTCCCAAAATAAATACTGTCCAAACGTTCATACCCCAGCCCTTAAACTTAAGGAAAAATTTAAGGAATGCCTCAAAGTTATCGTATCGACGTTACGTATTCGTGGGCATGGTGGGTAAATAGTACGCTTTTGGGATAAACAGAAAAGGTAGGCCTAAATCTCTTACCCTGGCACTGCAGTAAATGTGATTCCACAAGGATGATTTCTTCCCCTGACAAATTCTGGTTTAATGGGATAATCCTTATGCTCTACATGGTGACTAGATAGGACGACCATATTCTTGTCTGGGTATCGCCTCTGCATAACGGTATCAATAAACTCTCTTGATGATATCAAGCCCATGGCTGCGCTGGGTGTGACTGTTCGTACTACCATTACTTCCTGTAAGTTATGAAATAGACAATAAGGGTCAATTTTCAAAGATTTACAGTTATTAATACTTTCTACCGTCGTCGCTGTCACGATCGCATATTTTGCCGACGTTTCTTATGACTGAGTGCAAAAGGTGACCATGGTGACTGAGTGAAGGCATAGGCTGCTGAGATAGGCCTATAATCCAGCACCTTTGTGGGCGTTTTTCGCAACTATACTGTTCGGGGCTTTATTAACTAATTACGTATGCAGAGGATAAAAGGCGACGGCAAAACGCCAGCAAAAAAAACGCATTAAGGTAAAAAATATATTCGGACGTCTTGCGGCCGTTTTGCCGTTGGGATAAAAAAAAAAAAGCGCAGTGATTTACAGTGCACTACGCACAGGCACAACGCCTAGACGTTGATCCACAAGCCTCAGCACACATCAGGAAAGATAGATACAGCAGTTACTTTTTCGCAAGCGTGTTCCGTTGCGGCTGGAATTTCTTCTGCGGGTTCTGCTGCAGAAGACGTCCCGAAAAGCAAATACACCAAACAATGGAAGATCGTATACAAAAATCGCTGTCAAGAACTGAAAACGCGACGTCTTCGGCATTTGACCAGAAATTCGCATCTGCATAATATTGTATCGAAATAACGAAAATCGCAGCGGAGAACATGCAGAAAAGACCGGCAGCGTCGGTCGCCAAGAAAATTAGACACACGCAAAAACATCGCACTATAAAACGACACTTACATCGTCAATAATGTCGAATCCTTCAACAGAAGAAAGACTGTTATCCCAATCTCCTCGGCAGCCTTTGGGTTTAGGATTCCAATAATGAAGCACTTTCTCCATTGGTCCGTCAATTTCTAATTCGGCTTTGAACCTGAAAAGAAATGTAAAAATTTTCTTATAAGAACACAAATACATTACAAATGATCAAAGAAATTATTTAAAAAAAGTGTTCATTTTTTACATCTTTTATTGGGCGTTTTTTTTACACACAAGTAACAAGTGAAATTGATATGAATGTATGCACATAGAATAAGAGCACCAATGGTGCTGCAGTCGCGCCTGAACTAAATTGTATGACCCGTAATTGACACCCCCATTAACACCTCCCACAATTGTGACCAAAATAAACGATCTCTTCTTCCTTCTAATAGAGGAAATAAGATTTTTAGCACTTGCGAATATGGACCTCATTTGAAACCAAGATGCAGTTGACCTTTTAAGGTTAAAAGTCTCCCACCCAGTGACAGTACGAGTATGGAGCATAGTTAGCTGCATATGAAAACATTTGTTTAAAAGTCGGGCCATTTCAAGTGGATCCAGACTCCAGTGCCTTTAGAAAAGGCAGGCATTTCAAAAACACCAAAACGGATGGCGAATAATAGTTTTTATATTGAGCAGGGATGCTTTCAATTTTTTTATGTATTACTATACCGGGTAGCTCTTAATATATAAATGTTTATATTACAGACTTGACATTTAATATGGAATATTTTTTCGCAAAAAGTGTGCATAAACCACACGGACTAATTATTAATTGGGATGTGTCGGAAGATGGTGTAAAATAATTGTTTGATAGAAAATCCATTTTAGGCGAATTCGCTACATTATGAGCGCCATAATGTAAACTAATGGAAAGTGCATTTTCTGTCAAACAATCATTTTACACCATCTCCCGACACACTCCAATTGATATTTAGCCCGTGCGGTTTATGCAGACCCCGGCCAGACCAATGTGGAATTTCGCGAACAAATATTCCATATTGAATGTCAAGTCAGTGGCTCCGGAACCGGGGGGGGGGGGCCTGGGGACCCGGCCCCCTCAATAATTTTGGTGAGGGGGCCCAAGTACCCTAGAGCCCCCCCGCCAATAATCTGAGGTAAAATTCATAATTTTAGGGTTAAATTCATAAATTTTAGGGTAAAATTCATAATTTTAGGGTAAAATTCATAATTTTAGGGTCAGATTCATAATTTTAAGGTAAAATTCATAGGGTATAATTCAAAATGTAAGGTACAATTCATGTAAAAATGTATGCATTTCAAAAGCTTCCGCGCTTCACCGCACCCACCCCCTTCAGCGTTACGCGCCTCGGAGGAGGCCAAACATTTTGCCCCCCCCCCCCAATATTCAAAATCTTCCGGAGCCTCTGCAAGTCTGTATATATTGTTGACGGGTATGTATACTCACATGTTTCCTGCACAGAGGTTGGACTTCTTTGACGATATGAAAATCTTGCGCTGCAAAATGAAACAGGATATTTAATAAACATGTTAACAGAAATCAATACAGTTGTTGCACTAAACTCATAGTTACCATATTTGTATCTTAACTGGTAACTATGGTAACCGACAAATCGTATGCCATAGTAAGAACCGTATCTTGCCAATAATGTCAGTTATTCTTTCGCTCACTTATTGACATTATTTTGTTATATAATTATTATAATTATTATATAATAAAAGTAAGATATGTCATTATCAATAGCACGTATAAAAAAGAATCCTAATAAAAACTCCAATGCAAATTAAATAATTTGCAACCAGTCATATATAAAACAATGGTGTGACAAAAAGGAAAATGCTTACGCATAGGACCTATACCGTATTTTATACATGAAGTTTCGACAATTTATCAAAACTGAGCTGAGTTAACCGTCAACACATAAAAAGTGCTATAATCCCTACCCTAACAAACAAAGTAAACAACAAAGTTTAGTGCTCCTGGAGCACTGTGTGTTGACGATAACTCAATTAATCACAATTGTCTACATTTGGCATATGATAAGTAGTAGATTATTTCCTGCATAATAAGTGTTCATGATAACTTACCACATTTTGGCATTTACTCCAGCCTTCCTTGTCATTAATAATTTCAAGTAGGGTGGTAAGCGCATCCTCTGCAACTTTGTGGTAGTCAGGTGCTACAGCCATGTTCACTCGATCGGTACCTGTTCACTCAATAGCAATTTTGATGGTAATATATAATTTTTGAAAACCACAGTCGCCCGCACAGTCGACTGTAGAATGGAGGTATTATACCACTTGCAGATTCCCTGCACGAAAAACTCAGCTAGCGTTATTACAAAATATTATGGAATACAGCACTGAACTCAGTCACTATGCCCAAATACTATGACTGCGTCTCAATTGAACTTGGCCTTTTTACTGATCTATAGTAATGAACCGGAAGGGGTCAAAGTTTGCTTAGTTTTGTATGCATAAGTATTCGTGGAAGTTTATTTTTGTTTAAAACTAACCAGTCGGTGGTAGACTGGTTAGTAAGACAAAATCTTGGATTTTTAGACAACAAGTTTGATGAACCAGTTTCAGGTCAAATTACGATTATCTTGCTAAATATAGCATGGTAAATATGAAATTGTTAAAAATAAAGAAGTTACTTTATTGATTGGACCATGAACCTGGACTGTGGATGTGGTATAACTACCTGCTGCATCATGTTCAGGTTTTATTTTACGCCATGGAAATACAAACCCAAGGGTGTAGTAAAACAGAGGGTTAACAAACTATGCTATTTGCTAGCACAAGGGTCAGTCCATGTCAAAACAGACTGAGTGTACACCCACCCTCTTGGATTATGCTCTCCTTTGGCTCAGGGGTACCTTTCATGGACCCCTAGGTGAGGTCACAAGAAAAAAATCAAATTCAATTTCGTTTCCGAATGGCGGGCCATCTAAGTTTGGCGACCTTGACCAAAATTGGGAATTTAAGGTGTCCAAATGACAAAGCGCTCTCTTTGAGAGGCATTTTCTTCTTAATTAAATCAGTTGTGACCCTCTTTTTGAATGTGGTCACTCACTGGCTGTGTCTGAAATGCCTAATGCCAAAAAAGATTGATTTAGGAATATCGTTGGGATTTCAGAGGGGGTCAAAATCAGCACTTCATACTGTTCAATCAAATTATCTTTGATTTTGAAGGACCCATGATAATGCCACAGTGCACTTATAGGTCCTAATTATGTTCAGAATGGATTAACCATGTGCCAATGTCTATGAGCAATTCAAAAAAGAGAAATTTCTAGACCCCCTACAGAATTTTAGGCCCCCTAAAGTGGTTCAGCCACAAATGGCGCTTAAAATCGGCAAATTTTGACACCTAATAACTTTAGGTGTACACCAGATATGAATTTCTAGTCTTTTGCATCTGAAAGAATGTAGTCTAATGTTACTAGGAACATAAGATTTGTTTTGTATTTTTTGTGTTTTTTTACTTTCAAAAAGGTCGTTTACCTATGAACATTTTTCGTCATAGCGCCCTCCTGAAAGGTCTGACACATAACAAACTATACATTTTTGGAATCCTCATGACCATACGAGTAATTTGATATATTACTTGACATAATTGGGAGCATTCTGAAAATTTGACCCCCATAACCTGTACTTTATGTGCATCGTTGCCAGGAAGTGCATTTTTGACCCCCTTAAAAATCCATACAGAGGATTAGAAATTAGTTTTTTCTTATTACTTGACTCAAGAGCAACTTGAAATATCAGGATAAATAATACAAATGGCTATAAAGTGATCAAAAATTTAAAAAAATATCATACTAAAATTGGCATTTTGTACCGTATCCTGTATGCATGGTATGTTAGGCAAAAATGACTATTTTTGAAAGCGTCAACTTAATACTAAAACACAAAAAATACAAAACAAATCTTATGTTCCTAGTAACATTAAACTACATTCTTTCAGATGCAAAAGACTAGAAATTCATATCTGGTGTACACCTAAAGTTATTAGGGGTCAAAATTTGCCGACTTTAAGTGCCATTTGTGGCTGAACCACTTTAGGGGTGGCCTAAAATTCTGTAGGGGTCTAGAAATTTCTCTTTTTTGAATTGCTCATAGACATTGGCATATGGTTAATCCATTCTGAACATAATTAGGACCTATAAGTGCACTGTGACATTATCATGGGTCCTTCAAAATCAAGATAATTTGATTGAACAGTACGAAGTGCTGATTTTGACCCCCTCTGAAATCCCAACGAAATTCCGAAATCTATCTTTTTTGGCATTAGGTATTTCAGACACAGCCAGTGAGTGACCACATTCAAAAAGAGGATCACAACTGATTCAATTAAGAAGAAAGTGCCCCTCAAAGAGAGCACTTTGTCATTTGGACCCTTAAATTCACAATTTTGGTCGAGGTCGCCAAACTTTGATTGCCCGCCATTCGCAAACGAAATGGAATTTGAATTTTTTTTGTGACCTCACCTAGGGATCCATGAAAGGTACCCCTGAGCCAAAGGAGAGCAAAATCCAAGAGGGTGGGTGTACACTCAATCTGTTTCGACATGGACTGACCCACAAGTATGTTTTTAAAAATCGGGGCAGTTTTCTTTAAAGTTTTTCGGGTGAACTATTATTAAAAACAGTCGACTCGGCTGTTGACACTGTATTTTTCTTTGCGTTTGATAATAAAAGCTGCTGCAATAATCATGTGTACCACGGGGTGGTGAATCACTCCAAAAGTTGGGGTGAAAGATTTTTTAGCACGTCAAAAGGGGGAGGGGCAAAGGTATTCTGGTACATCGAAGGGGGGGGGCAAACATTTGAGAATACACCAGGGGTAGGCCTACACTGCAAAAACGTGTTTAATAATAGAGCTTTAATATATAGAAATCGAGACAGATTGAAAAGTTAATGTTTAGATCTTCAACATCTAAAACACATAATCATATGAAATTTGTACAGATGTGTATAAATTATTGCACCACCTCTAAGGAATTTGGCATAGTAAACTCAGCATAAGTTCCGTTGTGGTATTAACTAGAGCGGTTACCACACCAAAGCTGAACCATGGTGCTTCGGCAGTCATCCGGGGGTTCATACCTTCTTTGGATATATGAAAAGGACCCAAAATAGGAATATTGATCCAAGTCTTATAAGGAGTGTCACCTCCGGTAGCAAAAAATATTTTTATTATATATTCTGTACTTTTTTCTCTTTCATTTGACACCACTCAGGGGGTCATACTTTCTTGGCATTTCAAGATATGAAAAGGGCCCACAATTAAGAATATTGACCCAGGTCTTTTGAGGAGTGTCACCCCCGATTAGGAAATTATTTTATTTGTATTCTTTACTTTCTTGTCTTTTATTTGACACCACTCAGGGGTCATACCTTATTGGCATTTCGAGATATGATAATGACCCAAAATAGGAATAATGACCCGGGTCTTATGAGTAGTGTGAACCCCGGCGAGGAAATCATTTTTATTATATTCTTTATTTTCTCTTCATTTGACACCTCTTGTGGGTACATACATTTTGAGATATAAAAAGGACCCATATGAACATTGACCCAGGGCTTATTATGAGTGTCATCCCCGGGTGGGAAAATATTTTTATTATAATTATTCGTTATTTTATCTCTTTCATTCAGTGACACCACTCAGGGTGTCATACCTTAGTGGCATTTCGAGATATGCCCATTAGACCAAAAGGTTAGTCCCGGGGGTTAGTCAGTCTGTAAGTAAGTACAAGATACATTTTACACTTATATCATGGTTCAGCAAAAAGCCCGTGCAGGCAATACGCCAGTGAGCAGCGCCTTTTGTTATAACGTGAGACCTTGCAATATGAGCCCGTAAAATCGTTCACTTAGCGAAGAAGTCACGCAAGCAAAATGTATCATCAACTTTTCCAAGAAACACTTATGTTTTGTATCTGAAAAGTTAGCTACAGACTTGATAATTTCAGACAAGTAAAATAAAAGTACGCTTTATCCTGCTTTGAACTTAAATTTTAAAAATGATATTAAAATCATTTCGATTATGATGTATATCATGTATATCTTAGTACATCTTCGATTATTACAGTCACGACTAACAAATCTGACAACTAACGGTTACCAGGTTATATTTATCCTGAGTAAGCAGTTGGACAAGCGCATCTTAAAAACATATTTATGGAGTTATCCAAAGCTACAATAATATGATGCTTGCTTACTAAATATTTGGCTTCAGTTTTTAACCGTTTCCGACGTACCAAATCTGTATTTGCTTTAACCAAACATATCCAAACAACCAACAATCACATTTTCATCAAATAATTTTCATTTTGTAGCCGAGATTTAAGAGTATAATAATGGGTCATAGGCATACGCGTAGATCCCGAGGGGGGATGGGGGATACATCCCCCAATATTTTACCAGGAGGGATGATCCATACAATCATCCCCCCCCCAATGTTGACGCCTGAATATGGGTTTCTGACCAAATTAACCTCATATTTACCTACTTTAGCCCTAAAAGTGCAAATTTTCGCGAGCTTCGTGCGCATTTATTCCATTTTTGCACCAAATGTCATTAGTTTAGCTTCAAAATAGCAAAATGTTTCGCGCGCTTCTCGCGCATTTGTACCATTGACTTATTCTGTCACAGCATCTGTGATTGGTTTGTGTCAAAACCCCGAATGTTCCCTTCATCCAATCAGAATTTTTTTCTATCGAACGAAAGCTAACACTCTCCGCTAAAACACTTTTTTCATTACGTCAACAGAATGACGCAATTTAATGTTTATAGCAATTTCTTTCCAACCCCATCCCCCACCAAAAGGGAAGGATTAGTTTCGTGTCAAACCGCTCTCTTTAAAGGTGAATTTTAATTAAGGCATTCTTGATTTCATTTATAGTTCACGATTTCATTGTGTTTGATTTCTCAGGTGGCTCCAAAAGCAATATGTCTATTAATCATTTTTATACGCGATTATAAGTTAATTAAACTATCTTGTAACAAGCAAACAAAATATCCAATGCAACATGCAACTAAACTAAAAATTTATTTGGCAACTGCTTTTCGTAGACCATCTAGCATAGTCTTCATATTGCTGGGTAATGCTGCTTCCACGAGAGATATTGGTACACTTCCCTCTATACTTGTATGTCCAATATAAGTCATGCGAGATCGCCCAGCATCTCTGTAAAGAAACAAACATAAGTTACGATAAAATAAAACACAAAAGTCTGTATAATTCCTTTGTCTATCGGTACTAATTACTTTCCTAAGGAAATATCAATACTTAATTAATACCTACATGGATGGAAGGTCTTGTTCCTCTGCATCTGCTCATATATAGACCTCTCCAATAGGCCTACATATTTATCATATATAAACCCCGATTTGTATTGATGATTTGTGCACAATAATTGATAGATGTTTCACATCTGCTCTTTTTTTCTTTTCAGATCCCAAATCAGAATTGTTCAGATGGAACTTATTATCTCGATATAAGTATATACTTATATCGAGATAATAAGTTCCATCCGAAAACTGTATTTCTATCGCGATTAATATAAACTATTATATGGCTATATTAACTAAATACTTTAAAACACCCTCTTGAACAACATATCCAAAAAGGACACAAAGGACAGAGAGAAAAATAGTAATTTGCATATATCCAAAATGGCCACTAATGCAGAGCTCAAATTTCAAAATTGGACCCATTTACTTGTATTCCTCTAATTATTAGGATTCAGAAAAGTATAAGTTAACCAATCTCAGATGTACAGTTCTTGAGTTATAGGCATAAAGGTCAAATGTCAAATTTTTGTTTCCATCAAATCAAAGTAGTTTCAAATTTCACCTTTATGCCTATAACTCTTGAAAGAACTGTACTAGTACATCGCAGATAGATCAAACTATACTTTTTCTGAATCCTACTAATGGCAGGAATACTATTAGATGTTTTTTATCCATATTCGTCCAATTGTGAAATTTGAACTCTGCATTAGCGGCAATTTTGAATACATGCAAATTACCATTTTCTCCTATGTCCTTTTTGTTCTTTTTGGATAATGTTGTTCAGCAGGGTGTTTAGAGTCACTAGTGTGCAAAATTTTTTGTCTAGCTCAGACGTATAATTGATAGGCGCAGCTCAGTTGTGTCATATAGGCCTACCCAGCAAACACAAAACGTTTTCGACATCATTCGCAAAAGGTTATAAAAGGTTGTCAGAAAACGTTTAAATGTTGGGTTATATAAAGGGTACATTAATGGTATAAAACGTTTTCATAACATTAAATAACATTTGTTGGTAATTTACTACACAGCAAACACAAATGTTTTACAGAAAACATTTAAATGTCGGGTTATATAAAGGGTATAAAAACGTTTTAATAACATTCCAAAAACATGTTTGCCCAAAATATTTACAATAACGTTTTTAAAATGTTTTCACGACCTTTATATAACCCGACATTTAAATGTTATTAAAACGAAAAACATTTTAAGAACATTTCTGTGTTTGCTGGGTGCAAATATTTTAACATAATGTTATAAGTGTTGACAAAATATTTGGCCAAAATGTTTGCAAAAATAGTTTACAATGACATTTCGAAAACATTTTAAAAATATTGTTGCAGTGTGGTTTCATACAAAACGTTACCTTTATATAACCCGACATTTTAATGTTGTTAACACGTTTTTACCTAAACCAAAACCCAAAATATAACTTATTTAAAACGTTTTAAAAACGTTTTTGTGTTTACTGGGTAATTATATAATCGTACATATCAAAACTGCAAAGTTTATAGTGAAACACACCCAATGCGACAGATACACCCCACTCTTGAAACTAGCAGCAAGTGCATATGGAAAGGTTTGGCCATGGTTTAGCAACAAAACGATTCTCTTATAACGCATCTATGCACAGTTTCCTCCTCGATACACATGAGTACACAATTTCGTCCAACAAGCAGTGCCTTGTCTCTACACAATCTGTTTTTACACTAATAAACGGTTGAGTACATGGTATCATAAGAGCTGTGTGAGCTGATGACTAGTGAAAAATACAGCATCTGTGATTGGTTTTTGTCAAAACCCCGAATATTCCCTTTATCCAATCAGAATTTTTTTTCTATCGAACGAAAGCTAACAATCTCCGCTAAAACACTTTTTTCATTACGTCAACAGAATGAGTATGACGCAATTTAATGTTTATAGCAAGGCGAATGTGGTAAATCTGCTGAAAGCGACCTATTTGCGCAATCTTTGACCAAAATGAAGGTTTTAAAAGTTAAAACCCCAAGTGATGATAGTGATCCTTACAATAGGTTTCAAATTTTATGTCATTAAATGAAAGAGCACACTTATGTTGTCCATTATACTAGATTAATTTCAATGTGCAATGGCCAATTCTCTTTAAATTACAAATCTTGTGCGAAAAGTTACTATTTTCGCCTGTTTTTGTCATACGGTTGTAAATTCAATGAACCATATCAATTTGTAAGCACTCTTTAGCAAAGTCATAGTTCATTGAATTTACAACCGTATGACAAAACAAGCAAAAATAGTAACTTTTTGCACAAGATTTGCAATTTAAAGAGAATTGACCATTGCTCATTCTAGTGACGCTAGTATAGTGTGCTTTTTCATTTAATGACATAAAATTTGAAAAACACTTGAGGTTTTGACTTTTAAAACCTACATTTTGGTCCAAAATGTGCTTGGATAGGTAGTTTTCAACATATTTTCCACATATTCGCCATGCTATAACATTGAATTGCGTTATCTGTTGACCTAGTGACGAAAAGTGTTTTTAGGGGGAAGTGTTAGCTTTCGTTTGATATAAAAAAAAAATTCTGATTGGATGAAGGGACTAACACTTGAGGCTTCGACAAAACCCAATCAAAGAGGCCCATTTTCAGCTAGAAGCTCCACAGCTCTTACATTGCTATGCACTCAACCGTGTAGTATAATCAAAGAGTGATGTGCGGAGACAATTCACTGCTTACTTGAGAGCTCTTGGACGAAAATGTGTGCTCAGGTGTATCGAGGTGGAAACTGTCAGTTCAGTTCAGTTCAGTTCAGTTTTATTTTATTTTTCAGGATACTGTGCACATGATGGTTTATAAGAGAATCGTTTTTGTATAGAAACCTTTCCATATGAATAATTTTGTTTAAAGCGCACTTAGAGATTGATATGACTGTTACCGACGATTTAACAGGCACCTCCGATGGAAGGAACACTCGTAGTTTACCTACTCAATTTCAAATGTTGAGGGCATACATCTGGATTCTATAATATAATTATAATACTTACATTTTACGAAATATTGCCCCACATGGAAAGTTTTTTCCTCTGACTAGAGTATCTTTTTCAGGATAACCAGGGTATTCCACACTTAAGCCCACTGTCATTGCCGTCTCCCCGTCCTCTTCATATCTCAACATTATAAGATCTATAAACTCACGGGAAGAAATAAGCCCCATTGCGGCGCTGGGTGTGACTGTGCGGATAATCATTAATTCCTGTAAAATGACACACAAAAAAGAGGTCTGTTAATGCTATGTGCAAAAAAAACACGTTTTGAGTGCTTAGGAAGTTTGAAACAGCGATCTTAAAAATGCTTGAGCTTTATGAGACAGTTGCCTCCAGCTTGTAACCTTGTGAAATACGAATTTCCAAGTTCGTATTTAGGGTCTTACTTATCTCTCGACCCAATAAGAGCAACATTTTTGACATGATTTGTTGGGGGCGGGCTTGCTTTTCCGTGATTCTTTTCTTCAATTTGATTTCTTCCTTTTCTCTCCATACACATACACTATACAGGCAAGCATACTATAAGCTTTAAAGCTTGGCTTGGCAATTTGCTTGGGCCTGGTCCCATTAAGACCCAAGGGTGTATCCGCCAGGACCGACCGGCTAACAAACAAATAACTGCACCTTTATAGAGGAGTTAATTTTCAATAGGGTTTGCAATGACTAGAGTTGCTAGTTAATTCGCACAAATAAGATTATACCTCATTGATATCCTTTAAGCAATCTGATGATGTGACACTCTTATCCCAGTCTTCCCTCACTCCTCTCGGTTTTGGCGCCCAAGTCTTAGCCACTTTGTCGAACGGTGCGTCAATCTCCAATTCAGCTTTAAAGCTGTTGAAAGAACAGATACGTAAATTTTAAAAACACGATTTTCCGATAAGATTTCCGTGACTCCTAATCTTATATCAAACATAACAGGCAAACAATTGCTTGGTTGTTGTGTTCTTTCAGATAGACCCCTATCCTTTTAAAAATCAAATGAATTCCGACACAAAATTAGTGAATTCCATCTTGTTTTGGTTTACAGTTCTTTCACATGTTTGCATGTTTTAAACATGTCTGAATTTATGATAGATATCCCAATTCATAAATATGCAAGTTTTGGCTATAATTTGACTATAAAACAAACAATTAATTTTGGCCTTATTACGACACAACTACGACGATGGTGATGATGATGACGATGACGATGATGACGATAATGACGACGACGATGATGATGATGATGATGGATGATGATAATGATGTTGATGATGATGATTGCGATGATGGTGATGATTATGTATATAATGGCTACATTTAATCATAACCTATATATAGGCTTTTATATATAATTATATATACTCACATATTTCCTTGAAAATACGAGGACTTCTTGCTGGTAATAAGGATTTTGCTCTGGAATATTACAATAAAAACACATATCCGTACAAAAAGTGAACAAAGCAAAGAAAACTAATCAAATGTTGAACTTATTTACCATGTTTTTATATAGGGCTGTTCTCGCCGGGTGCGTTCGGATGTGGGGTGCGTTTGTAAATCAATCCCAACGAGGACACGTACAGAAAAAAAAATACAGGAAAACGTGGACGCACAACAACCGAGGACGTCCTTTGTGATCGCAATAGATCGCAAATAACATAAAATTACATATGCCGAAGCCCGAAGGGCCATGGGGTGAGGGTAGGGTAGGGTGGAGCTTACAGTGTTTCGGGGGTTAGGTCCGCGGTATGGCGATTAAAAACGAATGTGTGTGTCCTCGGTTTGATAGGATAAATTTAGTACATTGAGGTCCTATACTTTTCCTGTCTGTGTGTGTGAGGGGTGTGTGTGTGGGGGGGTGCGAGACTAATGATGATGTACCAACACCGTGGTTATAGCGGTTGAAGTGATATCAAATTGACGTCATGAGTTCGTACGCACCTGTCCGCGTGCGAGAATCGGGGATTTGCCATTTGGTCTAATACCATTCGTAATATCCATTTCGTCTTTATCCATTTTCTCTAAACCCATTAGGTCTATATCCACTACGGTCAATAATCATTTAGTCGGCCTAATCATTTGGTCCGATAACCATTTCGTCCTATAACCATTTCGTCCGATAACCATTTCGTCTAATAACCAATAAGGCTAATCACTAAATCCAATCTAATGTGGTCTTTCCGTACTCGGGAATGCCGTGTACGTTTGCTTTGGATAACCGGTATAGGAATACAACATCATGGGTTCCGGTTTTCCCATATATTCATTATAAAATAGAGCCTATAGTATTTTGTCCTGAATCTTCCTTTCTACTGGGGGACAAAGTCAAACTGCAGTTTATAGTGTGTATCAGGTAAACCAAAAAATCACAGATAACGTGCTTTTATTTGTGATGTCTCCAATCAGTCCTGATCATCCAAAGTAGTTTGTTTAAAATTATCAAAGCAGATAAACTATAATATGATGACACGTTTTCACACATTTTTTATATTGAATACCTGAGCGGAAGAATTAGGACCCAACTCCCGCGTCCCGACCAGATATTAACAAAAAACACAATATTTGGAAAAGTTTTAAGAGACAGACTGTTTTCATCATCAGGGGACCTTTTAATTACACATTTAACGTACAAATGATATACGGTATGTTGCAATGGCAACATATGATAAAACTCATTTTATTAAAATGGAGTTGGGCCCTTCTTCCACTCAGCCTTCAATTCGATATGTCTGATGTGCTTTCAGGTGAATACGTCGATGCTGCCCGAGTCCTTAACTATGTGTATGCGTTTTCAGATATCGTTGTTTGCCCTTTGATCGTTCATCTACAGAGAAACTACTAAATTAACACATATACTATAAATGCTCTGGAATATTAAAATGTAGCATATATACTAAATAAAAGCATCCTGATCATGGATTTTCTGCGGTGTTACATTAACCAGCTTTTTTAACCACTAGCTAAAGTAGCTATTTAATATTATACGTTTGGTAGCCAATAATAATGCAGTACAATCCAATATACCAATGATTATTGCCAATAATATTGGTATCACAACACCAAACTGCCATTCTGTTTCAAATTTGATATTCACTGAATAATTTGACAAAAACTGCATGGCCGCGTATTGGGTCTGTGATTTTAATCCAGTACCATGGCAACCGATACAGATAAATCGAGCGTTTGTTAATAAATACCTGAACAGAAGTGTTGCTTACCGGGGTTGCTTCAATGCAAATAATGGCTTCAGGCTTGCAATGCATGATTTACACCAACTATTTTCAGAGTTAAGCTTACCACATTTTGACACTTTTGCCATCCTTCTTCGTCATTGATTATAGCCAGTAGTTTAGTTCTTGTATCCTCGATAATTTGCACATAATCAGCCATTATTGCACCAAAGTAGTAAATTGATTGCACAAAATATGTTTTGTGTGCGTCTTTGACGACAGCTTTATATTTCTATACCACTATATTGTGTGCAGGTCAGTTGTGCATTTAGCAGGTGGGCGATTTATGTACTCTGACCAGGTCTTGGTAATTGTGTAAATAGCGTGTTAATTTAGCGAGCAAAGGTCTCAATTGTAAATAGAATCACATAGAAAAACAAGAATAGTCCTTAAAAAGATACGTTCACGGATCAGGTGTATAGGGGTGTATAGTAATTTGTTCCAACTTTCATATCTAACTAACTGTGTACTGACTTGACAATAAATATAAGTGCTTTGAGGAGGCATAATGATCATGACCCTGGACAATAATTTAAAAACAAAAAACAAACAAAAAACACCTCATTTTGCATTTAGGTTTTAAAGCTACCTACAGGAAATTGTTTTTATGGAAGTGCTCAAGCATATTTTAAACAAATTAATTGAGTAGGGCAAAGCACACTTATCAAATAATGCCTTTGTTTGAAGCAAATCGGACATACGGTTTTCATAATAGGCCTATATCAATTTATATTTTCTTTGTATCTTATTGTTTTTTTATCAATAATCAATTAAGTTAATGAGCCCAAAATGACTGGAGATGTGTATTTTTTTGCCAATAATTTGCTAAAAATCTATGCATACATTTTCAGGGTATAGCCTACTTTTATTTTTCATGCTTTATATAGCCTTGAAATTTAGTGTTTCTAATAATTATGTTCTAATGTATTATATTGTGAAACTGCCCTCTAATTTGCATATTTGCATAAATAATTAGCTCATTAATTATGCAATTATGCAAATTAAAGGGCGGCTAGATATATAATGCAATACAATCCATTAGAACATATTAGAAACACTTTGACCAAGTTTCAAGGCAAAATTATGCAGAATAAAAGTACCCTGAACATGTATGCATGGATTTCAGGTATTGAGGCATTATGGAAGTGCTCTAAGCTCTAACCCCCGAAAACAATAAACCTGATAAACACCATCAGCATCAAGCGATGTACACATGATGAATACGTGTCTCTCTCACTCTAGCTTCTCCTCTCTCTTCAGCTCCTCCTTTCTCGAGTCTCTATCCCTCCAGCATACAATGTCTCTTCCTTTTTCTCTGTCCCCTCTCAATTCGCTGAACTTTTAAGTTGAACATTTTTAAACTTTTCTCTTTCTACCCCCTTCACTGTATCCATCTCTTTGCTTGATTTTGCCAAACCTGTTGTCTTTTAACTTAAATCAATATTACGCCACTGTTTTTAAGGCTGATTGCTCACGAAATTTCTCAAGCAAAATACCTTTTATTTATTTTATACTCCATTATAAAAGTTAATTGAAAAAGTCCAATGCAACTACATTTAAACCTTTTCGGCGACTTTACGAAGCCCATTTAGCATAGTATGCATACTGCTCGGTAATGCCGCTTCAATAAGTGACACCGGTACACTTCCCTCTATACTTGTATGTCCAATGTAAGTCATGCGAGATCGCCCAGCATCTCTGTAAAGAAACAAAAATTCAGGTAAAAAAAAGACACAAACGCAAAAAGTGACCACAAAATGTGCTAATTATTTTGCTATTATAGGAAATACACATGTATCATTGATCAAGATAACCCGCATGGAAAGTTTAGACCTCTTGCAAAAGTAATGTTGGTGATTGTTGCATGGACGCGAGAAACCGAAATGTTTTAAAAATCAGTCAGAAGAAAAAGTATATGCTTAAACTGTAACCATGGTAACGCTTATGGTTCCTTAGTCAGTACAATAATTTCAATAAACAATGTGATTGTCTATTAATGATACACCGACGATGTAACACTCCTCCGATGGACGGAACACTTAGTGGTTTATTTACTCAATATCAAATGTAGGTCTACCGTGTTCAGGGTGTTGAGATCAGAAATACTTACATTTTACGAAACATTGCCCCACATGGAAAGTTTTTGCCTCTGACTAAAGCATCTGTTACAGGATAACCCGGGTATTCCACACTTACACCCGCTGTTATTGCCGTCTCTCCATCGTCTTCAAACCTAAGCATCATAAGATCTATAAACTCACGGGCTGAAATAAGCCCCATTGCCGCGCTGGGTGTGACTGTGCGGACAATCATGACTTCCTTAAAGTTGGGACAAAATGACAAAAAGCATGAAAAGGGCGACGTTTAAAAACGGTAGGAATCAGAATACCAGAATAGTCTGAGCCCTCACAAAAAGGATAAAACAAAGATTTTAACAAAGCATACACCAGCAGCATTATCATGTGCATGCAAGAATGACGATAGGCCTAGTAACACAAAATGACAGACCCGCTCTCTAATAATTAAAGAATGTCTAATAATGTAAGAATAAAGCAATAACTCAATAACAGCAACATATTTGAATTACCGGTAATAGCTGATTCACCGAAGTTTGCAATGACCAGAGTTCAAAATATGACCAAAATCCCGGACCAAAATATGATTTTTTTTAAACGTATTTGATACCTACAAATTAGAATTAGATGTATTTATGTACTAATATACTGTCTTAATAAATTATCAAACTTATAACAACTTCTTTACAAAACGTTCTGATATCCACAACTATCACACAAGAAACAGCAACAATTATAATCAAACAAGAAATAAAAAAGGTTTTACTGATCAAGCGGTCAAAACCACAGGCCCAATCATGTGGAACTTAAACGAAAATGTCAAAGAAGCTAAATCATTGGAAAACTTTTCGAAAAATACAAATTGCATCTTTTCTCATCATACATTTAATTCTTAGAGCAAGTTTTTAGGTTTTATGTGTCTTGTGTGATAGTCTCTCGTTTTGCTTTTCTTTTTTCTGTCTTATAAAAGGGTGTGGTCAATTCTGGCCTTATTGGCCTTTCGATCATTCCCTCCATAATCGTTTCGTTTAATCTTTCTTTGTAATAATGTATCTAAAATTACTTGTCTGTTTGTTTGATTGTGGAAAAATAAAGTTCAAGTTGAAGTTGAAGTTGTAAAAATAATATAATACCTCATTGATATCCTTTATGCATTCTAAAGATGTGATACTCGTATCCCAATCTTGTCTGAATCCTTTCGGTTTTGGCGCCCAAGTCTTAGCCACTTTGTCGAACGGTGCGTCAAACTCCAACTCAGCTTTGAATCTGGTGAGAACAGGCGTGGATACACTGTATTATAACACGGGGGGGGCACTTCAATATGAAATGGATATAGGTGTAGGGCTGGCACTTCCGCACTAAGGGGCATTCGGTGAGAGCAAAATGTAAAAAATATGGGGTCATTGGGTGAGAGCATGATTTTTGGCATTCGGTGAGAGCAAAATGTAAAAATATGGGGTCATTGGGTGAGAACATGACCATTTTTTTTTAAATGGAATCTTTGGGTGAGATACGAAACAGCGCCACAGAAACCTCGAAAATCGAATTTCTAGTAATGCATGCTTCAAATTTCTTTGTTTTTTCAAAATAAGTAACAAAATCAGTGATAAATGAAAGTTGCTGTTCAAATTGAACTTGTAAGGGTCTTTGGGTGACAAATCAAATGAAAAAATACGGGTGACAGATCATGTCGATCTTCGGATGTAAATCACAAACGACAAACAATTAAATGACGATGATGATGATAATGGTGACGAAGCTGATGCTTATACTTACATATTTCCTTGAAAATACGAGGACTTCTTGCTGGTAATACGGATTTTGCTCTGGGAAGATACAATAAGAGTAAACAAACCAATGCTAAAGCAAAATGTTAAACGTATCTCACATGTTTACATATCCCGCGTGGGTGGGGTTGTGTAAGGGTGAGTGGGGGTGTGCACGGATTGAGTTTTTGTGTAGGTGTGTGGAGGCAGAGGTGCGAGAAGGTGTGTGTATGTAACTCGGGAATGCCGTGCGGTACTTATCAATAATTCGCTGTAGAAGTAGTGATGTAACAGGATTAATTACCATATTGATATGTGAAAACTTGTTTTGAATGTATTGCCCTGCACTAGACGTATTATACTGAGTCAATGTAAGTTTCACTCTCACCTGTATACGAATAGTGATGTCTTCGAAAAGAGCGGTATTGTATTCAATCTATGATCGCATACATACAAAGACATGACAGGCAATGAGTGCAGCCTACTTATAGTGCAGGGCAATACATTCAACAATTATTTTCATCCTACCGTTATGGTAAAATTCTGTTACATCACTATTTCTACGGTGAATTGTATCCCGGATTGATGAATTTGCGTATGCATAGGGCTTATAGGCACCAGTGTGTTCTGGTATTTAAGGCCTACAATCAGACCTGTGCAAAATTGACAAAATGTAGACCTTTTCCCAAAAAAAGTGCAGGGGTTATGAGCTGTTATGTCGGAACACCTCCTGCGGGTCTGTGTAATAGTGTCGTCTATTTAAAAATCGAGACATTGACATTGTATCGAAAACGAAATGTCTTTTTTCTGTTTTATTCAATTTATATCTATTAGAGATCCTGCAAAAGCGTAAAAAGTTTCCCACAAAACCGGCAATAATGTATATATGTTATATAATATAACAGATTATGTTTTTGTGTCAGTTCCTGTAGAACTGACACCTTCTAGTACAGGTTTGACGATCACGTGACAAATCGAATCTGTGACGTCAATATTGATATCGATATCAATTTAAGGCTGTTCTAGTTAAATTACATACCCATTGGCATATTGGCTGTTCCATTTAATTTACATACCGGGTACTCAACATTTCCCTGTGCACTTTAATATAATACAGTTAGGACGCGGGACTACCAATTCTTTAGAAATGCATAGTCGCGCTAAAAGTCGATCGATACATGTTAAAATCAGCACAATTCAGAGATACACCTTTTGCTATGAAATTTATTTTCTCGGTCAAATATAAAGCAATATTTTTTTTTCTTCAGTAATGTCAGTTAAAGACATAGTGCTTGGATATACATTTTTTTTAAATCCTGGTGTTAAAATTCAAGCATCATATTTTGTCTTTTAGTGTGATATTTTTGATTTTTATAGGCCTTTAGTTCGCCTGTGAGCTTTTTACGGAATTCATTTTTAGCGTCTCAAACTAATATAGTTTGCTAAAGAAAGATATTTCCCACCTCTGTAAAGCACATCGTGTGGGTCTATATATTATAGTTTTGTCAGAATTTCCGTTTTTATTTTACCCTTTTTCCCTTCATGCTCCGAAAATGTCAAACTCAGTACTTTATCTCGAGAACAACCAGCAGAAATAATCGATATTTCAATTGTTGTCAACCAGGTCCCTTTTCCATTGAAAACCAGGATTGCCTGACCAGCGATTTGGTAGCCCAAATCCCCAATTCTGGTAAATGAGGTGAATTTTGGACATTTGCTCCCGTGATAGCCTGCAATTTCAATTTATAGGGGCTATGGATTCCATGATTATGAAAACCATTTTGTCTGTTTGTTTGTTTGTTTATTTACCTAGGATGAGGTCCTTGGGAAAATCCACTGTCCAAACCTAGAAAATGAAAAATTCGCGTGTTATTAGGGGATTTTAATTTTCTGTCCCTCCTATCTCCAGGTGAATTTTGAATGACCCCCCCACCCTTCAGACTTGCGTTCGGGTTTGTGTAGGCCTATTTGTCATATTTTAGCGCTATAGGACCTACTTTCTAAATGTAGGCTATAGCTATTATAGCCGTGCTATATAAATATTATAAGGTACCGGTATGTAATATTATGTAGGCCTATGGGGGTGGGGTGGGTACTCAACACATTTTAACCATGACTTACAATGCAAGGCTCATTGTTGCCATAAATGATTTTTCCTTTAGGTCATTATAATAGGTTGTTATAAACTTCCATGTTTAACCTTGTATTGTTTTGGCTGCTTCATTATGCCTTTCGGTGGGTTTAAGCAATTTCAAACAAACACAAACAAAAGCCACTATACCCAGTCACCTTCATGACAATTGAAACACTAGGTAATTTCTTTGCTATATTGAAGTTCTGGCAACACTGTATCCAGGTCGGGCACCCAGAGATATCGATCCACAATGCTAGTATTAGCCTAATATTTCACGCATGGATTTGAAAATTTTTCAGCTGGTAGTCAAAAATTATGGAATCAAAACGGAAATTTGACAAAACTATGATATATCGCTCACGGTGATGTGCGTTAGAAAGTTGGGAAAAATCCTTCTTTAGCGAACTATATTACTTTGAAAAGCTAAAAGATTGATAAAAAAAAAGGCTCGCGGGCAGAGTTGAAGCCTATCAAAATCGAAAATCTTACACTAAATGACTGAATTTCACGACTAAGTTTAACACTAAGATTTGAAGAAAAAATACAGTATCAAGCATTACAGTTTTTCCTGACATTTACTGAAAAAATGAAAATTATTGCTTTTCATTTGGCCGAGAAAAAAATTTTTACACTGAAAAGGTGTAACTCAAAATGTTGTTCATTTGAATACCAAATTCGATCGCAGAACAATAACAATCGGTAGTCCAGCGTCCTAACTGAATAGTCCATGAATTGATCTTGATTTGCATTGTCGTATAGAGTTATTTTTTGTACACAACAGGGATGTTACTATTGCTTTTATCTTTCTTTGTCCTTTATTAATTATAAATTAGGTGATTTAATTAATATAATTCTTTGTTTCAGCGACCCTGGGGTAGACAGACAAACAAAAACATGGGTCAAAATCCTTAAATTTCTGTGAAAATTGAACAAAAAGTACCCAAATCCCTACATTTTATATCTCCCTGTGTTATAGACAAATTTTATACGTCACATTTAAAATCATTTAAAATGACTTATAAATTGCCTTATGCTATAATGGGGTCTTTATACATTTGTATTGTGTGAACTTTGTTTTTAAATGCCTTTGAAAGCAGCCTTTGGCTTCCAGGTTAGTTTCTCGGAGCTGGTGAGGTGTATTGGGGTGTAACTTGGTAGGGTGGTGGTAAGTGGCTGCCCTAAGACTTGATGCAATTTTTGGCTCAAAATATGCAAATTAGGTAGCTAATTTGCATATTTAACTAATTTTTTTTTTGCCATTTCGAAGGACCGGAGAGGCGTATAGGGATGTAACTTGATGAGGTTGTGGTAAGCGGCAGTTTCTCGGAGCTGGTGAGGTGTATTGGGGTGTAAATTAGGTAGCTAATTTGCATATTTAACTTAAAAATTTTTTTTGGGTGTTTTTTTTTGCCATTTCGAAGAACTGATGAGGCGTATAGGGATGTAATCCGATGCAATTTTTGTCGCAAGATATGCAAATTAGTCACCACATTTGCCTATTTTTTTATTGGTCGAAATGCTTTTGGCTATTTTTCGGAACTGGTGAGGCATATAGAAATGTAATTTGGTGGGGTGATGGTTAAGAGCAGTCTTAAGATCAGATGCTATTTTTGTCACAAAATATGCAAATCAGCCACCTCATTTCCTTTTTTTTTTTCTATTTATAAAAACGCTTTTTGGCATTTTTCGGAACTGGTAGGGAATATATAGGGGCAGTCTTAAGATCCCACGTGATTTTTGTCGCAAAATATTCAAATTAGCCACCTCATTTGCATATTTGTTTATTTTTAAAAAGGCTTTTTGCCATTTTTTGGAACTGGTGAGGCGTATAGAGATTTAACTTGGTTGGATGGTGGTAAGGGGGCAGTCTTAAGATCCCAAGTGATTTTTGTCGCAAAATATGCAAATTAGCTACCTCATTTGCATATTTTTCATTTTTAAAAACGTTTTTATCTAGAATAGAAGGCTGACGCTGCGCCAAAACACGTATGTAAGTGTATAATTATTTAATGATAAATGAACTACCACTAAATGTTCCTGTCAGTCCTGCAGTGCAAAACTTCTCATGCAATTCCATCTTTAACATTACATTCAAATAATAATTACATTTTACATTGGAACTGACACCAATTTTTTTCAGGAATATCTTGTTTGTACATGCACCCAAACATTGTTTATTCCAAGTTTTGAGTTAAAATTGATCCAGTGGTTTAAATACATAGGTGAGTTATGATTTACACCAGGTATTTTAGCTTACCACATTTTGACACTTATGCCATCCTTCTTCGTCATTGATTATAGCCAGTAGTTTAGTTCTTGTATCCTCGACAATTTGCACATAATCAGCCATTATTTCACCAAATGATAATCTTGATTAATTGCAGGAAATGTTGGTGTTTGCTGGTCTTACGACAGCTTAAATTTCTACCACTATACTATTCGTCTGTGTAGTACGCTTCGCAAGTTCACAGTTGGCAATTTGTTTAGTTCTTGAACATAAATCATGTAAATAGCGTATAAATCTAGCGAGCAAAGGTCTAAACCCTGATGATAACAGCTCGTCTGGTAGGACTCGCGCTATACCTTTGATTATGCGCTAACATACCTGACGCAGGGGCATAGCCAGGGGGGCTGGGGGTATTTTCAGGGTTAAGTGTCCTTAAAATGACTAAAAATGGGGAAAATTAACAAATGGGGACGAAAATTTGGCTTTGCCCCTCACACTCAAATCCTGGTTTAAATATATGAAGCCCAACCCCCGGTAGCCCCACCTGCCGTAGCCCCTTCTTCTTTCGTCACGCAATCGATGTCATGCAACTAATATGCATGGTATAGTGTTTGGTTATGGTATACAAGATAAATATCTGCAATGACGTGAATCGGAATGTAATCATGTATTTGAATATGAAGAGAAAAAATTGTTTCCACGGCTTCAATGGGACTCGAACCAGTGATCTGTTACACGGTGACACCCCCATCGTGGATTGCTTATAAGTTGAAATTCAGGCAGTTTTAAAAGGGCATTTGCTTTGCAGATCAACCAATGGCGTAGCGTCATAGGGGCACGGGGGAGGGGCATGTTCCCCCAGTCGATTTGAAAATTTAGGAAATCTCATAGGAAAATTGCTGAAAAGGGGCTTGTGCACATCAGACCTATCAGACCCGGTTCCCCCCAATCATGGTTGGTGCCCCGCCCCCGACTCACGCTACGCCACTGAGACCAACAGTAGGTAATAGAACAATAAGGCGGAAGCCTTACTGAAAATAATAAGAAATATATTGAAAAAACAAGACAAAATCAAACTCAAAAACACATCTGCAAATTGAATATGATAGTGATAATTCTTTAATAAAAATTCCCTTTAAAAGGGAAAGTCAGCTTCAATGTAGAAAAAGTCTTGTAATAAGTTTGGGTGGAAGGCATCACGTTTACATCCACCATGTTTATGACAGTCCACCAAATTATCAATGATGAGAACATACACACTTAAACAGCAAACCATACATTTAAAACTCCTATAACCTCTTGTCAACTCTGTTATTCTTTACTCCAAATTGTTCTGTCTTTTGTCTTTTCTGCCTTTTACCCATGCTTGAAACATGTACGAAGACATTAGTGATGCAGTAGCTACAAAGGCACATGAGGTGGCTGGTTCCAAAAGAAAAGGGAATACAGACAAGCTTAGTCAAGAAACCAAACATCTACTAAGCAGAAGGAGGGACATGGCAGCACAAGAAAAACACAATACACCAGAATATAGAGAACTATGCAAATCAGCAAGAAAGAAGATGAAAACCGACATTCGCAATTTTAATACAGAGCACGTCAGAAGAGAAATAGAAAATAACAGGAGTGTAAAAAAGGCAAAAAGAAGCTTAGTCATAGGGAAAAATCAAATCATTCAAATGAAGGAAGAAGATGGTACCATCATCAATGACAGAGATAGAATAATCAAAAGAGCAGTTAGTTTTACCCATACTGCAGTTACTGTCCGTTTTCCTATACACAATACACAGTGCTCTTTCCCATTGACGCGTGACCTTTACAAATAGCCCTACGTTAACAGTATAGGGATATGACTAGTTAACGTCGCTGTGTGAAAAATAACCGGCCAATATTAAAAGTACTCTTCTAAAGTTCTAGAAAATATAGTTTTTAACATGTCCTAAATTTTAGCTAATTTAGATGTTTGGAAATATTCGTACTTTGGTGTTTTAGTTAATGTTATAGGTAATAGTACATTGCCTAGTTAACGTCGCTGTGTGAAAAATAACCGGCCAATATTAAAAGTACTCTTCTAAAATTCTAGACAATATAGTTTTGTAACATGTCCTAAATTTTTAGCAAATTTAGATGTTTGGAAATACTCGTACTTTGGTGTTTTAGGAAGGATATGTAAACGACAGATAACACCAAAAATATGAAGAAATTATTTCTAAACCGTGTTAAGTCAAAAATCATTATGTTGCTCATTTTCAAGAATGCTGGTTTACAAAAAGCACGACATTGTCTGATTTCGTGAACAAAGCCACACATAACATTGTTTCCTTTCGTTTCCTTTATAATCGGTTACCCAACTGAAGCTATGGATATGAGCTTTATTGCGATATCGCACATGAAAACAGTCACTTGTGCACAACCAGAGAAGATCCGATTTAATCAGTTGAGCTGTTTCAATGAGTGTTATCTTCGTTTAATAGCTTTTAATGGGGTTAAGTCCTGCAAAGGTCGAAATGAATTCTACTGTAGACATGACTGCATCATGCAAGACTTATATGACAGCAAAACCCCAGTACCTGATGTAAATCTGGTCCCAGAACATGAAGAGGAAGATATCCTTGATGTGGGAGCAGATGAGGTGGAAGCAGCTTTGAAGTCAATGAATAATGGAAAATCTCCAGGGCCAGATGATATCGTGGCAGAAATGCTAAAGCGTGGAGGAGACACAGTAATCCAAGCATTGGCAAAACTCTTTACGAAATGTCTAAGAACCAACACCATACCATCAAGTTGGAAGAGTGCTAATCCTGCACAAAAAAAGGCGATACAAAAGATCTTAAAAACTACCGGCCAATTAGCCTTCTCTCGCACACATATTAGAGTCACGCGGTAGCCGTGACCAGCAAGTTTTTAAAAAAAGACTGATAAAGAAGACTAATAACAGATGCTCCCGCGAGACTATATTTACAGCTAACATTAAAACACTTGACTTCTATTGTTCGATGTTATTTTTCGCTGGGTACAAAATGTATCTAAAACCATGCTAAATATTATTTACAGTCCCAGGTGTAATATCGTGACAACTCATTAATTCCAAAAGGGCCACCAATCCTACAGTCAATCATTGTTCATAATAAACAAATATTTTTGCTTCCATTTCACGCGGTATTTCATAGCGAAAGTTAGTTGCAAATCATACTGATCCAGAATTTTTGGACACTGCTACAGGTCTACCTGGTTATCACCTTCACACTACTTTTTCAGATTCACTTCCAATTATACCCTAGCAATTTCTGAAATACCGTACATACAAATTCCGAACCCCATTCGCCAAAAAAATCAAGTTTTTCACAATTCTTTTGTTCTTTTCGGACGACACATCAATTCATATAATAAATATTGTAAATCGACACGCTATTTCACAGCCGAGTCCCGTGGTGTAATGGTTAAGGCATTGAACTCCTAATCCGGGGACTCGAGTTCGAAATCCGATGACCAACTTATTTTTTCAATATTTTATTAAACAATAATTTTATTGTCATTAATCAAGGATAACACAATTTTAATCATCCAGTGCTATTATGATATATTTTTTTTTTAAATCAAAGCAAGATGTTTGATTCTCAATGATATCATTTATTGAATTAAGGGCCTATTTAAAAACAACATATGTATAGTGCAGCCGCTTTTTATTAATTTCTTTATTTATTTAAATCTGAATAACACAAGAAACTAGATCAAGTTACCAATATTTTTCTCATTTTTAGTTCTGTCCTACCACGGGGCGATTCGCATGATAATAGGACAATAAAACATGTGATATGTATGAATGGTTGTTGAATCGATCTAGAGACAATTGTTATACCGTTCCGGTTGGTTTATTGCATACACTCTATAGGTGTGAAAAATTATTGTTCCACTAGTATGGAAGGCCAGCAGGGCCACCAATCCTACAGTCAATCATTGTTCATAATAAACAAATATTTTTGCTTCCATTTCACGCGGTATTTCATAGCGAAAGTTAGTTGCAAATCATACTGATCCAGAATTTTTGGACACTGCTACAGGTCTACCTGGTTATCACCTTCACACTACTTTTTCAGATTCACTTCCAATTATACCCTAGCAATTTCTGAAATACCGTACATACAAATTCCGAACCCCATTCGCCAAAAAATCAAGTTTTTCACAATTCTTTTGTTCTTTTCGGACGACACATCAATTCATATAATAAATATTGTAAATCGACACGCTATTTCACAGCCGAGTCCCGTGGTGTAATGGTTAAGGCATTGAACTCCTAATCCGGGGACTCGAGTTCGAAATCCGATGACCAACTTATTTTTTCAATATTTTATTAAACAATAATTTTATTGTCATTAATCAAGGATAACACAATTTTAATCATCCAGTGCTATTATGATATTTTTTTTTAAAATCAAAGCAAGATGTTTGATTCTCAATGATATCATTTATTGAATTAAGGGCCTATTTAAAAACAACATATGTATAGTGCAGCCGCTTTTTATTAATTTCTTTATTTATTTAAATCTGAATAACACAAGAAACTAGATCAAGTTACCAATATTTTTCTCATTTTTAGTTCTGTCCTACCACGGGGCGATTCGCATGATAATAGGACAATAAAACATGTGATATGTATGAATGGTTGTTGAATCGATCTAGAGACAATTGTTATACCGTTCCGGTTGGTTTATTGCATACACTCTATAGGTGTGAAAAATTATTGTTCCACTAGTATGGAAGGCCAGCAGGGACAAAAACGTATCCAAAAAGATACAACCAAATATGGAAGGCCATTAAAGTCATAATTACGTAAAGACAAATTAGCAAAGCGGCAAAAATACCCAAATGCCTATTAAAAGGAGGAACTGTCTCTACCACAGACACACGGAACCCCCGATAGAGAGCAGGGCTTGAAGAATGAGGGAAATTAAAACCACAAACCGCGAAAGACCGCCAACAACCGCCGCTTAATAGGGATGTCAAATTAGATTGCCCTACATGGTTACAACAAACCGCGAATTTTGGATATCCACCTAAATTGCCCCGCGGCTACAAAGAAGTATGGTTATCCAACAAGCTTAAGCTATAAATTACCCACTCCCCTAGAGATCAGGGCTTGAAGAATGAGGGAAATTAAAAACCACAAATCGCGAAAGACCGCCAACAACCGCCGCTCAATAGGCATGTCAAACTAGATTACCGCAGGGCTGCAAAGAACCACAAACCGCGAAATATGGATATCCAACCAGTTTAAAAGACAAATTAGCCACCGATAAAGGCCAGGGCCTGAAAAATTAGCGAAATTTGGATATCCAACAAATTAAAACCACAAACTGCGAAAGACCACCAACAACCGCCGCTCAATAGAGACATCCAGCTAGATTGCCCCGTAGGGCTTCAAAAAACACACACCGCGAACAAGCTTAAACTATAAACTAACCCCTGATAGAGGGTAGGGCATGAAGAATGAGGGAAATCAAAACCACAAACCGCGAAAGACCGCCAACAACCGCCGCTTAATAGGAAATTCAACTAGCTCTATAAATCTAAATAGCTATCAACCGCGAAATTTGGATATCCAACTAGATTGCCCCGCAGGGCTACAAAGAACCACACACCGCGAAGTATAGTTATCCAACAAGCTTAAACTATAAATTAACCCCCGATAGAGGGTAGAGCATGAAGAATGAGGGAAAATAAAACTACAAACCGCGAAAGACCGCCAACAGCCGCCGCTTAATAGGGAAATCCAACTAGATTGCCCCGCAGGGCTACAAAGAACTATCAACCGCGAAATTTGGATATCGAACTAGATTGCCCCGCAGGCCTACAGAAACCACAGTCATGGTTGGCATGAAGAATGAGGGAAATTAAAACTACAAACCGCGAAAGACCGCCAACAACCGCCGCTTAATAGGGAAATCCAAGACCTATCAACCGCGAAATTTGGATATCCAACTAGATTGCCCCGCAGGGCTACAAAAACCACAATCACTAAAACATAATTATCTTGCTAAGTCGTGGCACTTTCGTAGTATAAGCCTTGCTACATATACACGCATTTCTCAGCTTCAATTTTGAAGTAAATCGGACTGACTCTGTGTCTCGCTGGCATCGTCAACATTGGGTATGTGTTGTTCATATTTACATTTTCTTAGTTGCCTTGAATAATTGAAGTATATTAAAATGTATATGTATCCCTATTAACATTACAGTCACGCGGTAGCTGTGACCAGCAAGTTTTAAAAATAAACGGCTGATAAAGTTTTATTAATTATTTATTGCCATAAATCAAGGATAACATATTTTCAAACATCTATGTTTCGTTTTATTCGTTTTATGGAGTACTTCGTAACCCGATGACTTTCAAAACTTAGAGCTGCTTGGCTACATTCATAAAAAGAAATAAAATCCACCAAAAAACGTTGACAACGTAAAGAAAGCAGCAAGTTTAAAAGCCCCACCTCGGCTCACTTTTTGAAACTTGGTCCCATTTTGAATATCAACAGCAAATCGGTGTTTTTAACGTTTAAACAATAGCATCATTGCCATTAACATGCCTACTTGTTATTCGTTTAATTCAATCATTGATCATGAACTTAATAATTATTATAAAACAAAACATTGGCCAAGAACAACATGATAACCTTTCTGGCTAACAACTTAATATCGCATCGGCACATTAAAGATACATAACACTTCTGGAAATGTTTTAAGTTGATAATTATGACAAAGTTTAAATTAGTATCTTTTACAAATGGGACCAAGTTTCAAAAAGTGAGCCGAGGTGGGGGCTTTTTAAACTTGCTGCTTTCTTTACGTTGTCAACGTTTTTTTGGTGGATAAACTCTTTACCACTCAACCGGACGAAAATCAACCTGCAGAACAAGCTGGATTCAGGAGCAATTTCTTCACAATTGACCACTTACAGGCAGTGAATCAACTTGTTGAAAATCTAGGGAATACCAGCTGCCCTTATGCCTTGCTTTTGTGGATTATGAAAAAGCTTTTGATTCGGTGGAAACAAATGCAGTCATCCAAGCACTCAAAAACCAAGGCATAAACAAAATCTACATAAAGACCATACAGGAAATATATACCAATGCCACAGCTACACTAACACTTCATAAGGACAGTGAACCAATTTTCATCAGAAGGGGAGTTCGTCATGGAGATACCATGTCACCCAAGTTGTTTGTGGCAACCCTAGAAGAAATCTTCAAAAGATTGAACTGGGTTGATAAAGGCATCAATGTAAATGGAAAGAAATTAAACCATCTAATGTTTGCAGATGACATTGTAATCATATCTGGAGACGCAGCCGAGTTGGAGGAAATGTTAACTGATTTGAGCAATGAGAGTAGGAAAGTGGGGCTAAAAATGAACATGTCAAAAACAAAGGTCATGTTCAACATGTATGCAGATAATAAGGAAATCAAAATTGAAAATGAAACACTGGAACATGTATCCAAAATACACTTACCTAGGACAAGAGATTTGGCCAGATGGGAATCAGCCGCAGGAAATAAAGAGAAAAACGCAAGCAGGATGGACAGCTTTCAGCAGACACAAAGATATACTAACAGACAAACACATGCCAAATTGTCTGAAAAGGAAACTTTTCAATCAATGCATCTTACCTGCCATAACATATGGAAGTGAAACTTGGACATTAAACAAAGATATGGAAAGGAAACTTCAGACTACACAACGAAGTCTGGAAATGATGATGCTGGGGTATACAAGGAGAGACCGGAAAAAGAACAGACAGCTGGATTAGGGAACAAACAAGAGTAAAGGATGTGTTAACAACAGTAAAAAGAATTAAATGGAGGTGGGCTGGACATCTGAGTAGGATAACAGATGAAAGATGGAGTCAGCTCACAACAGAGTGGCAACCGTTATATGGAGTAAGGAAAAGAGGAAGACCTCGAGCTAGATGGAGAGATGAGCTGGTCAGCTACCTGGGAACAACAGCCTGGACAGGAATTGCAGGAGACAGGAGAAATTGGCAGAATTTGGGAGAGGCTTTTACCATGTTTACCCAGCAGTGGGATGATATGGGCTGATGATGATGATGATGATGATGACCCATGCTTGGTATTAACAGCGCACTGAATGGTCTATTGTTCTATTGTGTCCGA
This sequence comes from Amphiura filiformis, assembly GCF_039555335.1. Lineage (NCBI taxonomy): Eukaryota > Metazoa > Echinodermata > Ophiuroidea > Amphilepidida > Amphiuridae > Amphiura > Amphiura filiformis. The sequence continues at coordinate 7,218,299 of NC_092635.1, forward strand.
TTCGAGCGCTGACATATTGGAAAATGTTGCCAATCAATATTCATGAGGGTGTACATTCAACGTCCAATTTTCGAAATTGGGTGACTTGTGCTTGGCAGGTGTAAAATACATCTGACTGGGCGTTTTAAATACATAACGCATAAAGGCATTGACATCATCGAATGGCTGCCTATATAGTGCTGTTTGTGTTGGGCCTTTTGGGGGGGGCTGTGTTTAGTTTCTATAATAATTATTATAAGGCCTTCATTTATTTGTTATTCCTTTCTTTTCCTTTCTCTGTACTTATTCTTTCCTTGCTAAAGTATCACTCCCTCTTCTTATCTCCCTTCCCTTCTCCATCCCCTCATACTTTTTGTCCTTCTTTCTCTCTTCCTCCAGACCCCTCTCATTCTTCATGTCCCCTCCTCCACCTCTTCCTCCCTCATCCCTCCCAAGACCTCTCACAAAAGAGCTGCCCCCTTCAGTACGCCACTGTTTATGACATTCTCCTTCTTAAAATAAAATAAAATAAAATGTCAATTTGTGAAACAACTTTAATATAGGCCTATACCGGTATACTTATTATATGTTACATGTAGGCCTATATGTAGCTATTACCATTATACAGTAATAGACATGCAGACATGGCAGCCTTGATATGTAATCATTCAGCAAGCGCATTCAATTTATTTAAATGAAGCACCTACAGTCAGTGGGGTGACAACGAACTGCATCAGCGGCTAATGTGTGCCTTTTGAGCTTACGGCTACTCAATTACACCCTTGAGTGGTATAACAACAAAAGGTACTTTTCGTTATAGTAAGCGCTTTCACACGACTTTCGTTTGATCACTTATTGACAGTAGTCTGCTAGGTAAAGCGTTAATACACTGTCTGGTCAGCTTACCGATTTAATGGTGGAAGCCCTTTGTCCCAAACAAAAGGTACCTTTCGATGAATAGCTTCTCAGATTTCAAATCGGCACAAGTGTACAATGCGTTACATAATCTATTGCCTCTCCATACTTAATATCTCCATGGGTATTAATATTAAGAAATACACTGCAGATTGGCTATAAACTGCCATCCTACTCGCCTTACATGCACAACTGTAAATCTCGGGAACACCTGATACCAAGAATGATGGCCAGTGTGTGATTTCATTGCTATAGTATTGACAAGAGGAGAAGTTGGCCAAACATTACGTCAAAAGAAAATATCATATTTTCATTAAAATGTAACCAATTTAAATGTTTGGTGTCAGTCTGAATTAAAATTAAGTCATTCACCAGATTTCGTTAATTGCTGCAAAATGCATAATAAAAATATATCCAGCACATTTCATATCTGCCTATACTTCTAGTATAGTACTAATCATTTATGTCCACAAAACCGCTCTCCGACTCAAATAACAAGCTAACCAATTTTGGTAAGTAAAATTGATTTTCGGCTAAAGATTCTATGAACATGCGATTTTCACCGAATTTTCTCCCAAATTTAATGGGAAATGACTATTTCAACCTAACTAACAAGTAAAAAGTCAGTAGTTCTTGGAACAATTTTACAAGAGCAAAATGAAAATCATGGATTTTACTGTAGAAACCAATGGTAGGCTTCACCAACCCGGACACCAACCCCGGTCATTTGTGATGGCCTATCCTAACCCCGGGCAGTTGCGTAGCCAGGATTTTGATGGAACCGGAGGGGCACAACTTGTAAATGTACCGACGGAAATATTTTTTGCCGACGGAAGTTGTGATTTGTTGACCCAATTTTTTTGCATGGTTTGAAAAAGTGAAGAGAAAAAAAAAATAAAAAAGAAGGATATTAGGCGGTATCAACAGCAAAAAAACTTTTATGTATAATTCACAATTTTGCATCGTTTTTGTATAATTCTCCCCTTTTTTCTGTCACCCTGGGTAAAAAATTTGTCAACCCAATTTTTTTTCATCAACCCCTTCCGTCTACCGACGGCCCCTGCCCCCCCCAACTGGCTACGCCACTGACCCCGGGTAAGGTGCTGCGTAAAAATGTTATCACTACAATGAGCGCAAAGAATGGATCTACGATTAGCTTGGGTCGTTTGGGCATAAACACGCGTTTTTTATGACGGATAAAAATTTTAAAAATCTTACACTCTAATTTCACACTATTCAATTTTTTTTGATTAGAATCCCTATTCATTTATTTTTGATCCCGTAACTATTCGTTTTGATGAGATATATTATTCATATTTATTAGGTATATTATCACTTTGAACCGACAATCTAATCCGACAATCTAAAAATTCCGTTTTATTTTAACAAGTAACTTTTCAAATTGACAAGGTGTCGAACTCATTATTTGATAAGATTACCCATTTCATTTTGAAATAATTCTGTTAAGTCCCCCTCTGACAAAACAAACTAATCAAATTTCATTTTTAAGTAGTTTTTAATAAGAACCTATTCAATGTTTAACAAGAACCTATTAATTTTTCTTTTAAATGACAAGGAAATCTTATCAAATTTGATGAGTTCCCTGTCATTTTGATTAGAATATCAGATTCATTTTGGAGAGAAATCTGTTTATTTTGAAGAGAAATCTATTCATTTTGAAGAGAAATCTATCATATCCCTATCTGAATAGTTTCCCTTATCAAATTTGGAAAGTTTCTATTCAAAGATGATAAGATCGTTTTAAGAGTGTAGGGGGAAACCCCTTCCTTCGTAGTTCCAGGGTTAAAACCTAAATGCAAATAACTGAATTATTTTTCAGATTAAGTATCATTATGCCTCAAATCACTTATGTTCACTGCAAAAACAGTGTTTAGAAATCGTCTAGCACTTAATGTTTAGATCCTTATGATTCATATGATTATATGTTTAGATATTCACGAGCTAAACAATAAAGTGTTTAAATGCTAGACATTTAACTTTCTAAACACCAATCTGTCCTCGATTTGTGTAGCATATTCAGCATGTACGCTATCCCTAGCCCCTGCGTTGAGGCTTCCCTAGCGTGCAGTATGCACGCTATCCCTGCGTCGGAGGCTTTCCTTAGCGTGCAATATGCACGCTATCCCTGCGATGAGGCTTCCCTTAGCGTGCAGTATGCACGCTATCATTGCGTTGAGGCTTTCCTTAGAGTATCCAGCATACTGTGAATGGTCCTTGGCATAAGTGCTTCAACAACTGACGTTGGTAGATTGCCACCTAGGCATGTGTGTCCTATGTACGTCATGTGCGTTGTGTAAGGACCCCTGGTGCAACAAATAAAAAAACAAACACAAAAAGTTTGTTGGTCTTAGATATCGTCAGAGAGGAAATTGAGATAAATGTCATCCTTTTTTAAATAAATACCGGAATTTGAAGATCTTAAAAGGGTATTTCGTGATCCACAGCATCATCCCAAACTTTTCTCAAAAAAGTTGAGATTTTTATGTCACTGGAAACCTCTGGCTGCATAATGTTTATGTACAAAACATTTCTTTAGTGCAGATTAATTCGTTCAGCAAAAATATCGTGAAATTTGAATTACGTTTTTGTACACCAGAACAAAATTACAACACATTGTCTATGGAGCAAAATCGGAATCACCTGAAATTTTGGGAATAAGCTTCTTTCGGATATCTGCAGAAAAATGTCATAAAAATAGGATACTAAGATCACGAAATACTCCTGGAAATATTTTCGAGGTGGAGTCTGCCCACATCTCGCTCTGGTTACGACCACCTCACTCTGGTTACGCCCTAGGCCTAAGCTATACTCATGATACTAGTCAATATCAAGATTTTTTTGTTTTTAAGTCGTTCCTTACGTTTTACGATATAGCGTTCCACCAGGGTAGTTTGTACCTCGAACCAATTTGTCTTGAATAGGGCAGTCGTTATGCTCTATGCTCTTAGACACTGTCATTGCTGTTTGACCATCGTCCTCAAACCTCAACATCATAAGATCTATGAGCTCGCGGGCAGCAACCAGTCCCATTGCGGCGCTTGGTGTGACCGTCCGGACAATGTAAACTTCCTGCAGGATGAGTGTATAAACTTTTGTAATTGATACAACGTTGAAAGGGGTGGAGTCAATCTTTCTTTACTCTGACCCAATATAAATGTTGTAATCCTAATCCCAATCCAAACAGTATAACCCTATATCATAACCAATTTCTTTCTAATATTAGTGTCTCTGCAAGACAATTTTATATCAAATAATTGAGTGTTCCCCACAAGCAGACAATGAAGACCAGACAACGTACCACCTTTAACACGATTTTGTAAGGGTCTCTTTACGGTCACACAGCGTCTATCAATCACAGGCAAGTCGGCATAAGATATACTGATTTTGCAAAAGCTTTTGACAGTTTTAAGTTTATCGCTTCACAAACTGTAGTAATTTGGGCATATCAGATCTCCTTGTTGCGTGGGGCATATTCGACAGGAAGGAAACACCGCGGGAGAAAACACAGGACCGGGAACACAGTGTGGTCATAATAGGGTTAACTATGACTGGCTCCGAGTCGTATCAGGGGTACCTCAAGGATCAATCTTGGGACTTTTACATTTTCTTGTATATACATTAATGATTTGCCCAAAAGTCTACTTAAGCTTTGTTTGCAGATTGTTCAAAATGTTGAATAAGAACATCACCAAGGCCTCTACAATTCATTTCCACTCATCATATTAACTCATTAACTCGCAATGAATTCCTTTGTGAGGCTTTCTGGTTCTAAATCTTCGATATAACATTTAGCACTGTATACTAAATTTAGTTAACTAGTACATGGTATAAGAAAAAAATAAAATAACAGAATCATAGAATCAATAATATGTGAGAGTGAAGGAATCAAAGAAAAGGCAAATGGGAAGTTTGAAATTCTGCGATCCCTTGTTTGGTTAATTCATCATTGGACATGGCAGCAGATTGCCAGTTAATAATATTACCAACAAGCTGTTATATCCTGATAACCTATAATGAAAAGTTAATAGAAATACAGTATTAAACAATAGGAATATAGGACTTTATCATTGCTCCAGATGCAGACCAATTAGCTAGCATGCCTTGATTGTTGGCCATGATTTTCCTTTCCCATCCCGTGGCTTGCTTGCTCAAACCACTCATTGAACTTTAATGTGTCGTTTGATTATTTTGAATTTTGATATAATTGATGTGCAATATGTATTTACATAATTCGCCCGCTTCATTCCATAGTGGCGTAACAACTTTTCGAGATATTATATAACTCTCACAAGAAGTAAAGACATAATTATACTGGCAAATTGAAACAATAAGTAGTACGAACTTGTAGCACGAGCAGTATGGAAAACACGTGATAGTAGCGTATAAGGTGACTATTCGCTTTTGAGTTCTGCACCACGAAATGATCGCAACACAAAGTCTATGGCATGTACAGTACTACCAATTCCAAAAGGTGCGTGATCCAGTTACCAAGGAGTAATGTAACCACGAATTGAAGGAAGCGAGGTGATATGCCAGTGTAACGTGTAATGTTTTTCATTTTGCCTATATTTCTTTGTTTACTATTAGAAAAGTATAGCGTGCGTAAGGTTGATACGCCACTATGAAAAACACAACATTTCACTTTGTAACCATACAAATTTAATTAATTAATTAATTGCTAATTAATAAGCTAATTTTGGTTGCTGAGATTTAGCAAAATTTAAAAATATTTGTGCCAGTTTTCAAAAATATGACCAAAAATCACCTTACGCCACCATGGAATGAAGCCGACGAATTAAAAGTGTAACAATTGTAGAATTGTTTCAGACGCGACCGTTTGGGTCACATTTAGTTTTGATTTTCACAGTTAACTAAATACCTCATCGATTTCTTCAACACATTCTAGAGACGTTACGTGCGTATCCCATTCCTCTCTATGTCCTTTAGGATTTGGAGCCCATATTTTAGCCACCTTGTCGAAAGGCGCATCTATGTCAACTTCTCCTTTAAATCTATAATTATAATGATAATAAAATATTCTTTTAACACTTTGTTATATTTTACTGTTATTATTACGATTCTTCTCCTCATTCTTCCTTTTCTTCTTTTCTGCTTACATCTTTTGCTTCCTCTTCTTCTTCTTCCTTTGCACACACACTTTAAGAAAAAGAGAGACCAAGCTCGTTTCTTTAATACTTACACGTGTCCATCAAAAAAGGTTGAGAGTTTTCTGGTTATAACAATCTGCTTCTGTTAAATTAAAAGAAATAGAAAAGAGATAGAGATTTGAAGATTGCAGATGGCAACGCATCACGTAACAGGTGGTACGCGATTGACATGCAATCTTCGAGAACGTGGGGATTGGTAACTACAGAGCAGCCCAACAGAAAATTAACCAACAAAATGCAAGATCATGTCTGACGATCCAAGAGATATCATGCTGCACCAAATGCCCATTGGCCATTGTTGACAAAGTAAATAACTTCGTCTTTCTGGGAAGTAGTGTGCACTCATCAGTAGAAGAGGATATTAAACGTCGCACAAAGTTGGCAGTCTGGGCATTTGGTAGATTGAAAAATACCATCTGGTCAAACCATGACATCACCAGATCGCTGCAAGTATAAGGATCTACTAGTCGCTCATCCTCCCTATTGCCACCTATGGGTCAGAATCCTAGGCGTTACATGAATCGGATCGACACAGACTGGATGTTTTTGAAATGCGATGCCTTAGGACAATGCTTGGTGTTTCCGTACTTGACAAAATATGCAATTAACAATTCCATCAGACAGAATCTCAACATCACTAGACCCATCAACGATGTTATTTGCCATGCAGAGACGTTTGAAATGGGCTGGGCATATCCTCAGGATGCCTCAACATCGGCTACCCCACCAAGCCTACATTAACAACTTCGGCAAGAAAAAAAGACCACCAGGTCGTCCACCAACCACCTGGGATTGGAATGACACCACAAGAAGCAAAGACACAAGCAGCAGACAGAACTGAAATGGAGGGGGCTTTACTCGGCAGAGGGCAAATGGACACAACGTCCTATGCAATTAAGTCAAGTCAAGTCAAGTCAAGTCAAGTCAAGATGACAACGTAGCTGCAGGTACCTAATACCTAACCCTATTACTCTAACCAAAACTTTCTGAATTTTTTCCTGGACTAGCAAACTTTTTTTCGGACCAGCGAGCCTTATTTTCAGAATTACGAACCGTAGGGCTATAATATACTTACCAATCCCTATTTGACTGATTGTAACCGGTAGTAAGCCTACCTTTATACCAAAACTTTTGACCACAAGTTCCGGTTTAACCGTTTAGCCTACCTTTATACCCAAAACTTTTGACCACAATTTCTGCTAATACAAACCTTACCTCATTTTGACATTTCTCCCATCCCTCCTCATCATTGATAATATCCAATAATTTGATTCGACAATCTTCCAGAATTTGTTTGTAGCTAGCCATTATTACCCGTCAGTCAGTCACATCCAGACAGTTAAGACAATATATTATATCTTATATAATTATCACTACAAATATCTGTCTGTCAATATCTAAAGGTAAATAACATCATCATGGTCTATTGTTTTAAATGTGCGTGACAAGGACATTCGACCTTTATAGAAAGGTAAACTATCCTGATAACACAGACTGTGTCTTGTTGCATTGATTACAGGTTAAGTTTATCAGCTTTTATCTATTATTTCCTTGGTTTCATTTCATATTTATCATAGGCATGGCGCCCTACTATAACCAAGCTTCATTTTGTTACTCACTTGGCACTCTTTTCAATGGCGATGGTTCTCTGAATCGCCGATTCAGATTTGCGCTACCTTGCTGGTAATAATATCGCCATATACTCTATTGTGCTGATAGTGTGGTCAAATTAGGCCACAACCGTTGACAAAACCAAATTAATGTAAGTTTCCAAGTTATCCAGAAGCTTCCAGAATTGCCAAAAGCTATAATTTTTGCCAGCTTGACGTGTGGGGTGATTTTTCCACGTTCGATACTCCATGCGTCCATGGTTTGTTAAAGTGTCAGCGCCACCGCTCTGAATAATCATAGAAAAATGAAAAATACTTCTTGGCGGCGCAATTATATCAGCGATCTCTGCAACAACCCAAAGGAGGTTATCCGTGTTCTCTAAGCTACATATCCTATCAGCGATTGCTAGATCATGTTTAGGAATTCCAAAAAGTGTCTGCATATGTAACCGAAAGTCATGTAGGTAACTCCAAGGTCGTGTATTGAATTTGTTTCTGGACTGGATCTGGATTGGTAATCGGCACGGCCTCCTCTGCAGAAATCAACGTTTTCTAGAACAAACTTTTATTCATCTTCAGTAAAAGCATGAATAACATAACACCGTCGGATTATAAAAAGATAATGTGGAGTTGTGGACTAAATTTAATGAGATACACAAACAAAAAGAGCGCCTGTGATCAAACTTGGAATGAACTGCATTGATGCGCGCATTATGTAATCGTTAATTTCTTCGTAACCAGTCAACCGAATCAAATAACATTTTCGTACGTGATGCACAATAAAAAATTTTGATTCTGATGTCTACTTCTCGAATTACGTGCAATTTTATTCACTCGGTAATTTTTTCTGGGACACCCTGTACACAATATTTGAAAAATACCCCTTCAAACAACAAGATAAGGGTCCTATTATAACAGTATAACCTTCGACCCTCGTTAGAAGCAAAACATTTTGCGCCAAATTCGATACCCCCGGCTTGTCAAAAATTGCACCCAACCCACCCCAAAATTTACCACAGGGCTCAAAATTATTGCACAACCTCTAATTGTTGTGACGAGTAAATCGACGTTTCTACAGAGAGGTTGCGATTTCCAAACGTACGTATCGTACTCCCGTAAATCTATTCAAAATCGCTTCACAGGAGAGTGATTTTGAATAGATCCCGTCACAGGAGAGTGATTTTGAATAAAACTATGGGTACGTTTGGAAATCGCAACCTCTCTAACTATGGGACTGTATTATCCGTGTGTACATCCCGGGTGTACAATGTACATAAGGCCCCGTATCCATAGGCTGTTTCCTTGTGGCGTGTGCCCTTGTTCCGTGTTCACTTGTTCCCATGTGACCTGCCACACAGACAACGAACCTTTGTTTTGCTTAGTGGCCGTATCCATAGTTTGTCGGTGTGGCAGGTCACATGGGAACAAGTGAACACGGAACAAGGACACACGCCACAAGGGAACAGCCTATGGATACGGGGCCTAATATGTACTACTAGGCTACTTGTTAACTTCGAAACATTTTGAAAACATTGCCTCACAAAGTTATCATGGTTATAATAATACTATAAGTATTCCACAAGCCACATTATTATGTTTAAGCGTAGCTTTAATATGTTTAATGTCAATAGTCAATGACCGGCCGTTTAACAGACAAACTTCCGAAATAACGTAATTTATTTGCATCTTATGCCTCTTCTGTTTCTCCGTATAGTAGTTTGTTTGCGTGTAGTCGCGTGTAGTACTTGATAGTGATGCAATGTGTTGTTAATGACCATGATGATCGTCATCATATTCGGACATTGACACTAGTCCGAATAATCAGTCCCAGAACCAAATATTCATTTACTGGCATAATCGTGACACAAATGTACTATCGTATAGTCGAGTATTATTAATATGTATTTTTCTGCCTCCGCAGGAGGTAGTATGCTTTGAAATTTACACCTAAAATGCCGCACATTGCGCGGCATGTAGGCCGATTGTACAAATTTATATTCTGACAAGTACTCTAATTTCCGCTCAATATCGAGAGCCCAATGTATATCCCCCACCTCTTTGCGCCATACATAAATTCGCCTATCGCCATTTCCGAATGTTCAAAAAGGTAATCACGCTTCCTCAGCATGTGCAATAAATTAGCATTAAAATTAATCTTATTCTATAGGGATTCTAGAAACGCCTAGCACGTGGCGCCAATGGCGTGGGTCTATCAAGTTAATGAATTATGCATTAGAATATTTTCAAACTCATATGTTGTATAATTGAAGACGGAATTAAAAAAGACTAGCTTGCGTATGCCGTCCTGTAAACCAGACCAAAAATGCCATACTGCGCAGGTCAGCAACCAATCACGGCGCGCCTTTGTCATGACGTCAGACGCAAACTAGTCTTTTTTAATTCGGTCTTTAATTATAGGTTGTAGCCTCAGCGCTCATCAGCAGCCACACCACCTCAATGCCTTCGGTGTGATCAGCAGCTTTATCGTTGAAGACAAGTTGGAAAACCGTTATGCTGTGGCAATGGGAATACACCTCAAACAAGGTTTAATTTCATGATTACATGAAACCTGATTATTAATGCAAAAACTTTGGCTGGAGAAGTTGAAGCTGACGTTCATGGCGACACTTTGGATGTGATAATTTGACATCATGGATTGTTTTGTGCAAAATTGGAGGTATTTTTGTGGCACGGCGAGTCAGCAGACCGACTGGCATGCATGCTAGGCTCGACTAGGCCACAATCATGATCCGATGCATTTGAACTGCAATGTATGGTATGATACGCCTAGCCGCGCCTATGGCCGGCTTCATTGCTGCCCGGGCATTGCTGTTCAAATACATGTACTAAAGTATTGCAATTTTATTGCGTTGATATAATTCGGAATAATTCGTTTTAAAGTATTTGCTTCCCCAATTCCCATGCGTGGTTGTGTTTTATGTTCTACTGAGTACTGTTGCAATATTTTTGCATGCATACCCATGACCGTTTCAAGACTTTGACTGAGAAATTTGCTTTTTGTTTGTTAAGATAAAAATAAAAATAAAATGCAAGAATCATCTTTCCCACACAATACTTCTTACAAACAAGGTGTTGATATTGGCCCTTTCGATGCAAGACAAAGCACAAATGAAGGAAACAAAACAAAACAATAATGTTTTTTGATTTTTTATTCAATTACACATACAAAAGAGTAATGACCTATAAAAGACCCCCCTAAATATAATAATATTAATATTATTTTAGTCCTGAATACAAAATATAATAAACAAGCATTAAAAAAATCTGAAACGTTACAATCGTAATTTTCAGTCAAAAAATCCACGAGAAATGACTCTTGATACAACTTAGGCATATATATGCATTTAAAAAACAGAAACGGCTGCCTGCATCTGGAACTCTTCATATCTGAAAGTTTGAAGGTCTTATTTCATACATCAGAATTATCTGCAAGATTGCAAGATGGCTTTAGGTGACCGTGGCCCTATTGGCTAATGCACAAATTTAGATTTTCTTTCTTTTTAAATAATATGTTAAAGCTTATGCCCTGTAGATTACATTCGGTTCTTGAGATATGGCCTGTCAAAATGGTGCGAACCCAAAACAAAAAATTGGCAACAACTTTCTTTTTATTTTCTATATTTTGACAAGTCCAGTTGCCAGATGATTTTCTAATTACATGTATGAATTATGCAAAGTAAAGATTTCAGATACAATTAAAAGAGCTATAGTAGGCCTACTGAGGCATGGTACATGGGTAGAACACACACTGTAGACCTACTACAAAATTACGGTTGCGTTTTGGCAAATTTCAATTTGCATAATTAATTTGGGCCACTTATTAGAAAAGTTGATTAGGGCCCTAATTAATTATGCAAATGGAAATTTGCATGGAAAAAGGCATTCATGGGTTTTACATCTTATTTTGTAGCCGATCTGAACATTCTACTTTGTACAATTCTTGCATATATAATTAGAAAATAAGGCCTACCTGACATCATTGCATATCAAAAATAAAAGAACTTTGTTGCCAACTTCTTGGTTTCGCGCCATTTTGACAGGCCATATATTTTGGTAACCGAATATCCGATTAAAATAAAATTTTCAGTCTTGTAATCAGGCGAGAATGGACTCACATATTTCAATCAGACAAAAATCTATATCCAATAGCGTTATACCTTAAAGCTAGCATTATAAGTGTCTCCTTAACTAATAACAAAAGGTGCCCACTGGTATCTTGGAGGCATTGTCTTTTTTAAAGACATTTCTTGTTGTTCTTTGAATTGAATTGATTGATTGATTGATTTTATTTGGTTCCATATAGAACAGAGCATTATAAAAATACAAAATACAAAAATATATATTATTCCAAGTTAAAAATACATTACATGACACTAGACAAAATAACAAATAAAAAGATATATAACGTGAAGATAAAAATACACTTGGAACCAGGAAAACTCATAAAGCCAATGTTTCAGCACTTATTTCCAATGGGGTCCTTAAAGCCATATTATAACATTTGCTGAGGAGGACGCCTTCAATATTTTTCCAAATTCTGTTTTTACAAGATTATATTGTACTTTATTATCCCAACATACCCTGCAAAAATCAAGACCCTAGGTGCTGTAGATTTGTCAAAATGTTTGAATAAAACGCAGGAACCGTCGTTTTATTATTACGATAGAAATATTAGTCGAACGCATAAACGATCTACATAGCACAGTACGTACATGGCGTGCGGGACAGTGATCTACACAACAAAAGATTGTACCATAACACGACCGAAGGAGTGATACGTATTGGCGATATCGGTGCTGGTAGTAAATTCCAATTTTCTTTGCTTTGCCTTAGTTGTTCGGCTCAAAATTAAAAGGGGATATATCTGACAGTAAAAGCTAACATCTTATGGCAAAGAAATACTAATCTATTTTGTATGAAAATGTTATAATATGGCTTCAATAGAAAGATGTTGGCAGAAAAGGCAGAGCATAAACAAAAATTAGCCATCATGAGATGTTTCCTTTTTTCACCCTTGAATTGATTAAGATTGGGATGTTTTCGATATCATTTGGAAGCATGTTCCAATCCCTTATTGCACTGAAATAGAAAGTAGTGTCAGCTAGTAGTGTCATAGATATACCTTATTTTATACGCATAGATAAGGATAACCGACTGGCTAATTATTATATTAAATATTTTGAACTTAGAACTTTAAAAACTTTACGCCAAGTCGGATGGTCCGTATACATATTATTACCCATGGGGAGATAAACTACTGGGAACCACACATCACTCTTGATCATTCTAGCTACGCTTGCTGCTCGCTTCGATTCGCGAGTAGTCTTTGACAAAGACTATATGGTCCGTAGATTGATGAGTACAAAATTACAAAAAAAGAAAAGAATTACAGAAAAGTGCCCCTCCCCCTCGTACAAAAAATTAAAGAGAAAATCAGGAAGGCAAGGAAAGGAAAAGGGACAAGGTGTCCCTTTTCAAACAAAGATGATCAACCTGATGATGATCATACTCTAGCAAGGTATTTGGTTCAGTATTAGGCCCTACGTATAGGCTGCAGAGTGAATTATTGGAATTTCAGGATATAAAATAAACTCATTAATATTCGTAAATATGTAAATAACATGACATAAAACTATACAGCAGATGAATACTCTATCAACCTAGCAAGTTTGAAATTGATTGGTTATTGCGTTGAAGCTGCCGAAGAGATTATGCTTTTGATTCTTCCGCTCATGACAGTGACAAGCGAACAACCAACCGGATATCAAAGATCTCCGCCATACCATAAGCGAGAGAGAGATACGCACACTTCGATTGAACAATGGATTAAACAATGGATTTGGGTGGGGTTTTTTAACAATAAAACTTTTTCATCAGACTTAGAGCTGTAGTCAATGGGTTTCTTTCTGAATATTTTGATGTGGGTATGAGGATGCAGACAAGGTGACGGACTCAGTCCTTATTTATTCATTATATATGCTGTAGTGTTGCATGGGTAACATGTTTCGAAACAGTTAAAGGTGTTAAAATAAGGGATACCGAAACGATACATATTTCACATTAGCGTAGCCAGCAGGGGGGGGGGCAGGGGTGAAGTGCCCCTGACCACAAGTGAAAGAGAAAATCTGGAGGGCAAAGGAAAAGAGGCAATGAGCCCCTTTTCCACCAAAATCCACCCCGATCATGAGCCAAAATAGGTGTATAATACAAAGTTTTTACGCGCTGTGTGCGCATAATTATTGTCACAATAAAGCCCTTTTCATCCCGATCATGGGCAAAAGTAGTGTGAAATACAAATTTTTCCGCGCTACTCGCGCACATCGTTCCGATAAGGCTTTTTTTGGAAGCTTAAATTTGGAATCTTGTAGGATATAATACAATAATTAAAAGTTCGTACAAACTTTCTTGAATACGGCGGTTTGATCTAAGCAATCAAAAATTAATTTCAAAAAGCCTTTGGAAATGCTAAAGAATATCCTACTTTTTTTTAAAGATAGAGAGGGTTCGTAGTCATGGTAGTGAGTACATAAGGATTAAACTAACCGATGTTTCCAAAATTGGGAAAAACGTTTCTGACATAAATAAAAGCGAAACTTTCATCCGTTTGTTGTGCAATTGTCATGTGGTACATGTCCAATGTGTGTTTAGTATCTCGCAAGATTAGCACATTCTGGGATGATTATAGGAACAAGTGTTTCGAGGACAAAATAATGTAATTTCAATCTTATTAATAAATCGAAAAAAAAATGATATTTTGGATTTGTTCTTTCATGCAGATGTCAAAATTAAAATGAAAGAAAAGGATCATTCTATCAAATACAAGAAATAATTGAAAATCCCAGCCCATGTTCACTGTGAATTCAAATTGATTTAAACCAAGCTAATGTTTGAAGAGTAAGAAAGAAAAACAAGTCCAGGTAATCTAGGTGAGCGCCAGTTACATGAATTAGTTTCTTCAAAAATAACACAAATCAAGCGTTTTAAAATTGATTTTTTTAAATATAAATACAAGTTTATTCCCTTCAGTCATGTCAGATGCATGTTTAAACCTATGCTTAAACTCAATAACCTGCAAGACATGATACTTGGAGCAAAAAATCAAAGACTCTGGGATATTGTCCTACTTTTTCGTTGTAATTGCTTGTTGTCTTTCTGCTAAAGTAATCGATTACTTCAATGAGATAACATATTGATCATGTTGATATCCCTGAGGATGACCTACGTTCCCACCACATTCACCACATTCAATCACTTACTGGGCCACCACAGACCTGGAATTAAGCCCTATCGCATCACATTTTTTACCTCAAAATATGCATATTGCATCCCCACTTTAATGATCGGGTGCTTACTTGTGAAACAGCTCCCGGTTATAGGTTTTTCACCCATTTCTTCTGTCACGTTAAGCCCCGAATAATGGTGAAGCAACCCTACAAAAATATAAAAGAAACATCGTCACATTTACCACTTTTCGTGCCGACCAAATCATTTTCAATGTTAGACTTCCAGTTATATACTGTATACTTATAATGGCATCAGAAATCTGATTCTTACGCCATCTATGCCCAACAAAATCGCCAATACAAGCATTAAGATTTCGAGTTATAAACAACCTGAACAGTTTCTGAACCTTCAAACTGCACCTCATGAGAAGCAATTGCACCCAAACCTGTAAAAGTGATGTGCAATTTTGCGTGTCAAGAAAAATTCTTAAATGCAGAGCTGCACAAAGCAGCTGGAGTCACACACTATTCCATCGGATTTTGTGAAGCACCGGGCTGTACCAGCTACTGCCAGAGCATGAAGATGTTGATGCACGCATTCGGCGCTCCGTCAGATCACATGACCTTGGTTTAAAAGTTCCAGATCTTTGGTCAGCCTGAAGAGATACAGACAGCCTCAAGCGGCAGGTAAACCGCTATCTTGAAGCTCGTATTTTGGTGTTGACATAAAAAAGTTGATAATTACTGACAAGAGAAGTGATGGGAACAAGATGAACTATTTTCCACGCATTCAAGATCCTGCAGTTTACTAACACCCCAAGTTTACCTTTCATAATTGCTGAAACATTGAAAGCAAAAGCGTTTTCTGTGAGATAGCAGTTTTGCTCGAAATTATAAATGCAGCCTGGTCAGAAGGTATACATGTATAATACTCTTGAAGATGGCAGTAAATACCTCATCACACCAGAATTCAAAGAGGGTAACAAGTTAGACCCAGCCAACTAGAGAGCAAACACCCTAACTGTCCATCCCAGTGAAAGTGTTCTGAAGGATGATCTTGAGTAGAATACAAGAAACCATAGATATCAACCTGACGGAAGAACAATAGGGATTTCGAATGATGCCCGAGGTACCACAGATTGTTTTACGGAAAATCATTGAAAAGGCGAGGGAAAGACGCATACTGATCTACTATACATGCTATACTGGAATGTGGTTGATTTCAAAACAGCATTCTGATATCATCTGGCGAGAAGCAATATGGAAATGTGTACGATCGACCAGATTCTGGTAATCGTTGATCTCATCGAACCAAGACATACCAAGGTCACTCAAAGTGAGAATCTACAGAACCCTTATTCTCCCTGCCACCTACGGAGCTGAATCTTTGACATTGCGTAAATTAGACCAAAATAGGGATGAGATGTCTTCGGTTTATAGGATATAGAATAAAGAGCCCAGGCGCATGCTGAATGGAACAAAGTCCATTCTTAAAGAAGTATCCCAACGACGAACGAAATGGCCATGTTGTCCGGTTGCCCAACCACCGTCTTCCTCTCCAACCCTACCAAAACGACTTCACTGTCCCTATGCCGCCAGGTCGCCCACCTAACAGATGGAAAGACCGAGTACAACAAGACATATGGGATGTAACTACAGAATGCTGAACATCCGGCGCTAGATACACTGATCAATGTGTCGCTTCTTTAAAGCCATGTGAAGAATACCGTATGCTTTAACTGCGGCTACAAAGACTGGACCTTCTTCCGTTGGCAGCCCAAGGAAAAATACAGTGCTTCTCAGAACCAAGACTCGGAGACGGCCAATAAAGTTTTTGTCACCTTACCTTACGGAGAAGTAATACAGAGCGTTCATGACTGCGGGGGTATCGACCACCTTCAAATCACAAAATACGCGAACATGATGGTGAAGGAGTGCGCTAGCGCTAATAGCCCCAAAAGACAAGACAATAGTGAAGGGGTTAATAAAGCATCAGAGACGTGACATAAAATGCTTATGCACTCTGCTCTTGAACGATGGTGGCTGTTGTCAGATATGTCGCCGACTACTCCATCTGGTAGGCTATTCCAAACGTGAACTACAGTGTGGATGAAGGTCCTGCCGGTAGATATGGTTCTAGAAACTGGTGCTGTGAGAGCATGGCAAGGCATGGACAAGCTGGAACGGGTAGCTCTTCTGACCACAAATGGCTTGCTTTCGGATCTGGTGGGCACAAGCTAGTGTGCATTTTGTATAGGACCATATACGGTTGCTGTAGCCACTTGACGTTTTTGATAGAGAGATGTGATGTTCAGCATTGAGCTTGTTTCCTCTTTGCTCACACCTCTGGATAGAGTCTAATCATCCTAGCGTGGTGGCGCTGGCACTCATCCAAGACAGTGAGCTGGATCCTTGTACACGGTTGCTCTGCCTCTGGCATCAATTTTGTTTGCAACTCTCCACAGAGCGCCCAGCTTCTGTCCTGCTCTGGATAAGACATTAGAAATGTGCTTTGTCCAGGTCACCTTACGATCCACTGTGACTCCCAGGATCTCCAGCTCCTCCTTCTCAGCCTCTTTCTTGGTATTGTCATTGCCTTACATTGCCTTATATTGTCTCTGTTTAGGCTATCAGTAACAGCTCCAGTGTTGTCTCTAGATACAATCTCACAGAACAAGGTGGAATCATCAGCATAGAGGTAGAATTGGTTTTCATACTCATCACCCAGGTCATCAATATTGACCCTGGGGAACTGTTGCATTGATGGAGGGAATACTTGATGACTGACCAGATAAGACTATTTTGATGGACCGATCTGTCAGGTAGCTCCTAATCCAGGTTAGCAGTTTGCCATGAGTTTCGAGAAAATGCCATCATGCCAGACCTTGTCAAAATGCTCCTTTTTATGTCCAATGCAATCAGGCGCACTTCGTTGCTTCTGTCCAGGGAGTTGGAGGGTCAGTATTACAAGGATATCAGCTGTGCTGCACACCGACACCGCCTGGCTAATAATTATTTGGTGGAGCAGGGACACTAAAATGAATACACGGGATCGATAATCGTGAATTGCTATGCACGATTTTGATATCAGACGAAAATCTTCGAATACTGGGTTAGAAATTGATGAATATCTCCCGCAAATGAATTTTTCTCAAGAAACCAGATGTGGTCTCATACACCTGAAAATACGTGTTGAACAGATATGATAGTCGCTAGAATGCGCTTTGAAAATTGGCCGTGCGCTTTGAACTCAACATCTGACCATTTTATATTGCGTTGGTCCTGTAATACCCTGTATAGACTACAGCGTGTAGTACAGCTGCACTCACTGTAGGCAGTATAAAAGTCGGTGACTATTGACCTCAATGGGTATTCACGCACAACCAAGATCAATTACCCGGTATTGTGAGTAGCCTTAGTTATGTCCCTCAACTAATTATTAGTTCTAAAGAGCTTTAAAGGTTTGAACCAAATGGCTAATCGTGGGTGTGGATTCAACCTACCATGGCGATTCCTGCCATGAAGATATAGGGTCGATGACACTGTGTGCTGTGGTGTGGCCTAAATCCAAACTGTCTATCCGATAACAGTTGGTTCCAAGGAGGTACTCCTGAAGTTGGTTCTGTACAACAGCCTCCACGACCTTGCTGATGATGCAGAGCCACGGTTGTTTGATGTGATCATTTATTTATTTTTGTAACAAAACATTATTATAATGTTCAATTCTAGACCTGACTAATACCAAAAGCTATCACACTAATCAAATGTGTGTACACAATATATTTTGTAGAAATTTTTAACATATATTTTTGTTTCTATCCCAGGGGGGTCACTCCCATTATCATCCGCGATAATCAACTTTTGAAAAGCACCCTAAACAAGGATTTAACCCTTGACTAAAATGATACCCTAAACAGGTAACATGTGCCTGTTTTCACACCCTAAACAGGGATTTTATTCCTTTTTTATTCCTTTGCATCAAATTTCATACCCTTAATTTCATTTCCGCGTATTAGCAATTGCAATTTTGCTACACTATTTTCCAATTTTTCATGTTTTTGACACCCTAAACGCGTTACGCGCGTATCGTACCCTTTTTACTCGTTTTCATTATCGCGGATGGTGTACAGGCCACAATGGGATTGACCCCCGGGGTTTCTATATCAAATTATTCATCTTTTTCTGCTTTTTTGAGGTAATTTTAATTCTGTAAACTGTACATTTGTGTGCAAATTGAGGGCGCTATATATTGTGAATTTAAAGTAGTCAAATAAGATGAGTTATACCTTACATTTCATGATAAAATTGTTTTGAAAATTCCCTCGTAATTTGTTAGTCTGTTTGCTGATGTTCTAATACCATTTTACAAGTGTCTACCTCTTGTAAAGATGCAAACAAGATTTTAGATAAATAGCGCCACCATTGTTGAACTTTTCTTTAAAATTACTCAGTTTTACATGTCATCAAACAACCGTGGAGCAGTGATGAGAGATACATAGATGGATTAGACTCTTGTGAATATAGGGATGACAGATGCAGTATTCCATTGGCTTGGGAAAACTCCCTTGGATAAGCAAAGCTCAAACAGCAGACTGAGTGGTCTTGTAAGTTCTGCGCTGCACTCCTTCAGGACTCTTGCTGGGATTTCATCAGGACCAGTAGCTATATCTGGTTGCAGATTCTTGAGAAGCTTTCTAACATCTTTGACCTTGACGGCTATCTTTTCCATTGAGCACGTTGCTGAATGCTGAAATTCATGGGCAGATTCTTCTGCACTGGCAAGCTGACATTTAGCGGCAAAGGTCTGGTAAATTTTGTAGTGTAGATTTGACGCCCGTCCTTCAGCACTGGTAGGCCTATCAACTCTGCTGGACTTACCAGACATGGTGTTTATAACAGTGTTCCACCATTTCTTGCTGCTTAGGCTGCCATCTGAGAGCTTTTTTTCCTGAACTTTTCCTCCTAGCTACCTGCTCTGCATGATTGTGCTCCTTTCTAGCTTTTGTAAACTTATCATTGTTTTCCTTAGTGTTGTTCTTTTTTAGCTTCCTGAATAAGCGGCGCTTCTTAGTTACTGCTCGTTTGCAGTGGTCATCAAATCATACCTTGTCACCAGACTTTTTACAAACAAGCTTTGCTGGTATGAAATATGGTGATGGTGCTGCAAGCTTCCTCTGGATCATCATTTCGAAGTGCAAGAGGCCAGTCTGCAAATGCAAGGAACAGTGCCGCCAACAACATGAACAAGGGAGTTAACATGGTTTAAAGGGATGCGTTACTCCCGGTCCCGGGGTCCCAGGGGCCGTAAAAAAAGTAAAGAAAGCATACCTTAATGGGCTCACAAAAGCAAAGAAAAGAGACTTTGGGGCCCGTAAAAAAGGGAGCCCATGCGTTCAAGTTTTAACCCCGGGCCCGTAATGGCTCTCGGCAGCATTGGCAATGAAACCTCTCATTTCCCAGTAGTCAGTAGATACACAACTAAGCGGTGCGTTGCGGTGGGGGTGTGCACCATACACGACCTAAACAGAAAGCATCCTGAGATTCAGAACAGTTCGGGCATCCAGATGGCAGACGATATCTCTCGGTCAAGGATGGGGTGGTCAGGGCTTTAGGTTACACCCCTCACTAAGCCAACAAAATAACTTCCTTAGAAGTTACACATAATTGGAAATATGATGAAAATAGATTTAATAACGAATACTTCTGCATCGGATATTTGACGTCAAATAAACGTGATTTGGAAGTTTAGGCCTAAATTGCGTACTTATCGATTATTAGCATGTTATACATCAAAATGACCGGACGCGTGTGAGCTGCGTGTGGGAACTGAAGTACACTTAAATGTCATTGAAATTAATTAATGCGCTCCAAAATATATTTATTGATGACCGGAAGATGACCTAATTGACCTGATTCAAAGCTGGGAACCGTCTCCAAGTGAACTTAAGAAGACGTACCAGCATAAGGAACGCAGACCTAAATATGCCAAGTGACACTCCAACTGATCCTGTGACCAGTCATTGTCCTTAATGACATTGCACATCCCAGTTCCAGCAGTGCAAGCTCTGCTCAACTGACTCTAGCTCAAGGGTCTGCTGCTTAATATAGGGGCATTGACTTGGCACGCTGGTTTACGCCACTTATACCAGCTTTTCCTAGCCTGAAAGTAGGATGGAGTGTACAATCTCTGATGATGGTTTAACTAAATCTACCTCTGAGTGAAGCGGGACGGTTGGGCCCCCTAAAACCGGTTTAACCCACCAGAGTATGGTCCTAAGTTCAGAGACCTGAGAGAATTGTTTGATGCCTATCCAAGACAAGGAGATATGCCGCTCAAGCAATACTTCGCAAGACACCTTCAAAGAGGCATTATAATGGAGTGCTCATCTGTATAAGGGTGAAATAAGGCTCCAAAGGTGACTGCGCTTAATTATTTCTCGATGGTCAAGCTGGCTATGCTAGAGCAGGAGACATCCGTCGATATTCCCTAAAGCATGGAGTTAGCAAACTTATTTATTCTGTGAAATTGCAAGAAACTTGAAGAGACTTGACACGTGCTACAAGAAGTATTTTCCTTCTTTCTTAATTGTTTTACTCAATTTTTCCTTTTTTAACTTCATTTTTTCTCATCATCATAGATACCATCATTATCATCATCACATCAGCATCATCATCATCATCACCACCATCTGCTGGTAGATAGTGGTCCAATTTGTATCACATTTTCCACTCCACGTCATAGATAGTGCCTTCACTATCTCATGATGTCCACATTGAGGTTCATCCCCGGGGGTCCATCACCCACAAAATTACGTTAATTTGCTCCATGTGTGTCGTAGTTTTAAACTCATAGCAGAGTACATGACTACCGGGGTGTTAATAGTAAAACGAGGCTCGAAAACTGAGACTCGAAAATTAGTAAAACGAGGCCCGACCATTACCGTATTTCATTTTTAATCCATAGTATCTATTGAATGTTGTTGTGTCTTTGTGGGTGGGGGTGGGGGGGGGTTTGTGGGTTATGTGTGGGTTATGTGTGGGTGTCCCGCAGGTTTAGAAGGGGTGTGGAGAGTGTAAGAGGCTTGTGGGTGTGTGTGCTTGTGTTTTGACTGCCACTGTGACCTAAACTGAAAGATTCAGGACAGTTCGGGCATCCAGATGGCAGACGATACCTCTCGGTCAAGGATGGTCAGGGCTTTAGGTTACACCCACCCCTACCCAACTTTGCGTCAATAAAGTACGTGGAAGTTGAGGCCTAAATTGCGTACTTATCGATTAATGGCATGTAATACATCAAAATGACCGGACGCGTGTGGGAACTGAAGTACACTTAAATGTCATTGAAATTAATTAATGTGCTCCAAAACATATTTATTGATGACCGGAAGATGATAAGGTAATTGTCGATGGTCAAGCTGGCTATATCAGAGCATGCGACATCCGTCGATATTCCCTAAAGCAGCGAGTTAACAAACTTATAGTCTTTATTTATTATGTGAAATTGATTGGAGAGACTTCAGACGTGCTACACGTATTAAATGAGTATTCTCCTTCTTTTTCTTATTTTCCTTCTTCCTTTTTTTAGTTGTTTCTCAAGTTAAATAGGCCTATGAGTTTGTTTTTTAAAATAAAACCACGTGATTCGTGCTTGATAATTATTTTTCTAACATAATAAGGCCAAATTTTGTGATTGCCGGAGTCAAAAGTGCGTGATCAGATAATGGTC
Source organism: Amphiura filiformis (assembly GCF_039555335.1). NCBI lineage: Eukaryota > Metazoa > Echinodermata > Ophiuroidea > Amphilepidida > Amphiuridae > Amphiura > Amphiura filiformis. Next base: position 7,240,962 of record NC_092635.1, read on the forward strand.
CACGTCCGATTTTTATCACATTGCGTTTTTTACCCCACATTGAGGTCCACCACCCAAACAAGTTTACATTAATTTGCTCCAGCGATCGCGATTCTAGAAGTAAAAATGTGTATCGTAGTTTTCAACTCATAGCAGAGTGGTCACCACCAAACCACCATACTTTTGTTAATAAAAAAACAAACATATTCCAGTCTTCAATTTTCTGGGCTTTTAATATGAGAAAAATATGAGCTTTTACTAATCTCTTTTGATGCATGGGGCTAAAGCGGTGGGATAAGGCTGTTGTCAGCTTTCTTATCTGTATGCGACACATGCAGGCAGTATTCCAAAAGTATTGATATTTTTCAAACGTCTTATAAAAACTTGAACTTGGAGAGATTTGGCAAATAGAAATCATCTTCCTTTTTTTTTCTAAATTACTGATATTCAAAAGTATTCATAATAGTAAATTTATTTCAGTATAGTAGATGTTGGACTTTGAATGCAAATTGAGTCAGTTTTCCCGTTTTAGCCAACATTACTGCAAATTACTGCAAGGCAATCTTTCCGTTACCTGGATGGCCAATCATTACTTTTTTGCTTACTTACCATGCTTACGCAGCTTCGAGGTATCAACGCTCTAGTGGATATTTACTTTCTTCATGCAAACAACCTTCCTAGAAATTTTCAATATCATAATTTCGAGATTTCCAGCGAAAGCAAGGAATGGAATGACGCCTTAAGCATGGCGCATAAATACATGATCGTGTACATGTATATGCCGAGTTGAAACACGATTGGAGTTTTTGTAGTTATACTCAAGTGGCATATAAGGTTCAACTGCCTCGAACTATGTGCTTAACATTAAAATCAATAAGCAAGCAACATGAACACTTGAACATTTTTGAACTGGGCCCAAGAGATGGAAAAAGAATAATTATAAGGCAATGATTTTTCAGGAATGATACTGCCCGATTGGCCAAGGTCTCATAGGACTCTGCAGTCCTGCAGGCGTTGCACTCGCCAGGACCATGAGGACTATGACCTTCCTATACGAAACGATACCTTGTTATTAGCTGTTATTTAAAGATGTATAGTTGCTGCTGAAATTATGATGCACCCTAGCTCGCCCCTATAAACTCTCACCCTAACTCTAATAGCTCCTGCGGTGTTAAATCAATCAGGTATAATGTATATTTCATCGTAACAAAGAACAATATTTTCCCCACCAGGTTTAAGAATCTATGTTTTTCTATATTTTTTTGAAAATTTTGCTAGTTTTTGATTTTATTAGTCCACAAAGTGGCACCACCCTGCAACGTTATTTGTGGTAGAAAAGGCATTTTGAAGGTATTTCGTCTCGGACCGGAAGTGACCCTTTAATGACCTTTGACCCCAAATCTGTGAACACCCCAGAGACATTGGCTAATGCCAATGCACGTGTGCAAGTGGCGTCACCTTGTCACCTTGCTTAATTGTTTGTGGTTGAAAATGCATTTTGAAGGTATTTCATCTCAGGCCGGAAGTGACCCTTTAATGACCTTTGACTCCAAATCTGTGAATACTCTAGATACACTGCCTAATGTCAATGCATGTCAGCAAGTGGCGTCATCCTGCTATGTTGTTTGTGGCAGAAGAGGCATTTTGAAGGCATTTCGATTCGGACCGGAAGTGTCCCTTTAATGACCTTTGACCCCAAATCTGTGAACATGCACCCTAAAGGCACGTGGTAATAACAATGCATGTGTGCAAGTGGCGTCATCCTGCTATGTTGTTTGTGACAGAAGAGGCAGATTGACAGAAAGAAGAAAGAAATTGGAACTAGAAGTGTAGTGGTCTTGCGACCACAAAGACAGCTGTCTTGACCTTTGACCTTAGAGATAGACACACAAATTTGTGACCAGCCCATAAGGCACTGGCTAATGTCAATGCATGTGTGCAAGTAGCATCACTCTGCTATTTTGCTTGTTGCAGAAGAGGCATTTTGTAGGTATTTCGTCTCTAACCGGAAGTGACCAGGACTGGTACTGGTAAAGTGAGTCTCAAAACGTGGGGCTATCTAAACACCGAAGATGTGATCTACGATACGTGGAATTGAACCACAAACCATGGAACACCTATTGCGATGTCTTCTATTGGAGCAAGAATGCAAAGCTGAGTACCTTGCAGAGAACAAATATATTGCTAAAGACATGAAAGAGTTGTGTCAAGCTTTGGCTGAAACACAATATCTATCGTTTGTGGACACGATAAGAAGAAGAAGACTTATTATTTCTTGATTTATATATTTATTTATTTCAATGTTATTTATTCACCCTCCAAAATGATGCTTTTGACCGACAGCAAGTGTCATTTTTGCCACTTGCCCTTATACTCGCAATTGGGCTATTCCAGTTGAAATCCATACACCCCTATGTAAAACATGACTTTAATCTCCCACACAGGTAGTGTGAATGGGGTTACCTGAATGGGTAACTCCATTTGAAATCCACACTCCCTGTGTGTGAGAAATTAAGGTCATGTCTTCCAGGGGTGTGTGGATATTAACTGAATAGCCCATTCTACAAGTATAAATGCAGCATCTGCATTGTTGGCTAGCAGCAGATACTTTATTTTGTTTAAGAAGCAAAGATTCGTGAAGATTCGGCATTTTTACTTCGGGATTAAAAATACTGAAGTCAAAATACATTATGATTTGTTACCTCTTCGCAGACGATGCGTGCTCACTTTGGACAGCAGCCATATGTTGCTTGTATTAATACCCAATCGGTTAAACGCCTTTTGCCAGCTTCTAAATTTGACCATTTAACACTGCTTAAGGGGTATCTTAAGGTAGATGGGTAGATTTAGCAAGTTTTCGTTTCCGTTGCAGACCAATGACATTACATTTGTCCTGGGGTTAGAACAGACCGGCCGGTGTTTTCTGAAGACCAGGCTACTTACATTTTAGAAGGAGTGGACGTTTGCTTAAGGTGCACCTGACCAATTCGTCAGATTCTTGTTAAATTCTTTGGTATGTTTATCTATGTTTAGGAATGTGCAGGTTGCATTTGGTTTAATCGTGGTAGATAAACAATTATAATTATACAGCGATTTTTAGAGCGCCGGTTTTTAGTAAACATTAACTTTGTTCAGTACATGATATCTCTACTATAGTTTTATGCTCAGTATCGACTCCAGATAAAATTGACTCCAGGAAATCACGATCACAGAAAATTATAACAAGCCATTTATTTGAGAATAATTTGAAAATTAAACTTCTTTATAGCTATTTATTCGTTTCAATATTTTAATCGGTTTTATTAGGATGTAATTTTATTCCTTTATGCCTTAATACATTTTCAGTCAATGTTAACTTCTTCAGAAAATATCCAATATCAGAAAGAGTATCTACATTTTGAAGTTAGGTATCACAAGAGATCCCGGATATTATAGTCAAAATAATTGCATCGAGACAATTCAAAATAATAATGGATCTTCCTGTCTTAGGTTGTAGGTTCAGATTGCTACGCAGTCTACATCGTATGGGTGTGGTATACCAAAATCAATGTCAAAATACACGTACCTATATAATATTTGACCATAAATTTCAAAACTGGATAATAAAACCCCGAGATAAAAACCAATTGACTGATTATGAGTTCATGTTGTTGTGTGCTAGTAAGATCTCAATAACGAATTCGAATTAATCATTCTCCATGTTAAATTTTATCATATTTTTAACAAAGGTTTCAGTTCCAGTGTTGCGAAATCGAATTGTGCATTCTCCACCGTCGAAACTAATTATTTTCTTCTTTGGAATCTTCGGAATGTTTCAAATTATTTTAAGTTGAATTTTTACACAAATTTTAATTTAAGTTTACCATTTTTAATATGTAAGTGCATATGGAATATTGATTCGATTAAAAATAGATAAAAGGACTATACGAAACATGATTAATTTGGTCAACATGGTCAATGTCACCTAATAATCTAGCTACGGTTTTCGTCACATGTATGACATTACCTCCTAGGCAATCATCAGCTGTTTCTTAGAATAAATTATTTATTGATTTAGATACCGGGAAAGATTGTCGTTGACCCGTCTTATCCTCTTAATAATGACTTTGAAAATGTCAAGAAATAATATTTCGTGTATTAAGTGGTGCTGTTATCCTTTCGGGGAAACCGCAGAATTGATATGTACTAATGATTGTTGCTTGACATCTTGTGTCTTTTGTGGTTGTCAATTTTTGTCATTCTTCTTGTGGTAAAAAAATGCACACTCCAGTATAAATCTTGTGCCACAGCACGAAATCACCCCGAAGCTTAACTTTACTTGGGCGCAACATTAAACATGTAGTAGTAAAGCTAGGATTTCTCCTGGAGGAGGAGGCAACTAAATTTTACTAAAATGGGTAAATAAAGGCCTAAAATATCACGGCAGTCAACATCGCAGAGTGGGGATGTCCCATAGGGGTTCTCCCTTATCCACCCCTCTTGGATTCGCCACTGCTATAGTTATTGCTTATTATGGTCATACATGTTATACAATTTATTATAATATTTTAGTGGCCTATTTAACGACGTGTGCATAAAACATTGATAACTTATGGAATGCCTTCTGACCCTGAAAATACAATTTGATACGTGATACCTGATTTTGATGCATTTCCTCTGCACCCACCATGCCAAAATATTTTGCACGAAACGCCGCCACCCATCACATCACTACGTTTGTTCTACAAGGCACACCGGGGGCCGGTAAATCGACGTTATGAGTGAACGCCTTCTCGCCCGACAGATGTTGGTGTTTACACGTACACCCCTCCACAAACCCCAAATCACACACCCAACTCACACCCACCCCCACACACAAGCCATATACCAACACAACATTTGTTTTTAATCAACAACAAATCATACACACAAAAAAGGCAGCAAAAATGGTTACACAAATAATTTACTAGGGTTAAGTAAATCATCATCTGCATACAAAATAAATTGTACCTTTATCACACCAGTTTTCATAAAGGTACTTTTACAGACTTTGAACGAATATTTCTATTAAACCATAAAGATTGGCAAAGGACCAAGATCAGAAAAGGAATGGTGAAATTGAGAATAACAGTATACTTTCACAGTAAACATACCAAGTACAATTAAGCTGATTTAAAAAAAAAAAAAAATTGGGAATTTTAATACTCAAAACTGAAAAAAGGTAGAGCAGCTGAGGCAAAAGCAAATTTTTCCTATCATAGAAAGATTTCTAGCGCGTCAGCAATCTAAGATTCCTTCAATCTGTATAAGCTTACTAACGTTATATTTGAGATCAAACATTGACTTAAAATTCAAGGAAAATTAATACCTAAAGTTTTAAAATCTTTAGTTTTCCGAAGAAAACCCTGCCCAGAAAAGGGACGATTTGAAGAACCTTTCATTGAGCCAATCCACCAACACACCCTCTTGAGAGGGGTGAGAGCAAGAAGAGAGATACCAGAATAAAAATTGCATTTCCCCCTCTTTTTCATTTTTTTTAAAATTCAATATATCTGCGCTATTAACCTAATATTCGATTGATTTTTTTACTACAAAATTATTGTGATGATATCTTGGCTGATGATATGATCGTTGACAGATCGGAAACGAACATGATGCATTTTATTAATTTGGCTAGACAGGGCACAAATCTATACATGTCATTGCCCAGGTAACGTGCAGGTCAATGAAACCAAGACGACAGCTTCCAATCAAAGATGATCTATTTCTTGATCAGCTCCTAAATCTCCTTCATTCATAAAGCAATTCTATTATCTAGAAATTTACCATAATTAGACAAATATTTACAAAACGAAGGTTAAGCTGTATGTTTGACGGTGAACGATACACATTAGCATTTTATCTGAAAGAATAACTTACAACCATGACAATAAGTGTATTTTATTTTCCTGATTTCCAGGGGTGTGGGGTGCGTGCATGTGGGACTGAGAGTAATGCCCGGAAGTGGGGTGCGTATGTTGGTGTAGACCGTGTAGGTTCGTGTGTTTTCGCACATTTGATTCAAAAAATTTGGTTATCTGATGGGGGGGGGGGCAAACAAATTGCCCAGTGAGCATGTTGAGCGTTCAGCCCAATACCGAACAGTACTGTTCTCAGAGCAAGGAATATTTTCTTTTTTCTTCGAGTTGTCAAGGAATCGGCCCATACCCTCATCAACTTATAGCAAAATGTCGAAAATCGGCTTGGGCCCTCCCCCGATCATGGTAGGTGCCCCTCTAGGATGCACGTACCGATGGTTGAGAGCCTAAAGCCTTAACTCACCAAGGATTCCTTTGTGAGTTAAGGCTTTCAGGCTCTCAACCCTCGGTTAGTGTTTCTATGTCGTAAGGGTGTGAAAGATATGTATGTCCGTCTAAAGAAGCGGGTGACAACACTACATAGCTCGTAGCGGTTAATTTTAATTTGCAATATCGAATTATTACATCCAATTCAAGACTATTCAAAGCTGTAACAAGCATATCTGGATAAGAAAAGTCTCGATGCTGAACCTTTACCTTATTCGACCCATGCTTCTTTACAGCCGTCTTTTGTGTGCGATGTCTTGTAGCTTTTGTGTCGCCGATAATATCCAATTTAGGCGAAAGTGCTAAATGTTGCTTTTGGTAAAGAACATATAATACCAAAACAAGTGTGACTAGCAGCTATACGTACCGGGTATGATGAGAATTCAGAGTGGGACACCATGTTGAACCAGTGATAATAAGATAGATCTAGTTTGCAGATAGTTGAAAATCCCCTCTACTTTTCTTTAATTGGAAGGAGAAGACCAGACGGAGCCAGATACAAGAGACTAAAATGTTGTAAAGAGCAAGGACTTAATCGAAACAAAAACGATATTGCAGAGCCTTTGCTATATAGCCATAAGGCACGGCAAAGCAAGGCGAAGCACATACTGATACAGTGCAATAAAATAGTTCAAAACAAGTTTCAGGCACTTTTGTGAAAGGTTGTTTTTATGTTCTCGCATAGCGAAAAATGTTCGATAATTTATAAAGGAGAAATGATTAAAAAATTTAACATAGGAAACTTCTGGTACCAATACAGCATAAATAAATAATATAAAGATGTTTGAACATCTTTCACCATCTATGGTTTGAAACAGACAGTCCAGGGTGTGACCGGGGGTGTGGCATTCCCCATTAGCATATGGTTTGAGATTAGCGATTTGGTTAGGTGGTGAAATTTTCTGAATTCGTGATAAAAGTCAATCGTAGCAAAGCAAATCAACTCCGATACTCTGAAATCACCTGTTCCAATACCAAAACAGGCAATCCAGGGAGTGGCATTTCGCATTGGCATGATTGGCAAGATACTCGTATGTTAGCGATTTGGTTATACATTGTAGGTCGTAGGTGGTGATTTCTGAATTCGTGATAAAAGTCACCCAAAAGTCAATCGTAGCAAAAGCAAATCAACTCCGATACTCGGAAGTCTGTTCCAATTTGGACATACCAAAACAGACAATCCAGTGTGTTGCATTTCCCATTGGTGAGATTCGGTACTAGTTCCTTTGGATTAGGCAATGAATACAAGTTTTCTGGGTTCATGATAAAATCAGGTCACTCGTAGCAATGCAATTCAACCTCAATAGTCGGAAACCATAACATTATCTGCTCCAATTTGGACATACCAAATCTTGCCGCAAAATTACACACAATGTTACACAAACATGAAATACTAACCATGCTAACATTTATAACAGTTCATTGTCCTACTAGTACTAGCAATAAATGAATAATGGTCGCAACAACAATAAGTGTCATAGATGTAGGTTGGTCATTGGACATAATTTTGACCATAGGTATTTTCGTTAACCATTGTGTTAATGTTGGCTAGACAAATTGGCCAAGGCACCCACCCCTTTCCACCAAATACATTTTTAAGGCGAGTCGAAGTGAAACATGACTTAGCGGCCGTGTTTGCACTTTCAAAAGAAGTACATGCATGTGCAAACATAACTATTTCAAAATAGCCCGCCAAAGTAATGCAGGTAACTCCGAGGTCATGCATTGAATTGGTTTGAATGAGGAATACTATATACGGGAACCAGCGCCTTTTTTCACACATGAGTGAAGTGGATAATCTCTATTGCTATTACGAAGTATAGCCTACTCTACAGTTTTTTAGTTAAATGGCTATAACTGCAAAATTTTGCTCTTACCATCCAACACGTCTTTTAAGACATTAAAATGTCTTCAACCTATACACAACTCTCCTTATACACCTATCTGGATCTTAATTTGAAGGATGGCTGTTGTCGAGTAGAATTTACATTGTCGACAATCTTCAAATCTCAAGATCCGACGTTGAAAAGTTGTCGACAAAACGATACTTCAATAAAGTCAAAATATTAAGTTCAAAGACCATGTTATGCGTTGTTTTATTTATATCAAAATATTACGCAATTATCAGAATATTATCTGCACCACTTAAGAATGAAATATAAGACTGATACAGTTATTTCATGGTAAATAATGGTGATGTTAAGCATATCTTAGACTTTTATCTATTTGTTAATAATTAGTTTTTTTCGACAATCGGAAAAATTGCTTTGTCGGCAATATTGTCGACAACAGCCCTAATTCGAAGTTAAAATATTTACATGAGGTTTTTGTTACCCTTAATTTAACTCTTACTCTCAAACTCTACTATTGTTGCTTAAAGGATGACTCCGGCAAGCAGAACATTATGCCTTATATGTAAGAATAATAATTATCAAGCTCAAATCACGTTAAAACAAACTCATAGTGACCATAAACACGAATAAAAACATCCGTCTCTCAACACGCGATATTTAAAATTCCCGGGCGCCGAAACTGTCGAGTGCAATAACGTCCCAGTAATACAATGAAGGCTGACGACAATTGAGCACAAACATCCATTACGTCATTGCACTTAGACTATTTTAGCGCGGGAATTTTGCATATCGCGTGTTGAGAGCCGACTGTTTTTATTCGTTTTATGGTCAATATGAGTTTGTTTTAAATAAAACTATATGATTCGTGCTTGATAATTATTTTTCTAACATTCGGAGACCCCCTTTAATGAGTAGGGGCGGATTATATCAATTAGCCGGCAATTAGCTTCGTTGTAGCGTAGCATGTAGTAGCGTAGCTAGCGAGGGCTTTCCTTCAACCCGAGCGGGGGGAGGGGACTGACAAAAATAGTCGATGACCCACTCTGGGTTCATAGGAGTCACAACATTTGGAAAACTGTTTATGGGAGGGGGTAACCGAGGGGGTTACCACTGGAAGTCAAGAAACTTTGCAAAACATACGTCAAAGCACTTCACTTGGAATTATTGGGGCGGGGCTGAAGGGTATTTGAGCCCCCCCCACCGTCCCCTATGTTACTTTGCAAGCAAATATATACAAAATTTAAAGTATTTTCATTTTTTTCATCGATCTGAATGATACATCCATGCTATAATGGCCAAGTTTAATGTCTGAGTTAATGTATATCGTGCTACAGGTATAGTCGTCCGTTTTGTTATTTCAGTTGGCGTCTATGGAGCTGGACCGTCGATACGAAGGATTCGTCACCTATTTAAGATCAATCCTCAGGCAAAGCATTGCATTGCTTCAGCTGACATTTCAGTAATTTGATGTTGACAAACACATTCAGACACAACAACACTATACTCTATACTCCTGCACAATAATTTCCTTTAAGCATTTAGTCTTCAACCCCCCCCCCCCCCCTTATAGACAAATTTCTCTCGTTTTTATTTATATATATAAGACTGTGGCAGTATATGAACACCTCAGTTAAGTGCAAAATATTCCCTTACATGTTTCCCTTACAATAAAGTGCACAGCATGTAAGGACAAATGTACAGTATGAATCCTTAATCAATGGGTTGGAGTACAAATTGCGCGTCGTTCTACTTGGATATTACCGGTACTACTCCAGTTCCTATATTGGTGAAACTGGCTGTCCCTACGGTACCCGTCTTAAAGAGCACCAAAAAGAGGTTGACAATTTTGAATCCAGACCATTTACACGTGCAAATCGCAAACTTCTTCTGTCACAGACATTCACAAATTTGCCATCACTGGCCTCTACAAATCACTCAATCAGGAGGGAGGAATCCAAAGTCATTGATCGTGAAGACTACCAGGTGGCTCAAAGAAGCCATTTGGATACGCAGAAAAGGACATGACACTCTAAACAAGGATGAGGGGGTCTACGCACTCAACAACATCTTTGACCAACTCATCACGCCCTCTACGGTACCTCCTGTTACCCATAAAAGGAAATAGTCAGACTGTGATAGGTTGCCAGTCTGATGAAGCCACTAGTGTAGTGATGAAACGTCACTAAAACGTGAGTTAAAAACTTGGTTTTTTTGTAGGAATTGTTCAAAATGAACAAAATTTACAGTTAAAACCAACATTCTAAATGAACTTGTTCAGATACTTTGCTATAATTTACGAGGTTTCTTAATGAATAGAGGAAAATCCTCATAGAAAAACGTACCGATTATTATGAATACTATAGTATATTGGCAACTGCTTGTCACAGAAACCAGGGGGGGGGGCACTCCAGTATGAAATAGATATAATGTGTAGGAATGACACTATCACACTAATTGGGCATTCGGTGAGAGCAAAATACAAAATAAATATAGAATCATTGGGCGAGAGTATGATTTTTGGCAATTGGTGAGAGCAAAATGTACAAAATATGGGGTCATTGGGTGAGAGACTGCCCGTTTGGATCTAAATTAGGGGGACATAGGTTGAGAATATGACCCTTTTTAAAATGGGGTATTTGGGTGAGAACCACAAGAAACCTCGAAAATTGAATGTCTAGTTCTAAATGGCTTTAAATGGCTTTGTTATTTCAACAGAAGTAACAAAATCAGTAACAGATGACTCGTTGCTGTTCAAATGGATAAAATAAGGGTCTTTGTATGGGTGACAGATCGAGAGGAAAAATAAGGAGTCTTTGGGTGACGGGCCGGGAGTGCTCATAACAAAATATGGGGTCTAATAGGTGACAGCGATGTTGAAAAAGGCGGTCTTAAGTTACGGCCCTACATACGCGTCGCCTCCAAAGTAGGAGTGCCCCAGGCAGAAACCACTTTCTCTTCCACTTAAATGTCAGTCAGCATGGTCAAGGGTTCAAACTATCCCCTTCATTAGTTGAACTTGTAATTATTTTTTGTCGCATAAAAGGTGACTGGAATAGCAAATTTGTTGAGTTGTTGACTTGAACACTCCATGAACTCTCAATTTGTTTTGCTTTATACGGCCAATCAATTCCAGTTAAGTAGGTGTATAACGGTTGGCAAATATGTTTGTCTAACTTTTATAGACGGTTGAATGGATGTTGTGAGCATAATGTTGAAAAATGAAAATATTTTGCTTTCATAATACTTAACATGTTTTGGTTGTTAACATTATGATTATTGGCATGACGAAGTATGACAAGCATAAAAATAAAACGGCGAACAACGGTACTCTCCAAATGTAAAAGAGTGAAAATCTTACTTCCGAAAAGAGTGATTCACTTATAAGACCACTCAAAAAGGAGTGAAATGCGTTTTTAAACTTTAAAACCACTCAAAAAAGAGTGAAACCACTCTTTAAGGAGTTACATGAAGGACAACTCTTTAAATATGTGTTGTCCTTCATTTAACTCCTTGAACGAGTTGAAATTCACTCTTTTAGAGTGGTTTTCAGTCTTTTTTGAGTGATTTTAAAGTTTAAAAACACATTTCACTCATTTTTGAGTGGTTTTATAAGTGAATCACTCTTTTGGGGAGTGAGTTTTTCATTCTTTTACATTTAGAGAGATATGGTTGACACACTGTTTTTATTTGTTTCTGCATGCATCTTCAATTATTATCTTCCTATGTACGTCGCATATTAAAGATATCATGATCAGAAAGCCTAAACTGCATAACCATTATAACGTGAGCAATCTCTTCAATGATACCTGACGTTTCTCTGCAATCTCTCTCTTAACCATTCTTAACCAAATTCACCTGCAATCACTTTTCTTTTCTTAAAAAAGTACAGATCACACATTACCCTCGGTCGTCTATTCTTTGCCAAACATTGCCAACATTGTATGGGGCTTAACTTTTGTATTTGACTTTTCATTTGAGAATCCTATTTGAATTGCTGACGTTTTGCCCCCTCACATTATCAGGGTGGGAGCCAGCTGCCAATATTTGACCCCTGTTTTATTCTAAGGTATACCCTTTCCTCGGGTGGCATTATGAAAATAACCGAATTAACGTCAATTCAAGTGTCGATTTAGTTCAGGTTGTTCAGACTCATAACTCCTCGTAATGCGGCCCTGATTTGGTAAAACGATCTAACTTGAAATTTGGACATTTTGAGATAAATCCATATCATGGGTAATGTGAGGGTGCTCTTTCCATTGGTGACATCCTAAAATCACCACCATGCCACCAAATAATGAGATTTTTATATTTTCTAAGACATTAGATCTGTTTAATAATTTATTTTATTCAAAAAGAAAAACGTCAAGTGTTCAAACTTTAAAGCTCTTTTTCTAGAAACAGCGATTTTAATTTCAAGTTAGATCATTTTACCAAATCAGGGCTGAATTTTGGCTATCAGCTATAGTGTCGATTTGAAGTTAGAATATTCGCAAACAGTCGGTTTATAAAAAACAAACATTAATATGTAGGGGTGCCTATTATATGCTTAGTAGGGGTGGGTGTGTGTGTGTATGGCGGGGGGGGGTTGGGTTGGGGTGTGTTTGTAAATCGAGTGTGTACTATATATAATGAAGATGTTGGATGGGAGTGCCTATGAAGCGTTACGTATTGTGCATGGTTCCTCACGACTCACGAGTGGCGTAGCGTGAGTCATCTTTGGGGGTGGGGGAACCGATCATGGTGGGGAAGAGGCCACCGGGCCTGATTGGGGGGGGGGGGGTTCAAGCCGTTTTTTCCTATGGGATTTTCCAAATTCTCAAATTGATTGGGGTACGTGCCCCTATGACGCTATACTACACCACTGTATTGACCCTTATGTTAGTGTTACCATTTCCTTTGGATAATTTCACGTATCTTTAAGGGTTCTCGAGCCTTTTTCAAGTTGGCCCTGTTGAAAAGTAAATATGGCCCAATACCAACTATCATGTGTGACACATGACATGGCTCACTTTACGAACTTTTATATCTTAAAGCATGGTATTAAAGAGCCCAAAAACCGATGTTAGTCGGACCCAACAAGTGACAAATTGCAGCCTAAAGGAATATGATGTTTTGGTTTGTTACACACTGTATTTATTGTATGCAAACTTTGGTACCAACCAAAATACCCCGTAAGAGAGACTAGAAATAAATTCGGATTGAATCTGCATATTCTTGGGAAGCATTTCCGACCATGAGATAAAACTTTCGTCCATGCCATCGTGAAAAATGATTCTTAATGTGAGTACAGGTGTAAAACCGATAGAAAACAGAAAATGGGGGACCAAATCAAAGTGTAACATCAGTAAATATGGTAAACGGTGAAACTCGCTGGTAATACTGAAACCATACGGAAACTTATTGTCTATGTAAATGTAGGCCTATGTATCCGGTATATGTATAACAAACGTCCAACAGCGGATCTGAGATTTCTCTCATTTCATGAAACATACCGGGGAAACATATACAAAAATAAAATGCCGATTTTTTACTAATTTGCTCAAAAATCTTACCAGATATTATAGTTCATACATCATTTGTACATGTTCTAATCCATGGCATTTTGCACACATGATAGTTAGTGTTGGTCATGTTTACTTTTCAACAACTAGGGGCTAACCTGAAAAAGGTCGATATGAGACCCCTTAAGATGTTTTCACCCGTGGGTTTGGGACTTTGGGTGTTTTCACTCATTAATTTCTGTTGCTTTGCCTCGCCTTTCTCTACTTAATTATATATTTACTCGTGGTGTTACCTTTTGTTTGTCTTTGTCAGATATCTTAAATTCCCTTACATAATACACAACAATTGTTCATTGTAAAACCCGTCATTTCAAGGCTGACAATTCTTCAGTCTATCTAAACCTATAATGCCGTAAGGTTTTGTCACCCAGCCAGGCAGCAGTTCCTGCACCGTGCTGCTATCACGGCCTTTGATTACAAACTAAAGCTAACACCACCATTCACCACATACACATAACTAAACTGACTGGCGATCTGTGTAAGCATTCCCTACAGCAACATTGGTCACCACAACTCCACTATTTTTCATTCATTGTGAATTTTATCCGCTGTTGCCACCAGACAAAGCGAAAAAACTGCTTTATAGTGATCGTTGCACCGTGGGCCGCACTTTTACTCTTTTCAAATCGCGTGCTCCTTTCTATTCAGGGAGGAAGGAAAAAACTTTATTCTGTTATTGGATCATACATAAATTATGCTAAGGCACCTAGCGACGGTGACGCTTGGCGTTTGTACTGTGAGTGCCGGTATATATGAGTGCAAAGCAAGAGAGAGTCAGACAGTTGATAACCACCATCGCCAACGGAAGCAGCAAGCTGATCCTCCTCATCATCATAACTCATCATCAACTCATACAGATAACATCGCTGGTGAGAAATCTAAAATGGATTACAGGCAGGAATCAGAACGAGTAGCTAATAAGGTCTACGAGCTTTATAAAGATACAGATTGAAACTAGCTAAAACCTCGGTAAGCAAAATTACTTTGAAATATTTCTTCCTTTTCCCCATCTTATTATTATATTTCTTTTTACTTTGAAATATTTCTAATTTTCTACATAAGAAATGTTATATTGTTGGAATATATGAAGAACTTTTATTTGTTTAACTTCTTGTCGACATGGTGTATTTACTCCGATGCTTAACGAATCTGTTTGTTTTCTAAACTTCTTATGTCCTTTTGCTTTTATGAGACGTTTTTTAAATTTATTGTGTTTTACCATAGATTGTTAAAATCTATGGTTTTACTAGAACTCTATGTGCGTATTTGAATACCAACACACATGCCGGGCATAGCATATTGGTAGTCACCGTAGCATATCCACAGTAGTTAAAGAGCATTTAATTTCACTGCTTTCAAACAAACCTTAATTTATTGAGAAGTTTTCAATAGTGTCAAATTATTCTCTTTTGTATGTATTCGATCGAATGATCTTGATTAATGCACGTACAAAGCTACAGTGCAATAAAAGAACAGGGGAGAGAAAGAAATCGTGAGAATGTCTAGGAGTGGGGACGAGAAATAAGATAGGGAAGAAATATACAAAAACATTAAAAAGACATGATAGCTTTCTCCAAGTTTTTAGATCACTTTTCTACAAATGCCTCAGGCCCAAATCAGGCGCGCTATTCAAAGTGTTATCAAGTACAGGTTTCAATAACAAAACAGATTCTCACAAGCGTATAGCACAGTTCACAAACTTGACTTAACCTCTCCCTTTCACCATGTTCACAGCGTCCATAGGTATGCAAGCAGTTAGCATAGACTTAAAGGGATAAGATAAGTGTTGCTTTATGTGGCGTAACCATGAACTTGAAATGGTTCAATTGGGGTTTGGTGTTATGCCACCCGTATTGGCAAGGGCAGACAATAGATATAGGTGAATGGTGAAGATTTTATTCTGCTATTATTGTTCTCACACACAACGATCAGCTGACAATATGAAGTTTTAAAAGTTTTGATATTGTTGCTATTTAACTCAGGGAAGGTGATGGCGACCTTAATTGTTAAAGCCATTATGTACGATCTTATAATATGAAATTGGTTTATTTTTTTTCATTTTCTCAAATAGAATCATCCAAATTCGCTCTGTGTTTGTCAGGTTAACAAACAATTTCGACAATTATGTCGTATTCAGAATTCAAGGCCCCGTGCACGGTACTCTATGTTAAACGATCAAAATATCCAAAAGGGTTTTTTTTTTACATATCTTACTTTACCTTGTTATTTCGGCTTAAAGTGGAAAGAAAGAAACCTTTGCTGACAGTTATTACTAATATTATTTCGGCATTTTGAGTCAAAACAGCAACATTAAAATGTGATCGCATTTTAATTGTGTTTTAACAAATATCAATTACCGGTACAGTACACCATCAATTGCAAAAGGAAAATATTGTCATTTATATTGTCACTTATAATGTTTAAGTTTGCATTAATGTTAACTATAAAACAATCACTTGTCTCCTTGCTTTAAAGATGTAAGTCTATGTAATACAAAGTAAGTAATTGGCACAGTACTTGGTTTTAGAAAATGAAAAGAAGTTTGTAAATTACCAATAGTCAACATTATGCATTGATATTAATGAAACTTTTTTCTGAAAGATGAGGAGCTATTATAACTCTATAGCTAGTTTGCATCAGCCATGCCTGAGTTATTAGATTTAAGAATGGGTTTTAAATACAATTTTAGCTGTTGATTGAATGAATTAAATATACGTATAAGGTTTTAAGCTTCCACATTGTTGCTATATCAGATCATTGATGTACCATCTATAAATAATTTACACATCCTTGAACTCAATCATGTTAATAATGAACGAAATTCATCTTAATGTCATCCGTGACCTCTGGTTGACGATACTATCAACTGTTTTTAGAGAATAATTTTTTCATATCGTTAAGTGCGTTTTGAACAATCATTTATAGATTACGTATTAAAATTGCATTTTCTGCACAAATATTTTCGTATCATCAAAATTGGGGCTGTCCATCACTTTAATAAATACACCAAAATGTCACTGACTCTCGTGATATTATGTGCATATAAATCCTGTCTGTCTGTGTGTGCAGCCTGTCCAGCCATGTTATTGTTGCATATTATATGGTTATTCTATAGTCTAAGTACTATATAAACCTAATTAGCGTAATGAACTTGACCATGGGTCTGTCTGCTGTGGTTGATTGCATCAATTAACACACACGCCTGCACGCGCCATATAAAGCAAGTCGATTGGAATTGATCTTTATTGTTTCCAATGATGACTTCTAGACCTATGCTGGACCACAAAGTAAAACTGATTGGTATTCCTCACAGAGAGAAAAACATTGACATCTGAGTAAGTTATGCGGTATACTTTTGAAACATATTTGAGATATTTTAAGTCAACCTATGGGCTTTATTCGGGGTTCTCCTTTAATGTTTAATGCCACATTTTTGTTTCAAGCGTTTTTTTCTGTTAATACCATTTGACTTCCAGGCCTAATACAATTTTGCTATAATGTGGTCAATATATTCCAAGCGCTGTTTAAAGGATTTGAGATTAATGCCGAATTTCGATATGTTGGTTAATACCTATCCAATTTGGGTTATCATTTTCATCTGACCGTGCGAAGACCTGCTTACAGTAATCCAGTTTGTGTGGTTTGATATCTTCCCACAAGTATCAAACGATTTAACCGCTATTACGTTACCATGGTTTTTACATACAGACAGAGCTACTTGTAAACAATGGATAGTAGAAGACACTGACACACACTACATGTATACACTCATCCCACCACACACCCCAGATATACATCCACCACCACACAATCGCCCCCCCATTTGGGAAAAATGTCTTTCAAAATCAGCACCCAAAAAACTTGAATCCTGCGTGGGTGCCCACCACATGCATGCATACACGAAGTAATACACAATATTAGTGAAAAACTTGGATATAAAACATGTAAAACTGTCGTGATATTATAAAAGAAGCTAAAATACAGGGTAAACTGTTTACTTGCATTGTGTGAAATAATATGATCTCAGACGGAATAAAATGACACAAACAAAGAACGTAAGGTTATTAACCTAATTGCAGGTTATTTTGATCTACATTAGTCAGAACAGGAAGACGATTCATGAACGAGCTTTCATTGCGTAATACTAATCAAACATTGAGATATAGATACAGAGTTTATAGAACCCACTAAAACGGAAGTTTGTAAGTTGAGAACAACCCACACATATGTACCATTAACATCATCAACACATGACTAAACTACTGCACTTCACAGAAAGATAACACAAGGTCTTCCTACATTCTTTAATTTCTCTGAATTATTAATATGATGATCTTATTTTGTGTGTCTTTCATATTCGCTTATGAACCATGTTTGTTAGAATAAAGATCATTCAGACTAGCACCACACATCTCTATGTAAACAAATACCTTACCCGAATTTCCGTTTTAGATCTAAAGAACCCCATGGCTGTTTTCATGTTTTGAAAGTAAGAGGGATGTTCTGTTTTACCAGATCTTTTTCGTATCGATATTTTTAAAAAGAAATCCAAGATGTACTACTTGTTCAGCAAATAAGAAACCTGGGTGTACTACATTGTACAACGTAAGGCACCAAAGAAACGAGGGCACATATTTATTATTTACAGATTTTCAGTGATGATGATCAGCAGAGATATTGTTAAAGTGATCATTGTTATACCACATGTTCTCCTCCTCATCCTCAGTAAGCCTGGCAATCTGTTGATGACCAAGAATGAACTGTAGGCTATTCAGCCTATTCTGTCTTCATTATAGAAACCATAAGGGACGCGCTATTTCACTTCCAGGGTGGGGAAGGTTTTGAAAATAAAACAACTTACCCACTACATGAGCCAAAAAATAAAAAAAATAAAAAAACGACAACAAAACCACTTTTCACAAACAAGAAAACTTTCCCCATTAACAATAAAAACACAATTTTCGTAAGTTTAATAGGGGCCTGTGTTATGCTAATTTGAATAATTGGTTATAAAAGAGGTTAAAAAATGTGTTTTCTAAAAATTGAAATTAGTCTTTGAAATTAGTCTTTGTACTATAGTCTTGTGCTTGGGCTTCATTGTCAATCCTTGTCATAGCATTCGAAAAAAACACCATACAAATGCATGTTTTGAGCTTTTTTCAAACAATTAGCAAATTTTGAATTGGAATTTTATTACCTGATAGTTCCAACTATATAAAGGATTAGGATTTGAATAAGTTTCGTTTTGCAAATCGTTTTGATCCAAAAGCATTAGTGCTGGAATTCGGGGTAGGCCTAATTAAAAATGTGTATTCCCTTTGTCAAAGCACAGTATATTTACCATGTTATTTGTTAGCAGATTCTGCATTTGGAGTTGGGAGACCAAAAGTAGGCCCTATTGTTTCTTGTCGCCTTAACTTAGGCAAACCTCACTTACCACCACCAAACTCCAGAGTTGTAACGAGTCACATCATTTCATGGTCGAGTCGAGTCATTTCTTGCAATATCTCGAGTCGAGTCGAGTCAAATGACTCGAGTCACTGTACAATCTCTATGGGGAAAATTTGAAAATCCGAGTCGAGTCATTTCATTTTTGAAAAGTCGAGTCTCGAGTCATGACTCGTTACAAGTCTGCCAAACTCACTTACCAGTTCCACCAAACCTAAGTACAAATTCCTCATCACAATCACTTTTTGTTCAAGCTTGAAAAGAACTTAATCTTAATATCTTTACATGATTGGTTATGAATAAAAAATACTTGATGAAATTATTTTCACTTAACATTCCCATAGTGTATGCAAGATGTTAATGAGGTAATATTCAAGGCCAGATTTACGTTCCCACAGCTGATCATTAACAAGTAATTACAGCTTGCAAGTAATTATTATTTTACGTTATTGTTCAGACTTGTGAACATTTTGTACGTCATTCGGAAATTAAGACTGTCGAAACGTTAATCTTGAACTTTATCAATAATTTAAAAGAAACGTACTGTGAAAAGAAGGAATGATATAAAAGATTGATGCTGTGAACCTATTTATAGAGTTTGAGATGAAATAGTACATTCACCTGGGATATTTTATAGAAAGCATACGTATTTAGAAAGCTTAAGGTGGTACTTCACCCCCTGATAAATTTTGTGACTAATTTTGTATTTTTCTCAAAAATAACTATACACTGGTAACAAAAGTTATGTATATTATAGGGGCAAGGAATCCAATTACTTCACTGAAATTTCTGTGATTCAAGACAAGTGGTTCCTTATTATATGTTAAGAAATGAGGTACATTCTAGCGGTACCTCTTATCATAAATAACGTACCGCTTGTCTTCATTGAAATTCCAGTGTAGTAACTAGATTCCTAGCCCTAATAACTTTTGTTACCAGTGTGTTCTTATTTTTATCACAAATTTATCAAGGAGTTCTCATTAGGGATCTTCAAGAATCCGAATGGGGGGGAGGGTCTTGAGGGGGAATTTGAATTTTTTAACCATGAGGAGAAATGTTAATTCTGAAAATTCCCACTCCCCCTGGCGTAAATTTTGAAAGGTCCCTTACAACAACAAAAAACAGCCTCCGCGGCAGGTAGTTGATATTCTCTTGTTTATAAGTAGGTACAAGTTATTACTAAATGTTAAAGAAAAAGTTATATCAAATTATTTTGCTCTTAACTCTGCTCACGTATTGAACCTTTCCCTATGAGTGTGGGCTTTTTTATTTTTTTTAAGTATTTGAACTCAAACATCGCTAGCTCAGCACCGCTCCGACTCGCTTCAAAAAGAACCTGTAAGGATACATGGTATTTAAAATCTATGAAGGATACGAACAACCTCCAACAAAATTCACCCGAGGGTTCCAATATAATGGAACCCGGTAACAATATCAATCGCAACAAAATCTACTAATATTAGGTCACTTTGTATTGTCATTTGCAACAACCGGAAATGAAACGATAAAAAAAATACTTAAGTGAATTAGTGAAATACATTGATAAGCAACGCCCGAAATTATTAGCAATTTATTAATTCGGTTTGTAGTTAAACCTTGATCTGCTTATATGCCCTCAAAATTAAGCATAGTAGCTCTAGATAAATGGTATAACAGATAGTTCCTTTTTATTTGTCAAGGTGTTCTGGAATTGGTCTGCTGACTATATACTCCAGCAGTACGAATGGGCTATCTGCAATTCCAGTTGAAATCCATACCCCCTACGTAAGCCATAACCTTAATCTTCAACACAGGGAGTGAAAAATTCAAATTGGGTTACCTAAATGGGTGACTCCATTTGAAAGCTACAACCCTGTTTGGGAGATTAAGGGCATCATGGTCTTCCATAGGGGTGTACGGATCCGGGTGTACGCATTTCAACTGGAATAGCTTATTTGCCTGGGCCCATTGTACTTTTGGAGCATAGTCAGCAAATTGATTCCAGAACACACTCACAATAAAAAGGAATGAAATAAAAATGTCAACTGGAATTGGCAAATGTATCCAAATAATGCAAACTGAGGCTTATTTGATAGGGTCCAGTTGCAGTTATATGGACTGAAGTTGACCGAAGATTTTATTGCAAACCGATTCAAAATTATCTGATCATGACTCCGTAATGGAATGCACCCAATCAAAGGCAGGTGATTCAAGTACGACCAAGGTCATTAGCAAATTATTTCGTGTGACAATGAATTGAAATACTCAGTCCAACTTGACCGTCACCCTGCGGTTCCTCCTCGAGTAAATTTTTCAGGTCTATTGCTATTCTCTTGTTAGTTTGCTGTTCTTTGTGTCAACACTCGTTTGTGTTGGTAGAAATCCCTGAGGCTTATAAGGTAACACCTCACCTTTGCTATGTTTCTAATACTCCTTTATTTGATAGTCTATTGAGTGTATGTGTGAAGGCATTTAAAAGAGTAATAGACCTTTGAGGTAATAGAGTGATCAGATTTCCTTTATGCCAAAAGGTCCCACATAAAGCCTGCGTTAATAGTCTGCATGCCTGGCATGCACTTGATTTCAAATTCAATGAGAAATTGGAACGAAAAGCTTAAAATTTGTTAAGCTACTTTTTAAGTTGACTTATTTTAAGTTTAGTCCCCAGATAGAATGATGCGGTTACCTCGTTTGTAGCCAATTACACATGCACCCCTTATCACGTATATGAAGTGGGAAGACACAGGAACTATGACAGATTCTGCAAATTACATCTACGAGAGATAAATGTTGTATTTATTTACATAAATAATTTGCATTTACATAAAATTAAATCATTTAAAGTAGATTATTTTATTTTATTAATTTAATTTATTAGTTCTTATTTTGCCTGGGGAAACCCCATCAGTGCAAGCACTGTTTTTCAGGGGTGCCCAGGGGTCAAACAAAATACATCAAAATCTTTTTAAAACACATACATTAAAATACAGATAATAAGATAGAATTGTACATGTATACAATATACTTTTAAAAAAACACTATGTAAAATTACATTTAAATACCCATGCCAGCTGGGATTGCATTAGATGCACATAATTATAGTGAAGGAGCATTTTAAATATCAAAATTGCACGAAGAAAAGTAATGAATAAAAATTATCGAATATTCGTTCGATTATCCGCCTGCTTTTATTGTTTTGTTTATGTCTGTCCTATGTTGCAATTTGCAGTTGCAGTTTAGTTGCACATTATACGGGTTATTTCACACATTTTCTGCTTTGTATCTTCTTGTATGACCGGTCGTAACTGGTTGAATGACCTTAACATTGATGTTGGGCATTGTGGGTATAGCAATAGACCCATTGAGATGAAATCAATGTACCAAATTGTTGATAGAAAACACATAGTAGGTTCATATATGCCCTACATAAAGGTACTTTCTTTATGCGACACATGTGTTGTCATTAGTTAACTTATCTGCTACGCCACTTGAATAAGGGGGTTATTGCACTTAAGAAAAAACAAACCCGTTAAAGACATTATCCGTGATCGTTGACCACTTGTAAAATCCAGGCAATATTAATTATGAAGATACGTTTCGAATCAGAAAGATTATGCGCCATTCCTTACAGTTAGATATCAGAAAATACCGGCTGGACATTTCCCATACAAAGTATTTATCATTTATGATCTATTGAAAGACAGGCATTCTATTGTCTATTATACAGGTAATATAAAGCACTTTAACAGAGCAGTCATATCTGATTAATATGCAACATAAAGCACTTTAACAGAGCATTGGAATGAAAATCCGTGTTATCTGTTTTTAGTGTTTGTAAAATCACATCAAATTCAATGTGTAATTCTTGTAAACCGTTGCAGTTGCTTGAGCCATTATGCGTACTTGCTGATCTGAGATATTGCTTAAGTATGATTAAGACTGGATTAGATATTGGTTATCCACAACATCTGTTCTGTCACCGGAGTAACAAGTAAATATTTGAGTCGACATTTTTTTTTCTTTCTTCTGATTTTCCCCTTCACGCATAATAACCTTTTAGGATGGGATCATTTCGTGTGAGAAATTCGCGGTAAGTTGTGTGTGTTGTCAGATCTAAATAACGACTTCGTAAGCCAAAATTGCCTCATTTCCAATGGCATAGTTCAATATACCCCAATAAGAATCGTTGCTCAAACATAAACATAAACTTGTGGAGTATGAGTTTTGTACCCAAGGCATAATGTCCTTTTATGATCACAAGTATATCGGGGTTAAAGAACTGTGCCCGGATCGATGAGCATGTTTAAGATCCTGGTGCAATGTCTGTATAGATGTGATCCACATGTAACAATTCCAACGTCATCCACGTAACTTTCAATAGAGAGTGTTTAAAGAAAAGCATTGAACAAACCTAAAATCAAATTGAACTAAGTGGCATATCTAAGAAGTTACAAACTGCACTCATATGCCATTTGCTATAGATTTACATAAGGCCCCTACTATTTACTGTTCCTTTGTAACTATACTTTAAATATTTACATTCATGCTATATTTCATTTTCATTATCCTGAGTCCTGACCATTAAGTTAGACTTGTTTTATTTTTAAAGGATAAACATTTGGACATCCGTGTCATTTCCTTCTTTATGACAATCCTGGTTGAAACTGTTAAGGAAAATTCATGGAAAAGTACCGGTATTATGAGATTTGTTTGCTATACTTTGTAAAAGCAATGCTTTTTTTACACTCTCTATACGATAATATACGCATATTTTTGCCTTAAATATTTATACGGCAATCCAGAACAATTATTATATGTATCGGCTTAAGTCAAATGACTTTTAAACTTATAAATCTTATAAATAACTGCATGCAAGTCTGAATGATATAATAGCATTCCTGCTGGAAATAAAACAGGTATATCAATTCTGTTGTATAAATACAAAATTTCCCAAAAGTTGCACTCCATTTTAAATGATCTGAACTGGTGCAAGGAATAAGCAACATAAAATATTGATACCAATTCTTGATCATTTTCTTCTCGTTTTACAAGATACAAGAGTAACAATTAAGACCAATTAAATGCACCTCATTTCTGCAAATTAATTCTGCATCTTCTCTAGTCAACTTTCGTTCGACGAACGCCAACGGCATATTTTACTCTAATAGCTCAGTAAACACAGTGTGTTTAAAATGTTCTATACACAGGTGATCATGGTGATATACGTCAGGTTATACAACCATCATGAACACTTTTGAAAACGTTGTTTGTTATCATGGCTATCGAAATGTTATTGTAACATATTATATAGTTGACAATTAAAACATTTATGCAAAATATTTCATCAATTCATTAAATAACATTATATCAGAATATAACCGGTGCAACCGGTCCCTGTGCGAGTGGCCGAGCCTTCGTCAGACGTGTATGGCAAGCCAAGGGGGCCAAAAGCGTGGAACAGCTACGCGTAGCTTCTTTCTCGTTACGAGCAGCTGTTTGACCAATCAAAATAGTCAAATTTAATCACGTGGTTGGGTCGTTAGCTGCGCGTAGTATAGTTATAGGTATCCTCTTTCACAATTATTATCTTGTAATTAATTTACGGAATTAGCATAGATAACGAACGGGTAAAGGAGGCCAAATCACAGCACGTGTCAAGAGAACATGTTGCTAATGCCTGGCTAAAATGACACAAAGCATATTTATTTAGTGTTTCCAAGTTTACACCGTGTTTAATAGCAAGTAACTTTATACTCGGGCTGTATTAGCGGTGCAGGGGATATGAAGGTCAAACAACAACAACTACTGATGTAAAGCGCTGTGTAAAGATATTGCAGGGAAAGCGATATCACATGCCACTGTGTAAATATGGAGAGAGTAAAATGGGTCATCAATTTTTTCGGAACGGGGGGGGGGTTCCTAAATTTACAAAAAGTCTGCGTCAATAAATTGCGGCCCTCACTATTTCGGCATCAAAATGTTATGACCCCCGACACCCACCACCGATACACCGTACCCCCTAGACAGGCTAAAATTGTATTGAAATCAGTCTTTTTGAATACAATAAACACACTATCTGTAGTCATCTTGTACATTTTGTCATTATCAATTTATGACCCCCTCCCCTTATTTTTCTTTCCAAAAAGTATGACCCCCTATATTTGGGATCCCTTCCGAAGAAAATGATAGCCCCTAAATATAGAACAATCATCATTCTGTTCAGATATTACTTTAATAGCACCTATACCATTTTTTGCTGATATACTACAGATACTTTCATTTACAAAAATTAACAACGTAATATTTGTGAGAGAGGATGTTTACATCAGCTCCACGTGTTTAAAACCGCGAATCTGATTGGTTAATAAGCTGCACGTAACGAGAAAGAAGCTGCGCGTAGCTAGTCCCACGTTCTGAGCCGCTTAGCTTGCCATAGACGTGATGTGTCTCTGCGATACATCTAAACGATGAAGTCAATGACACGTCTAACGAAAGCTCGACCACTCACACAGGGATCTGTTGCACCTATACTGTGATAATCGACGGTACCTCATAGAAATGCTATAACTTATTATGAATTCCCGTCGAGAACGCCTGTCTGCTTATTTGTCACTAGTGCTCATCATTGATCTCCCTTTCTATTCTTATCCATTACTTGTGCTTTTAAAAATATGTGAAAATGTTTCACTGTGATTTACGTTTTAGTTCTGTTAGTTATGTCAAATTTGGTATCAAACTACATGTAGTTGTTCAGAATATCTTTATTTTTGTTCTCGGTTGATGAATACCGGAGTTGTCGGATATAACGTTGAAAGTGGAAGCTCGACATCTTGTATACTGTCAATCATATCATACCTTCGAGGATTATCACTGCCATCCTATTCCTTTGCCAAAAATCGCCTTTTAATTGTTTAAAACTTATGTTTTTTAATATGACTATTGCTTCTTGCGATGGTTGTGATTTTGTGAAATGTAGTAATAGTACAGCTGCTAACCTGAAGTACTGTGCACTTTCTGATAGACGTTTCCATATATGAAGTACAAATTCCATTCTGCTTGAATTTGACCCTTGATGGTCACTAGAGGTCACGAAAGGTCATACAGGAGGTAAAAACTTGAAAATACTCCGATATTGTTGACAGTATCAAATAAATCGTCTGATCACAAGGATTGAAACTTATACTTTGTGCTATTGTTATGAAGTTGTTCTACAACAACCTTGTTGTTAGGTGAAAATTCACGTTTTTGCTTGTACAGTGGTAACAATTTCAAATTGCTCCGATTTTGAAAGAAATTGTGGCAAGTTGATGGGGGACCTCTTACACCAGAGTAAAAGACCTTAACTGCTGGGCCACGCCTAACTTCTCTCTGGTGTTGGTGTTACTAAGGGTGTTACTAAAACAATGGCTAAGTGCATCTCTGTTTAGTATCTTCGATTTTTGTTGGCATTAATTGAGGCATTTATAGCTAGTATCTTAACAGGCATTACATAATACAGATGGACTAGTTTAATGAGGCCAACTCTAATTTAGTACAAATTGTGGAACAAAATGTGTGGTAGATCTCTATTTCCCAGGTTAACAACCGAGAGGTTTTTTAACCATAGTGCCTTTAATTATTTGAACATCAAGTAATTTCTGGGAAGAAAGCTAAGAATCAGGAAAAACATGTAAATAATGTAAGGTAGCATCGTAAACTGATACTGGGCACTGTGTCATTGTTTTGATACTTGCTTTAAAAGTTACCATTTTTGAGTCTTGGTTTTAGCAGCGACGTAGCTTGCCACACCATCACGGCGTCGTCATTCAGCGTAGTGTTTACAATCCTCCAGTCACATGACCACAAACCAGAGCACAAACATGACCACAAATCCTCTGGTCATGTGACCGGAGGATTGTAAACACTACGCTGAGTGAAGACGCCGTGATGGTGTAGTAAGCTACGTCGCTGCTAAAACCAAGACTCTGAAAAAGGTAACGTTTTAAGCAAAAAAAGGTACTGCAAAAATAAAAGTCACTGCCCATCAGCATTTGTGTCTCCTACGAGCATGACAAGTAAAATGTAAGAACCTGATTGAATTTATGTACATGTTTAAACGTATCGTAAAGGACACTGAATTATACAATAGCTAAAATTTCCAAATCAATGTCAAATGCTATTAATTCAGATACATTAAAGTTCATTATTGTATATTGTCATGATTGTACAGTATCAGATATCCAACATTATTACTCATTTCAATGAAAACCCAGCCACGATTTGTATAAATCGGTTTTTATTTTCACTTGATTTGTATATGCATGTCATTTGTCATATGTAATGAATGTATCATATAGTTCTATTGTCTTTATCATTAATACATATACTTGTACTTGCACGATCTATTGTTCAAACTATCATGATTATTATTTCCACTTGAACAATGCTACAGTTATAGTTTTATCATCCGTGACATCATTGTTAATGTTAGTGGTGTGCTTGTTGCTTTATGTCTTTTCAGCTGCAATTATTATGCAGGCCTGGAAAAAATGGTGAATGCCGGAAACTCCTTCCATTGAAATGGGAAATTCACGCAATTTGGCCAAAAATTAAGCTTTCCGAAATAAAGAAATACCTAATGAATGTATTGATTTTTCTGGGAAATTTACATGGAAATACACATTATTTCATGCAGTGGCATGCGCAAATGGGCCTAGGAGGAAGGGCATGCCGGCCATTTCAGTCAGTCAGTCGGGGAATAATTATGGTGTTACACCAATTTTGGCGAGCGAAGCAAGTCGAAATATTTAGAGCACCCCCTCCACACACACAACCCCCACACACCCCTACACCCCTACACACACCAACCCTTTTGAAATGCGCACTCAATTGCATTTTTATGTCCAGGCTCTCAAATCAGCGAAATCAACGCATTTGATTTTATTCTTGGTACCGACAATTTGCTAAAATATAACTGGTTCCCGTCTCCGTTCATGTTATTTGATTTTATATGATGTTGTACTTCTCAAATTCACGATATTGGCTATTTTCGGTTCTCAAATTCAATATTTTTTTTCATAAATACTTACATCTCCCTAGCTTAAGCTTAAAGGACACCCAACAATTTCGCTAATTTTTTCGAAGATATATCAATTTTACTTTCATACAACTTGTCAATTAATATTTTTTCACATTTTGTTCTTACAGAAAGAAATCAAAGTCATGTACAAGAAGTCACCAGAATTTGAAGGTCATATGTAAGTATTATTAATAATATTATGTTGCATTCCTATCAATGTATCAACATTGATAGAAATTCAATATATGAAATCAAATAACTGAACGTTGCATATAATGTTGCTTTCAATTCCCTTGAACATGTTGGATAATTCACGGGACCAATTATATTTAAAACAGGCTGTCAATACAGGGTGTACCTGAAAGAACTGTACCGTAAAAAAACCCGCATTTTTTGAGTATTTTATTGCCACAACGAAACAGAATAGAATATTGCATGTTATTGAATGATAAAACAGACACCAAAATGTTTTAAAGTTTGAAAATTGACCCAGCCGTTCTGGAATTATAATAATTAAAAAATCAATCCTCATTTTAACCCAGTCCACGAGTCGTGAATAACGTGCATTGATCCATTTCTGCCTCATACTACCACAGAATACCCAGTGATTACCGAATCATTTTAAAGAAAAGTTGAACAATGATGGCGCTATTTAGCTTAAATCGTGTTTGTATCTTTACAAGGGGTAGACTCTTGTGTAATGGTATTAGAACATCAAAAAAAAAAAGACTTATATAATAAATAACAAGGAAATTTTCAAAAAACTTTTTATCACGAAATGTAAGGAATACGTCATATTATTTGGCTAATTTAAATTTAAAATATATGTAAATAGCGCCCTCAGTTTGCACACAAATGTACAGTTTATAGAATAAATAAGAATTACCACAAAAAGCATAAATCTATGTTAAAAATAGCTGCACAATATATGTGTATATTAGTGTGATCATACCTGTTGGTAATGGTATTGTCCAGATCTAGAATTGAACAATAAATACACGTGGGTGGGGGGTGTGAGGTGTGTTTGCTTTGTTTTTACATTAATGAATCTCAATTTCAAGCAAAGATACACATTTAAGTTTTAAAAAAGACAAGCTAGCCCGGCAAGACTTAAATTCGTCACGAGAGAAGTTTGGTAAATCGTCAACAAATATTAAAGATCACAATTCCACCAAAAACACAAATATACATTGTGGTTGTAAGGTAAACTACGAGACACAGTCCCGAGAAAGGTAACAGTGATTGACAAGAGTAACAGACCTTAAGAATGTGTTAAAGATCACATCTCAGGGAGGTTGTGGGCAAATTGGTTAAATAAAACATTCGCAAAGTTGGTGTAAAGCATTTTGTTTCATGTCGTGCTCACTGCAAGTCTGTTTCTTTATAATATTATTGTTTTGTGTTATCCCAAAAGACTCCGATCACATACCTCATATGCTAACGTATGTCACACTGTGACCAACTTGAGGTTTTGAATTTTGTTTATCATAAAATACAACAATTGATGACTTTCTTTCAAAGAGATTAAAAGTGAAAGTTGGGTAAACTAGAGTGCGTGTGTCCAGCGCAAAAAGCACACACGTAAAACTTGCACATACCTTATGGCCCAGAGCGATTGGTATACTATTTAAGTACATATATTAGGTTAAGTAAACGGTTTGATATCTGAATCAATGAAAAATGACAACCCTGGGCTATTATAATAAGTTAATTATCTGTTCGTGACACATCCAGGCTCCGTGATCAGACCAAAGTTTAAAGGACATTTACAGGCCTAACCACGTTTCAACGTACACGGGGCAGGTCAGATAACAGGAGTTCATTGCCAATTTTTTCTTTTATTACTTTTTGCTCAATAAAAAGCCTTCTTGAAATGTGCTAGTTGCCGTATACCATGTACATGTATACAGTAAAAAAGAGTGCAGAAATTACAGAGTAAGGCCTAACTTAATTTTCCTACAATCTTGTTTTTCCATTTATGACACAGTCCATTTTTATACATTTACTTGTCGAAAATTTGCACTGTGATGTATACCCACGAGGTATGATAACATCCCAATTTAAACTCAGTACATCGTATTCGTAAGTACCAATTCATTTATTAAGTACGGTTCATTTTTTGTCTCTGTAATAGAAAATTTTACAATAACTATTTAAAATCGCCGCTGCATCTTTAAAGTGTAACTAAACATCTTTAACACCCCACGTAGACAAAACTGTCGCAACATGTCTAGCAAACGAAAGTTTATCTAAATAATTTGTACGTGGTCGTCAAGTCTGCACTTCAAATTTCTCGCCTAATTAAATTTATAAGACTGCCAACGTAGAGGGAAACACAATATGTAATCTATATCACCTATTTCATGAACAGGTTCGTTTTAGATTAACGCTAGTGTGTATCTCTTTATAAATTGTCGTAAGCATAAAGGAATGCTTACATTGCAAAAGTTCGTTTAGATTACAGTAAATGAGATACGCCCATTAAACTCTACGTTACAAGAGAGTGCATGCGCGCCTTTCTCCGTCATGCTTCTCACTTCTTCTTCACCTTCCTGAATCCTTACCATCTTCGCTCCATCTAAACCTAAAGAAGACGTCGCGTCGCTGCAGATGGAAAGTTTACGTTATTATTAACATAATAAAGAATCACATGTCAAGTCTGGTCCCATTAAAAAAAATGTCTGGTCCCATTTCCCCTTTTTCCCCTTTGATTTGCTTGAACAATTTTTTGCCCTCATCTCCATTCTTTTTTCTCCTCTTCTCATCCGTTTTCTTCTTCCTCATTCGTTGTTTTTCATCATCGTCCCGTCTTTTTTCATCATTCTGTTAGGCTATATTAATTCATGCACTTTATAGTAGTCGCTGCCCATATGTTGGCCCTATGTAAAATCATTAAAAGTCATTCAGAAAAGACACAGCTCAGTAGGTCACCTACAGGAGCATTACCTTAACCAAGCTCAATGTAGAATAACCTTCGCATCCAGGATCGGATTTATATGGGTAAACTAGGAATATCAGGAGGATTTGTAACACGCACACAAGCAAGCATCTGAGTCACACGAGTCTCACGTCCAATGGCAGAGCTCAATAACCCTCATTTAACAACACCAATTCCAAACGTGACCCAAAGTTTCAGAATATGAGTTT
Organism: Amphiura filiformis; assembly: GCF_039555335.1. Taxonomy (NCBI): domain Eukaryota; kingdom Metazoa; phylum Echinodermata; class Ophiuroidea; order Amphilepidida; family Amphiuridae; genus Amphiura; species Amphiura filiformis. The sequence goes on from NC_092635.1 coordinate 7,272,310, forward strand.
TCGTCATTAGTCATATGGGTTAAAGAACTGTGTCGTGAATGGGATGAAAAACTGTCGATCGCATTCAGCATCAAAATAACTAATGACTGAAAAACTCGTCTCTTTACCGCGACTGGAAACTTCTTCTTTCGAAATGCATTCTTCGGCCTTTGATCCACCTACCTAACTAAGGTCACACGCCTCGAACCAAGTTCAAAATTACCCTAATATTCTAACGCCTTTCTGACGCTGTATAAATCACACTGCCCACTCAAGCCTGAAGCAAAGCTTGCTGTTTTCACATATAGCCTATATAATTCGAGCCATGAATCTGATTCTGACGTATTTATTAAGCAGTAGGTCTACATATATCATACGAATTATTATTTATATGAATTTGAAGTTTTATTAATGCTTTGAAGGCGTCAAAATGTGATAATACTAACTTGGCCTTTGCAATCTAAAGTCTACTAAATCCGCATTCTTAAATATTTATGTTTCAAATACCTGTTCATATCAAATATGCCATAAATATAAATCGCCCTCGCTGTTTTCCATAAACATGACAAATAGTTTGTCGGCTAAAGATTTAAAGATCAGTCGTTATTAAACTGCAGCACAAATTTTAATACGGAAATTGACAAATAAGAACATGACGAAAACTACATTTGCCAACTTAGTCAAATGGTATTTTAAAGCATTTAGTAAACTTGCTGTGAACTCTGCCTAATTAATTCCGTTCCTTCTACGGAGATTTCTGAGCAGTAACCAAAATAAACAAAACAAAACATATCTCAAATGAAATTAGGTCTGTTCCTGGCAATATACCGCATGAAACAATTCAAACAATGATCTTCCAACTGATATATGCACCTAAGCACCCATCATAATAGGCCAACTACCAACTACTACCAGTTTGACACCATGACGAGGATATCACATAAAATAGGGGGAATACGTCAGGTGTAAAATCGCATTCTAAACGGTAAATATTTTTGTCAGTTGATAAACAAAACATCCTTTTCCCCCAGTGAAAACCCACGTCGTCCAGTAACGCGATACCTTTTGTTCCATTTTTACACCTAAATGAAGCATGTGATTGATCCCACTTATTGGATATAGGCCAAATGCTGTTCAAAATCATTATAGGCTTCGCCACTGCAAAATAACACACGCGTGTCAAATGTCCAATGATGTCTGGATCAACACTGGGTTTTTTCTGCATCTTTACCACAAATCAATTCCCACAGTTTCGTTTACTATCACACGCATTAAAGAAAATCTCGTCAGGTATTAACCGCACGCTTCAACCTATCACGAGTGTTAAACACACTAAATGTCGCCACTGGACTTTTCCTTGCTTGACATTTCATTTTCTACTATATAGCACTAGCAATGAGGATATGGAGAAGTCACTTATTTTTCAAGGCAGCACTACAGAAATGACATCAGGTTACATTCTGTTATTGATTCAAGAAGCCTCAATAATAGTCCTGGTAAAAAGCAGTCCGCACGACGACGCGACTATGAAATTTAAGAAAAGCGCGCTAAGCTTAGTTTTGGTTATTGACTTCAACGTGCAGACAATGTGTCTGAAGCAGATGTCCTGCATCTAAGCAAACGATGAAAAACGAACCATGGATGCTATCCACACGGGAAACTTGGATCCAGAATGGTCTTCATCATTGTTGAACGGATTGTCTTTTTTAAAGGCGATTATTTCTTGTCTTAAAGTCTTGTTAATTTAATTGTGTACTAGCAGAATTTTTTAAACTTCGATATCACTTTCACCCAGCGAGTGAACTTTCGCATCCCCTTATTTTTTCGGTCTTGATTTCTCGCGTATTGCGCCGCGCGGATTTGGGCTGCTTTCCAAACCCAAAGTTCCACTTATCATCTTATAGTGTTTCTGGAACCATTTACCACTGTCGTGTGAACATCCAAATATGATTACAAGAATAGTAACACATAAATGCCTGTGCCTTAACTACATGTGTTTTATTGCTCATGAGATTGTTTCTTGTATTTTCACCGCAATCACTTGTGAAACACTTAAGGAAATGTTTCAGACCAGGACAAGTGGGTGAGCAACCGAAAGGACAACAATTATTAATATGGACACTAGAAACCACAAAATTATATTTTCGATACTACTCATGTCTAAATGTGACGCATAAGCGATGACAACTATAGCAAGAGATCATTAACCTTATTGAATGAATATCTAGTGATAAATGACTGTTTGCAACCGCGACATGAAATATGCGTAAACATAGATCACTGCTGCAGCGTTTATCTAAACAAGCAAACAGCTATATACATCGCCATGACTAAACTTAATTCAATTCAAAGTAGTAGTTTTATATTCACGCGCGTTTCCATCTTGCTTAGCATAATAGCAATTCTGATTCCAGAAAAATACAACACTAAATATTTTAGAATATAAACAATTTATCCTGTTTTCCTAAATGACACATAAGTGACATACCTAAATCCTAATACGTTATGTGACTAACGGGCAATAAAAGTCAAATCTTGATACTGGGCCACTATTTGGAAATAAGGGGCAAAGCACACGTTTCAGCCCTAAGACTAATTTCACTATTTAATATGAGTTCTCATTGTTTGTGAAATACATTTTCTATTGTCTTTTACAACCTACATCAAAATTAACATAAAACTTATTTATGATAATTTAAATAAAACCTTGAAAGTCAGATGAATGTCATTTTATTCAGTAATGTTTGCGGCAACATAACACTTTCACTGCTAAATACTGATGTCCCGTGACACAGGACACACCTTGGTTAGCATCATAAAAACAAAAAAGAAAGAAGGTAAAATTAAAATTGTTAGATTTTAATTCTTTTTAATTTAATTAGCGCACATGTACAACTCGATCCGCTAAACATAGAACCCTCCTGAATGAAAACTATTAGGCCTATATTCTTCCAAAACAACCCAGTATCAGGAAAGTCTACGTTACCCTGGCAATTGCAAATAAATATGTTAATGGATAACTTGTTTTACCAGTTTATCTTCATTGTTTCTATTGTTTTTCTTATTCTTCATAGTTACCGAGCCGAATGTACGTTAGAGGGTTCACCAGATAGAATAGTGGACTTTGTCTTACCAAGCCCAAAAGGATTACGGGGAAAATGGGACAAGAATGTTAAAGAATCAGAGGTGTTAGAAGATGTCGATGAGGTAAGGATTTTTGTTTTTATTTATCGCTGCTTTGGCTTATTTTTATTGGGGCAACTTACAATGTAAACATCTCAAAAAAAGTAACTAACCCCCCTTAAATAATGGCTATTATTCAAAAAGGGGCTATTGTATTACAAATCTGTAAAATGCGTTGGAAGCAGAATTTATTTATGCGCATTTTGACACCTCATTTGATACGATAGCCCAGAAAACAATAAAACACCGGTCAATTTAATGTAGTGAGGTCCAGATTTGAAAGTAGCACTTACATACAAATTTTTACAATACAAAAACACTCGGATATCATTTAGATTTCCTTCCATTACACTGAATACAAAATCAATACAATTTACTGCAACTTTCAAATCTTAGGTTACATTGATTTAAAATGTACGCTGTGACGTCAATATTTAGTCAATTGCTGCAAATGAGTTGTCAAAATGTGCAGAAATAAATTCTACTTCCAACGCATTTTACAGAGTTGTAAAAAATCACCCGTTTTTTTAATAATGGTCATTATTTAAGGGGGTTAGTTACTTTTTTTGAGATGTTTATAATAATCCACATTAAATGTAGTGAGATATGTGCACCATCTACACCGATGTGGTACTGTGTGATCTGCACTACGTTGAACTTGAACCAGTATTCCCAAAGCGTGTTACGTAAGCCAACCGTAAAGATCTGGGATTTCGGAAGTACTAGTACTTAATAGTAGTAGATTGTCCCATTTATAACAATAAGTCTCTCCCTGGACTTCTAAAAACATGGGTATTGTTGTTAAAACGGTTGTTACGAATTTACGGAAACATGCTTTAATCCTTATGGAATCGTTTTTGTTGTCACAGCCAACTAGCTGGAGAGATTCTTTTAAGGTCGTTTTAATTTAATCCAATACAATAATGTTCCAATAGATAGACATGAAAATGAGCGGAAGAACAAACTTGGAGTATTTGTGAATAAGGGAAACTGTGTGCACTCTTATGCCCTTGTCATACTTTCATGTCGCTTGCCGCTGGAGCAAGCGGTATGACACGTCAGCCAATCACAAGCCTTAATTGTGTCCGTTTGTATGCAATGCGCATATGCGTCAGGCCGCTCACTGTAAACGGCATGACAGTTTGAAACCAGCATTACCATCAACTACCACGTAACTGATCATTATATTATTCGCTGTCGAAGTGATGATGTAACAGAATTAATTACCATAGCAATAGATGATTTTTGAATAGATCGCCCTGCACTACACCGTTCACGGGGTACCTATGCATTGAACCGTCGAAAAATGCTAATCACTCGCACCTGTAAGATTAGAATATCTGCAAAAAGCGCTATTGTACTCAATCTATGATAAAAACAGGTGATGAGTGCAACCTGCTTGTAGTGCAGGGCGATCTATTCGAATATTGTATTCATCTATTGCTATGACAGTTAATCCATTTATTACATAACTTCGACAGCGAATAGAAGACCAACAATCACGGCAATGGTGCCCTCTTTGTTGCTTACAATAACATATGCTTAACCCACGATAGACTTACGCAACCACAGAATGAATAAATTGCGTACAAAAAACTCATACTACACAACTTGAGGTCAAAGTTTGTCATTTGAGTGTTGAATGGAGGTTATTGAATTTTGCGATTGGGAGTGAGACATTATTGGCTCTTAGTTAACACTGTGGTACAATTTGACGTAAAATTCCCCCGGATAATTCCATTTTGACATTAAGATCGTTTGCTACACATGATCCACTGTAATCTCTATGGGCCTCTCGAACAATTTAATATAATATAGATCGACAAGGTTGAACACATTCATGAGGTAATCATGGTAATGAGATAATCATGTATCGTAAGTAATGAGGCATCCAAGTATACAGGCTACATCGAAATCATTGGTAACCATCTAGTTTCTAGTAATGGATATGACTGCCATATCAAAATGCAACATAACTTTCGGGTATAATATCCACCTAAATGATTACTGTTATAACAAGTTGTAAAATTAAAACGCCATTTCAAGAGAACCCAATGCTGCATTTGGAAGGAACAGGCTTTCTAATATACATCAAAACTGATGGGTACCAATCATTTTGATAAAGCCTGTATTGCAGATTGTTGTAATACGCAGTAGCTTACATTGTAATGTTGTTATCATTGCCTGAGTGAGATGCATTTTGAATCAACTTTTGATGACAGCTTCAGTTTATATAAGCGTTAGCGTTTCTATATTAAATCTCAAGGTCACTCACAATGTAAGCAGTAGTGCGCAATTTATTGGTATGGTAGCAACAAATTTATTACATACAATTATGATTTTAACAAATTGTATAGATCTTTCTTTGTCAGAATCTCATGAGTGGCTCATTCAGCCACATACAGTTTTAATGCATAGACTGTTCAATTATACAGTATAAGCTTTTTCTGTAAGATCAAGGTCACATCAATGTAATCGGTATTATATATAGTATGCAATTAATGATGGCAACAAACTTTTTAAACTATGATTTTTAAAACAAATGTCTTAATCTTTCTTCATCAGAATCTCATAGTGGCACGTTCAGCCACACACAGTGCTGCAATGGGTCTTATTTCATCCCGAGACTTTGTGGATCTTATAATGATTAAGAGATATGATGATGGTATTGTCACAACAAACTCTAAGAGTATCCAACGCAAAGATTGCCCACCAAAAGATGGATTTGTAAGAGGTACAAATTACCACGGAGGAACCATATGTATACCAATAAAAGGGTAAGGAAAGCATTTAGTGAAACAATAAGTCCATTTTCTCACTCTAGCCTTTGCAATGTTGCGTTTTAATGCTTTAGCTGTGATAATTATGATGACCTTGAATTTTGAATGTTATCACGCAATATGTATTTGGCCCTTTGAGCGGGAAACGTTTTGTGACAACCAGATTTGTTCCCTGTGAACTGAGCAGAGGCGTCACTGTGTGTTGTTTTGTACCAGAGAGACCCTTTTGGAAAAATATGTTCGGTTATAATTTGGAAGGCAATAACAAAAACAAATAAACACGCTGTTCTTTTTGGTTTGGACCCATACATTGTCCCCTCCATCATTGTCCAATCGAGGCAAAATTTCCAGTTCCTGAGCATACGCTCCCTTGGAACGACAAGGTTTATAACTCACATTGAATTTGTCTATAGAATACTATAAAAACAAACTTACGTTGGTAGGTATAATATATGTACACATCAACATATTAAAGAAAATATCTTGCTTTAATATTATCACAGGAGAAAAAGGTCGGGGAATAAAAAATTACATGGCCTTGAGAGTTCCTCTGATAGGTCTCACATTGAAGAAATATGTCAAGGGTAAAATGTAAAAGAAATACAAATAATACATTGATCATGTTGATGTAATAATGTGCATCTGAAATGTCACGTCAAAGGAAACAAGCGGCGTTAAGTTGAAAGGGTTGCGTGACCTTGAAGATTCAAGATTGTCATTTTGTCTCGCAAAGAATAAATGTCATTTTCAAGGACAAATGCAGAATATACGAAGAACAAAGTAAGCAAACCTTTACGGTTCCGGTGTCATTTTATGAGTAAGAATAAATATTAACATTGTGAAAAGTTCAATTATGAATTTGGACTGTAGAAATGTCAAAGGAGAGGTGGTATGCTTTGTAATACCATCCAGGTAAATACAATGTTTGGAATTCGGAAATAAACATTGGGTATAGGACAAAATAAAACGTTTTCCCTTAAAGGCTTTACAAATGGTTCTCTAGAGTTTCTTTTTCTTTAATGCCCAGTGCTTTTTTACTTCAAGGAACTAGATCGGGTCTTTTTAAGCACCAAATATTTTCAGTAAGCATCAAATTGAATCCATTCGACGCCATAAGACGGCTGATATTTCGCCGTAGGGGAAATCGTATACAGCGCGCGGTTATTATCAAGGTTTCCGCCAAAACTAACGTCGTCAACGTCGTCTACCCGTCGGGGAAATTCTGGGCTATATCATGAAATCAATTCAGAAGGCTCCCAACATGCATTGTAGCATGCATTTTAAGCATTCTGGGGAACATGCTCATTTGCAGCAAACGATGAACTTTTAACGACAAGTGTCTTTTGACAATGGTTTTATCATAGATGATCTTTGGTTTTATCAGCAAAATATTGGCACGCACCCTCCCCATATCATCATAATCTCGAGCTATATAGTCCCCTATATACTGTAAACATGTCAAGGGCATGTATCTTTACATCTAAGATTGTCTCCATTAATAGGAAAAGCTATTAATGTGAAAAAAGTTTTGGTACATCAGTTTTGTTTTAACCCCTACAATTTCATGAAATTCTCAAAGGTGTCGTCATGCTCATTCAACACTGCAAAGGATTAAAACATTCTATATGACCCAGTTTTAGCATCCCAAAACATGTATACCCAACTATGACCGCCACATGCTGTCCCCGGGATGAGGTCCTCTCATATAGAAAATAGATAGACATAAACCACCGTGACCTTGATTTGCTATGGAAATGACTGTCGCATATATTGTAGCTATGAATCATGGGATATGTGGAAGTCTTCCTCTTGGGATCGTATTATGTTTCCTATTTTATGCAATGTATGTCTGAGCAATTCGGTCCGGGTATGAAGGTCTTTGTTGATTCAAGATTTCAAGAATGAAATATTCAAATTCAAGGACTATCGTATTCAAGTTAATAACCAAAGCCGTTTTACAATTATGACAATTGTCGTTTACAAGCATGAGTTGAAATTCATGGTTACATGGCCAACCGCACCGGCCGGCATTTTATTCAATTGTCGCATACGCGCATTTGTCATAATGTCCAATATCGCAATAATCTAACATGGAAATACACAAGGACAATCCTAAAAGCTACGCATCATTTCAATACGCAATACATTTGATTTAATGATGGAGTTATATAAATGTTTTATAATAATTTCATAACTCAGCAACCCGGACTGAGCAAAGTACCATTTTTCAAATCATCGTTATACAGCATATCGTTTGAAATTTAAAGCAAATTTGTGTTCAACAAAAAAGGTATTTCATCAATTTGACAGAATTGCGTCAGAATGTCATTATATTTTTGTGCAATTGCCAAATTAAAAATGATTAAAAAATACACGAGTCATACCTTCATATTTTGCAGTCCAAAGACTGAAGCAATGTTCGCTGTGGACGTTTCTCCCTCTTTCAGATGTAATTTTCCTGGCGCTTTAATATAGAATTATGACATTCATGACATTTTGTCTATAGAATTCACATGTTCAGATAAAAATAGTAGATAATATTCCAACCTTGTCATGCTAGCTGTCACTTTTCAAGATAAAATTCCGTTTAAATGAACATTTGTAAGGCGAATAAAAGGTTTCGTCCGCCTAATTCATCTCCAGTTGTAGTAATAACACTTAGTGTTAATGAGAAGTACATTTTCATGATTTTAGGATTCCAGTAATCAAATATATCAAAGGTAACATATCATGTCTTGACAATTATTATACTTCTCTGGGTTGATAGGATGAAGAAATTTTAATCTTATACCCAAACCAGCCAGTCCACATAAACGTTGAAAAAAGTGCATCCGGTCGGATTCGAACCGGCGAACTTTGTAATGCTAGCACAATGCTCCTAACCAATTGAGCCACAGAGGCACGTTGGAGAAGAGGGGAAAATTTAAATATATGGTTCGAATGATGTTCGTCGTATTCCTATCAGAAGGCAACAAAACTGCATATTTATAACAAATACACATAAACATCTTTAAAAAAAAGTAACTACCCCCCCCCCCCTTAAATAATGGCTATTTTTCAAAAAAAAGGGGCTATTGTATTACAAATCTGAAAAATGCGTTGGAAGCAGAATTTTGATACGATAGCTTAGAAAACAATAAAACACCGGTCAATTCTCGCTATTCGCAATAAGGGCGCCGCCAGCGGTTTTTAATGTAATCGTGATGTATCATGGGAAAAGGTCGACATCCAAGTCCGCGCAATACGAATATTACCATGCTATTACATAGGAACATGTGACAATATTTTTAGTTTGTCAATATAACGGTATTACACGCAAATCGATAGAGAAAAATTAATTGTGCACATTTCAAATCACATTATTAAGTATTATTGAGTATCGATTCGCGTGTAACACCTTTATTTTGACAAACTAAAAATATTGTCACGTGTTCCTATGTAATAGCATGGTAATATTCGTATTGCGCGGACTTGATGTCGACCTTTTCCCATGATACATCACGATTACATCCCATGATACATCACGATCATCGCAAACCGCTGGCGGCGCCCTTATTGCGAATAGCGAGAATTTAATGAGGTTCAGATTTGAAAGTTGCACTTACATACAATACAAAAACACTCAGATATCATTACACAGATTACCTTCCATTATACTGAATACAAAATCAATACAATTTACTGCAACTTTCAAATCTTAGGTTACATTGATTTAAATGTACGCTGTGACGTCAATATTTAGTCAATTGCTACAAATGAGGTGTCAAAATGTGCAGAAATATATTCTGCTTCCAACGCATTTACAGATTTGTAATACAATCGCCCGTTTCTGAATAATGGTCATTATTTAAGGGGGTTAGTTACTTTTTTGAGATGTTTATCATGTCTTGTACTAGTATTATTTGGAGTTTTTTTAGTGTCGCCATCTTAGATGATAATTTCCTCAAAGTAAATCTGCTCCGTCCGGGCAGTGCTTTTAGGCTGAGATATAGTCCGACGCGACGTCTTGCAGGCGTTTTGACGTTGCGACAGACGTAGCGACTAATGTTCCGTATATAACGTCTTCCTCAGCGGGTACAATTTACCGTAGCGCTGTCTTCCACTACAGAAGACGTCCAAAAATCAAACCAAGATATCCCAAAAACTGATCATTTGAGCGGAAAGAACCGCAGTCTGAAGGACGCAATGGACAGTAGAAAATCAATGCGGAGAACGGAAAACGCGACGTCGGACGCAACAAGAACTTCCGACTATATTTTGGTTTTTAAAACGCGACTTTACTTTGACATTAAAACACTTCCCTGTGTGGTTTTGATACGACACTATCATTTTTATGTTGCAACTCTTTTCGAGATTGTTTATATCAATATGTTTAATTATTTTGTGATATTTTTTTTCTTTTCAGTGAACAAAACAAAACCAAAGTAATCAACTTAGTCCAGACAGACCTAGGAGGAATGCTTCCAACTTCTCTCGTCGAGTCGGCATTACCGAGTAATCTCGTCGATTTCTTCGTTGATCTAGACAAGGCTTTGAAATCGGAAATCGACTAAAAAGCCGGAAACAGTTTATGAAATTACCAAAATTGTCTGTGTGTTGTTCGGACGATAGTATTTTGAAATTGTCGTCTGCATAGTGGGGCCAATGTCTTTATCGTAGTTGAATTTGTGACATCAATTTGCGCGCCATGATGACAGGCTCGTCCAAAGAGTTTAACCCGTGACCAAGTCTTCAAATGAGCACTACAAGATAAAGTACCGTTATAAAGTATTCTTTTTATTTTATTTTTGAACTTTTTATTTATGCCATTATTGTTATTTTTTAATTAGAAACCAAATTGCAGTTATAAACTGTTCGTGATGAGACCAGTTGTATGTACAAGGTGAAACCTATAGATGTATTATGAATACGAATTGTAAATATGTAGCAGAAAAAAATGAGATATAACTTATGTAAATTGTATATTATTGTTTAAGCATTGTTGTTCACGAGGTATTGTAAATGCCATAATGTTTTAGTGAGTGCATTTACAGCGCCGAGTCCCGTCGTAAAGCAGATACAGGGAGCAGATACTTTTCATTTTAATGAGAGAGGGATGGTAAACGCATACAGTGTAGTGCGTACAAAATGACGTCATAGAATGCGATGGTTTAACAACTTCAACGCCACTGATACAAATGTACAACAGATATATTGATGGGGATTTATCCGGGGGATTTATATATATGTCACGCAATACAGTTGGATGCTACCATGGCTACGGTACGACTATCAAATCTACACCTCTCCGCTGTTGACATGCATGATTCGGAAGGACATTCATGATCATGATGATAATGTATTGCCTATGCAGCATTAATACACATGCAAGTTGTTTTTAAACGCTAACTCTAGACGTTAAACTAAATAATATATTATATTATGAACACAAATATAATTATGAACACTCAAAAATGTTGAATATGACATCGAAGACATAGCAAATCAGTACACATAAAAACACAAGTATAGAGTGTATATCCAGCGCAGACGAATACTCATCCAGGTATTACGATTTAGTGTACGAGTCCTAGGCAGGTTACCTGGCTTTGAGTGCGTCATCTCAGTTGATTTTCAAAAAAAAAAAAAACCTGGAAATGTTAACATGTTCTATATAAATATTGTTCCATTAAAGATAAAATGAACATTTGCTTTTGTTTGCGCTTTAATTTTTCTTCTTTTTTATTTATATTTTTTAGATTTCATGACTAAGGATATTTTCCATGTGGGAATTTTATTTTCATCATAAACCCTACTAGTCATAATATGGTTGCACACATCTAAAGAGCATGAAATTTGCGGGAAAATCTAATGAAATTTGATGACAGATTACGCATGTTTTCGTGGGATATCAAGTTCCAATAACGTTGAGTCAACGACCTGTGCTCCCTTATAGGGGAGAGTGAGAGAATGTTCAATGTGTGTCCCGTTCTCAAAAGACTAGGCACATGTCAAGGGAACATGTCAAAATTTTACTTATATATTTATATTTTGATGTAGCTGTAAAGAATGTGTTTTGAAATAGCACTAATTTCGTTTATACCATGTGTGAAACTATTTTTTAATGTCTTAACATGGGTGAATGATTCAGGCACTGTTCTCCCATGATACCCAGCGGGATAGGTGTACAGATAGAAAGGCGTTACCGTGATCAGAACTGGCTGCGAGGTATTTGTCATTCACATGCCCCACAATTCAAATGCAGTAAAGGAGAGATTGGATAATAATTGTTTGATATTTGCTTCCACCGAGAATTGAACCGAGGACCTCCCCAGCAAACACAAAACGTTTTCGACATCATTCGCAAAAGGTTATAAAAGGTTGTCAGAAAACATTTAAATGTCGGGTTATATAAAGGGTATAGAAAGAGTATAAAACGTTTTCATAACCTTAAAAAACATTTTTTGATAACCTACTGCTCAGCAAACAAAAATGTTTTTCAGAAAACGTTTAAATGTCGGGTTATATAAAGGGTATAAAAATGTTTTAATAACATTCCAAAAACATTCTTGAAAACTTGATTCAAAACATTCTAAACAGAACGTTATTTTGGGGTTGAAAAAATATTTTGCGAAAAATGTTTGCCCAAAATATTTTCAATAACATTTTAAAAACGTTTTCATGACCTTTATATAACCCGACATTTAAATGTTATTAAAAGGTTTTGAAAAACCATTTTAAGAACATTTCTGTGTTTGCTGGGTTCAAATATTTTAACATAATGTTATTTAAGTATTGACACAATATTTGGCAAAGATGTTTGCAAAAATAGTTTACAATAACATTTTTGAAAACATTTAAAAATATTGTTGTAGTGTGTTTTCATACAAAACGTTTTAAAACGTTATCATGACCTTTATATACACCTATCCGACTTCGCCATTACTGCGGTGTCCCCGATGTAAAACTGCGGTGTCCCGAGGTCGGGGGTTCTATCCATTATTTATTGTGTGCTATACAAAATTGTACCCGGGAATTGTACACAACAGTGATATTCAATACACAATCATGAGTATTGAATTACGAATTAAATCTCCCGCTCTGGTACATCTGTGTTGCCGTCAATAGAGGGCCAAATACAGTAAACGCTTCTCGGATTGGTGTATAACCCGACATTTTAATGTTATTAAAACGTTTTTACCTAAACCAAAAGCCAAAATATAACTTATTTAAAACGTTTTTAAAACGTTTTTGTGTTTGCTGGGTCTTGCACCAGATTAGTGTAGTGTAAATGAGCCATAAGCATAAAGCAATGAATTCTTCTAAATACACAGCACTGGATAAGAAATGATAGAAAACAAACACTGACTATTAAAATCCTCTTTTGTAAAATACATGCTTTGATAAGAATACAATGAAACACATTTAACTTCATAACAGTCGGTAGAAGCGGGAGGGACGTGTCACCCTGAAATTTGTCCATGGGGGACGCGTCCTAATTGAAAAAAATAAAGCAATAACACGGCCCTCTGCATCTTCTTTTTAGCCCCCAAAATACTGCGTTTTGGGCCGAAAATACGGTAAAGCTGCCTATAAATTAGCAAAATTTACTCTCATTTGGGGCTAAAATAGTCTGAAATTGAAATTGAATTTTATCGCGCGCTTCGTGTGCAAATGTCCATAATACTGATCGGAAAAAACTTCGCCCCTCCTCCCCTATATAGATTTGAATGCTTCCGCCTAAAGCTATAACTTGAGTTCAAAAGGGTGACCTTAATACACGTTATATCGGCATTTGTCTCAAAATCTGATGTACCGACATGTTCCTGATTACGTAGGAACGGGTCATATACATAATTGTAGTATTACATTCGTGTACAACGGAATAAGCTGATGAACAAGCATGCATCATCATGGACATTGGACTGAATATTGAGTATCTTTGATTTATTATAGGGATTCCATTTTACATGCTGCCTTGTTCGTACAGTGGACGCCAACTCACTCATATTTTCAAATTCTTAGAACGATTCTTCTTCGTCGAATTGTTTGTACAATGTTGACGAGATTTCAAATGACAGTTATGATGAAAAAATATGAATGTTTTAGTATTATGGGGCCTGTAGAGTCATCTTGGCTAGAAAAGTAACGAACTGTCATAGCTTACGAAACAGATTCCTGGAATGAAAGAGTACCGGTAATAAACCTCCCTTAAAAGGGAGAGCATGCATATCAAAGGGGCCTTTATTAAGGGATCTAAAATGAGCGTTTATTTGCGCTTCGACAGTATTTTTGTGGGACATGAGAGCACCTCAGACCTATCGAATTGCATTCTGAATACGAAGCATGTCTTTCTGATATCAAATAATTTTCATTTTTGAAAATCACAATATAATACAAATTTTATGACAAATTATAAAAATTTGATATTTTTCAAATTTTTGATATATAACAGTCCTCGAAGTAAATTATATAAATCTAATGATATATTCTTAAAGTGTATGTAGCAGGGAGGAAAAGCCGATGGTCAATTGAAAATTTTGACCTTTCATATTGAAGATATGGATTTTTTCCCAAAAATATCTTATTTTTGTTTGGTGTTTTGGGGAAAAAAATCCATATCTTCAATACGAAAGGTCAAAATTTTCAATTGATCGTCGGCTTTTTATCCCACCTACATACACTTTAAGTATAAATCATCAGATTTAGAAAGTTTACTTCAAGTACTGTTAAATATCAAAAATATCAATTTTAATGATTTGCCATAAAATGTGTATTAAATTGCGAATTTCAAAAAATCAAAATTATTTGATATCAGAATGACATTCTTCGTATTCAGAATGCAATTCGATATGTCTGATGTGCTCTAATGTCCCACAATAAATACTGTCCAAACGTTCATACCCCAGCCCTTAAGGGATCTTGAAATCTGGATCAGAGTAAATTGACCGTACATACAGAGCAAGATTGGGTTTAATTTAGAGAACACAACAAAAGACAAAGTGTTTCCATTCCATTAAAAACACCTTAGGGGCCTACTCCAACCAGAGAAGATGAGCTTCTCATCTTCTCTGCTCCAACAAATATAAGACAAGGCCCATAATTAATTAGCTCATATTTTTGATATGATGGTGCTGCTGCAACACGACAATACATTCATTTTATCTTTTGTATACTTTATTGAGATCTTATTAAATTAACTTTTTTGTGAGATACTCATAACAGCAACTGGTGAAAACATGGCAATGGATCACTCCCCGGGTAACAACGATACGTGTTGTTGTTTGTTCGTGCATGTTCATAATATATACGGCCAACTCGTTTATTCGGCTTGTTTACCCAAAAACATACCCATTGCCCAAAGACTTCCGAAGTATACGATGCGTTTTGTCGATAACACTGTGTAAAATTGTCACTAAGAGCTAAGAAAAACTTTTGACATACGTGGCTGACCAAGTTTTCTAAATGTTTATTGCCCGTAGACGTGTGAAATAAAGTTCGTACGTCACTCGACAGGAGAGATGTCAAATAAAACTGAAACAGAAAATAAAATAGACGCTGTGATGTGATAGTTGTCCGCAAGGCGGTATTTTTACTATTAGCATAAACCCATGCAACGTTACCGCTGACTTTATTTGATATTCAATGATTACTTTGAGCACAGATTTAGGTTGAAACAAAGATTCTAATATCGACATTGGTATATCATCTCTTTATATCTTGCGTATATGTGATTATGTAATATTCATTGAGCTTCCAAAAGCTGTAATGATCTTTTAGTTGTTAACATTTATAATTAATGAATTAAAGACATATCAAAATGTCAAAGAAGATTCTGAAGTTGAAATATGTTACATTCTGTCTCCCCGATCGAGTCTAGCCTAATGCTCAGCATTCTCCCGTATTCATGTCGCCAGACTGCAAGGAGGACAATGATGACATTATGATAGATAAAAAGTCATTATCCATGCGGTGAATTTAATTCTAGACTGATCTGAATCGGTACGAGCCGATGTGATTTGCTCCGATCCTTAAAATAGTATAATAGTATACTGAATTGCATGGTGGAACGTAACCGTGGACGAAGACATTGGAGAGATTGCGATTTTCAAACGTAGCATCGAACGTATACGTGGAATCTATTCAAAATCCCGTCACAGGAGAGTGATTTGGAATAGTTTCCACGTACGTTCGATACGTACGTTTGGAAATCGCAATCTCTCTAACTTAACCAGAGCTTGTTCCACAAAGACTTTCTATAGGGCTTCGCGTGTATAATAAATTAAAGCCAAGATTGATCCGGGGATTGATCATAAGTCTTCAGGAAACCGGCTCCTGATGTTAGCGGATGTTATCTGTTGCATTGGGAAATGTGTGTCCAGCTAGTTGTTCAGATTTCGGTTCTTTTGTCTCGATAATGCAAGGGTGGATTAGCTTAGCGGTTCTTTCCTCGATTTGCAGCACCGAGGACCCGGGTTTAAGCCTTGGCAATGCGTTCCCAAACTATTGACTTAATTACTCACAGCACACAAATGGGAAGTAATCAGATCTTATGCACGCGACGCATATCGATAAATGCGTGTGACACTTTTGCTCATGCAGTTGCGCCTTCGCTATTCCATCTTCTAAAATCATTCCGATGGTTGGGTACTTGTGGTTAGATGTGGATCTAGTAACGCCTTGGTGTGAATACCGACAAGTTACGGCGGTAAATTATATCAAACAGAGATGATGATATTAGTTCTCTTATGACATGTCTGGTGATAATCGCTCACCGTAGGCAATTGTCAGAATCGTCTTCAATATCAGTGGGTGAGCCTTTTATTCTTTTCAATGTTTGAAAGCAGTTATGTATAATGATAGTTATGATATCATATAAAATCATCATCATTAATTAACTGTATTTCAAATTAGATTAACAAGTTTCACGCGCCAACGTTTTATCGCATTGCATGATGGCCCGTTTAATATGAGAATAAAAATACGTTGTTCAAGTGATACGAGTATTTAAATGATATTAAGTTTTGTTAGATTAATTATATTATCCATTTATTCCAAAGTTATTAACAGATTAAAATTTTTGGGGAACATGATTTTGGAAATCCTTTATTGCAAAGAAAGTGTAACTAATTCGGCAAAAAACAGGATCATATGTCTTATTAAATTTTAGTATTGCAAACTGCAACTCCGGTATCCTCATAATACAGCTCAAATACGGACCTTTGAGTTGTGATTAAAAGATGAAATTATTAACTATCAATTTTGAATGTTGACCTTAAACCATAAGCAGTGATAAGCGATTGAATTATTGCCAATTGTTTTCTCAGCTTCATGACATTTCTTTTGATAAACTATTTATCAGCGATTTCAATCCGAATTATTCACAGTGGCATGCAAAAACTTCTATAGATACAATCTGATCTAGTCGTTCAACGCCTCTTTAAACATGTACAAGTGACCATGCTGATGGCAGATAAATCGCGTGACAATTTAAATCCCGCCTTTGAGTGCTGCACATGGTTAGAACTTAGAAGACATGACTTGTGGCTTTAGCATGTTTTACATACCAGTCATTTATGAGCTGCAGGTTATTAACATTATAAATATATCACTTTGAACAGACATTGAATTCATTATTAACCGTTGATATCAAAGACCGGGGGTTATTCTTCGAAAAATGTTGTACGGGGACGTGTCACGCAGACTTTCGGGTGCTGACTTATAGTCTACTTGTTATACTGGAGATCGAGATTGCACAGTGAGTAGAGCCTTTCTGTGTGACGAATTGAGAGGTTAGAATCATAAAGAGGCATTGAGGAAATGAGCTAAGGTATGAAATCGAAACTCGACTGCCGGTTCCGGGTGGTTCTGTCCGGTTGGAGCCGGTTTCTATATTGTTCTAAACAATGGAACGCGATTCAACCGCCGGTAACCGCCGGTGAACCGCCGGTTGAGTTTCGATTTCATACCTAACTCGATAGATAGACATTATTTCAGTACATAAATAACATATGTTCTCTTTTGCAGTACTGTGACAAGAGCTCATTTACATAGCGATATTCGCTAGCGACGAGCGACCGAAACATATATGAACAGACCTGGATCGTTTACTAGTATTTTGACATATACAAAATCAAATGTCGATGGCCAATCAGATTGAATGTAATATGATCTCCGGATATGAACCAATTCTTTGGTCAGTAGCAAATCGCTCATTACAGTGATATTTTTCGTCCCAGATTTAGCCTGGAATTAAAGAATAACCCACAAAAACAATGATACAGTATCACCTTGATACAAGTTGACATCACAATTAATTATTTATGTGACATGTATGAGTCACATAATGACAAATGTCGTCATTTAATGACAATTTCATGACTTGTGTACATCTTTTATATACTATGTGTCACATTTACCAAACGATTGTTAGCTGATTGTTGAAAAATGTGATGATAAAATAATGAGCAAAATACCAAAGCAACTGAAAATATTATTATTATTTTGTGAACTTTGCAGTTAGCTGTATGATATTGATGTACTAAATGATTTTTATATACTGACATACCGTAAATGGGTACATGATTTACAATAATTGCCGACTATAAATTGAGAAGCTGCGCTGATCATATCCCGGCGACGTGAGACTGAAACGTGAAACTGACGTCATCAGTAAACATGATAAATGCGATGTTTTACAGGGAAAGCGGCCACTTATCGCGGATTCGAACGTTAAAGGCCTATTCCGTGATTTGCTCATCCGGAGAATAGCAAAATCATCAAAATTCCGATTTCGGCACCTTTGTTAGGTTTGGAGCCAGATGTCCTAACATAGCCTGCTAGTGATGGTTAAGCAGAAAGAGGCTTCAACTTTGTCAATACTATATACTGTTAAAAATCTAATTACAGCTCAACTGATCATACTTTTCCTACATTCGACCTTGCATGATTTTTGAGTTGACACAGTCATGAAAATAACTATACTTGACAGACCATTAGTAGCCCAGTTCTGAACCTTTTCATTGATCATTCATAACAATAGGTATCTGATGGATCAGTGAAGATAAGAAGGGATTATAATATATCCGTAACCTTGATATTATAGTACATCTCGAGGAAAAAGTGCAATGGACATGTTTTCATTTTATGTTTCAAACATGAAAATTGAGTATTTAACCCAAAATGGAAAATGGAACAATTTATTGGAAATCTGTTTTAACAGATTTTTTTGACATCTTTTTCTGCACTGTATTATACCTAAATTAAGAAATTTGATAAATATTCAAAGAAAATATAGGTCATCCAAAAATGTTGATTTTTACACATTTTGGGGCAAAAAGGAAAAATAAGGAAAAATATCAAAATCTGTTTTAACAGCTTCATTCATCAAGTCATAACAAACGGCCTACATGCTTAATTTCTAATAAAATATTGAAATTGTGAAAATATAGGTATTTATTGATTTTCATGTTTTTTCTTGCAAATATGCTAATAATATGCAAATTATGAAATTGCAAAATAAAGTTTCTACATAGCATACATCTTTCAAGTGTGATGTTCAAAATGACAGACATCAAAAAGAGTTTCGATGAAATGTAAAGGTGTAGTAACAATTTTGGCATGGACTGTCTGGTTAGGCAATATACGGTATTACAGTTGAGCTGTACAGTTTTGATTAATTATCCTTCACTTTTATATAGGCAATTGATACACAATTTTTATTTGTTTACAATTTCGCTGGGATCACTGGAATAAGCCTTTAACTTTCAAAGTTCAGAGAAGTTAAGTTTGCTCGACAAGCTTGTATAGCTTCCAATACGGTATTATCGTGGAAATTTGGTGATTTTGGCCAGCGTCTTGTCTTCTCCATTCACGTCTTCCGTTTGCGAGAAATGGCTATATAGCGCAACCTCCCGTCAATGTCCAAGATGTTTGCGGGAGTCCATTTTCTGAAACATGTTACTTTTTCTTATTTAAAAATTAATCAATCATTTTGTTTCATAATTTGTAAAAGTAATTGTGCCATTAAATCTTTAAGTCAAATTTTGTTTTACACGTGACCACGACCTGAACTCTGAGGCTCAACGATGATGTCTTTGTATAAGAGTCTTTCTTTGTATATCGTATATAAGCAATTTCATATAATAAGGGGCAGTGAACCCAGGTAATATTTAATCATTGAAAATGATTAAGGTTAAACAAAGTGTTGAAGGGCTTTACCTCCAGAAAAAATATATTATTACCTTATACGTAAGAAAATATGTCTACTTATCATGTGAAATAAAAAAATCCGGAAAAAAATGTGTGAAAATGTGTTTTTAGCCTATTTTTTAGCTCTTGTCAAGCACTATTATTCGATTTGTTTACAAGCGCCAAGCAACTGTCGTCTAGGAGAGTGATTGACATCTTTATTATTAGAGAAGAATGGAATCTGTATAGTTCATGAATATTCATGTAGTATTTATACAACCTGTATCCCAGCCATTTTGCTTAGCTATCATAATCGTTCATATAAGACGCCCATATGATCCATGGTGTTAAACTGATATTCAGCAACTTTAGGGACCGATCGTTATTTACGGCAGGGGGGGGGAATGGGTGTTTTGGCAAAAATATCGACAAAAATTTCGCGTTCCCCCCTCGCGTCCGCTCAAAATTTTCGCGTTCCCCCTTATTTTCCCAATTTTCTCCATTTAAAATTTAACAATCCCCCCTCCTGGTTCAACTAAAATTTCAGGTTCCCCCTCAAGACCACAAAAAAATTTCGTGTTCCCCCCTAAATTTACCCATTCCCCCCCCTGCCATAAATAACGATCGCTCCCTTATATCTCTCGATCTTTGCGATCCGAAATATTGAATTTCAACTTTAGGCACATCTCTATCAAGATAATTAAATACCTGTCACAAATATAGGTCTTGAAATGTTACTTGCAACGTTAAAAATGTGAATAGAGAACAAATCGGGTTCAAACATGCTTCAAAAATATGAAAGTAATTGTCAACGCCTACTACCAGAATAGCCGGAAGAGGGCAGACTTCATAAGGGAGTGTTCATAATATATTTTAGTGGGGGACAAAGAATTTGAAACTTATTTCGGGAAATTTCCTGGGTTTTTGGTTTTGTTTTTTTATTTTATCTTCCTGTTCGGGTGTTTCGGTTGGCACATTTTCGGGGCATTTTCATGCACTTCACAGGAGTTTTTCGTGGCTTCTCTGTAGCTGTCGTGTGTCTTTTTCCCCACGTACAGGGTATAAATAATAAATGAATAATAATATATGAAAAAAGAATCTGGAACTTCAACGTCAAAAACAAAACAAAAACAAGACAAACTGTACCCTGCTAAAAATATCAACCCCTATCCTCTCTGAGAATAAAAATAATAAGACTCCAACCTCACCTGCAAAAAAAATTTTTTTCGGGGGATAATTTGGGATAAGTTCGGGCCTATTTTATTGCGACAATTTTCCAAATCTATAAGGTGAAATACGGTGTCGTGGGGATGTGCGGCAGATTTGGGGTGCATTTTCAGCCATTTAGTTTAGACTCTGTTGCATTTTTAGCCATGATTTTATTGACCCTCAGTGTCTTGAAAATTAGGTTTAAGAATGGTATTTTTCAATGATTTTCTCGAAAAAGTAAAATTTGCGAAAACTTTCAGTCCAAAAGTTGATACAATTTTGGGTCTGTTTTATTCAAATTTGGTTTAAAATCGTACCGTAGTTTTTCGGAGTCACAGCCTCACATCCTTACCCAAACCAACTTGAGAAGGTTCCCCCGGGGTGTGTGCAAATTTGCAATTTATAGGCCTACACTCATCATTTAAGCCTAAAATCAAAGTGTTAATACCATTAACACTACCATGGCCCGTTTTGTCGTGATGACTGGCTTCCAAAATGTAGGCCTATTTTAAATTATAAATCTGGTCCCGCTAGAGGTATGTTTTTACCCGCGGAGGTCTCTCCCTCGGGTTCGTGGATGTGCCACAGTTTTGGAGTAGGCCTACCTTTTCAACGACTATGATGGGTGGGTTTACAGCGAAGACCAACTTTTGGGCGCATTTTGGCAAAAGTGCCCTTAAAAAGCGTCAAATTAGGCCAAATGTGGGTGACTTTGATCCCCGCGGTACAAATGTTTTGAAGAGACCCGCCTGAGGTGTTATAAAAAAAATGGTCGGGCCTGCTAAAAACCCTCCCGGAATCAAGCATGGGTAGGCATACCAAAATGCCTTGAGACCCCCCCCAACCCAGCGCCGGGACCTCCATGACATGATATTCTCCGCGAGTCCACCAGAAAATATAAAAATATAACATTTTGATAGGCCTACTAGACCTAGGCCTATATTTGTCTGTAAACCTTTCTTGTAGTTGTAGGCTACCGCGTATGTCTACTACCGTGATGACAGTAGCGTAGCTGCTGGGGGGGGGGCAATTGCAAAATTGCCTATTTGGGCCCCCGCCCCTAGTGCAAGGGGAAAAAAAAAGGGAAAGAGGGGGGGGGGGGGGGGAAAAAAGAGAGGGTGAGAGGAGGGGCAGAGAGACTGGGGAATCCAAACGATATGCAATACAGCTCAATAGGCCTACCATATACGATTATTATCAATAAGCCTGGCAAAAATGGTCTATGGCCCCCGCCCCCAGTGGGAAATTTGGTGGAGTGGGCCCAGGGGCGGACTGGTGGTTTAAGGCGGCCGTGGCAAATTTATTAAGACCGGCCCTATTACTCAAATAGAGCGCAGCGAGCGAAGCGAGCGTAGCGACTAGCGCATGGGGTCCAGGGGCCCGCTCAAGGGCCCCTGGTAGGGTCCAGGGCAAAGCCCTGGGTGGAATCCAGGGCGAAGCCCCGGACAACTAAGGGTTTTAGCTATTCTAGGGGTCAGGAAGCCCGGATTTGACAATGATTTCTGAAGCCAAATTCCATTTGTACAGACTTGAAATATTCTTTATCCATTGTCACTCACTTGCAATAATCAAGATCAAACCAACAGTTATTCAATTTATAAGTATGTTTTGACTCATTTGCACACATATAGAATTACATCTTTGCAGAACTGTGTTATCATATCGTGAGTATATATTCAACCATTAAAAGACAAATGCTAAAAATTGTTCAGGCCTACTGGGTAAAGGTTAATAGCAACTTTTTTAAACTATTGCGATTTGGTAGTTCACAGCATCTAGCGAATGGTAGTGAGCTTTGGCAAAAATTGCATTGATCATTTCATAGCGAGCGTGATATTTTTGACATTGGGGTTGGAAAAATATTCTTGAAATAGCACCTTTGGCGACATTAAGTTTATTGTACAAATGCGCGCGAAGCGCACAGACATTTTGGCATATTGAAGCTAAACTGGTGATGATGCAGTGGAATAAATTCGCGCGAAGCGCGAAAAAATTGACACTTTTTAGGCTAAAATGGCCAAATATGAGATTGATTTGGTCAGAAACTCACATAGACCTACAGGTGCCACCATGGTTGGCTTGTATGGACCATCCCATTTAAAATATTGGGGGATTTATCCCCATCCCCAGGATCTACGCCTATGAGTTGAAACATCAAAAGGAAAGAAATTGGTTTGAGTATTGAACTGAGTAATGTGGCTATAAGTATTATGTAATGTAATCCCTGCATTACAAGGAGCACCCCAGCCCAGAGGTTTTCGAATGATGGTCTATAGCCGTGCTAGTTTTGACAGCTGATGGTGGTCCAAAGGGCCAAAGGCCGGGAGGGGGGGGGGGCACTCACTAAAAATGAGTGAAGCGATGTGCGTGCAGTGCGGCCACAACCCACATTAACCCCCATTTTTCAACTCCCTGTCACTCAATGACCACCTTTTCTTTTCTTACTGATTTACTGAACTCCTCACTCAATGACCCAGGCTATTTTTTCTTTTCCTGTCACAATAAGACCTCCCTTTGTAAAGAATTTTTGACAAATTTCTGGTAGTCTTTCATCGTTGTTTCTCAAAAAAATCCCATTTTGATCACATTTGAAAAACAATTATCAAAAATTTGTAAACTTTTATATTTAGACCCAAGTTTTGTCCCAGTCTCACTGAAAGAACCTCCTTTTGAGGCCTCCTTACTGAATGACCCCCTTGGTTATATGGCGTCGAAGCTCTCACCAAAAGACCCCTATAGCATTATTGTATAGTTTCAAACTGGTGTCCCATGTCTGCACATCCCCGTCACTTCGAAAGTCGAGTGCCTGTAGGCCTATCAGCCCCTATTTCTACAGGCCTCAGGCCCTATCACTATGCAGACAAACAGCGGGCACACTGTGTAGGCCCTTATATTACTTATCCTCCTCAATGATCCCCTCCTTTCTTCTTTTCCTTTCTTTCTCCTATGTCTGCCTTATACCAAATGCCCATACCGGTCCTAGCCTCATTCCGCAGCCACAATGAAATACCAATATTCCATTGACAGCCAGCCCAATATTTTGCTGTTGGCTTAAAATTTAAATTTTTTACTGTATTGCATAAGAGTATTGGCCTTTTGCTGTGTTTACGGTCTAGAGAATTGATTCAAAAGGCCATTTGTAGGTGATGCCGCGACGGTGTAGTGGCCGGCCTATAATAGCTTAGTAATAGGGCCTATACCTTAAGCCCTAGGGCCTATGTCTTGGGCCTTACGCCTTCGGCTCTCGGACCTATGCCTCAGGCCCTAGGGCCTATAAATACTCCTTCCCCATTCTCTCCCCTTTTCTTCTATTTTCCCTTTCTTTCTCCTCTTTTCCCTCTCTCTCTTTCTCTTTTTGCTCCCCTTCTCCTTTCTTTTCCTTTTTTTTCTTTTTTCTCTTCTTTTTGAGCAACCGGCCCTGAGCGGCCCAGAACCAAGCGGCCCATGTGGCGATCGCCACAACGCCACAGTGGCCAGTCCGCCCCTGAGTGGGCCCCTCAAAAAATCCCAGCTACGCCGCTGCGTGATGATGTTGCAAAGTTGCGGAAGTTCATTCATAAATTTCCCATTTCCACTCGACAACAACCCGGGACAACAACAGGCCAGCACGCAGCGCGCAGTAGCTAATCCCCGAGCTAATCAGAGACATGTGCGTTTCTCTTTCAATGTACGCTTCAAATAATTATGCTCTCGGCGTCGAAAGTATGATAATGGAAAATATTTATAATGAACACTCCCTTATTTAGCCACACCTCAGTTCCTTTCTCGGGTTGCCTGGTATATCAGCAAAATCCTACACCTATCGCCTTCCCTTGGTAAAATCCCTGATAAAAACTCGTGATATTGAAATTGAATTTCCGCAGCGCCAGAACTTCCGTCATTCTAGCATCATGGATGGATATGCAGTGGCGCCGCTAGGGGGGGGCAGTATTTCCACCAATATTTTTTTCTTTCCCACCCAGTTTTTAGGCAAAATCCCCACAATTATGTAATTTTCCACTTTTTGCGGCAATTTAGTGCAAAATGATGATTTCCAAGTGCCCGTCTCAAATTCACTTCCCCCATGCCCCGCGAAAAAATTCTGGTTCCGCCACTACGGGTATGGCCATAGCTAGGGGCTTTCCCACCCACCCCAGTTGCCCTTGGTTATGCTGGACGTATAAGAAATTTAGAGCTTGTTCAATTCCACCAATTTTAGAAATTTTAAAGGTATATACAGTGTATATAGGATCACAGTCAAATAAAATATCGTAGGCCTAATAATTTTACCAATGGCATTTATTGAGCTGCTCCTATGGTTTAATATTGATATTATATAATTGAGCTCCTTGTCAAGCTCCTGAGTACAGTGACTAACTGAGCTCCCGCTATTTTCAGAAATGAAGGCCTGGCCTTAAATGAATAGGCCCTAATTAGGATTGAGGCAGCCTTTTGTTTCATTTTACACTAGAACTTTTTTTTAATCCCCCAAAATTAGTGGGTTTTTTTTTAATGGGGAGTAGGCTTTTAAAACGAAATTCAAATTTGGCAATATTTTCCATTGCTTAACGAATTGATCTGCGTGAAAATGCCTAAACATGTGGCCAGAGCGGGATGAGTGGTATAAAAATCTTAACTTGTGAGAAAGGACGTAGGCCTATGGGGTTGTATGAGGTTGTGGATCACGAAATGCCCCTTTAATGTGTGCTAGGTAAAGTCATTCTTCCTCCCTTTCGACATGCCAAAATTTATTCCTCCCCGGCCCCGGCTTGCCAAAAATTGCTTTCTCGAAAGGCTGTGCAATCAGTAGGCCTACCGGTATTAGCCTACTAATTATAAGCCAAAATTTCCAAGCGACTCGCTAAAAATCGCTTGCCTCCCGTCTCGGCCAGCCAAAAATCGCTTGTCCGCACCCCCTGGACTGCCAAATGTTTGTGGCCCCTCCCCCTTGGCCTGCCAAAACTGCCCTACCCCCTTTGCATAGGCCTAGGCCTATATGCCAATTTTTTGGGATCCCCAATTTCCATACCCATGCCTTAAACCTGTTGCAAGCGCAGCAAGCATGAAAATGTGCACATTTTTTTCGCGCCCTAACTACCCCACACACACACACACATTTTCCCCTCCCATTCACCAGGTTCATTGGCGCTAGATTTTAAGCTAGAAAATACCTAAATATTTTAAAATCCAAACTCGGCAACACCACTTTATCGGGCAAATAGAGCCCGTCGTATACGTAAACAGCGTGTTTAAAAAAAAATGAGAGTGTCACTTTTGTCCAAAAAATTTCGAATTTTGGCCTTGAGCAGCGACAATCAGAGGTAAGAAAAACACAGTATGACGCAGCTTGAAATATAGAATCACTATATCAATTTTGAAGTTTGTACTTCAAAGCACGAGCCGAAACGAGGTGAAATGGTTCTAAAAAAAAATTGATTTCGCTGTATCTTTTATCGCGAAACTAGACAATTTGACAGCAGCGAGTCGGAAAAATAGCAAATATCTCAATTTTCTGCTATCGAAATAAAAATTTAAATAGCACCTGCATATAGAAGAGGGTTTATAGAAATAATGTAGGTCAGAATTTTGTCTATGAAATCGTGCACGGAATTGTTATTACTGGTTACAAAACGACATACAAGTGGAGGCCATTTTACTTCAAATTCGGCAAACATGTAAGCTTACTAAAACAAATCGAGACAAGCAATATCAAGAATGAATATGCACATTCTTTTATTGACTTGTTTGTAATGTGCGTCGTAGTTCCCAACAAAATCGCCACTTCCACTGAGAAATTATGGCCGTGTTCCCAAAAATCTTGATGCTCCGGATATTGAAAAAAAATTGAAATGTTTGAAAAGTACATTTCTTTTTGAGCCAAGTGGAAAATTCAAGCATAATAATAACCAGTACACTTTCAGCTTTTAGACGTAGTTTGCGTTTTCTCTCTACGATATTTATTTCCAGAAATAGATAATTTTAAAGGGGGCTACATGCAGTCTCATTCTGGATCGATCATTACAAAGTTTAGTATAACCTTAATAACGTGGTTTTTTTTGTTTCTATAAATGTTGATCACAATGATTTTCAACAACAGAGGAAAATTACACAAGAACAATGTTTATTTTGAGCTCTGGTTCTTATCGCTACAAGGGACCGTTCATAAACACTTGTTAGGGGGCCTGAAAATTTTGACCCTCCTAAGGGGGGGCTGAAAAAAATGACCACGAATTTTCCTAGGAAAATTGAGTTTATATGATTTTCTATGGGGTTAACTTATAATTTTCATTAATATTTTTGAGGTCTGTAAAGGGGGCCCGAACATTTTTCGCGATGAATTTTTTTGCATCAGACCCCCCTAACAAGTGTTTGTGAACGGTCCCTAAGATATATTGTACCCTTACTTACAACTGTAAGTTATGAAATCGTGAACTTTGTTAAAGGGCCGATCAGTGCTCAACCAAACCCATGAAACATTTTAATCAGATATTTTCATTTCTAAAACAAGCTAATAAACCGTGCTTTTTGATCAGTTAGACAACTATTTTTTTAAGAATTAACGCTTAAGTTAATGTTCATCTGTAATTACAATATTGGGGTATTCCAGTTGAAATCCGTACCCAATGGAAGACACGACCCTGATATGATAACCGGGATTGCCTGAATGGGTGACTTCATTGGAATCTGTATCCCCATCCCATGTGTGGAAGATAAGAGATCATCATCCGGGTGTATAATAGATGTAACTGTATTAGCCCTTTGTAAATTGCAACGTTCCCGTATTTACATTAAAAGGTCTTTGACCAGTATACTGGCATCCCAAAAAGCTTTAATCACGCAGTGTACTTTCTCAATGTTATAAAGAGCTATTAAGGAAATACACCCAAAGGACGAAGAACATTAAAATAAACATTATTAATGTGGTCACGTGTACGAATAAATCAACCCCGGATATCAACTATTATTGTGTATAAATTGTCATGGTACATGAATATAGGAGCAATCCATATGATGCATTTGAATCCAGTTTTAATTCAGTTTAAATCCAGGTCACAGTTTGGACTGTACAACAGTGGCGGCAACATGAAGTTTGGGCTAATGGCGTGCGCAAAGTGAAATATGATCGAGGGGCACATTTTTTTAAATAATCATCGGGGTTTTCATGTTTTGGGGGTATATATGGGGTAACGGTGGGAAGACTAATCAAATGATGAAGTAGCGTGTTGACCTTGTTTATTTTTAAATTTAGGGTCGAGTTATGCATCGCACCTGCATGGACGCATCCAATGACGCAAGTCTACATTAATCCATATTAGACTGGATTCAATCATATCGTATTGATGACCCCTTTACACACTGCTCTCTATTTCTATTATTATTTGTAACCAAGTGTAATATAGCTATATAAAATGTGTAATTATCATATCCAAGGTCGTCGTTTTGTCATTATTTTTAATTGAGTTCTCAGTGTTGCATTCAGTTCACAGGCAAGATGCATGAATTTTATGAATTAACTGAAAAGTGCCTTCACCTTATATACATGTAGCGCGGCCCTGATGCAATATTTGACTATTATTGTGTTTTGTCTATGCTATAGACATATAGGCCTATGGAAAAAGAAAAAGAAATGATTTAGAAAAAAAACTTTTTATACCAGGAGGTGAAAATATAAATTTTTCAATGGTTGAACAATCTTCTAAACAACGGCTCACATTAGAATTGAAATTCAATGATTTGATGGCATGATGTAGACTGTGTATGCCTACTTTGTGTATAGAAGCAACTGGTAAATACTACAGTCATTCTATGAAGCCACAAAAAGAAGTTGAAATGTTTGAGGCCTGAATTACATAGGGGTCAGTCCATGTCGAAACAGATTGAGTGTACACCCACCCTCTTGGATTTTGCTCTCCTTTGGCTCAGGGGTACCTTTCATGGATCCCTAGGTGAGGTCACAAGAAAAAAATTCAAATTCCATTTCGTTTGCGAATGGCGGGCAATCAAAGTTTGGCGACCTCGACCAAAATTGTGAATTTAAGGGGTCCAAATGACAAAGTGCTCTCTTTGAGGGGCACTTTCTTCTTAATTGAATCAGTTGTGATCCTCTTTTTGAATGTGGTCACTCACTGGCTGTGTCTGAAATACCTAATGCCAAAAGATAGATTTCGGAATTTCGTTGGGATTTCAGAGGGGGTCAAAATCAGCACTTCATACTGTTCAATCAAATTATCTTTGATTTTGAAGGACCCATGATAATGCCACAGTGCACTTATAGGTCCTAATTATGTTCAGAATGGATTAACCATGTGTCAATGTCTATGAGCAATTAAAAAAGAGACATTTCTAGACCCCTACAGAATTTTAGGCCCCCTAAAGTGGTTCAGCCACAAATGGCGCTTAAAATCGGCAAATGTTGACACCTAATAACTTTAGGTGTACACCAGATATAATTTCTAGTCTTTTGCATCTGAAAGAATGTAGTCTAATGTTACTAGGAACATAAGATTTGTTTTGTATTTTTGTGTTTTGATACTTTCAAAAGGTCGTTGACCTATGAACATTTTTCGTCATAGCGCCCTCCTGAAAGGTCTGACACATAACAAACTATACATTTTGGAATCCTCATGACCATACGAGTAATTTGATATATTACTTGACATAATTGGGAGCATTCTGAAAATTTGACCCCATAACCTGTACTTTGCATGTGCATTGTTGCCAGGAAGTGCATTTTTGACCCCTATAAAAATCCATACAGAGGATTAGAAAGTAGTTTTTCTTATTACTTGACTCAAGAGCAACTTGAAATATCAGGATAAATAATACGAATGGCTATAAAGTGATCAAAAATATAAAAAAATATCATACTAAAATTGGCATTTTGTACCGTATCCTGTATGCATGGTATGTTAGGCAAAAATGACTATTTTTGAAAGCGTCAACTTAATACTAAAACACAAAAAATACAAAACAAATCTTATGTTCCTAGTAACATTAAACTACATTCTTTCAGATGCAAAAGACTAGAAATTCATATCTGGTGTACACCTAAAGTTATTAGGGGTCAAAATTTGCGGACTTTAAGTGCCATTTGTGGCTGAACCACTTTAGGGGTGGCCTAAAATTCTGTAGGGGTCTAGAAATTTCTCTTTTTTTGAATTGCTCATAGACATTGGCATATGGTTAATCCATTCTGAACATAATTAGGACCTATAAGTGCACTGTGACATTATCATGGGTCCTTCAAAATCAAGATAATTTGATTGAACATTACGAAGTGCTGATTTTGACCCCCTCTAAAATCCCAACGAAATTCCGAAATCTATCTTTTTTGGCATTAGGTATTTCAGACACAGCCAGTGAGTGACCACATTCAAAAAGAGGATCACAACTGATTCAATTAAGAAGAAAGTGCCCCTCAAAGAGAGCACTTTGTCATTTGGACCCCTTAAATTCACAATTTTGGTCGAGGTCGCCAAACTTTGATTGCCCGCCATTCGCAAACGAAATGGAATTTGAATTTTTTCTTGTGACCTCACCTAGGGATCCATGAAAGGTACCCCTGAACCAAAGGAGAGCAAAATCCAAGAGGGTGGGTGTACACTCAATCTGTTTCGACATGGACTGACCCATAGGCTTCAACAACGGACTGCAGCGCCTATTCATCATGTGTTCAATTTGAGCGCTGACATATTGGAAAATGTTGCTAATCGATATCCACATGCCGTTCGTTACTCTTACAAGCACTATAAAAGGTGAAGACAAAGCCGCTTGACTTGCAAACATGCAAGAGGCACGTTTCCTGCCTCTTCGATTAAAATATTACATGTATAGAATATTATTCGATAGGCCTATTCTGTGGTGTCAAACTGTTGTTCAATGTTGCATTAAGGTAACTCTTGCTTTCTTGCCGACTGAGGCCCTTATATCATTTGGAGTGTTTAGTCGTCGCCGGTCTCGGGCCGTGCGGCCTTGATGTTTTTTGTTGATACTGGGCCCAACATCAAGCCCGCTGGCCCGAGACCGGCGACTCCCACACGACGACTTATAGACCCTCCTTCGGGTCCATGGAGAACGACTGGTAATGTAGATTACATAGCATTAAAAATCAAGCCTCAATGGACTTTCGCGTTCAATTATAATACGAGTATATTTCTATATTGCTGCATGGTTGACTGTGTGTGTACTCAGTGGCGTCGATTTGTGGATGAAGAGGAATGGGTTTTTGGCATTATTTGAAAATAAGGGGGGTTACAGGACTTTGGCATGTTTTTCATAGGGCATTATGTAATTATTTATTGTTACATTATCCAGAGATGAAACTGAACCGAGACTGGGGGCCAGTCTAGACGACTTAACACTTGGAAACCCCATTATAGGCCTATAGCTAATTTCTCTACACTTATAGGGCCTATAGAGAAATTACAGATTCGTGTAAAATGTCTCCTATTCGCGGCTTTCAGCATCACCACTAGCAGGCTACGTTAGCACATCTAAGACAGTTGCAAATGTACCAAAACCTGCATTTTGATGATTTTTACCGCCGAGGCTTTCGTTTTTACGATCCTCCCGATGATGAGCACATCACTGAATGGACCTTTAAATCAAGAGATTATTTGGTGGTCGGCGCCCTCATTTTGGATACGAGTGAGTTGACTACTCTCAATAGATGGCGCTGGCGTGAATGAAAACAACAACCAGACAACAACAACAACAAATACTGGCTCTGAAACCAAACCTGTTTTTACGGAACAAGAGGTATTATTATTATTTTTTTATCTTCATGTATTTTATTATCAAAACAAAGAAATCACAGAGAAATCACAAGAAATCACATGGAAAAAACAAAAAAAGCAGCATACAAAAATAGATTACAGTGGTACAACTAAAACATTCAAGGTATTATTATTAATAGGCCTACATTATGTGTCAGAAGAGATAAATTGTTTTTGTTTATTTAAGTCACTCTTTAACTCTGAGCAATTCGCATTATGAACCAATCTAATAGTAATATCAAGGGTTCAGAACCAGAAAGATTGAACTCACAATGACCAATTCTCACAAGTATAATACTCAAACATACCACTCTGAACATACCATAAAAAGAGGATGTTATCACAAAATACTCTTTTAACAAACAAAGTGTACGTCTCGGGTGCACGTAAATGTGGGTGATATGTTTTGTTTTTTTCTAAATACGACGCATAATGTTATCTACATATGAAACGCCGAAAGTTTGGTGCCCATGGGACCGTTAAAAAGTGTTACACAAAATAACGAAAACACATTAACAATATACCTGGATCCCACTCGTGACAAACTCATGTGATATCCTTTTATTTTCGGAAGTTTGTGAAGTAGGTCATTGGTTCAAAGTTAACAATACAGGGTGTCCCAGAAAAAAATACCGAGCGAATGAATTTGGAGGTAAGTCGCGAAATAGACATCCGATCCAAAAATCTAAACATCAATCGTGTAGCCCATCTTATTCTGCATCTAAAGCAGTATACAGACTTTTTATTGTACGTACAATATTGTATGTACAATATGTACGTTATTTAATCTATTGCCATTCTATTTCCAGTAATGTTTAAGTTCTAACGAATGTTTGATGACGTAAAATCGATAATATATTTCTGCTAGATATTGTATGTAACATATTATCGATTTTTCGTCATCAAACATTCGTTAGAACTTAAACATTACTGGAAATAGAATGGCAATAGATTAAATAACGTACATATTGTACATACAATATTGTACGTACAATACTCGGAGTCTGAAGCGCGCTTTATACGCCAATTTCACTGGAATTGGTTGACTGATCACGAAGAAATGAGCGATTACATAAAGCATGCGTCAATTCACTTCATTCCAAGTTTGAAAGAAAGATCATTCTACACAATGCGCACTAGTGGTTAGGCATAACTGTCAATGGGCTTCATATTTTGTTCGGTGAAATCTTTTTCGTTCATTAAACAATCTGTTTCTTGCAAAACATTTTTACTATGTTTTGTTCAAATTTGAAAACCTGCACGATATTGAAAATGAAAGCTTGCATGTAAGATGATGATCGGTACTTGTAAATTTATTTTTTCGTTAATGTTGATATAAATGTTGCATAAAGAATTATTGCATAAAGAATTATTGCATAAAGAATTCCAGCTGGCTTAAAAAAAAATCACACACATTAATTTTTTGGAATATTTCCAAGAAATTGTAATGCAAAGTTTAATTCTATTAAAACTTCAACATTAATGTTGCATGGTATTAAAAAGCACACGTAAAGATGCAAGCACTTGATCATTGTCGTTCTTGGCTCAAATGTTCATTGGAACGTTAAAATATAACATTTGCACAACATAAAGAATTAAAGTTGGAAAGCTTCCAATTGTTTTCTCGGACAAACTGTTACTCATCTTCAGTGAAAGCATGAATAACATAACATCGTCGGATTATAGAATAGATAATGTGGACTAAATTTAATGAGATACACAAACTTTAGTAAGCGGTGAGCGAGTATGAAAAAAGCTCCTGTTGATCAAACTCGGAATGAACTGCATTGATGCATACATTATGTAATCGTTAATTTCTTCGCAACCAATCATCCGAATCAAATACAATTTTTGTATGTGATGCACAACAAAATAAGCTATGCGCCACATTTTTTTTTGATTCTGATGTTTATTTCTCAACTTAAGTTCAATTTGATTAGCTCGGTAATTTTTTCTGGGACACCCTGTAGCTTTGTCATTTCATGTCAATGTTGCCAAAACTATAAGTTACTTTACGAGAACCACAATGCCCCGGCAGACAGCGGTAACATGAGAGAACGACCACCGGGGGGGGGGGAGTCTTAACACAAATGATCATACGGGTATGCTCCCTGTTTTTGTTGTTGTTGTTGTTGTTGTTTTATCCCTGAATTTCACCAAAAAAGACCTGATTGAGGCCCCTAAATTGGTGTGTATTCCTCACATTTCTGTTTTTATTTTCAGGCAATTTTCAACCAGAAAGCCAAGAAATACCCTTGATTTTGACCGTTAATTCTTTCAAAAACAAAAAAACAAAAAAAAACAGGGAAAAAAAACCCAAAACGAATGTGGATGTTTGTACATTGTTTGTTTGTTTGTCACGGTTGGACCGAAAGGACACACACTATCACTCACAAACGGGTCAAAACCGATTAAAATCGGCTGTACTTGGAAAAATTGTGTCGCACACGAATGCTTTAACTTCCATTGTTAATTTCCTTGTATAATTAATAAATTAAACAACCAGACTATACTCATTGTAAAAAATGTTAATGTTTTTTAATCTTGCATTCATTCCTTAAACTACGGCAGGTTGTTTGATGGATTTATGGTCAAAACACTCTGTCGCAGGTGAAATATTTTTTTTTTATTTAATGTTCCTCATTCTTAACAGACGTACGTGCATTCAGTTGAAACATGGCTCGTATTTTGAAGAAACAATCTACTGATACAAAGCAGCGAAAATTTAAATGTCATGGCCTACTTTGAGTTTTTAAATACCATCGAAATAAATATGTCGCAAGGTTTCGACCTATACGTTATCCCAATATGTTAACACGTACCTTAGTCGTTGCAAACACTGAGATTGAACCAAAGTGTCCTTAAATATACGGTTTTTTACAGTCTACGGTTAATCATGCAAGCTATATGATAGTAATGTTTTCAGGTCCATATGACTTATGTATTTGAGAAAGAAATCCTAGGAAATTCGAAAATTCCGACCGTATGGTTAAGAAATGTAACATACGTTACCATAAAGTGCAGGGTTAAAACAAAAAAGTGACTATAAACTGTTGAGCAAATTATAGCCGCAGGTGTACTTGATAAACTTTCTCAGTATTATTTAATTAACGCATTTCCAACATACTTGTCGTAAATTTTGAAGTTAAAATGTAACCTACGTGACAGAAACATACGTTACTATTAATTTTAAACCATATTAAAATTTACTAAAACCGCGACCGATCACCCGTGTATTGTTTTCTTATAACGCCACCAGTGGTGCCACCATGCATTATAAGTACTTGGCATTGCAGAAAAATAGGTTCAGTGAAAAGTATCCTAATTGTAAGTTTCATCTAAATTTTCAATTTTGTTTTTTCAATTCCTTTTGAGGCAATCAATTCCCCTTTAACAAAACTTTCTTTTTGAACTAAAAGGCGACATTGCATTGTTTTATGCCAAAACAATTAGTTTTTGCATTGTCAACAAAAGAGTTTGCAGTACTCCTTTCAATCTAATGGTAACGTATGTTTCCTTTAGTAACGTAAGTGACCCATAGAAAACACATGGACATTATTGAAATTGATGTAAAAATAAAAGTTCACAAGATTTGAGCGTCATATTGTCCATAATGAAACTTAGAAGGACTGCCTTTGATTTATGAATAAAAATGAGTAGTTTAGAGATACTTTATTTCTGCCAATTTTTCAATTCCAAGTACTGCCGATTTATCGGTTTTGACCCAAACGTTGATTTTCATCTTTCCCAACTAAACGAACGAAATAGCGTTTGTACCGTCAGTAACATATTTTGAACAAAAAATTAATTGTTTTACTTAACATGAATTTTCTTTTGATTCATTCATTCACATTTATTCGAAATCTATATTTACTATATACATATAATTGAACATTGTATAATACTATACACGATTTGCATTGGGCTATTGCAAAAAATACGTGCACACCCCTACAGAGGAGTAACTTTTCAATAAAAAAATGTCTGCTTTATGAAAACGACTGGAATTCCAGTTGCAAGTCATTACTGGAAAAAGCTTGGAAATGTAATTAAATGAATGAAATATCACAGAATTGTCCAAATTAACCTCTCAAATTAAGGATTTCCAATTTTGAACTAGTTTTCTGCTGGATTTTTTTTTTGCCTTTGGACGCACTTTAAAGTTGGATTTCAATTTGCAACGATCACGACTGGACAAAAAGTCACAAATCCGAACTCCTCTACAGGGGTGTGCAGCTATTTCGGGAATAGCCTTTTAGAGATAGAAATATACACATAAGTTAATTACATTTGTTTTTATCTATATACGGTATTGCAGAGTGGTTTTCTAATATTTCAGTATATTATTATGTGATTCTTGGCATAATGTGCCATCAACACATTGGGCTATTCCAGTTGAAATCCATACACCCCATATGGAAGACAATCCAGAAATTACCATAATTAATTTCCCACAGGGGTGTAGATTTCAAATGGAGTCACATATTTAGGCCCATTTGAAATTCACATTCCCTGTGTGGGAGATTAAGGTCATGTCTTTCATAGGGGTGTATGGATTTCAGTTGGAATAGCCCATTGCCAGCTGCTGGAGATCATAGGAGCACACCCTCTATTTAGGGACCGTTCAATATAACGTAGTTACGCAGGGGGTGAGTGTTTTGACAAAAAATCGAAAATTCCCCCTTAAAACTTAAAGAGGGTTTGTGATAGGGATATTGAAATCAAACTGAATCAATGGACTACTAGTATAGTTTTGTAATTTGACATGTTTGAGGTGTGAGGATCCCAAAAAGCATTGGTTCCACTATGAATATGGCAAGAAAAACGCCCTACAATTCTAACCCACGTTAATTCATTTCGGGTTCTCTGCGTCTTTTCACATATCTTGTTCTTGCCAGGATCTGTGGTCTTTCTTATTTTCTTGTTCAAAGAAGTCATTCGCCAGAATTGAGGTTTCCCTCCTTTTGTTTTGCCTTCTTCGAAAAAAATATCTTCGGCATTGAACATACTAAATGGCTATTCCCTAGAGATATAAAATATGCTATATATAATTCAAAATTTCATATCAGATACAGATAATGCAGCATAATGTTTTTGCAACCTTAACACATTAAAGCCCCTACATTTTTACGCCAACCTTTTATCCTAATTATAAAGAATAAATTGGATTAAAAAATAATCGCAGGAGGGAGCGATCGGTATTAACCCCGGTATTAACGCCATGGGGTTAGAGGATTCACTTCTTTTCGCTGACCCCCGCTCCCCCTCCATGGCGTTCGCTTTAACTTGATTTTCCCCGCCCCCTACCCCATTCTCAAGTTTCTTCACTCAAACCTTTTTAACCCAAAAATTCATGTTCATCGCTTTTTCCTGGTTAAAGTCATGTTTTCTTGACTCCCCTTACCATAAATGCTGATCGCTCCCTATAGATTATTAGGCCATATGTTGGTACCGTATATCGTTAGTAGGACTAATTCATAGAGATTTTACTTTTGTGCATTTTGGCATTGGCCTATATTTATAATAATTTAATAATTATGTGTTTGTGAATGATTCCGGGATACGCCTATCATTAAATATTATAAACAATTAGATAACTTAGATATTAGATATAGGTTAATATAAAAATATATAATAAAAAGCATATATACAAACAAGTATACAGGGTGTCCCAGAAAAAATTACCGGGCGAATAAATGTGAACGTAAGTCAAGAAATAGACATCAGAATCCAAAAATCTAAACATCAGCGTGTAGCCTATCTTATTCTGCATCTTATATGTCAATTGTACTAGAATCGGTTGACTGATCGCGAAGAAATGAGCGATTACATAACGCATGCTTCCATTCACTTCATTCCAAGTTGGAAAGAAAGATCATTCAACACAATTTACACTCGTGGTTAACTGTCAATGGACTTCATATTTTGTTCTGTGAAATCCTTTTCGTTCTTTTTAAACAATCTGTTTCTTGCAAAACATTTAATTTGGTTTTGTTCAAATTTGAAAACCTGCACGATATTGAAAATGAAAGCTTGCTTGTAAGATGATGCTCGGTACTTGTAAATTTATTTTTTCGTTAATGTTCATATAAATGTTGCATAAAGAATTACTGCATAAAGAATTCCAGCTGGCTTAAAAAATTTCTCACACCCATTAATGTTTTTGGAATATTTCCAAGAAATTGTAATGCAGAGTTTAAATCTTTTAAAACTTCAACATTAATGTTGCAGGGTATCAAAAATCACGCGTAAAGTTGTAAGCACTTGATCATTGTTATTCTTGGCTTAAATGTTCTTTGAAAAGTTAAAATATAACATATTTGCACAACATAAAGAATTGAAGTTGGAAAGCATCCAATTGCAGAAATAAAAGTTTTCTCGGACAAACTGTTATCATCTTCTGTGAAAGCATGAATGACATAACACCGTCGGATTATAAAATTGATAATGTGGACTAAATTTAATGAGATACACAAACTTTAGCTAGCGGTAAGCGAGTATGAAAAAAGCACCTGTTGATCAAACTTGGAATGAACTGCATTGATGCACGCATTATGTAATCGTTCATTTCTTCGCAACCAGTCAACCGAATCAAATAAAATTTTCATATGTGATGCACAACAAAATAAGCTCTGCGCTACATTTTAATTTTGTTGAATATGATGTCTAATTCTCGACTTACGTTCAATTTTATTCGCTCGGTAATTTTTTCTGGGACACCCTGTATAGCTCATTAATCAAGACAATTATCCACACTCAACAATAAGAAACGGGTATGGCCGTTTTGTGACCCGGGTTTCAGGTGACCCTGGTTTGCCGACCCTAGTTTCATGTGAGCCCTGTACTGCCAAGTGCTACAAAACGGCCATACCCATTTAAGAAACACTCGCTCAATCAATAGAAATTATAGAGAAATCTTCAAAAGCAAGCAGTTCGCGCGCACACATGAGTTCCTTCATTCCTTCCAAGATCATTATCAAGTTCAACAGCTTTCAAAAAAATGCTGATTATGGCCATCGTGAATCCACGGCTAGCGTGATCCTTCCAGAATCGCATGATCGGCATTCGTAAAAGATGTAGGCCTACACCCTAATTTAAATACATACATGCAGCTAAAAACATGGCAAACCACCACCAAAGTTAAACGTTCTCCTCGGGCTTTCCACTTACTGACCCGTGTTTTGGGGGTGTAGGCCCTACCTGTATGTGTTCAATACATATAACATTGGCAGAGATATATCCAACATTTGAACAGTTGTCGTTTTCACTATAAATGCTGATTGCTGTTGTCCAAGTGACGAAGGTGCTGTTGAGGATGGACGCGACAAATTGATGTTTCATGCTGATATCGTGATGGCAGGGTGTAACAAAATGTTCTTATACCTGTTTTCATTATCATAAACTGTTACTAGGAACATCAGGCTTATTGAGCTCTGCATTACCGTCGTCCTCAACGTCTTCAAGACGAAAATATACACCAAGTACAATAATACAGATGATGAGAACCACCCAGATGATGGCGAAAGTAAGCATACGTCCTGAACCACATATTCTGTTTTGGAAACACACAAAACAAAAACGGAACTTAGTGTATGAATGAAATAGAATGAACGTCATGGAAACAACATACTCGGACTTTACAAGCTGCAAATTAACTTTGGCATCGTTATGTGGATGACACCTTAAGTGATCATCAACTTCAAGCTTCAAGAATTTTGAATCGAATGCAAATAAAATAATGATTTATACTCATACTGTCAAAACAATGATTTTTTTTCCGTACAACCAGAACAGGGAAGGTCAATGGCTTTTTAAACATGTATTCCGGTGGTTTGTAAACTAGTGTTTGCATATAATGTGCCAAATCCTTGTATTTTAGGGGGTGCAATTATTATGTGTATACCACCGGGGTCGTGAAAGGGGGTGGGAAGATTGCTTTAGGCCAAAGGGGGGAGAGGCAAGTATTTTTGGCAGGTCGAAATGGGATTTGTTGGCATTCGTTTCGATCAAATTCAAATTGCAAAATCTTATGCTCGCTGCGCTGCGCTCGCATCACATAATCAGTGACTGAAAACAACACAAAATAGGTCACTTATTAATTTAGTACCGGTACTATATAGCAAGGAAATATCACACCACTAGTTTTAATAAAATAACAAAAATGCACAGGAAAATGCGTAATCCATATAATAATAATGGTGTCACTGAACCATTAAATCTTATTATATCACTGGTCGCATGTCATGAATTGGTCATCTTTTGTGTAACATAATGTTAAACGATACAAATATCACCAATTTTGATTCACTTCAACACAACTTTTAATGAATACATTTTAGACCATTAAAAGTATATATCTCTGAAAAGCTTATATTGCAAGGATGCCAAATCAACCAAGTATAACATCATAATACAGGGTGGGTTAGAAATATACAGGGTGGAACATCAACAAAATTAGCATCTTTCTTGTCATGATAAACCCCATATTTTCTTTTTATGAAAGCTATGTAGCTCAAAATAAATATGGATTCAGAAAGACATTACATGGGCCCTTCAAACAAATTAGGAAGAAAGAGTTTGGTATCCCTTGCGTTAAACATACAGCGTGGTCAAAAATTGTAAAATAATTTTACAATTTGTATGACATTATCAATCAAAACTTTTTTCCTCCATGTCTGGCACTAAAACTAATAGCAAAATTGAATTCCTCATCAAATTTCCAAAACAATATGTGTACTTTTAAATAAGCAGGGTGACTCAAGCAAGAGATAGGCCATTTAGAAATGTCGGAGCATTATGTGCACACTTTGTACAGTAACATATAGGGAAAACTGTCTTAATTAGCAATTAATTAGGCAATTAATTAGTTACATCTTTTGTTACAGTTGATCTACTATGAGGTAGATCTACAATCCAGGATGATATA
This sequence comes from Amphiura filiformis, assembly GCF_039555335.1. Lineage (NCBI taxonomy): Eukaryota > Metazoa > Echinodermata > Ophiuroidea > Amphilepidida > Amphiuridae > Amphiura > Amphiura filiformis. Next base: position 7,313,310 of record NC_092635.1, read on the forward strand.
TGTGCAATTTGTGGTATATGCTAGTTGTAGTTTTTAAGATACAAAGGTTTAAAGTTTGCCATATTTTTTTGGCCATATTTTCACAATTTTGTGTACAACCCTATGGGGCTCACCCGCCCCAGCTCACCCGTCCCGGCTCCTCCATTGACACATCTTACATACTGAAGTATAAATCTCAAAGTAGTTGTCCAATTGACTTGGTTTTTTTTGTATTTGACAAAGAACATAATTATTTACAAAATGACACCAAACTTTCTAAAATAGGTAGGCCTATCATACTTTTAGAATAAATCAAACTTGAAGTGGGAAGAAAGCATTTTCATGTTACGGCTCCTCCATTTTTGTGTGACCTATTTGTGACATGCGACCCACTGCACTATATAGGGTTATGAAAAAATGTCAATACCTTTTCCTTGTTTCATCCCTAAGAATAATGAATCTCCGTTGTGGCTCTTCGGTATCTTCAGTGTCAGATGTGATAATAAAAATAGGCTTTTCTAAAGAACGTTTCGTTTCCTGTCGAGTAGAAACTGCCGATTGCTGCTGATTTTCCGGTATAGTTGTTAACAACGGATCCTTCTCAGTCATTTTGATATAAAGGTCCTGCTGTGTGTGGTATTCATTCAAAGCTCTGCCAATTTACTACAGTAGAAGTAGGCCTAGTTATTCCAAAAAACCAAGCAAAATAGCTCTACACTGTTCTGGTTCTAGATCATGTTTGGCAGACATAAGTCAATAGGTATTTCGAAAACCGTGATAAACGCATTATTTTGACAATAAATACGGTACCTCTAGTATCGACCCGTGTTATGTGATCGTCTGTGTACGTCTGACCTGAACCTGTATTATATTCAAGGTTGTTCCGCTATTCAACGAGTTCTTCTTTTGTTAATGTTTGTTTAGTTTGTGCCTAGGTCAAATACGTAAGTAAAAGTGATATTTTGCTTCCAGTTCATCAAGTAAACAAGAAACAACCAACTGAACTTTTGATTTAGGGGCTGTGCAATATTATGAGCCGGGGGGGGTAAACTTTCCAAACGGGCTGAACAACACTTTTGCAAAACGTACATAACTCATTAACAATATTCTTCCAAATAAATAGGCCTATTAAAATCAAGCAAGTTTTCAAAGTAGGCCTACTAGTATAGTACCCGGGATTTGTAGAATGAACTTTTGCAAAAACATCGAAGTACACTGTAGGCCTATTATTTTTCAATAAGGGGCCTATAGGTTCTATTGATTTCCCGGATTGATTTTTCGATATTTATTTTGGCTGCTTCGACCAACAATTACCTACTGTCTGTTCAATTAGCTTAGATTCTTGAATTTTTAAGATATTTGACAAAATAAAAAATTGTGGTCGAAGTCATCAAAGAAAAGTGTTAGCACAGCCTTAGACCTAACGTGATTTATACTTTTCAAATTCTAAAGTTCAATTTAAAACCCCATTTCTTTTCAATTTTGGTCTTTTCCGGCTTTTCCCGCGATATTTTTTATAAAAAGCCGTAGAACGTCCGGTACCATAACCCTTTTTGAATCAATCCATTAGAGCAATGGGGGACTAATGTCATACTCATAATGCGATGAGATAGCAAAACTATTTTTGGTCACATGATACTCGTTTAACCAATTAATGAACGAGAATATATTAATGAAGGATATAATATTTATTCGACCATCCGCATCAGGAAGTATTGTCCAACAAAATAGGTATAGCTAAAATAGGCCCAGCTTATGTAAATACATTCCTTGTGTATTTATTTATTTATTTTATTTATTTATTTATTTATTTATTTATTTATTTATTTATTTATTTATTTATTTATTTATTTATTTATTTATTTATTTATTTATTTATTTATTTATTTATTTATTTATTTATTTATTGTCCGAATGGGTCTGAGATGGTGTAGACCTATAGGCCTATTATAAAACTACACATTTATTTTCAATTTGTTATTTCGTTATGTTTGTTGAATACAAACTATGAGAAGGACATTTGGAAACAAAAGAACTTTTGTACAAGAAAATATTATAAAAACAATCAGGTTACAGAAAACAATTCTTGTAAAGTTACTGTATCTGAAAATGTCAAACGAATGCTGATATTCTTGGGAAGGAATGATGGTATTAAACAAAACTCAATTTAGGGCCTACATTGTAAACCAGTTGAAATAAGTACGAAATCCATGATTTTAATGTCATTGTTTAGGAAATAAATAATGCTCAGAATAATGTTATGCATAAAACGTAATCGCGCTATATAATTTCGTGTAACAAAAACCGGTGGACCATCATCAACTATAGAACCTATCCAATAACCGGAACGGTATAACAATTGAAATGGCAGGACAGATTGGTGGACAGATTGCTTTGCTAAATTGGATAGAATGTATGCCCTAAAGTTGAGAATGGACCGTCCCACTCGATTGGCAAAAAGGTCGCGAACCCTTTTGGTGGACCCAAGTAACTGCCTAAAATGAGGCAAAATTGAAAAGAAATGGGGTTTTTACATGAACTTTCGAATTTGAAAAGTATAAATCACGTTAGGTCTAAGGCTGTGCTAACACTTTTCTTTGATGACTTTGGCCACAATTTTTATTTTTTCAAATATCTTAAAAATTTAAGAATCTAAACTAATTGAACATACAGTAATACAATACATTTTGTTCTGACATATTTATATTATGTCAACGACGAAAATCCGTTTACAATACGTTATTTAATATCAAGGATGTTTTTCGGCAATTTTCCTGTGGGATTTTTTTAAATTTTGCAGTCGCTAGCTACGCCACTGCGAACTTTTTTTTAACGGTCGGTTAAGGGATCTAGAATGAGCGTTTATGGCGTTTCGACAGTATTTTTTGTGGGTCATGAGAGCACCTCAGACGTATCGAATTGCATTCTGAATACGAAGCATGTCTTTCTGATATCAAATAATTTTCATTTTTTGAAATTCACGATATAATATAAATTTTATGACAAATTTAAATTATTAAAATTTGATATTTTTCAAATTTTTGATATATAACAGTCCTCGAAGTAAATTTTATAAATCTAATGATATATTTTTTAAAGTGTATATAGCTGGGAGGAAAAGCCGACGATCAATTGAAAATTTTGACCTTTTATATTGAAGATATTGATTTTTTTGTGTGTTTTGGGAAAAAAATTCATATCTTCAATACGAAAGGTCAAAATTTTCCATTGATCGTCGGCTTTTCATCCCACCTACATACACTTTAAGTATAAATCATCAGATTTACAAAGTTTACTTCGAGTACTGTTAAATATCAAAAATATCAATTTTAATGATTTGCCATAAAATGTGTATTACATTGCGAATTTCAAAAATCAAAATTATTTGATATCAGAAGGACATTTTTCTTATTCATAATGCAATTCGATATGTCTGATGTGCTCTAATGTCCCACAATAAATACTGTCCAAACGTTCATATCCCTTCCCTTAAGGGCTCGGATATCAACGTTTGCACAGTATTTTTGTGGGACCTGAGAGCACATCGGACACACCAAATTGATTCTGAATACGAGGAATGTCCTTCTGATAATGATATCAAAAATTTGATTTTTTTTTTTTTTTTGAAATTCGTGATATAGGTCTAATACAAATTTTATGGCAAAATAAAAATTGATATTTTTGATATTGAACAGTGTCGAAGTAAACACAAAAACACATAAAATGCTTTTGAGAACCCAGCAAACACAAAACGTTTTCGACATCATTCGCAAAAAGTTATAAAATGTTGTCAGAAAACATTTAAATGTCGGGTTATATAAAGGGTATATTAAGAGTATAAAACGTTTTCATAATCTTAAAAAACATTTTTTGATAATCTACTGCTCAGCAAACACAAATGTTTTACAGAAAACGTTTAAATGTCGGGTTATATAAACGGTCTAAAACCCTGAGCTACGAATTCTGTAACCAGTAGCTGGTAGAAGAGCAAACAAATCTATATTTTGGCGTGGAGTTTGACAACAAATTCAACTGGGATGCACGTTGTCAAGGCAGTCAGCAAGGCAAACAGAGTGCTGGGAGTACTGAGAAACTTTTTGGTTTTGCCCCAGTCATGAAAGTTTTCAAGGAGACTGCAAACAAAACCCTGCCCTGTTAGACCCATTCTTGAGTATGGTAGCTTTGCATGGGGACCATTGAAGAAGACGCATATCCAACTGGTCGAGGGAGTGCAGAGAAAATGAGCTAGATTCTGCTAAGGGGACTACAAAAGCTTACAAACAAAAGAGCAGTGTGACACAGATGTTAAATGACCTAGACTGAGACTCTGGAAGAAAGAAAGCGTCAATGACCATGACATACAAGATCATCAATGGGCTCCCAGTAGAAATTGATGCCAACCACCACTTCCAAAGTGCTGAGACCCGGGGCTGAGGCCAGCGGGGTGACAACAAAAAACAAAAACAGAGCAAACCTGCAACGGATGCCCCGAAGGGGGGTCACTCCCATTGTGGCCTGTACACCATCCGCGATAATCAACTTTTGGAAAGCATCCTAAACAAGGACTTAACCATGTTAACCCTTGGCTAAAACGATACCCTAAACAGGTAACACGCGCCTGTTGTCACACCCTAAACAGGGATTTTATTCCTTGCATCAAATATCATACCCTAAATTTCATTTCCGCACCCTAAATTTCATTTCCGCGTATTAGCAATTGCAACTTTGCTACCCTTTTTTCAAATTTTTCATGTTTTTAACACCCTAAACATGATATGCGCGTATCGTGCCTAAACCCACGAAAAACTACCCTTTTTACGCGTTTTTATTATCGCGGATGGTGTACAGGTCACAATGGGAGCTGGAGTGATCCCCGGGAACTGATGTTTCCAACAAAGGATGTGTACAAACATTCTTTCTTTCCACGTGCATCGCAGGAATGGAACAGGCTGGACATGCCAATGAAGCCAAGTGAACAGAAGTCTTCAAAAACAGAATGAACAAAATAGAAACCAAAGCAGAAACCAAAGCAACTGAAGTAACCAAGTCACGCAAGGAAGAAACCAAACCAACTGAAGTAACCAAGTCAAGCAAGCAAGAAACCAAAGCAACGGAAGTAACCAAGACAAGCAAAGCAGAGACCAAAGCAACTGAAGTAACCGAGACAAGCACAGCAGAAACCAAATCAACTGAAGTAACCAAGTCACGCAAGGAAGAAACCAAACCAACTGAAGTAACCAAGTCAAGCAAGCAAGAAACCAAAGCAACGGAAGTAACCAAGACAAGCAAAGCAGAGACCAAAGCAACTGAAGTAACCGAGACAAGCACAGCAGAAACCAAATCAACTGAAGTAACCAAGTCACGCAAGGAAGAAACCAAACCAACTGAAGTAACCAAGTCAAGCAAGCAAGAAACCAAAGCAACGGAAGTAACCAAGACAAGCAAAGCAGAGACCAAAGCAACTGAAGTAACCGAGACAAGCACAGCAGAAACCAAATCAACTGAAGTAACCAAGTCAAGCAAACAAGAAACCAAAGCAACGGAAGTAACCAAGACAAGCAAAGCAGAAACCAAAGCACTGAAGTAACCGAGACAAGCACAGCAGAAACCAAATCAACTGAAGTAACCAAGACAAGCAAAGCAGAAACCAAAGCAACTGAAGTAACCGAGACAAGCACAGCAGAAACCAAATCAACTGAAGTAACCAAGTCAAGCAAACAAGAAACCAAAGCAACGGAAGTAACCAAGACAAGCAAAGCAGAAACCAAAGCACTGAAGTAACCGAGACAAGCAAGTAAGAAACCAAAGCAACTGAAGTAACCAAGTCAAGCAAGGAAGAAACCAAAGCAACTGAAGTAACCAAGATAATTGCTGCTGCTGCTGCGTTGCCATAGTCCTCATAGAACCGTCGGCATTCTCTTGCATGCTTTCTCTCTTGCCACGGCCATTCCACCATTAGTCCACATTCTGATATTATCAATCCATCCTGTTTTCCTTCGACCTGGCCTGGCTTTTCCTTCTACTTCTCCTTCTATCGTTATCTGAACAATGCTATCTGGACGCCGCTTCCAATGACCATACACATGATACAGGGATATCTTTCTTTTCTTCAGCTGACTGAGCAGACCTTGTTTTTTTGTGATGGCCACTTTCTGACGGATCCATGCATTGGTTTTCCTATCTTTCCAGCTGACCTGAAGCATTCTGCGCCATACCCACAGCTCAAACGACTCTATCTTCTTGATATCGCTTTGTTTTAGGGTCCAACTTTCTGCACCATACAGGGCTATACTCCAGACAAGGGATCTCACCAGTTGTTTCTTCAGCTTCAGGCTGATCGCTTTAGCCTTCCATAATCCTAATAATTGGCTGGTGCATCTCTGGCAATTGCTAGTCGAGCATTGATCTCCGGTGTAGAGTCTGCATCACATCCTACCATTGAGCCAAGGTATTTGAACCTTTTCAACCTGCTTGATTGGCTTTCCACCCAGGGAGATTGTCTCTTTGCTACCATGGGTCATAACATGGGTTTTGGCTGCGTTTATATGGAGACCAAAGGTGTGACTGCACCTCTCCAACTCGACTGCATGCTTCTCAAGTTCTGCCTTCGTGCATGCTATGAGTGTGGTATCATCTGCATAGCGAATATTCCATATTGCTCTTCCACCGACAATGCAGCCTGATCTCTCATCTACAACCTCATTCACCTGTCGCATGATCGATTCACCACAGGCGTTGAACAGCATGGGGGACATAATACAGCCCTGCCGAACTCCTTGTTCAAATGGAAATGGGTTTGTGTGGCCATCTGCTACACGAATAACACCAGTCGCTTTTGAGTACAGCCTCTTTAGCAGCCAGACTAGGTGATTTGGTGTGCCGAAGTCCAAGAGAGTTTTCCACAGGACATCATGATTGACCGTGTCGAAGGCCTTGCTGTAGTCGACAAACATCAGCCACAGTTGTTGATCTTGGCGTTTCACTGTTTTCTCAATGATGTTACGTAAAGTGAGGATTGCGTCAGTTGTCCATTTACCAGCAACAAATCCAAACTGTTCCTCTGCAATCTGTGGCATAATGTAGTGGGCTAGCCTACAGCGTATACTTTCTAGCAGCACTTTTGAAGCGTGGCATAGCAGACTGATGGTACGATGTTTAGAGCATTCTTGAGTGGCAGGTACCTTTGGTAAGGTGATTATTTCTGATTGAGTCCAGTCACTGGGCCACTCTCCTGTCTTCCAGATGTTATCAATTATTTCTTTCATCGCTTGAACAACAGTTTCTTCTCCCGCCTTGATCATTTCTCCATAATCCCATCTTGACCAGCAGCTTTACCGGCTTTTAGTTTCTTTATAGCTGTTCTGATTTCACAGCATGATTTCAGGTTCTAGTAGCTCTGGTCGGCGTTCATCTTGGGGAGTCTTGGGGCATCGGAGTGAAATAGTTGAGTGCCATACTCTGTCCACCTGTCTCTGATACTAGCAGCCTCATAAAGCATCTCACCATTCTCATCCTTAATACCAATGCCTGCCTGAGGACATTTCCGCCCACTAATCTGACTTATCAGCTGGTATGTGCGTTTGCTGTTCCCAGACCTGAATGATTTATCTGCTTCAGCGCTCACCTCGTCCAGCCATTTGCGTTTTGCTCTACGGCATGCAGTCTTGACTGCTTTGCAAAGGTGTCTGTATTCTGGGCTTTGGAAGTTGTTCAGCTTGGCTTGGCGTCTCTGGAGAATCAAGTCTTGGATTGCTGGATCATCTATCCATGGCTTTTCTGTTTTTCTTACAGCCGGACAATGTTCTTTTGCTGCTGAAGATAGAGCATCTGCTAATACTGGCCATGAAACATCCTTGTCTTTCAAGTGGTCTTGGACACTGGCTTCAAATGCATCTGCAGTGGTTGGATCTGTCAACTGTGCTAGGTTTGGTTTCACTTTCTTCGACAGTCTCTTTTTCGTGTTCCAACTGCGACCCTTCACCTTCATCCAGACTAGTTGGTGGTCTGTACCGCAATCAGCACTGCGTAATGCTCTGCTGTCTATGTATTCTCTTCTGTCACGTAGCCGGATAGCGATGAAATCTATTTGGTTCTTCCATAGGCCACCTGGAGAACACCAAGTATACAGCTGATTTCGTCTATGTTGGAAACAGGTATTGTATTCACAGCAACTAATTTGTTGTCACTGAGCCAGTCGAGCAGTGTTTGTCCACGGTCGTTACCTTCTCCGACACCATATCTACCACAGGACATATGATGGCGATCAGCACCAATTTGAGCGTTGAAATCACCCATCACCACCAGTCGATCTTTCTTGGGGCATTCGTCCACTACCTTTTGCAGCATAGCATATATTGAAAGTATCTCTTCGTCGTTCGCTTCAGTCGTTGGAATGTAGATCTGGATGATTGTTATTGGCTTGGGTTTCGCATTGAGACGAATCATGATAATTCTGTCTGATATTGGTTGGACCTTCAAAACAGATTTGACAGTCTTTGGCGATACAAGGAATCCCACACCTCTTTGGTGAACATTGTCATTACCTACATAGTAGAGCATCCAGCCATTTGTATTCACCTGTCCTGATGAAGTCCATCTGGTTTCTGCCAGTCCTAGAACATCCAAACTCAAACGCTCTGCCTCCATGTGAACTTGATCTAGTTTACCACAGTCGTTCATCGTACGGACATTCCATGTTGCAATGTTCAGATATCGTCGATCTCCGCCAGATGTAGCCCGAGAGGTATCAGATCCATGCCTCTCAGATGAGTTTAAGCATGACTCGTCATTGGGTGACTCGGAGCTCCTGTCTGGAATTGATCCTTCCCCAGTATCTCTAGGAGCACGGTCAATCCTGGGGGACCTAATCGCCGACTCCATAACCTTTTGTTCCTTATAATACACCATCCATATACAAGAGAATTATAGGCTAGTAATCCGTTGGGACGCCACCCCGCTACGGATGCAGATGACCGGAACCTACGCTTTGTAGAACCGCCCTTTACTACACGTACACCTACTGCCGGTGCTGCTGCATGCCTTCCATGCCGTAAGATCCTTTGATGATCAGCGCCATTTCCACCATACAGACTGCTCCCGAGAAACCCCACCCAGGGACCCGTTCGGCTTTTTGGCGCCGACCGATCCGCCAGTTGCATTGTAGGTAATATCGGCTTTTGTGCATTTTATAGACGTTAGCTTGGGACTGGCTAACCCCTCACACAACCTCCCTACGGTGCCTGGATGCAGTTTAAAGTCATACCCAAGATAATTAGCAAAGCAGAAACCAAAGCAACTGAAGTAACCAAGATAAGCAAAGCAGAAACCAAAGCAACTGAAGTAATCAAGTCAAGCAAGGAAGAAACCAAAGCAACTGAAGTAACCAAGTCAAGCAAAGCAGAAACCAAAGCAACTGAAGTAACCAAAACGAGCAAAGCAGAAACCAAAGCAACTGAAGTAACCAAGACAAGCAAAGCAGAAACCAAAGCAACTGAAGTAACCGAGACAAGCAAAGCAGAAACCAAAGCAACTGAAGTAACCGAGACAAGCAAAGCAGAAACCAAAGCAACTGAAGTAACCAAAACGAGCAAAGCAGAAACCAAAGCAACTGAAGTAACCAAGATAAGCAAAGCAGAAACCAAAGCAACTGAAGTAATCAAGTCAAGCAAGGAAGAAACCAAAGCAACTGAAGTAACCAAGTCAAGCAAAGCAGAAACCAAAGCAACTGAAGTAGCCAAGTCAAGCAAAGCAGAAACCAAAGCAACTGAAGTAACCAAGACAAGCAAAGCAGATACCAAAGCAACTGAAGTAACCAAGACAAGCAAGGAAGAAACCAAAGCAACTGAAGTAACCAGTCAAGCAAAGCAGAAACCAAAGCAACTGAAGTAACCAAGACAAGCAGGTAAGAAACCAAATCAACTGAAGTGACCAAGTCAAGCAAAGCAGAAACCAAAGCAACTGAAGTAACCAAGACAAGCAAAGCAGAAACCAAAGCAACTGAAGTAACCAAGTCAAGCAAGGAAGAAATCAAAGCAACTGAAGTAATCAAGACAAGCAAAGCAGAAACCAAAGCAACTGAAGTAACTGTGACAAGCAAATCAGAAACCAAAGCAACTGAAGTAACCAAGACAAGCAAGGAAGAAACCAAAGCAACTGAAGTAACCAAGACAAGCAAGGAAGAAACCAAAGCAACTGAAGTAACCAAGACAAGCAAAGCAGAAACCAACGCAACTGAAGTAACCAGACAAGCAAGGAAGAAACCAAAGCAACTGAAGTAACCAAGACAAGCAAAGCAGAAACCAAAGCAACTGAAGTAACCAAGACAAGCAAGGAAGAAACCAAAGCAACTGAAGTAACCAAGACAAGCAAAGCAGAAACCAAAGCAACTGAAGTAACAAAGACAAGCAAAGCAGAAACCAAATCAACTGAAGTAACAAAGACAAGCAACCAAAGCAACTGAAGTAACAAAGACAAGCAAAGCAGAAACCAAAGCAACTGAAGTAACAAAGACAAGCAAAGCAGAAACCAAAGCAACCGAATTAACAAAGACAAGCAAAGCAGAAACCAAAGCAACTGAAGTAACAAAAACAAGCAAAGCAGAAACCAAAGCAACTGAAGTAACAAAGACAAACAAAGCAGAAACCAAAGCAACTAAAGTATCAAAAACAAGCAAAGCAGAAACCAAAGCAACTGAAGTAACAAAAACAAGCAAAGCAGAAACCAAAGCAACTGAAGTAACAAAGACAAGCAAAGCAGAAACCAAAGCAACTGAAGTAACAAAAACAAGCAAAGCAGAAACCAAAGCAACTGAAGTAACAAAGACAAACGAAGCAGAAACCAAAGCAACTGAAGTAACCATGACAAGCAAAGCAGACACCAAAGCAACTGAAGTAACAAAGACAAGCAAAGCAGAAACCAAAGCAACTGAAGTATAGACAAAGACATGCAAAGCAGAAACCAAAGCAACTGAAGTAACAAAAACAAGCAAAGCAGAAACCAAATCAACTGAAGTAACAAAGACAAGCCTCTTGACGGTGAAAAGTTGGCGAAAGTACAGCATCTGAGCATGCATACTGAACCTAAGAAGAAGTGATGTAGCGCAGCAGCTAATACTAGGCTTATATGTGTGGATAAACATAATTTTGACCATTCCTGTTTTTAATTTAAATTCTTTTTCATTGATATTTTCATCAAGTACTCTCAAAAGGATGGTCTTTAAGAATATGAAACAAAAATTTGATCAGACTTTTCAATCTAGGGAAATTAACCTTTGAAATTGGGTAAAGTTGTTTTTGGACCACCCTATACAATAGGGAAATACTACATATGTGGTAATTGATCAGACTTTTCAATCTAGAGAAATTAACCTTTGAAATTGGGTAAAGTTGTTTTTGGACCACCCTATACAATAGGGAAATACTACATATGTGGTAATTGATCAGACTTTTCAATCTAGAGAAATTAACCTTTGAAATTGGGTAAAGTTGTTTTTGGACCACCCTATACAATAGGGAAATACTACATATGTGGTAATTGATCAGACTTTTCAATCTAGAGAAATTAACCTTTGAAATTGGGTAAAGTTGTTTTTGGACCACCCTGTACAATAGGGAAATACTACATGTGTGGTAGGCTGGTAGTTGATCAGACTTTTCAATCTAAAGAAATCAACCTTTGAAATTGGATAAAGTTGTTTTTGGACCCCCTATACAATAGGGAAATATTACATGTGTGGTAACCAAATGTAACCAAAATTGTATGCCTTCACTGTACATCATTGTAGGGGCTCTGCGTTTAAAAGGGGTGAAAAGGTGGCCACAAAAAAGTTTTATAACAATAATTATAACTAATACCAGTAAACAATAATAATAACAGTTTCTGAAATTAAACAAAATTTCTTCTTTTTTTTCAAATTGCGCAATTTTACAAATGCGCGAGCGAGCTTTGAGACAAACTTTTTATTTTTGACAATATAAAATCTCATTCCAGGGCCAAATGCTACTATCTGAAGAATATGGCTACATTCAGGAAAGCTGGGTTGTTTTTGGTTTTTTTACATTTATTGAACCATTATGAATTTTTTTTCTTACATATTTGGCATAATTATGCTATAAACACAAAATTGACATAAAATGAATACGTTTAGAGAAATTAATTATTTGCATTTTCCCTCTAAACATAAGATTTGTATACATGTAGTAATGTAGTTAAATACACAATAAAGAGAGGTTTGTGACTACAGGTTCACGTCATTATACTCATGACTGTCACAGACTTAAACAGTCATCCATTAAAGATGTGTCACCATATTGACAGAAGTGTTATTTCGATTCAGAAAATGAATCTCAATTCAATTTAGATTCAATTCTTATTTTATAAAATCATTTTGATGTAGTTTTAATTCAATTCTTCTCTGGTTTAAATCATTTTGATTCAATTCCAATTCAATGCATTGAAATTAACTGCTAACCAATATCAATTCCAATTAACAGCATTTGAATTCAATTCATATTCAAATTCAATTCTTATTACCAACACTGATACATTTTACCGGGCATTTAGCTAAAAGCAGTTCAGGGAGAAAGTTTATTCTAACTGATAAGCTGATAATACAGGTGAAATGGCAGAATCAAAATACATGTTGTATTGTATGCATTTTCAATTCAATTAATTGAATTGAAATGAAAAAAATACACCTTTCAATTCAATGCATTGAATTGAAATGAAAGAATAAAAACATTTCCATTCAATGGATTGAATTGAAATGAAATAACCAAACATTTCAATTTAATTCCAATGCATTGAAATAACACTAATTGACAGCCTCATCCTCCACTTTATCCACTTTATCCGATCAAAATAGAGATTTTGGCATCAGAAGAAAGCTCGTGTCTCATTATCCCAGTGAAAATTTAGGCCTAATATATGTTCCGTTTAGATGTTATGAAGGAACAAGTGATAGCCCCATGGTGGTTTCCATACTATTGGGCTGTTGTGAAACATGTTTTTGCTTCCAATATCAAAACTGCTAGTTCAATTCAATCTTAAAATATAGGAATCAGATTATTTTGAAACAGCTCAATATGAGGTACAAAACACAATCTGACCACCAACCTATATTTTTAAATAGGTAACTTGATTTCGTACAGTTATGTGTGATGCCATAAAATGTTCAACGCCAGATTTACATGTTTCTCTCAAACATCACCCCATAGACTATCCCTATAATTGGCACCTTCCTGCCGTTAATGGGGTGAGCATCAGTATCGCATCGGTATACAATGAAAGCAAGGTCAAAAAGGGAATCACATGCTTGTTTTGTTATTTCATAAATCCATGATACCTTTTTGACCGCATTTTGTTGTTTTATAATACTTGATGTCGATGTGATATCGATGTTCACAACAACGGCTGGAACTTAAGGTGCCAGTTATAGGAATGGTCTATACCCATACGCATGTCACTCATTACGGAGTAAATGTGACACAATATAAAATCCAATCAGGCCAAAGCGAGTCATTTTGACAGATATCATCATGCCCAAGAACTAGCTGGAATCTTCTTCAAATCTGTAGAATATTTGGTTGTGAAGTTTTCAGTATGTCCATTTACTTATGAAGTTTATTGTTTTGCTCCCTTCTTTTCCTGTATAATGATAAGCAATGCAAATTGCACATGTAATACACATTGAGAATATTAATTTCTATATTTCAAAATTGCCCCTCCCGACCCCCACCCCCCTCTGATTGTATCAGGTTGTGTCACATGCCTCATGTTGACAGGTTACTACAAGAAAGCCCTACCTGCAATAGCTGCCAGGTATCATAAGTTTAGATGTGTACAATATATACACTGTCAAATGTATATAGGGCAGCTATTGCAGATAGGGCCTTCTTGCACTATCCCTTGCAGTATTTCCATGTACAGAATATACTACATACATGTAAACTAAGGCCTAAAAAAATTGTTTGATTGGCATAAAAGGACATTCTCTATGATAAAAAGTTACCAATGCAACTTTTAAAGCTGTAAATTGCATTTTATAAAGGTCCTGAAACTTTTTGTCTTCTTTTTTTAAATAAAATGTCTTATTTCCTTTTTTTTTTTTGTGTGTGTGGCATAAAGTCTAGGGTCGGGCCTAATTTTAGGGTAGGTCGGGTTACGCCAATCAAACAATTTGTTTTAGGCCTAAAAGGAGATTGCACAGTATTCAATCTATGTACATCCCATTTAGCACCTTGGCAAAGTGTTCTGTGAGAAGCAAAGAGTCAGTTTATGGATGATATTTCATTTAACATCCCCGTTGGTTGCTGGTCTTCAGACATCTGTGTTGTAATAGTTGGTACTGGTGGGCATTTTGTTGTCAGCCTTGAATCATCCTCTTCCTCATCTAAATCTGGACCTTTCACCTCCTTGGATGCAACTGTGGTAAGACAACAATAGCAGTACCAATAACAAGAAACAAAATTACATGTGGTAGAAAGCCAACAGCAAGTACTACATTTTAATCTAATTGGGCCCTCCCAATTATGATCGATGACAAAAATAGAAATACAAGTTCGCATCTGTACATCCCTGACTGTCAATCAAACTGTGCACAGTCTGTGATTGGTTAGGATAGCATAGCTACGTTTGGTACCTCCCTAGTTCTGTTATGGTAACCAATCATATACAGCACAGATTGACAGATCTGTCCAATGCTAACTAGTTTTCTTTAATTACAGCCCCCTCTATAAACTTATGATTTGCATCACGTCTGTTTAAGATGACAACCCCCTCAAATCATACTTTTATTTTAGTTGAATCAAAGCAAAATCATCTTGGTATTAAAAGGGCATTTCGTGATCCACAGCCTCATCCCCCACTTTTCTCAAAAAAAGTTGAGATTTTTATATCACTGGAAACCTCTGGCTACATAATGTTTATGTACAAAATATTTCTTGCAGATTAATTCGTTTAGCATAGATATCGTGAAAATACCAGAACGAAATTACAACACATTGTCTATGGAGCAGTGTAATACACATAATCATGCATAACTCGCGAACGCAAAATCGGAATCAACTGAAATTTTGGGAATAGGTTTTTTTCGTGGATATCTAATGAAAAATGACATAAATAGAGGATGCTAGGATCACGAAATACTCCTTTAAATTGCAATACCTAAGACAGTATTCCTATATATGTATTAATTCAATTTTTCTGATAACATCATTTTTTTGCAAAATTATCTGAGTTGACTTTCACATTATAGTAATTATTAAACACCAATAATTAGGTCATTATTGTAAAAAACCTTTACATCTGGGGGTCAATGACATCATAGTTAAAATTGTTTACAAATTCTTATTTTCATTTTGGTTGATTTCACGAAATGTTGATTTCCCTGTTATATTTATATTCCATACAAATGCAAATATTTCATATCTTCATTACAAATTATCTACACAAAAGAATGTGCCAGAATAAAAACAAACTTACTTTCAAATGCATCTGGATAATCTTTACTCAATTTGCTCCTGAGAAATCTGCAAAATAAGAAGAAAAAGATATGCTGTTAACATGGTGTGTTGTATGTCAAGTGTAAAAAACAGGGGTGTGCAAATGTGTATATAATTGGGGACGGAGGGTAAGGGTATGGTGCGGGGGTCAAGTGTAAAAAAAACAGGGGTGTGCACATATGTGGGGTGTGTGTGTGTGAGGGGGATAAAGTGTGGGGGTCATTTGGGAATTTTTGATTAATAAGCATCTTGTTAACTCAATCTTAATGGTCGGCGTGCATTTATTTCTGCTGCAGCTGAACTCTGGAATAATCTTCCTCACAGTATTAAAATCTCAAAGACTTTTGATCAATTCAAATGTTCTGTGAAAACTTACTTCAGTGTTTAATGTTTAAAATGTTTATTTCTTAATTTCATTCCTGTTGACATCCATACACCCCTATGGATGTCATGACCTTAGCTTTCCACGCAGGGAGCATGGATTGGTTTCCTGATTGGGTGACTCCATTTGAAATCTACAACCCCTGCATGGAAGATTAAGGTCATGTCTTCCAGAAAATATATATTTCAGCTGGAATATAGCCCAATATATAATTCTTCAATTCTTACTCAAATTGCTGAGCAATATTAGAATACTGTATAAGTGGTAATTTTCGCGCACAGTTTTTTTCGCGATTTGGAGATACAGAGACATTTTTGCAATTATTATTTTTGTGATTACATTATTACATATATTTGCGAGGTGTTAATTTTGTGAAATCCGTGAAAATAAAAACCTCAAATCATGCTCATTATCACCATGTTAGCATAATTGGAAATTGGAAAATTCAATTATTAATTTATCCCTACCTTATTCTTCTAAACACTGATTCCAGATCCTTCTTCATATCCATCAATGTCTGTGTGTGCTCCTTGAATTCTTCCAGAGTTTTTCATATCTAGCAGCTGATAAATTATTAAAGTTGGACAGCATCTCATTTGTCTTCTCAAACCTACTTAGCATCTGGGTTTGAGCTTCCAGCATTGCACTAATGTCATCATGGTTTACCATGGATGTCAACGAGCCAATGAAGGCATCTGATGCTGGCGTTGTTGTAGTTGAAGACATCTTCTCTCAAGTCAATTGTTGCTTTCAAAAAATAAAATACAGAGCTTCTGTCCTTGACACAATCCAACCTCTTGCCTTAATGTGTCTACATGTATATTCTTCAGTTCTCAGAAGATTAAGTCTGGTTGAACAGCAATGTGTATCAATGCAAAGGTATGATTGAGGTGTCTGTTGGATTAAAATGAAATACAGATCAAAACCAATGTAAGAATTACAACAATACGTAGTACATACTTAGGCCTACATACGGTTCTTTTATGTTTTTCATACACAATTGTTTATTGCATGCTTTCAGAAAATCATCATGAACCGGTTAGCAATTGATGGGACAAAATATTTCAAGTCAAAGCCAATTAGGAGCAGAAGGGGGCATGAAAATCAGCTTGTTTTGCATGAGACCCCACACACAGACATCATGAAGCAGCCCTTCTTTGCAGAGGCAATAGAAATCTGGAATGGTTTCTCCATGGTGCCTACGCCTGATGATGACAACATAAGTTTAATGACGACCCAGAAACCCCAACTTTTAATTATTGACTAGACTGACCCAGCCAACACTTGATGAAGTCAACCTCCAGGGATACTCCTGTGTGGATGTTCTTAGGAGGAGGATTCAACAAAGTAATGAGGTAATGACAATTTATCTGATGCCAAAAACTTTCCAAAAACTTTCCTCTAGGCCTCTGAAGGAAACCCCTGAGGCAAAAGAAGAATTAAAATAAAACAAAGCGCCAATCTGTCAGCTTTTATACCGTAATAATAAGCTGTTAATACTTGGGGCATTTGTATAGATCTAATTTATGTACCGCAACTAAGACATATATTGTCTACAGGTACCGGTAGACAAAAATCCTGGGGCCTGAAATGCTCAATTATGTACCTCTTGGTAGATCTGTTTTGTTTTTAAAAGCACTACCGGTACTACTTCTAAATTTTCAAAGTTGTTCTTAGACTTCACAATGTATTTACTACTATTGTGTATTTTTATGTTTTAGTACCATTACAGTACTGTAATCTTGAAAGCGATTGCTCCAAATCAAACCACTAGCATAAGCTGACAATTCAGACAGGGTGCGGGCAGTTGGGTTTTGAAGCCATATCCTAGTGATTTGGTCTATCTCTTAAAAAAAGTGTCAAGCAAATGTTGTACCAGTACATAATAATAGGCCATGCGTTTTGAACTCGCCACCCAAAAATGGTGGTTTTGTTACGCTTTTCCAAATTGAGACTCGTTCAAATTGTTATATCTCTGCTTAAACAAAATGTATTGTAGTGTATTTGGTGCAGTGGCGTAGATTTCTTTTTGATATTGGGGGGATGGAGTTGGGAAAAAAATCTTCAAGTATAGTCAATAGGTCAATGCACCACCTTTTGGCGACAGAATAAGTTTATGGTACAATTGCACGCAAAGCGTGCGAAAAATTTTACTATTTTAAGCTAAACTGATGAAATTTTTATATGGTGTAAAAGTAGAATAAAATTTGCACTTTTAGGGCTAAAATGGGCAAATATGTGGTTAATTTGGTCAGAAACACATTATCAGGTGTCAACATTGGGGGGGGATAATTGTATAGACCATCCCCCCTGGCATAATATTGGGGGTATTTATCCCCCCCCCCCCTCCGGGATCTACGCCTATGATTTAGTGTAATGTTGTAGCTAAATGAGTGCCCTAACAGACCTCCAAAGGAGAATTGTTTATCAGTTTAAGATAGTGGAGTTATAGTTTTTTGAGTTCAGAATGGCCGAGGTGGTTGTTGAGGTGGTGGAGGTTGAGGCGGTGGCGGTATGTACAAAGTCTATGAGAAATATAGATTTTGTGTGTGTGCGTTGAATCAACTGATCATATCTTTGCATCCATATGGGCTACAGGCATGGTTAAGAGCTCTTTTGAAAGATTATTAATTATGCTAATTGTTTTTAGTCATTTTGAACTCTTTATGATTGGTTTAGTGTATAAAATACGAACTTTTACATACAAAACTACCCGTTTAAACACTGTAGTAAGCAATGCGGATGTCTTCAAAATCTAAAAGTTGCTGTAAATATTTAATTACTTATATTATCATAGTCAAAGTATACATTTTCTGAGATGAAATTTAATGAGGAATCTAAATATGGACTTACTTTTTCTGTATGGGTTAGGGGTAAAATGTTTCAGTTCAAAATATGTTGAATGGTAAAAAAATTTGAACATATTTTGGGACACCTTGTATTCCGAGATTACCAAACAGCTGTGATTTTTTTTCTTCCCAAGTCAGTAGGCTCCCCCTAACCAAATCAATGTTGTTTACTTTCAGTTTATAACTGCAAGTTAGTAATAAGCAATGCATTAAGTGATCCATTTTTTTTTTTGGAATTTTTTTATTCCACCCTGTATAACTTCAAGGTCACCCTGTACAATGAGTTGAAATGTCTATTTGAATTGCTTATGCCTTCACCTTTCAAAAATGTATACTTTTGCTAGTTTAGGGTTGATAGTTGTGTAGATATTCTAATTTGAAACTTGATTGGTGTAAAAAATTCATAATATTTGTGATGTAACGCTAAGGGTGGCAAGTTCAAAACACATAGCCAATAATAATATCAAGTATGAGTCTGAGAATATGTCAATGAAAAAAAAATGAAAATCTAAAAAAAAGGATAAATCAGGGAAAAAATGCTCAAAACGGGCTAAAAAGAAATAAAAATACGGAAATTTGGGCCAAAAAATCTCCTTTTAAAAAAAGAAAATTCTCATACCTGATTCATGACCAGTGCTGTACGGTGCGACTAAATTGGTCGCATTGGCGACTAACATTTTGCCCATGCGACCAAAAGTCAAATTCTTACCGCCAATGGCGACTAAACATTTCACATGTTAGTCGCCAGGGCTAATCAATATTTACCTCACAGACTAAACAAAAAATATACAGTAATGATGAGTGATCCATAAAGTATCCATTTAATGCTCATTTTGTACACAAAAATCGACTGGCATTCGGGTGAATTGGCACATATTTTTCGTATTTACGAGTGTTCAACACTTCCGGGTAGGGGTAATCATTAATATTCATCATTCCCGGGATTCCCCGTGACCCCGCGAGCATGTACTGTTCAGCACATACACTGCACAACGGCGCTGTGCCTCACTACTGTACCACTGTGACCTGTGCATGTCGTGCTGTATCACTCACATGCACAATGAATATTCAACGCACGTGGCTATACAGGCTGACATCGTGAAGTGTATGTATGTGCTACTACACATAGTGAGCCAAAGCAGAGTGTACGGTCGAGTGTTTTGCATGTGAATACATCGAGGGTGTGCTGGTGTATTTATGTTGTGTGATAGGCTGAAAGTTTATCAGGAGTAGGATTCAGGAGTAGGAGTAAAATAATGGCAACGAAGCGGACATTGTTGGATTTTTTTGGAGGCAAATCGGGAAATACTGTTGTGCCGGAAGTTCGTGTTGAAACTGATGATGGAAGCAGTGGGGGAAATGCAAAATGCAGATTCTTCTACCCAACCCGCTCAATAGGGTGCATCAGATGCCCCTCATGTCAATGGATTCATCTGTCCCTAGTCTTAAAATGTTCCTATCGTCACAAAACTAACTTGTGCCAAGTTTGAATTAATTCTAAGTCCTAACGGTTTTGATATGGCAGCTACTTTAAATTGTTCGATCGGCTTCTAATTGGAATTGTACAGGGGTCAACGAACTTTACTACATAGGAACACACATTGTAACTTTAGGCTCTTGGTGGCCCCCCAGGACGACCTCCGAATTAATTCAAACTTGGCACATGTTAGTTTTGTGACAATAGGAACATTTTAAGACTAGGGACAGATGAATCCATTGACATGAGGGGCATCTGATGCACCCTACCGCTCAACCTAAACAACATAAATTCCAACCAACATGGGCCGATGACTTCGATTGGTTGGAGTATGATGAAGCCAAGGACACGATGGGTTGTAAATACTGCCGGGCGTATCCCAAATTAGCAGGCAGAAGTGATATGTCAGGATCTACATCGTTCAAACGTGAAACTCAAAATAAACATTCTGGAAGTAAACATCATCAACAATGTGTGGATGCCTTTCTTAGACCAACTGTATCTAAATCGGCGGTAGCTGTTGGATTTGTGAAGCAAAATGAAATCACGGAGGAGAAGATTGATTATGAGCTCAATGGCGACCAACTGTTGAAGCTTTTAATTGCCAGCAAATGCAAAATGTGTACATACCGTACCATCCAATAGTAGGCCTATGAATGTATGCCTATGAATATATGCATTCTGGAAAACATTTTTTTTTTACTTGTGAGCAAAATTGATGGGCGCCTAAATTTATAAAGTTAGGCGCCATTGGCCCCTCAATCAGTTTTTGCACCGTACAGCACTGTTCATGACACGCTCAGACAGGGAGTAAGAGCCTTTTAGTTGTAATTATGTCTACATCTACATCAAAATGATCATAGTATACAATATCATGGGGATCATGGTTATGGTATGTCATGAATACACGTCTTCGTTAAAGCTTACATCATGTTTAACAATTCTGTGTAATGACTAATGACTGTCATGAAGCTTAATGTAATTTACACACAATCATGCATTTATAGTTATTTAGCTTACCTACAACCCAATCTCAGGGTAACGAGAAAGACGGCAGATCCTTTCTTACCACACGAAAACGCTTGATGGGATCAAACCAAGCCATAAAACAGGATTTTTTTTCACAAAAATCCTATCAAAACATCAGGAAAAAATAAAAAATTTACGTCTAAATACAGACCGTCGCCAATTACAACAGCAACGCTAGATGGCGCTATTTACTTCCTCGTCCTCTCAGCTGGTACTCATGAAGCATGATCCCAGCCCATCATCTATTTCCAATAATTTCTACTAATTTCCTGCAAAAAAAGGCTGTAAATTGCATTTGAGGTATTTAGTCCTAAACATTGGATTTATGACGGTTTCCCAGCTGTTTTTGCTACCGGTAGGCCTACATCTTTTGATACATAAAAGGGGGCAAGGGCAGGCAAGGCAACTTTCACTGAGGGGGATTTGAACACCGGGGGGGGGGGCTCAACTTTGGAAGTGACAGGTATGTGCCTACCCGAGTCGCGAAGTAGGGGCCTATCGGGTACAAAGCGTTATTTTTAAAAAAAAGGGGTCATTGGGTACAAACAAAATAAAAAAGGGGTCATTGGGTACAATATTTTGAAAAAAAGGGGTCATCGAGTATAAGATTTTTTTTTTAAAGGGTCATCGGGTAGAAAAAATAAAATTTCGCATAATTTTGAAAAATAGAGCAAAATTTGACAGTTTGCATTTTTTGTTGCATTTTGATGATGCTATTCTAGAAAAAGGGGTCATTGGGTAGCCGCAACCAAAAAAGGGGTGATTGGATAGGCGCAACTAAAAAAAGGGGGTCATCGGGTATGGCTTTTAAAAAAGGGGTCATCGGGTATAGCCGACTTCAAAAGAGGGGGCCTATTGACAGGCACATACCGTCACTTCCAAAGTTGAGTGCCCTCCCCCCGGGGATTTGAATGACAAATTACGGGTGTAACTGTCCCGTACTACCCCACTATATTGCATGCATCGCATGAATACAACTTCCATCATTATTATGTTATCCAAGTGTGAAAATCATGATCCAAAACATGACAAAACTGGATGCTTTACACCTAATATTTTGCTCGACTGGTCTACGACTTGTCCAATATTTTTGGTGAAAAACGTGATGTATCCTTAGCCCTGGGCACCAATGGCAACCCCTAGCTACACCACTGAAAGTGAGCCTATCCAACACAGTCCAAGTGTTGAGTCCAAGTGTTGATTATATTGGACTCTTCAACTCTGTGCAAAGTAGGCCTATAGGAAGGAAGATTCTGAGAACATAATAATGGTTGCAATAGGATTTGAACTGTTCATATGACACCAAATGTTAACCAAAACTATCAGCTGGACTGGCTAAAGTTATGAAAAAGAATTAAGGTTAACCCACTGATTTGATACATAAATTGAGACAAACAGGACCATGATAACGTCAAATGATTACTGCATAATCTTTTAATTCTTATCATAAAAACATGA
Organism: Amphiura filiformis; assembly: GCF_039555335.1. Taxonomy (NCBI): domain Eukaryota; kingdom Metazoa; phylum Echinodermata; class Ophiuroidea; order Amphilepidida; family Amphiuridae; genus Amphiura; species Amphiura filiformis. The sequence goes on from NC_092635.1 coordinate 7,335,984, forward strand.
TGCAATAACAGTACAAACAATGTGCAGCATGGGTGTACTATGCCTTGGTAGCAGAAAGACCTATCTCCATTAGCTATGTGTATGACTTGCCTGTAATTTATTGTGCATTGGGGCAAAACAACAGCTAATGGAGTTATTGTCTTTGTGATACTGAGCATTGACTAACGTATACAAACGTCTATCATTAGACTACACTTTACTGGATTAGCACTAGCCCTGTGCTCTCTGATAGCATATGATATACTTCAACTAGATGTAGCATTTGGGCTCTCAACTTGCATTCCATGCTTGTAATTAAGAGAGCTGAGCCAGTTCTGTATATACTCATTTTGATTTATACTGGATACTTTGACCCTACAAACAAGCATAAATCTAGGAGAACCCCCTCCCTCGATAAAGAGAAAGGGGAAAAAAGAAAAAAGCAACTGAAAATCAAATCAATATATACTGTACTTGTGCATATGGAGTAGCATATCTGGGTGACCCCACACCCACAGTCCCAGCGTAGCCCTCCCATATCTATCCCCTGTGCTGCTTTCATTTCAAAAACCTTGATCCGTGTCTGCCCACAAACGCATCTGTTTCTTCAAACTTTTAGTAACTTCATTCATTAGGATTGTTTTTGTTTGCTAATCCTTTAATAATTTGTCCCAGTTAAAATATGCAGATAAGGTATGAGCTATCAGGTTGGTAAACTAAAAACTAACATTTTAGTACAGTATTACAATCATGTTTCTTTGTAGTTTTTAAAAATTATCTTACACTATATTACTAATTGATAATAAAAATACTTTTATATATTATATATATTTCTAAATAGCAATAATTAATAAACCAATTTATCACAACATACAGTTTATACAAACATAATATTTCAAAAACAATGATCATCAGATCAAGGGAGACCAACAGGAACAAAAGACAGATCAGAGAGGCAATTTGGATCAAACAACAAGGGCAAAACACCATGAATATATCCTACCGAATATTCTTGACCAGTTTCTATCGGCACCATTCCACCAACAGTACCAACTTCAGGAAAGAAGAAGCACGGTTACTAGCCTGATGAAGTGCTGTCTAGCAGCATGATATTGAAACAAGGTATGTCACCAAAAATGGATTTGATAGTATACAAATATTAACTGTCTATAAGTGTGATGGTCGAAATATAATCACGAGGTGAAAGATGGATTGTTCCATATTCCACGAGCCAGAACGGTGAGTGGAATGGAACAATACATCTTTCACCTAGTGATTATATTTCTAACAATTACACAAATTTAAGACAGTTAATATTTGTTTTATATCACTCATGCATAAATTCTATTACTAAAATACTATTTAAGGTAGGAAATACATTTTTTCATCAACATAACGCCATGTTTTGCCATGATATACTTCACATTTTGGGGTCCACCCCATAACTAAATCGGCGAGTCAAGAGTCAGCGCACAACTTGGCGCAGACGCACCACGGCAGAGCACTATGATGGTAAAGACTATCACACGGAGAGGGTGATGGTAAAAATGATAAATGGTAATCAACCAATGAACTGTCTAGAATTTATGTATGAGTGATATAATATGAATTGATGTATACATGTATGTGCCACAGTCACATTTCCTACTTTAGTCTTCAACATTGTAATGCCCATGAGCATAAGCATGTTAAAGCCATTTTAGTACGTAACACAATGAGCAAATTAGTTATTGCAAAAAGTGGCTGATTATATTGTGACATAATCTGGTACATGTAAGCTAAAGCAGGCATTTTTGAAAATTTTAACATAATTACCTTAAACAAACATTAAACTATACTGAAAACATCAAAGGTCTAGCATACTTGGCTCTAAAGCTCTGAAGTTTTGTGAAGTCTATTTTCTTATGTATTTTATTATAACCAAGAAAATTTTAAACTTTCATCAGAAACTGAAGGCAAATAAATAAATATTTTCCTGCTAATATTTTCGGTAACTAACTGTTACCATCCTCAGGCAGTAATGACTGACTGACTGTCTTCTTCACACTTGGATGACTTTGGTGTTTCTAGAAGACAGTCATAAATTCTGGGAAGATCCCGGCCCCCGTCTCTGTTGAGCTTGACTTGTATTTTATTGTTTTTTTACTCCCTCTTTTTGCCTGTATCTCAATTTCAAGTTTGCTGTCTTTGGCCTCCAAGGACCAGATCATGTTACGTCACATTTATAAACAATTCATGAATGGCATCAAGATAACTCACTGGCCCCACGGCCCACATGGATGCACCTGTCCAAACAGATGGGTGACGAGTAAACCAGATGATTAATGCATTGATTCACTATAAAGGTCTGAATATCCACCTAATTGCTAAACATAAACAGTAAAATCAATGATAATGTGATCAGAATCAACTAAGGATATTCCTTAGCAGTATAGTAGATAGTAAATTACTGCCCTTGCCGAGTTAAAACACAGTTTTTGCTATGTTACTAAAACTTGCAGATCCTACATCTTGACTCAATTACCTCCAAAAGGTATCTGCTTCCCAAGTAAAACATAGTATCCTGCTTTGGTCTTACCTATAGATACTGTATATTGACCTACATGTAGGAGTGCAGATGAGAATAAGGCAATTTTGTTTGACAGACATTATTATTTCTCAGAATTAATAGTGCAATATCTGACCCTACAGAGGTAGGCAGATATAAACATACATTAACTGCTTAACTCGGATCAATTTTCTGACAAGATGTTTTTCTTTGGTCTCACTGTAATCCTGTTGAAGAAATATATCTAAAACAAACCTGATCTTGATTAATGTAATTGATATAATATGTTTCGTATCATGCCACTTAGACAGTCATTCATATAGTTGGCAAGTTAAATATTGCATCATAATTTGTAATACTTTTTATAGACAAAAACATAAGTGTAGATGTCACATAAACATTATGTCACATACACAACATGCCTTAGACACCTGTAACACTTGCTTGGATGAAGTGGTGTAACTTAAAAATGCTTTTCAATTAATAACTGCAAAAAGAACAGGTTGCTTTACCAGTCCATATACATCAATGCACCACTACATACAGGGGGGGGGGGATGTCCCATCTTAGTACCCCACTAGAAATTAATTATGTTGGTAGATGTAGCTTGGCTCTTCAGTTCAAATCAGCAATATCACTGTTTGCTTGAATATGATGCTATCACTGGTGACAAAGTCCATTATACACAACTGTGTGTCATGTGAACTTAATTACGATGTTAAAACATATTGAATCTTATTCATCCACAACTGGGAGAACTTGGATTGCAGGAGGTGCATTATAGTCCGTCTCATCTCAAGTTGTGAGTAACGCCATATTGGATATTGCAGTGGCAGATTCAAATCACATCCATTAACCTAATCCCTCGGAGTGTATACACATCCATAGAAGGGCGATTTGTCCATTAACTGGTGACACAACCACATAAATGCACCGAACTCTAGCTGCAACAACAAAATCTAACATGGCGGTATGCTCAACGTGAGAGGAGACACACTATTTGTAGTTTGGTATCCATGTGTGGCTATCATTACACATGCTGCTACATGGAGTCACAATTTTCCAAATAAAGCATCATTGCAATATTTTTCAAAGTACTTTTTCTCTGTGTTCTGGGTAGGAATATGGGCATCGTCAAATTCGGCTTTGCCAAAATGAGTGGAGCAATGTTGACATGTCAATGAGTTGGTACTGTAGAATCTGTGACAGCATATCACATAGCATCTAATCACAGACAAGTATGTGGTAATGCGTATTAACCCATGCACACATAAAGCCTGCCAAACAGAGAAAACGTATTTTGATAGCAACTATATGTATATAATCTTGTCTATTACATGTACATGATGACCACTGTATCAGTAACTAGCAAATCTTCTTTTCAATACTGTTATCTTTTCAGCCAACACCGCTACTTGCTGGGTCTGATGAATCGCTATCTTCAAATAATCCTTGTGTGACCCCATCAGTAAGTATATCAGTGTAACTATCATCAGATGATTGGGTCAGGAATGAGTCCTCATCAAATACCATCACTGGCCAATGATTGGAGCTACAAGGAAAAGTACAATATGTATTAGAAAAAAAGGGGGTAACATTTTTGAGCAAGTATATCAAAAAGATTTCAAATTTCTGCCATATTAAAAAAATGGAAGGTTACTTTTTGGAATTCATCAGAAACTGAAATTGAAAAATAAACATAATTGCCCTGTTTTGGTGTTTTTTTTGCAATCTAAAAAAATTCATGACCAGGAGGGTGTCTCTAAACTGTAATGGCAGTGTGTACATGTATTTTTAGGCCGACATGATAAAATTAATTAACATGTGTTCAAAACTAGACATCCTGGTCTGCTTAGGCTTTATATGCTCATGGTGCTTCTCAGGAGCCCTAACCACTGGGTCATGCTAAAGCATTGCCCCTGTTCCCTAATATAGTGGTCTCATGGACCCCAACAGTCAATGCCTCTGCTACATACAATACATACATGGCACACATAACTCATCAGCGGCACCTTGCTTGGTCATCCCTGAGTGTTCTAAACCTTATGTTCGATAGAAATTATCAGAGTAATAATTGAATAGCTAATGTAATTGTTTGCACTAATTTTGGCACGGTACTAAATTCAATAGGAACAGATTGAAATTAAAAATTTTATTTAGACTCAAGGGCAAGGCAAATGTCAAAAGAAACATAAATTCAGTATTTATCTGGCCTGAAGTAAATATTTCTGCACATACAATGTGCTGCAAAGGGATACAAAATAATACATGACAAAAACATCTCAAATTCTTTATAGCAAGCATTTCTTTTTATAAAGTGCTTCATGCCTAGTGCAGACAGTACATGATATCAGATAAGAGTCAATCTCACTGTATGTTGCTTCATATTGCAAGAGTTTACTCAAACCTCTGTTGCAAACATATGCGCACTTTTAAAGACAACAATGTATACGCATGTGATATAGCTGCTTCGTTGATGTCACTGACAGCGCTAGACATAAAGCACTCTACCCACAATGCATTTCTTTTACCTTGTATCCCTGCCAAGTTCATCCAGCGAGCTGCATGCATTAAATTAAAATATAAATTCATATCTGTTAGTTTAAACATCATACCAGCACAAGCAGTATCATAGCAAACAAGCGCATGCTTTGCAAGCATGTTCCATACACCATTCAGTGGCAAGCTAAGGGCTGCATGGTCAGCTACCTCCTTCGGGATGCTGACAGTTGCATTTTTAAAGATTTTTTAGGCATTAGGTTTCTTGATATTTTTGATAATATTTGACAATTTTGGTCAAATCATCCCCCCATCCCGAAAGTCACCTCCCCCTCCCATGTGCAACCTCCTGCGCTCCCCCTTTGCAAAATGTTTCGAAATTGCTTGGCATGAGATATAATTATATTATAAAAGTTGATAAAATTGTATTTCAAGCCTTGGCGCGTCCCATTACAATTTTGCAGTTCATTCGCATTCACATAGCTGTCAATGTAGGAGATTGGGTTATTTATTACCAGGGCTTTCAATGTCCATGTATTACCTTAGCGAAGTGGCTTCTCGTGGAATATGTACTAGTGGTGGTTTTCACACATGTAATTTTTGTGCTGTGCTGATTTGGAATTACTTTGCTTGTTTTTAAATTCAAGATTTTGAGTTTCTCTCACATAGACCTCTCCAAAAAAGAACATATTTTCAGTTTTTTATTTTTGCAGTCACTGTGTTGAGCATGAAAAGGCAGCACAAAGATTTATTGCTTCATGTTAATTTCCACTTCAACAGTACCAACAGTTTATCAATACTTACTCATAACTAGAACTCTTAAAGTTCTTTACTTTGAGGAAGTTCAGCAATGACTTTGGTACAGTATATCCATTCAATATTCCCTGTAAAGAGAGTCATATGTTGAAAATCAGTTCACATGCAAATTATAGTTTTGATTGTCATGTATAATTATAATGGAATAGTTCTTTTCCTCAAAATAATCTTTCCTTTGGGAGTCAACCTGGTGACACAGTTGGTGCCACCTTTTTTCTTCTACACTGAATATCCATGAAGCCCTGTATTTTTCAAATATGTTGTCTGCTATGGCAAGGTCACACAGTCCATTAGTCTGCAGGGTCAACAGTCCAAAAAGGGTCAAAGTTAGGGTTTAGGGCATTTTAGGTTTGGATTAGGGTTAAGGATTTAAGGTTAGGGTTAGGGATAAGGGTAGGATCAGATTATGATCACACTTTCCCAGGCCAACTTTCTTGTATGTTTTAATGGACCCCTGAAATAAATGATGTGGGCCGTAGTGGTCAGCGACAACCTGCAAAGTGTGCTGAGGCTTGTGGATCAACATCTAGACGTTGTGCCTGTGCGTAACGCACTATAAATCACAGTGGGTTTTTTTTTAAATAAGAAAGGAAATTATCTTATGTTAATGTTCTTGTGTCAAGAAAGACAATGGTCGTATCTTGGTCATTCTTTGTCCTCAGGGGTCAAGGAATTCTGTGCAAACAAGGAAGTCAAATTTGGACACCATGCTTATCCATCCATACTAATGCTCACAAACATCGCTATGATAAGCCCCTGTGCAATGGACACTTGAAGAAATAACTTGACATTTCATGACAAAGCATGAGTACTTATTATCCAATAGAACTTGGTTGGACAAGATGATCCACTCACCTGTAAGTAGTTTTCTAATCCCTGTCGTCTTTGTTCTATTCCTTTAGCTGATAATTGCCACATTTTCTTGGGTGGAAATTCTGGTGTATTCACACCCAGAGATTTCCTTACCTGTAGATACAAGAATTGAACTGGTCACATATTGAGATGACTGTTGGACTTATGAGAAATGCAATATTAAGAATGGGAAAGACCAAGAGGAAGAAGAAAATAGGGATATGTGATGAACTAAAGGAGTAGTGATCATATTTGGAGTTAAAGGAAAGAGCTGAAGGCACAGAATGCCTTAAGGCATTCTGTGCCTTTTAGTCTTACTCTTTATAGAACATCTCTACTAATAACTTTTATGCAGGTCTACATTATGGCAACATAGCAGCCTTGTCTTCAATAACTGTAGACAGAGGAGAACGTATACCCACTTAATAGCAAGAAAGCAAGATACAATATTAATTATAAAACATCTAAAATTACTTGAGAGGAAAAATAATCCAAGCAGTAACATAATTAATGAGACTGGGTTGGTTGGAATGCCGGTTATGTTTTTGATTTTCTGATACAGCTACAAAGGGTAGGTCCCTTTTCATAAAATTAATAACTGCACGTCAGACAATCTCAATTTTCCAACATACCCAGTATTCCAATTAAGGCCATATTATTGGTCTGCAATAAATGTTTATATATCCCTTGAAACTTACCTGCTTATGCATGGTGTGAAATTCTCGGTATCTTTTTTTTGTTTTTGAAAGTGCTCGAGTCAAAAGTAACTTATGCAAATATGCTAACTATCAAGTTTTTACAGTACAGTTGGTCCAGCCCTCGAATTAACCCACAGCACCCATGGCATTTTGCCATGGGTGCCCAACCCCACTGCCGTAATGCCCTCAAATTATGTCCTTTACCCAAGGCAGTCACTTGCCGTGCCCTCTGAAGTTGCCGTCGGTGCCCCAACCCTGCCCCTTCATTATAAAATCATCTATCTATGTTTGTGTGTGTTTTCTTCACTTTTGCGAAACTGGCTTGGTGCCCTTCTCAAATTTTCCACGGTTGCCATGATGCCCTCTTGAAATATTACAAACTGCTGTGCTGCCTTGCCTTTTCAGTGAAAATCCTAGGCAATTATCAACTTGCCCTAAAAAAGTTGCTGTGCCCCTTCAGATCCTTAATTCGAGGGCTGAGTTGGTCTGTAGCAAAATCTTTGCATGTCCTTTGAAACTTACCTGCTTATGCATGGTGTGAAATTCCCGGTATCTTTTGTCAACAATATGCGACCTTCCAGAAACTTGTACATGAATTTGATATATCTGGAGTAATATTTTTTAATGCAAAAGAAGAAAGAAAAAAAAAACACATAAAAACAGAAAGTACAGCATTGCATCTATAATAGCACTAAGATCTGTCTAATCGCAGACGTTGTTGATGATGATCTCATATATCGGGAAATAAACTCTGTCCATGATCCAAAAAATTTTCAAAGTGACCTAGAAACCTTATCCAAATGGGGCTCTGACTGGCTGATGTCCTTCAACACAGAAAAGTGTTAAACCATGCATTTGACATCAATCACCCCTTATATTAGTTATGTTCTTCTAGCGACATCAAGCCATCCTTACCTTGGTGCAGGGGCGTAGCAAGAGCATTAGGGGCCCATGGACAAGGAGCAGTAAGGGCCCCTTTAACCAGGGCGGGATTTACCTTATGGGGACCCTGGGCCAGGGCAAATTTGAAGGCCCTGAACTCCTGTGCCGAGGCAAATCATGTACCCGGACATGAAATCTAGACTTCACTTGTCCCCTGTCTAACCTAAAATAGAATACGGCACCACCACATGATAATCCAAGTACCAAAGAGGGTAAATAAGCTTAATTGACATGGTTCAGCGATCGGCTGGAAGGATGTGCCTTAATCTACTCAAGAGATTCCAGTGTGACACTTGACACTTGACAGCCATGATATCATTCCTTCAATGGATAAAAATAGAGACCAGATGGGTCATACTCATCGTTAAAGACTCCCCTACATGTATGTACAAAATCAAGGGTGGCTTAGTGGATGTTGAATGGGAGCCCCACCTGACCTGACAGGCTGACCTACACCACAGCTTAACACTTATTCATCTTCTTTTCAGACAGCTTTTTTCCTTGGATGGTAAAACATTGGAAAAACTGAACAAATACTAATCTTTCCCCAGAGTAGGCAAGTGCACATAAACATTGAAAAATGAAAAAAAACAAAAAAAAAAAAACAACAAAAAAAACAGTGCATCCAGCTGGATTCGAACCGGCAACCTTCTTATTACTAGCACGGCGCTCTAACCAGCTGAGCTAAAGAGGCACGTTGGAGAAGAGCGAAAGATTTAAATCTATAGGTATTAGGTTCAAATAGTGTTCGTCACATTCCTAGCAGAAGGCAACAGAACTGCATATTTATAACTGTTGAATCCGGCCGGATGCACTGGGTTTTTTTCAACGTTTATGTGCACTGGCCTACATTTTTTGTACTCTGGGGAAAGATTAAAATTTGTTCATTCTATTAACCCAGAGAACTAAGTACATGTATAATAATTTTCATACTTATGTGACTTAGTGTATTTGTTATAAATATGTGTCCCCTGTGCCCCTATGTAGGGCCTATGCTACGCACTGTAACAGCCCACCTTAATACATGTTAGTGTGATTTGTAGCACGCCTGTTTTTCATATATAACTCAATCCCTGATTCATTTCCAGTTAGAACTCAAGGATTAGGAATTTTTTTCAATTGGCAAAGAAGGATCTAATATTTTTTTATTCCAAAATTTTTTTAATGCTGTTGTTTTTCTGAATTCTGTCGGTCGGCGTGATGTCACAGCTCATATTGGAATTCTGGCTCCTAATTGGCTCCAGGTTACTATTAGAGTGAAAGGTTACCTTTGGAGTGAATGACCAACAAAATACACTTACGTACACTTACAGTACTGTTTGTCCTATATATACTTGAAGAAAATTTTAGACTATCAAGTCTAGAAAACTAGAACATCTTAAAATCTGAAAATTCAGGACCACTCCACAGGCATCTCTAGAGACACCCCATGAAAAGTTTCACTCCAGTTAAGCATGCCAAATTCAACAACCCCCGCTGACGTAATAGTTCAAAACGGAGTCGATTGCAAGTGGTCTGTGGACTCTAGCCTCATATGTGAAGCTATCGGTGAACAAATTCGAAGCTAGACAACAATGACAACACTCCTCGACTGACAGGCATGACAGAATTTAGGTATGCTAGGTGAATTCAAATTTGCCATCAAACTGCATCATTTTACATATCAAATTAAAGCCATTGAGTAAAGAAAGCCAAAACTGAAAACATTTTTGGCATAGCACTTTCCGTAACAAAGTTACATCTTGTCAAAGATTGACTTTCATCAAAAAGATTCTGCTAGCAAAATTCCCAAAAACGGCATTTAGGGGTGTTTCTAGATCTTAGTCTCATGGCGATAGTAGCTTTTTTTAATGGAACTGGGCTATCAAAATCCCTCTAAAATTCCATGTGCGACTTGATTATCACCATAAAAAATCATATATTTGGGTCAAGTGAAGTATAGAAAACATATTTATGTAGGTTTCCTTCACGGCCTATTCTCTAAAAAAAATTCGAATTTCGCTGACTAGCAAATGTGTTAACTAAGGTTTGCCTGGGATACCTACAGAATTGTAGCTGTGACAACATCCCATTTCGTGGGATCCCCACACCAAAGGTCACTGCAAACAACTGGACAGAACCCAAAGGAGTGCAGCACAGTTTGTGAAACATAATTACGAGAAATCTGAGGGAACTGTCACCACAATTCTTAGCGACCTTGAATGGCTACCTCTCCTGCAGCTCATCTCGCACAAGTGTATGTACAAGATTACACAAGAACTTGTCGACATACCCAGCAGTGACCAGTTCCTAACGCCGGTGACCCGACAAGGCCTTCGCCACAAGAACTCACAAAATTATCAAATACCTCACTGCCGCACAAACACCTAAGAACTCATATTTCCCACGTACCATACAGGAATGGAATATAAAATCTAACTGACAATATCATCACGTCTCAAAGTGTTACATAAATAGTGTAAGATTATAGCTCCAAGGCACAACCGCAGACGCATCAGAACCTCAACTAATCAGCATACCCCCCCCCGCACATGCCTGGCTTATATGCTTAAAGTTTGAGCCCCGCCAGTAACCGAGAAGAAGAAAAATATTCACTCAGGAGAGCAGTGCATGCATTCATGATGATTTCAACTTCGACTCAAGTCACAAGTTTAAGCTTACCGTATACGGCCGTTCATCGGCTGGCACAACAGCCTTCGAAGTAGGTATTGTAACTGACAACATTTTAAACGTAAAATAAACGATACATGTGGAATAAAATGTTAAAATTCACTAGTAATAAGCACAAACAAAACTGGTTTCCGACTGCTAAAAAACAGGCTAAAACATTCTATTTTTCTCGGATTTTTCTTTTAATCCTTCGCAGACAGCTCGTATGCCAAGTTAGTCCACCGCCCTCTGGATGTGAAGGAGGGATTGGGTGCTAAAAAGTTTTTGGAATTTCTCTTATGATATATTACTAAAAACATTCAGCTATCTTTTACTTTTTATTTGATACAAATCGCACATCGCGTTCAAAGGTTACGGGTGAAAAACTTTCAACCGATGACGCGAAAAACTGTCAGAATGAACATGCATTATAATTTTTATGTATTCTATTGTTTTCAAACAGTTTTATTTATTTAAATAACTAACTGATAGAAATTAATTAGGCCAAATAAAAAAATAAACATGTTTCACGTCCCCTCCCGCTTCCTTTTTTGAGGTTTTCTCAAATAAATTTTTATTTTTTGAAATTCAGTTATAACTTTTCAAAAAATGTGTCTAGGAAGTTGGGATGCTTTCTATAGCCTTGTTAAGATACAAGAAACATTTTAGGAAGGCTTTGTGAATGTCATTAGAGGGGGTGTAACTCTCAGAACAACAAATAAAAAAGGGCCTCCTCCTTTTTCCAGGCATTATTGTATGTACGGATTGTACGCTAAAACAGCTCTAAGTATGGGTATTTACACCAATTTTGCTATAAAAAAAAGAAAATAAAAAGCCCCCTCTTCCTCCTTTTTTCGAAAACCCGGACGTGAAACATGTTTTATTTTTTACTTGGCCTTACAGGCCAAAATACATCAATGTAACAGAACAAATTGCTGCATATATATAATTCAAGTGAAATGACAGTAAAAATGACTATTTCTAATCGCTAATTAGACAAACCGTTCAAACCCAAGGGAACGTCCATTATATATGAGCCTTGTATGGAAGTCACCACTTGACTTCGATTATTCCGTGGTATTAAAAGCCACAAGTACTTGAGTACCATCACCCACGGTCAGCTGACATTATTTTAGCAGATTTAAAAATAAATAAAAATACATTTATCGTACATGAAAATGAATCATGATGTTATGATTTAAAAATAAATAAAAAATATAGGAATTATTAGCATGATTTAGTACTAGAGATTTATCATGTAAAATAATAAACAAAGTCGTTATTTTAATAAATCATGACAAACTTATAAAATTAAAATCATGCTACTATGCTAGCCTACAGTACCATCTAAATAAATTTAAATTAATTAATGAATGATAAATAAATGAAAGTTACCTGAAGAAATTAACAAAAATAATAACATAAACAAATAATATATTATACTTAGCTGTACAAATAAACGAAAAGGCCTATAAAAAGAAAAAGATAAAGAAAAAATCTGAAATTAGTTCAGTGTAGGCCTACTTTTTAATTGTATTTTTACAAATTTAAAAATAAGATAGTGATATTAAATAATAAATAGTAATAATAATATTAGGTCTAGTAATAATAATAAATAATAATAATAATAAAATAATGATTAATATTTATAATAATAATTTAATAATATAATAGTAATAAATAAATATAACAATAATAGATAATATAAATAAATAATAATAAACAGTAGTAATATAATATTTAAAAATAATATTGATTACAAAAAAAAAACATTTAAAAAAAACATTCATCCCATTCATTTATATCGTGTTATTTTCAATAATATTATCAAACTCATTTCTTCACTGAAAATTATAAAATAACTGTAAACAATTATAACTAAATATATAACTAAATATTAATTGAGTGACAGCCAATCGATCAAAACCCATCATAAACATCCAGGCATCCATTGCGAAGACGGCGTAAGAGGATTAGGTAAATAATAACAAAGAACTAGTATTATAATAATAAAGGACGTTCCCTTGGGTTTGAACGGTTTGTCTAATTAGCTAATTAATATTCATATTTCAATGTTATAACTTTAAAGTATATTTTACTCAAAAGCAGATCTTTTCAAGAGCTAAATTTTGACACCTCAACACAGGACATTCGGTTGTGAAGCTATATTTTTTTGAAAGTTTGACCTTCAACGCTAATTAATTATGCAAATTAGCTAATTAATTATGCAAATGAGATGGAAAAAATGCTTGTCTTTATGGTAATATAGACTTAATATGAAGTTGATGCGGGAACCAAATATGGCCGACCAGATCCTGACCATGACTTGGCTCGTTTAATGGATTCGTCTAGCTTCGTCTATAAAGAACTGTATCGTCTGGAACTGATTTTTGGTACTTAAGGTAGCACTATCGGATATAGATTTTTTTCTAATTTAAATATGTAAAAGTCCATGTTCTCCTGATTACAAAACTGAAAGTTTTATTTTCATAGGGCCTGCACTTTGGCTCGACATTTGAAGGGGCGTGAATTCATTTTTGGATACGCCCCTATTATAATTAGGTAATACTCGACTCACACACATTCCCTATATGTATACATGTACCACATGTAGTCAATCTGTCTGCTTTATCTGTATTGTGCCGTTCTTAAGCAAATACGGTAGTTAAACACGATTTCATCAAACATTATAACAATAGCTCTTTTACAGTGTGCAATCATCCTGGGCAATAATTGGGCAATAATAGAGGATGTGCGTGAAATTATTGATTGGCTCCATACAAAGGAATTGAACCGGTGTCCTTCACCGTAATCATGGCACAATGCAGTGCATTCAATCAAACGTTGTCGTCAACCTATTTGATCGTATTTGTGCATTTGTTATGTGTGTGAGACGAGCTGTCGCGGTAGATTGCAATAGCTTATAATCATGCTTTTGTTGAATGAATTTGAGTACTCCGCCATATTTACGGTATGATACGTCATAATCTAGGTGATTATTTGCATTGGATGTCTTGAATACGCTGGCGAGGTTGTGTAATAATCGGATTAATGCTATAACAGTAGGTGAATACAAGTTTTGAATATATCGCGTTGCAAAGCCCCATTCAGTGATCCCAGCGAAAGTGAAAAAAAATCAAATTGTTACTTTTATAAAAATTTTAATGAAAAAATTGGCACAAAACCCAAGAAAACGGCAGTATTGACGAAGTTGAAGCCCCATTCAAATACATGTAGCTAATTTATATATACTGTCAGTATATAAATTACAGATTCACGTAAATGCATTATTTTTGTCTTAAATAGGCCTACACTAGCTCAAGAACTCTGGCCATAGTATCCGTTTTTACTTCCACTAGCCTACACGGCTTACGGCTGAACCACTAGCAGAAGACACCAAGTTGATGTTTTATGACCTTTATGACCTTTGACATTCTTTTGTGGCGAGTGACATGGTTAGTTCAATTCACGCCGAGTGTCCTTGACAGGTTTAACTCTGCTTCGGTGGTCATGAAAGAATTCAAAAGATAACCTCTGCCCCAACAATCCCATGATGAGTATCATAAGAACTCAGTCGTCAAATGATGATAGTCATATAATGACCAAAAGATTATTACTGACTATATCATTGAAGACTGAGTTCCGCAGTCTTGTACAAAATCTGAATTTTGATGATTTTTACGATCTTCCGGATGAAAACAAATTACTGAATGGGCCGTTAGTTCCTCCTCTCCTTACACTGGCAATATGGATCAAAGAAAATAAAGAAGAAAAAAAAAAGAAAACAAGAAAAAAAAAAAAGACAAAGAAAAGAAACAATAAAAAATGAAAAGTTCGAACAATATTTGGTTTATAAAATTAATGTGACCGTGATGAGGCTCGAACTCACCACCTTCCGATTTAAATTTCGAAGCGCTAGTGTACCAAATTCTGATGCCTTACCAAGTGAGCTGTGCTCCTGAGATACGAAATAAAAATAAAATAATACACTGTATACCTGCTTGTGTCGGTAATTGATTTGCTCAAATTCTATAATGGTACAGTGCAACAGAGCAAAAATTCCCAAAATTTAAAAGCTATATAATTTATGACCACTATACACTACACATAAAAATACTAAAACAAGGGAATTTCAACGTAAGAATCCAAACAATTAAGTACCAACATGCACAGCTTTGTCCTTATATCACATTTGGGTTTTTAACAAAATGTTATCAAACTTCTACTGTGATTGGCAGCTGCACAAGGCATCTCTTTGATAGCTGATCATGGCCATCCATTCAGCAAGTGGCTACTAACTGACCTTGACAGGCTTGAATGAGCACTGTCATCTGCTACAAAACCATCACACTCTAGGACTACACCACATTTCGCCATACTGCATTCTAGAAACGCTTGCTGTTAGAATAAGAAAAATTGTAATGCTAAATTATTGCACATTCTAGGGAAGCGTGGTTACCGTTTTGAAATAACCGAGTGAGAGGGTTTTCAAGAAAATATTTTCCTGTCAAAACTGAAGCATACTCTGTATAAAAGAAAATATGAATATTAACTGCACATCATATATAACGATTCGTGATACCCAATTATGGCACATTTGAGGTCGTTTATGAGGCAGAGAATTTTATTTCCATTGTATATACGCCAAAATATATTTTTATTTGAGCAAGAATAAGGATAGAAAAAACGTTGAAAATTCTATGTATAAATAACATTAGACCCGGCAAAAGATTACTGTTTCGTTTTTATGGTAATCTAATCTTTTATTTCCTGAAGAAACATTTGGGGTCTAAAATGGATTTTTATGTAATTGATAAAACATCGAACGTGTATACAAGAAAAATGGTAGGTTCCTCTATAGTATTTTACTGACCGTGGAAATGTACTGACACTGTGCGAGCACATGTCAAAATCGATATAATGTAATGTCCATATAGACGCGCATTTATCATGTTTATTGTCGGATTAACAACAATTGAGCGCTATTAATACATATTAATGTTTTTAGGCAAATAAAATTCCAAAATATGGTACGTTTTCTGCTTTTGCTTGTCACGTGGTAGGCCTATATTGAAGTTGCGATTATATCTTCAAATACGTTTCATAAAAGATTCCATCAAGACAAGTGGCCAAGTGGTCTAAGGCGCTAGGCTCATAAAGCATCTCCAAAGCGGCGTGGTGCGCCGTGAGTTCGAACCCCGCCTCTGCCAAACTTTAAAAGAAGTAAAATTAAAATTTAACTTTTTTTAAATTTCATATTGGGGAAATGTGACTGGGAGAGTTTATGTATGGCGTGGAGTGGTGTGCTCTAGGACCTGGTCACTCCATAATGCTACAGGGAGCACAGTACTTTGACAATGGAGTGAAAGACTATTATTATTGATTAGGCGCGGATTTTAAAAGTACAGCTCCTATGCGTGTATAGCAAAAAATTGGAATAGAATGTTTGGAATCATATAACTAAAGTATTAAATGCATTCTGCAAAATGCGCTCTGACCAATTTATAAAGCATTTCATTAGCTTTAATTTGACATATTGTTTGACATATTTGGAATTATGGTAAATCATTAAATAAAATATTTATTAATTAATCAATTATGTCAATTAATTAAAAATTTAATGCAAATATGCATATTTTCTCTGACAGAATTGTAGGATTTGACAAGAGCCATCTTTCTTGTAAGTTTGATTCTTATAACATACCGGTATCGTATTGCGTCCCGTTATAGTTTGCAGAAAAAAAATACGCGTGCAGGACACACATACGCACACACCCCCACACACCCAGAGGATCGTACCGTTTTACAATCGTATAACATTCATTGGCGCTAGTAGTAGTAAATTTCAATTTTCTTTGCTTTACCTCACTTGTTCTGCTCAAAATTAAAAGGGGACATATCTGACAGTAAAAGCTTATGGAAATTATTTTTAACTATTTGCTTAAACAGCACAAAACAGATAAAGCAGACAAATTTACTATACATAGGCCTATACATGTATGGTATCTGTATGCCAGGGACTGTTTAAGAATATAACATTAGATTTATGATATTTACTTCGAGGACCGTTATTTATCAAAAATGTGAAAAATATCAAATTTTAATAATTTGTCATAAAATTTGTATTATATCGTGAATTTCAAACAATGAAATTTATTTGATATCAGAAAGACATTCTTCGTATTCAGAATGCAATTCGATATGTCTGATGTGCTCTCATGTCCCACAAAAAATACTATCGAAACGCTCAAAACAGATCCCTTAATTTGGTTAATTTTCTTTTCTTGTTTTCTTTATTTTTTCTTTATTTTTCTTTGATTTATATTGCCAGGGTAAGGAGAGGAGGAACTAAAGGCCCATTCAGTGATTTCTTGATTTTTTTTCATCCCGACGATCGTAAAAATCATCAAAATTCAGATTTTGGATACTAGACTGCGGAACTCAGTCTTCAATGGTAATCAGTAATTTTTATATTTTTATATTATGACTATCATTTGAGGACTGAGTTCTTATGATCCGAGGACCAGTTTCAGACAATTGCTTGGGATTATTGGGGCAGAGGTTATCTTTTGAATTCTTTCATGACCACTGAAGCATAGTCAAACATGTCAAGGACACTCGGCGTGAATTGAAAGACCATGTCACTCGCCACAAAAGAATGTCAAAGGTCATAAAACACCACTTTTGTGTCTTCTGCTATCTAAAGGCCTATGGCTGATTTTGTACCTTTCGTCATTGTCATAGATGTGCTAACATAGCTTGCTAGTGCAGTGGTTCAGCCGAAAGCCGCGCCGTGTGTCTAAGACAAAAAATAATGCATTTACGTGAGTCTGTAATTTATATACCGGTAGGCCTACTGACAGTATATAAATTAGCTACATGTATTTGAATGGGGCTTCAACTTCGTCAATACTGTCGTTTTCCTGTTTCGTTTTTTTGCCATTTGTTTTTCATTAAAAAAAATTATAAACGTAACAATTTGAGTTTTTTTTTCACTTTCGCTGGGATCACTGAATGGGACTTTATAGCGCGGATTATTCAAAACTTGTTTTTACCTACTGCTATATAGTATTAATCCGATTATTACATAACTTTGCCAGCGTATTCAAGACATAGGTTATGTAGGGATAAACTGTACATGGGTATAGAGGCCCTGCATGCTTTTATCGATTGGCTCGAAACAAAGGATTTGAACCGGTGTCCTTCACCGTAATCACGGCGCAGTAGCCTACAGTCCATTCAATCAAATGTTGTCAGTGTGCGAGACGAACGATGTATAAATCTGGAGGTCACATCATCACTTATCATGCTTATTGTAAAAAGTTTGTCCAATGCATATACTGTGTGTATTGTTCCCGGGTATTGTCAATACAGTCAAGCAAACAGGTATTATATTTTGAAAAGGCCGCTATAGTATATTCACAGGGTGTCTTGAATGGCCAATCATATGGGACATAATCAAATTGCAGTGACTGCTTCCTTTGTTACCACATGTCAGTCATCTTGTGATTATTGGACCATGTAAACCTGCAAAAAAACGAGCCAAAGTGCAGGCCCTATGAATCGGACATTCGGTTCTCGAGATATGGCCTGGCAAAATGGCGCGAAACCAACAAATTGGCAACAACTTTCTTTTTATTTTCTTTATTTTTGGCATGCAGTGTTGCCAGGTAATTTTCTAATTATATATGCATGAATTATGCAAAGTAAAGTTTTCAGATACAATTAGAAGAGGTATGGTACTGAAACTTGGTACATGGGTAGTAGGGCCTACACATGAAATGCAACAAACCTACGGTTGCGTTTGGCTAATTTCCATTTGCATAATTAATTAGGGGCCTAATCAACTTTTCTAATTAGTGGCCCTAATTAATTATGCAAATTGAAATTTGCCAAACGCAACCGTAATTTTGTAGCACCTTGTGTGTACTACCCATGTACCATGCCTCATTACCATAGCTCTTTTAATTCTATCTGATAACTTTACTTTGCATAATTCATGCATATATAATTAGAAAATTACCAACAACTGGACTTGTCAAAATATAGAAAATAAAAAGAAAGTTGTTGCCAATTTGTTGGTTTCGCGCCATTTTGACAGGCCATATCTCGAGAAGCGAATTACACATGTCCGATTGAAACAAACTTTTCAGTTTTGTAATTTACAAGGTATGAGCTTTAACATATTTAAATTGAAAGAAAATCTAAATTTTTGCATTAGCCGATAGGGCCCCCTTAAAGGCATAAACCAAACGCTAAATAACTGGTGGTGATATTGGGGAACATATCAGCTATCACATACTTTTTAAATTTTGACAATTGACCGTTCCGTTTGAAAATGAGGGAGTTTCGTAAAATTATATTTCAAGAACGGTATATAATGGTCAATTGTCAAAATTCAAAAAGGATGTGATAGCTGATTTATTTCTAAACCACACCAAGTATTTAGTTATTTTTAGTTGTGGCGTTAAAATACTCAAACAATTACGTTTCCGACGATAGGCCTACAGTTCTTTCAGGGACACCCTGTATTTGGTACTATAAATGTATATATCCACGTGGTCTCCTCTATGCGGTGATACCAAAATAAGTACAAACATTCGCCACATAATGTCACTATGGCGTCATTTTGTGAGCGCCATCTGACAAAGTGATTTTTGGCTAAAAATTCTACCAACATGTGATAGTAACCACTGAATTTTCCTAAGGAAATGACTATTTCAAACTAACAAACAAGTAAGAATTCAATATCTCTGAAAATAATTTTACAAGCTTACTTACTTCCTTATTTCGGGTGGTTTTCCCGAACCACGACTGCTCTCCATATCCTCCTGTCCTGCATCGCCGTTCCGAAGTCAGATGCTTCCAGTCCGGTGTCTTGCTTGAGTACAGGGGTGGTCTACCAGGGTTTCTTGTTCCATGTTTGGGTGCACAGTTTATCAGGTTGGCGACATATTCACACTTGCTCCTGAAGCAGTGGCCAGCGAAGCGTGTTCTCCTTTCTCTGATCTTCTCTGAGAGCCTTGGGAGGTCTCCCCGGGAGGTCTCCATACAACTCTTTGTTACTTATGTGCTGCTTCCAGCTGCTTCCAATGGATGTTGTAGTACTGCCCTAAGCATACGGGTGTAACTTGACTGCCATCCAGCTCTTTAGATAGTTTGGGAGTTATGGTCCAGGCTTCACATCCATACCTTAACACAGACGCCATTGTTGTACTGAAGACCCACAGTTTGAAATCTTTGGTAGAGTAGACTTCTAGATCTTACTTAGGCTGTTGCATGCTCTCCAAGCGGCTGCCTTGCGTGTTTTGACATCATGCTCTGTGCTAGCCATCCATGCTCCGAGATATTTGAAGTCTTTCACCTCATCTATAGCTGATGCTTCTACCATTTGTAGCAGTTCCTGAGCTTGTTTTATTTCTTCTGACAGTAGGGCGATGTCATCAGCGAAGTCTAGGTCTGTTACCACTTCTGTCCCAACTCTTCTGCTCTTTCTCCTTTCTAACTGGAATCCTAGTGCTTCTTCCATGCCATCTATAGCCATTCTCAAGGCATAGTCTAGCACTATCACAAACAGATACGGGACAAGGGTTTCTCCTTGCAGAACACCGGCTACGATGTCAAACAGCCCAGTTTCTCCATCAGGGGAGATCACTTTGGCTCTGGTTTTCTTGTATGTCCTTCCAATAGCATCCACAAGTTGTTTTGGTATCCCATAGGCTCTAAGGATTTGTAGCATCTTGACTCGGTGAATAGTGTCGAAGGCTTTTTGGAAGTCAATGAATGTTATAATGGCTGGTAGATTTTTGGCCTTCGCTCCTATTATCCTTCTAAGAGCCAGTATGTGGCTGACAGTAGTTCTTCCATCTTCCCACTCTGAAGCCATTCTGGTTGTTTCTCAGAAGTCCATCAACTTTGGGTCTTATCGTAAAGGTTTTGGCCACTATTGAGGATAGACTGATGCCACAGTAATTACCTCCTTGACTTAGGTCTCCTGACTTTAAAATTGGTATTGGGATTATGTTAAGAATAGACCACTAATCAGGCATTCTTTCTTTCAGCAATGCATCGTTGCAAAATCCCCCGCAAAATCCTAGCACCCGGTCATCCAGTTACTCATCAAACGAAGCAGTTGAATTTTGTAAATCATTGTCAAAGATATTTAATTATTTATGTGAAATTGTTATTCGTGTATGTTATATATTTAATTTCAAATACACGAAAAAGTTACTCATCAAAACGAAGCATTTGTATTTTTTCTATTAATTATTGTCAAATACCTTTAATTTATTTTAAATTGTTATACTCTCTAAATTCCAGGGACTTATTAGAAGGACAAAACCTTGAAAAGACTTAAAATTCAAATCTAATGGATTTAAATTTTACTCTAATAAAGATTTGAATTTTAAGTCTCTGAAAGGTTTTGTCATTCTAACAAGTCTCTTAGACTTATTTTTAAATCTTAGGAATTTAGAGAGTATGTATGGATATTAAATAATTGATATTAAATTGCATAGCAATCATTGAAAATTTGTCTTGTGTTCATAATTCTTATTTGTGTGAACAGTACCGCTGTTTTTAACTATAATCCCACATGTTCGTCCTTCGGGTGTGACAAACCCTTTCCATCTGAGTGTCTCCTTTCAGTTGGCCCCTCATTGACGATTTTCTTCCTGTAATGTCATTAATCAGTCTCCAACTCTGTGTTTACAGTTGTCATGAGCCATTTCAACTTCTCTCAGCTTGATGTTGAGATCATCCTCTATTGCCTGGTTAGTTCAGACTTTGCCTGATTATAACTGAGCCTGTTGTCTTCGGTTGTGGATTCTTGATATGTCTCATAAACCTTCTTGATTTTCTGTCTTGCTGTTGTTACTCTGTGATCACTTGAGAAGCACGCCTTCCTGATTTTCTTTCTAACAGGGATGATCTTACATACATACATACATACATACACAAACAATTTTATAACGCGCTTCTTGCAGAGCGATCAGAGCGCACACAAAAAAGAGAAAACAAAAAATAAGCCAAAAATATCAACATTCTGGATACAAATAACATTTAAGCATTTTTTTGAAAGAGTGAAGTGATGAAGCCTCCCTGATGTTACGTGGGAGGCTGTTCCATAATGAAGGTGCCGCAACACAAAACGATTTGTCACCGATGCATTTATTACCAACACGAGCTTTTAGAATGTGGTGTCTCTGGAAGATCTTGTCCTACAACCAGTTGAAGGTATTTCTCTATGAGAGAGTAAAACACATAAATATTGAGGAGCATTACCTTGTAAACATGCATTTATAGACATACATACAAATCTTGAACTTCATTCTATCACGGATAGGCAGCCAATGGAGGTTATGCATTAGAGGCGAAGGGCTTTCACGTCTACCAACTGAGTGAATCAGCTTGACAGCTTTATGCTGGAGTGATTGCAAGCGGTCAAGATCTCTAGCATTCGCACCATAGAGCAAGGCATTTCCATAGTCTAGCCGTGATAGAATCAGAGCTCGAACTACACTATGTTTGGTCTCTTTGTCCAGATATCTACTGATTCGTCTTACGTTACGCAAATGAAAATTTAGAGAAGATATTAAACTGTTAATGTGTGGAGTCATGGACATATGGTTATCAAAAACAATTCCGAGATTTCGGACTGTATCTGAAGGAACAATGATGTTATTATCAACTTTGAGTGTCACTGGTTGCTTCTCTGTTGCTTCTGTAGTGGCGCTTATGAATCTCTCATGTCGCTCGGTTGCATTTTCATTGATGTCTTCTAGAGGCTGGAATCTGTTGCGTACCTCAATTGTGTATTGCTGCTGTAACTTGTTGTTTGAACACAGTGCCCTCCAGTTGTAGTGTTTCTTTCTTGACAAAGCCTTGCTCTTTCTTAGACTTAGTCTGATCCTTGCTGATACGATCTTATGATGAAATCCTATGCTGGAAAAGGTGCTATAAGATTCAGCGTTCAGCAAGCTGTTCTTCCACTTCCGAATCAGAACATAGTCCAGTTGATATTGCTTCCCGTTGGGCTCATGTACGGCCACAGCTTTCCATACCTCTTTCGGAAGTAGGTATTAGCAATTATGAGGTTTTCCCAATTGCCAAATCTACCATATACTTTTCATTTCTGTTGGTTGTGTCATGATTGGTAAAATTTGCATCTCCTGTTCCAACTCTACCATTGAAGTCTCCTACTATTACAAGGATATTGTCGAGCTGGAATTGAATCGATGGCTCTTCTTAAGTTGTTATAGTGTGCTTCAAAGTTGTCTTCATTGTCCACGTTAGTTGGACAATAGGTAACAATTTACTGTTGTTGCTGGGTTACCCTGAAAGTTGGCAGCCAGGATACGGTCTGTGTGTTGTCACGCTAGCTAGTGAGCTTTTTGCACTAGAACTGAGAACGAGGCCAACTCCACCAGTTGCTGCACCTGCTCTATTTCGGACAGCTGAAGTTGTAATTAGCGTCTGGCCAAGGATGTTCTCATATCTGACTGGTTCCTTGTGAACTATGTTCCTATATCCCCAGGATGTCTATG
This sequence comes from Amphiura filiformis, assembly GCF_039555335.1. Lineage (NCBI taxonomy): Eukaryota > Metazoa > Echinodermata > Ophiuroidea > Amphilepidida > Amphiuridae > Amphiura > Amphiura filiformis. The sequence goes on from NC_092635.1 coordinate 7,359,512, forward strand.
AACACTAATTCCTCGCTGCATCTTTGTTCTCTGATGGTCCTCACATTCATGGTGGAGATTGTGACAATTTTCTTGCAGTTCATAAAGTTACTCCTTTTGCTTGCACATATGTCAGCCTTGTCCCTACCTTGCGGCTTTGAGAACAAGCCATCATTTGATTTCTCAGAATCCGTGTCAGCTCCAGGAGTTGGTGTTTTTGTAGGGACTCTAACCCTAGTGTAGTTTAGGTTTGCTGTCATAGTTTATCTTTTGCTTCTTAATTCTGCGGTCACAACTCCTACAGAATGGTTAAAAGCCATATTATAACATTTGCTGAGGAGAACGCCCTCAATATTTTTTAAATTAAATTCTGGTTTTTACACGATTGTAATGTGCTTTAGTCAATAAAGATACTCTGCAAAAATCAAGACATTAGGTGCTGTAGTTTTGTCAAAATCCGAGATTTTGCATAAAACGATGGAACCGGCGTTTTATTATTACGATGGAAATATTTAGTCGAACACGTATGCACAGTACGTACATGGCGTGCGGGATACACATACACAAACACCCCGAGGATCGTACCGTATTACAACCGCGGGAGTAACATGCATGGGCACTAGTAGTAAATTTCAATTTTCTATGCTTTACCTCATTTGTTCGGCTCAAAATTAAAAGGGGACATATCTGACAGTAAAAGCTTAAAATTTTATGGAAAATAAATACTAATCTATTTTCATAGAAATGTTATAATTAGGAGTTTACCTTCTCACAGTTGTCTTGTGTCCGCTGTATAATAATGAGAAATCATTTTATCAACGCCCTTCACTCTTACCACTTCCGTCTCCAACCAGATGTGGTAAGTTGTACAGGAATCTCAGGACTCCCTGCTTGTGTTCACTGACCGTATCCATAGAGTATTAACTATAAATAATATAAATTATGAATTATGAAACGCCCTTCTGTCGGAGATTTTTGGGAGCTGCACAGATAATTGGTGGATGTTACAATCTAAATGCGGATAGGTGTGCGCCGTTCGGCAGCAACCTAGTTGATGCGATCTGATTGTGATGATTCACCATTGCAGCGAATTTACAGCGCTTTGAGTCCTCTAAGATGTGGAGAAAGGCGCTTTATAAATCCAAAATTTATTCATTAATTTTTATAGGTTGAATCCACAGCCACGCATGGCCATTTTGTTCCGACCTTTAAGACGCATAATGAGCCGAGGGACATCCCGACTAAGGCTACTGTCAATACCTCGGTAATTGACTTCCCTAGTGTGTAAGTGAGCTTGTATACGCCATGCGAGTGAGTGCTCACATCAGGAAATCAGAATATTTTTGTCAGTTTATGAGTTCAAGACGCACGCTTCTTTCTCAAGACGCAAGCTAACGACTACCATATCCGTTGAACATATATGTTCAAGTGCAAGGAACCAGATCTGGTTTCTTTATACGAAATCATTTTGTACCCCGGTATCCAAAGATTTATCGTCTGAATATCAATCGTGCATAGCACATTTACGTGTATGGATCCCGGGTATTCATTTCAGTGTCTCTTGCTGTATAATGTAATTATTAACCGGGCGATGTCGGTGTGCGGTGGGTCTGTACGCCGCATCTCTGGGGCCCAAAGCTGCTCCGATATCTCTTACCGTTTCGCCTGGGGCCGTGGGGTACCCAGTTACCGTGTGTTGTCGCTGGGAGGCACTGTAAGAGTCTTGATGAAGGAGAGGCTATGTACTGGCAGGGGAGGGCTTACGTATTTTGCTTCCCTTTTCGCCTTACGGCTAGCCAGTGGCAGAAGCACTATAAACTACATGCTACTACTAATCAAAGATATTGAGTATCTTTGTACTAATCTACCTCGCTAATGCACTAGACGCATCACAACACCCTGTGTCCAAAGGACACCAAGACACAAAGAGGGAAATGAAAATCATTGATTTTACTGTACAAACCTATGATGGGATTTACCCCCCTCCCCCCACCCTCTGTAGTTCTCTTTGGTGGTCGCATGTCCTACCCCTGGGGTAAAAATTTTATCCCCGGGATTTTATCACTAAAATGAGCGTAAAAGATGGATCTACGATTACCTCAGGTCGTTTGGGCGTACAGACGCGCATTATTTTTTTTTATGACGGATGAAAAACTTTAGGGGGTTGGAACAAAGATACTCAAATCCCCCCTCGTAGTTCTTTAGGGTTAATAATATGTAGTATTTTTAATGTATCCTGCCTTCAATAATTGGCATACGTGGCATAGGCAAGGACAGAATTTGGTCTTAAATGACTTTGGTGGGCGTTGAGCGTTGATGTAATACCCGCCCAAGGTACCCCGTCGACGGATTTGAATACGAGGAATGCGATTAGCATTAATGGTCTACAACCACTGGCTAAAAATGAGTCATTTTTGTTAACATGGTGGTTAAGGGAAATAAGAAATGAGGTATATTGTTGTATTACTTCTTTATTTGCCTTCAGTTTCCGTTGAAAGTTTTAAAATTTTCTCTGTTATTGTTGTATAATTATTCTAGATTTTCTCGGGAAATAAAAGTATGGAGAGTGCTGCCTTTTGGAATAGTTGTAGCACACAAGCTTCCAGCTCATAAAACCATCTTTGTCGGACTGGAAATGTTTTAGTTTATTTATAATGTGTGGTCAGTGTTATTTTTGACAAAAACCAAGGTTTTAACTTGTATAAACATTTTCATATTGCAAACAATTGCAAACGTGTTTCGTATGATGACACAGTCGCAGTTTAATGTCAGTCCGCGCCCAGCGTTTTTAAAAATAGAAATAAAGGGAAATGAGGTGGCTGATTTGCATATTTTGTGACAAAAATAGCATCTGATCTTAAGACTGCTCTTAACCATCACCCCCGCAAAATTACGTTTCTATATAGTTCCGAAAAATGGCCAAAAGCAATTCGACAAATAAAAAAATAAAAAAATAGGCAAATGTGGTGACTAATTTGCATATCTTGCGACAAAAATTGCATCGGATCTTACGACTGCCGCTTACCACAACCTCATCAAGTTACATCCCTATTATACGCCTCACCAGTTCTTCGAAATGGCAAAAAAAAAACACCCAAAAACAATTTTTAAGTTAAATATGCAAATTAGCTACCTAATTTGCGCCAAAATTGCATCAAGTCTTAGGGCAGCCACTTACCACCACCCTACCAAGTTATACCCCAATACACCTCACCAGCTCCGAGAAACTGCCGCTTACCACAACCTCATCAAGTTACATCCCTATACGCCTCACCAGTTCTTCGAAATGGCAAACAAAACAACCAAAAAACAACTTTTAAGTTAAATATGCAAATTAGCTACCTAATTTGCATAATTTGAGAAAAAAAATGCATCAAGTCTTAGGGCAGCCACTTACCACCACCCTACCAAGTTACACCCAGATACACCTCACCAGCTCCGAGAAACTAACCTGGAAGCCAAATGCATTTAAAAACAAAGTTCACACAATACAAATGTATAAGACCCCATTATAGCATAAGGCAATTTATAAGTCATTCTAAATGATTTTAAATGTGACGTATAAAATTTGTCTATAACACAGGGAGATATAAAATGTAGAGATTTGGGTACTAAATTTGTTCAATTTTCACAGAATTGAAGGATTTTGACCTATGTTTTTGTTTGTCTGTTTACCCCAGGGTCGCTGAAACAAAGAATTATATTAATTAAATCACCTAATTTATAATTAATAAAGGACAAAGTTTTGCTGTTATTGTATTGTTGTATTTTGAATGAAATAAAGACTGATTGATTGAAGAAAGATAAAAGCAAAAGTATGCTTCATTTAGTTAAAACAATAGTAACATCCCTGTTGTGTACAAAAATATAACTCTATACGACAATGCAAATCAGGATCAATTCATGGACTAAGTGCACAGGGAAATGTTGAGTATGTAAATTAAATGGAACAGCCAAAATGCCAATGGGTATGTAATTTAACTAGAACAGCCTTAAATTGATATCGATATTAATATTGACGTTACAGATTCGATTTGTCACGTGATCGTCAAACCTGTACTAAAGGTGTCAGTTCTGCACATTTCAAATCACATTATTAAGTATTATTGAGTATCGATTTGCGTGTAACACCTTTATTTTGACAAACTAAAAAAATATTGTCACGTGTTCCTATGTAATAGCATGGTAATATTCGTGTTGCGCGGACTTGGATGTCGACCTTTTCCCATGATACATCACGATTACATCGCAAACCGCTGGCAGCGCCCTTATTGTAAATAGCGAGAATTGCTTCAAGTTGCGTGAGTAAATTTATATACCCAAAATCAAATGACTTACCAGGATACCAGGAAAAGTGGACACCAAGCACGGGGCTCGAAGCTTGCGATAATTTGCAATTTTAATGCTAAAATGGGTCAAAATTTGGACAATTGTGGCCAAAAAACTATCCAAAGGAAGATGCACAAAACAATAGTTGCAACTTCCCTTTGGGATTCATTTTTAAACTGTAGCCTGAGCCTGCTGTGATAGATTATGTTAACATAAATAAAATTAAAACATATCATTTGTTTCCTTTCGCCTTTAATCATCAGATATAATTTAATTTTTGTAAACCCTTGTTGGGTCCCCAAATGATATTTCTAAATTTAGATTCGACCCATTATATCATTCAAACGGAAATCCCACGCATATACCCTGGGTAAATTTCCTTCTAAATCGTCAGGAGAATGACTCAACTTTTAGGAGTTTTTCTATCAATTCATAATGGACTAATGCATGAGACACTTCATTCTTGTATAGCAGAGAGGGGGTATAACATAATAAAACGTGTAGTCAGAATATGTAGCCGGCCGGCCCGGTAAGCAAAAGTTGGGCAATTATACAATACTGTGCCTAATTTTTGCATCATGATAAAGAACTTTAATCCACTTTAGTTTGACGTAAACAATGCTTCAAAAATGTGAGATACGAAAGCCAAGTTATGGTTGACAACATTGGGTATTACAACAATAAAGAACATGTGCCCACTCATTCAACATATTAAATGTAAAAGGGTAAAAACAACCTTCCTATTTCTAATCCAATAAAGTGGATCTCACTGTGGACGTTTCGAAGTCTAGCAGACTCCTTTCCCAACACTATTGTTGTTGTGAAGATCTTCTGTTTACTTTAATCAATACTGAATTGAACCTTACATATTGAATTGAGACACAAATATTATGAATTTTACCTTAAAATTATGAATCGACATTAGATGAGTTTCCGATGTGATAAGGAATCGTTTATTATCAACAATTATACATTTTGAGCGCTTTCTTATTACCAAAATGTGAGAAAAACAGATCCATTGCCCTATATTGAGAGTAAAACCATGATACGTATGTAACATTAATGGAAATGTTCCAAATATTATTTCATTGACGCATACAGTCTCTGATCAAGAACAATTACTAGCAAAATATTTTTCAACCCCAAAATAACATTCTGTTTAGAATGATTTGTACCAAGTTTTCAAAAATGTTTCTGGAATGTTATTAAGGAGGTACTACACCCCTGGTCAATTTTGTGCCTATTTTTGCATTTTCTCAAAAATATAGCACATTGGTGACAAGTAAGATATGTATATTATAGGGCAAGGACTACAACTACTGTACTGAAAATTCAGCAAATCAAAGCAAGTAGTTATTGATTTATTGATCAAATATTGGGTTCCCTCATTTTTGACTGTAACTCCACAACTGTTGTCTGTGCTGAAATAAAATTTCCAGCGCAGTAGTTGTAGTCCTTGCCCCTATAATATACAGGGTGTCCCAATAAAAAGAGGCCCCTCATTGCGCCCTCTTTTTCGCCTATTTCTGAAAAGTTGATCAAATATATTTTGGTATGTAAAGAAACCTTTAATTATTATCTTTAATAAACCAAAACAATTATTTCAATCGGCTCTCAACTTTTGAAGATATGCCCTTTCAAAGACAAGTACCCGTTTTTCACTCTGTCCACGGATAGCAAAAATAGTGGTTGGGATGGGTCATGCTGTGGAGTGGCCTGCAAGATCACCAGACCTCACACCACTTGATTTCTTCATTTGTGGCAAAATCCAAGATCTTTGCAAACGTATTGCTGCTATACTCGCAAGTATCCGGCGCACAAGGTTGGTACGCAATGCAATTGATGCAATGAGGACTAGGGCTGAAACCTGTATTCGTCAAGGAGGCAACCAGGTAGTGGGCAGAGCAGCACATTAAACTCACTTCAAAAGAACCAAAGACAAACTAAACAGCCCTTTTCAGGGCTACCTTTTATTCCAAAAAGAGAAATGATTTATGCTCTCAATAAAAAGAAAGCAAGAAACAATAAAGTAAGAAACATAATAAAACAAAAAGGCATAAAATAACCGAGAAAAACATAAGTAATTGCAAGTATAGCAAAAGAAGTCCCATCCCACACCAATTTCGCCCAAGTTAATGATACTTAACAAAATCCATAACCCATTAGCCCACCGGTAAAGCCCATTCCCTAAAATAAAGTTTTTATTTTATAAAGTTATCATCGAGGAATGTTTTATATTCATGTATGGTATATGCACTTTTCAATCTTTGAAGTAGCCACACCTCCTCCGTGGACAGAGTGAAAAACGGATACATTTCTTTAAAAGGGCATATCTTCAAAAGTTATGAGCCGATTGAAATAATTGTTTCGGTTTATTAAAGCTAACGGTTAAAGGCTTCTTGACATACCAACATATACTTGATCAACTTTTCAAAATAGGAGAAAAAGAGGGCGCAATGAGGGGCCTCTTTTTTTTTTGGGACACCCTGTACATATCTTACTTGTCCCCAATGCGCTATAATTTTTGTGAAAAATGCAAAAATAGGCATAAAATTGGACAGGGGTGTAGTACCTCCTTTTCTGTAAAACATTTGTGTTTGCTGTGCAGTAAATTGTGCATCTATTGCAAAAACAAATTTACCCCATTATGGTTCAGTTTAAGGATACTTTTGTTTGGCGCAGTATATAATTATTCTAGATTTTCTCGGGAAATAAAAGTATGGAGGGTACTGCCTTTTGGAATAATTGTAGCACACAAGCTTCCAGCTCGTAAAACCATCTTTGTCGGGCTGGAAATGTTTTAGTTTATTTATAATGTGTGGTCAATGTTATTTTTGACCAAAACCAAGGTTTTTACTTGTATGAACATTTCCATATTGCAAACAATAGCAAACGTGTTTCGTATGATGACGCAGTCGCAGTTTAAAGTCAGTCCGCGCCCAGTCATAGGCCATAGGTAATCATCCTTTCAATGGAAAGTGATTAAACTCTTGCAAAATTTGGCACAATTTTGTACAAATCTGATCTGGAAACTTGAGAAGGCCCATATTTTTTACTCGACAGTACGCTGCTGGCAGTTGCTGCAGGGCAGTCATTGAGAAAAGTGTCAATTGTTTTATAGTTTTAGAGTATAGAATTTACGGCAACATGGCTCTTCGGACCGAATTGTTAGTACACCCGCACCCCAACCACTGTAACCTAAGTATTTTTCAAGTATTCTAAATTGCTTCAAGTTGCGTGAGTAAATTTATATACCCAAAATCAAATGACTTAATACCAGGAAAAGTGGACACGAAGCCCGGAGCTCGAAGCTTGCGATAATTTGCAATTTTAATGCTAAAATGGGTCAAAATTTGGACAATTGTGGCCAAAAAACTATCCAACGGAAGATGCACAAAACAACAGTTGCAACTTCCCCTTTGGGATTCATTTTTTTAAACTGTAGCCTGAGCCTGCTGTGATAGATTATGTTAACATAAATAAAATTAAAACATATCATTATTTTGTTTCCTTTCGCCTTTAATCATCAGATATAATTTAATTTTTGTAAACCCTTGTTGGGTCCCCAAATGATTTTTCCAAATTTAGATTCGACCCGTTATATCTTTTATAAACGGAAATCCCACGCATATACCCTGGGTAAATTTCCTTCTAAATCGTCAGGAGAATGACTCACCTTTTAGGAGTTTTTTCTATCAATTCATAGTGGACTATTAATACATGATACACTTCATTCTTGTATAGCAGAGAGAGTATAACATGATAAAACGTAGCCTATATGTGGCCGGCCGGCTCTAACCGGTAAGCAAAAGTTGGGCAATTCAGGCGTGTAGCAAGCGTGGGGACAGGGTGGACGAAGTCCATGGGCCCCGAGGTTCAGGGGCCCTGAGCACAAAAGCGAAAATTAAATAAGGGCTAATAATGGAGAGCAGGACCGGATTTTTATACCATTGGGTATACCGGGTCCAGGGCAATTTTGGGCCCCAAATTTTGGGGGCCCACAATTGCCCTATGCATCTTTCTTTTAACCCAAATAACAGCATGTTATTTGGTCAAAAAGGGCAAAATTGTAAAATTTTCCGCACTTCGCTCGCATTCAAATAGCAAAATTTATGTTGATCTGGGGCCAAAATAGTCTGAAATTGAATTGAATAAAATATGTTAGTTCTCCCTTAGTCCCCTTTTAGTTAAACCAAAACATGGCCACTGACTTGAGTGCACATGCCTTCCTCGGCACGTGAGTTCGGGGCCTCCAAATTTAAGCCTAGCCCAGGGCCCCATAAGGTAGGTTAAATCCCGCCCTGGTTAATGTTAAAAGGGCCCGTACTGCTCCTTGTCCATGGGCCCCTGATGCTCTTGCTACGCCTTTGGCAATTATACAATACTGTGCCTAATTTTTGCATCATGATAAAGAACTTTAATCCACTTTAGTTTGACGTAAGCCAAGTTATGGTTGACAACATTGGGTATTACAACAATAAAGAACGTGGGCCCACTCATTCAACATATTAAAAATGTAAAAGGGTAAAAAAACCTTCCTATTTCTAATCCAATAAAGTGGATCTCACTGTGGACGTTTCGAAGTCTAGCAGACTCCTTTCCCAACACTATTGTTGTTGTGAAGATCTTCTGATTACCACAGATGATACTGGTTGCTCAGAAAGAGATTGGATTATATAGAAATTCTACAATCAAGTTTCAACAACATACCGCCGGTCGACCGCCGGTTGGATCCTGTTGCTATTGTTCTAAACAATGGAACGTGGTACCGGCTCAACCGCCGGTATACTGAACCGCCGGTCAACTGGCGGTCAAGTTTTGATATACCACAAGAGGCTCCGGAAGATTTTGAAGGAGGGCAACATTTTGAAATACATACATTTTACATGAATTGTACCTTACATATTGATTTGAGACACAAATATTATGAATTTTACCTTAAAATTATGAATTATATCCTAAAATTATGAATTTTACCTTAGAATATTGGAGGAGGGTCTAGTGTACTTTCCCCCACCAAAATGATTGCCCTCCCACCCGGTTCCGGAGCCACTGTACCATTTTGGTGAATATTAGTCCAAAGTCATCAAATTGAAAGCTTAGTAATTTGGCTAAATAAAGTTTCTAAAGGCCAAGACCTAGCCTTGTTCAAGGCCTTCTACAATTTCCTCCCTGCTTGAACTATTTTGGGCTCATGAAGTCAGTGAGCAGGTGAGGGGCCACAGGTTACGGCTATTAATGACCGTGCGTATGCTGACAAATCGAACTTGGGTTTAGTAGTAGGGATGACCAATGAACCATCAACTTGATTAGAACACTCCCATAGACATGCAGGGAGCTCAACTGTGCACTGCTTGCACAGTCATTTCTAAATCGATCTCATTCTTTTAATTTTCAATATTTTTCTGTAAAAATTGGGGATGTTACTGCCAATTATATTTTGTAACTATCTTGCCAATTACAGCAACGTAAGTTATTTTGTTTTTCTGTAAGTGCGAGTCAAAATTGGTCCATCGCCACAGTGCGCTTAATTGCCAGTGGCTGAGCTCAAGAATGGCACAAAATATTCATGTCAATAATTTCAGGTGAAAAATGTGGCCTACTGAGCTGAAATTTGGCAGAGTTGCCAGTAATACCTCTGTCATACCCTCTGTAAAAAGGTTAAAATATTGAACAAGTAGATCTTGAGTTACAAATTAAATCACCAGCTTCCCTTTGGAATTTCCATACTCCTTTCGAATCATGCTAAGAAGACACCTTTCTGAACATAAATGTGAAGTTTCGTGCTCATTTGATGTATTTTTCACCTGATTTCAACCCTAAACGTTTTGTTATATTTAGGCCCATACCATCTACAACTTGCTGCTGGCTATACCTTGTTTAGGACTTTCACCTGAATGTGCAACCATAACTGTTTCAAAATAGCCCGCGATAGTCATGCAGGTAACTCCGAGGTCAAGCATTGAATTGGTTTGAACAAAGATACTCATAATGTATTGAGTATCTTTGGTTTGAATGAGGAATACTACAGGAACCAGCGCCTTTTGTTAGAAGTCACACATGAGCATGATGAGTAAAGTGGATAATCTCTATTGTTGTGAATGAGTCAATGACCTTCAAAACTTAAGATTTTGTTTACATACACCTACTAATTGGTCATATTAAACCCAATAACATTGAAATTCTTGGTTGTGAAAAAAAAGTTCACCTTCTTAGTGCAATTTTGATTTTGTGCCATATCGGCTATCTTGGATGATTTTTTGGCAAATGTGCCAAATTATTAAGTGCCATTTCATAAGAAACCCCTTTGATACTTTCACAATATGCTTGTTTCATGTTTGCAAATATGTTAAAATAAAGAAATATATAAAGGTAAATGTATGCTTATGCCAATGTTGCTCCCAATTGCTATTTTTGGACCTTGTATTTTATTTTGTTCCAATGACCGGTCAGAATGGGAAACTTTGATAATTCATAATTCGAAAAGTTTTTGACCGATTTTGACCATTTAACCACCAAAATACTTCGGTTGATGAGTTCTACCCAGAAAACAGTATTTTGTAGCAATAGGGTCAACATGAAATTTTGATGGTTATCCCTATTAGTAGTCTACGAACCGTCAAAACGAAGTCGTTTCGCCCTATACGGGCTCGTAGGCTCAACCCGAGTTCGATCGTTCAACTTACGCATGATTATATGTAGCCGCAATCAGTGCCCTCATAGCATGGACTTGACGAGCCCCAAGGCAGTGCAGATTATAGAAACTAGGATTAAAGTGCTGGTCATGAGGGAGGAAACTTAGAGAGCCTTGAACAAGGCTAGCCAAGACCACGCAAAACATCTCTCGATATTAGCTGAGTTTGCAATATGATAAGGAATCGTTTATTATCAACAATTATCCATTCGGAGCGCTTTCTTATTACCACAATTTGAGAAAAACAGATCCATTGCCCTATATTGAGAGTAAAACCATGATACGTATATGGAAATGTTCCAACTATTATTTCATTGACGCATACAGTCTCCGATCAAGAACAATTTAATACTAGGACGGTCCCAAATCAAATCAATGGCGTTTAGCGAATAGCGAGTTTTCGTTTTGGACGACGGATGATTCATGTGCGAATCATGGTCAAAAGAAACTGTTTCAGTGTAAATCATTGTAATTAACAAAAGTTGTAGCTTCGGAAATGTTCAAAAATGGCATTTTGCCGTATTTAATTAAAAATTCATAGTTAAAAAAGTAAATGAGATATTTCAAGTTTTGATTTTGAACGCATTACGTCGGCAGAGTGCTACACTGTCGTAAGTGCTGCTTTGTACAGTTTTACAGGAGGAGCATTTTTGTGTTTTGCGTAGCCGTTTGTTTTGAAGTAGCCATAATATTACATGGGAATGTAAAGCAATTTGAAGAAGAAGAAGAAGAAGACTAGAAACCACAGTTGTGTTTGACCAAACACGAATATCTATGCCCGTGACCACACCTAATTAACCCCCTTCCCCTATTCACAAACGAAAACTTGGTGAGCACCATGTGAAACCCCTTGTTTTAATCCTTCATTTGATATACATGTAATGCTCATAACACTAGACTGGCCCACACTCTCTCTAATACCCTACCAAGCCTTCACTCTCATTTATACCCCACCAGACCATCACTCTCTCTAAAACACCACCAGACTGGACCACACTCTCTCTGATACCCCAACAGACCCTCACTCTCTCTTATACTCCACCAGAAACTCACTCGGTCTAAAACACCACCAGGCTGACCCATACTCTCTCTAATACCCCACCAAGCCTTCACTCTCTCTTATACTCCACTATACACTCACTCTCTCTAAAACACCACCAGACTGGCCCACACTCTCTCTTATACCCTACCAAGCCTTCACTCTCTTATACTCCACCAGAAACTCACTCGGTCTAAAACACCACCAGACTGGACCACACTCTCTCTAATACCCCACCAGACCATCACGCTCTCTTATACTCCACCAGACACTCACTCGCTCTAAAACACCACCAGACTGGCCCACACTCTCTCTAATACCCCACCAGACCCTCACTCTCTCTTATACTCCACCAGACCATCACTCTCTCTAAAACGCCACCAGACTGGACCACACTCTCTCTAATACCCCACCAGACCCTCACTCTCTCTTATACTCCACCAGACACTCACTCGCTCTAAAACACCACCAGACTGGCCCACACTCTCTCTAATACCCTACCAAGGAACCAAAATCAAAATGCCAGACGCATTCCCTTTTAAGGGAGTTTTTGTCAAGTGATCAGTTTTCTTGACGTATGATTCAGACCGTTATCATTGCAAACACAGGTAGCTTACAAAATACTACCTATTGCGCTACACTGTGTTAATAGGTCGTACCTATTTTGCTTTTTAAAGTCTTTAGACTTTGACCTCTGGGGATGCGGCTAATATAGAATACATCAAGGGTCATGGGTCATCATTGTACCAAATATGAACCCTGAGGGCGCTATAGTTCTTGAGCTAAAGCGTTTAAAAAAATTTACACATATTGTCCCCTGTAGCCTGTGAACTTTGACCTCTGGGGTCGAGGCTACAATATGTTACTTCTAGGGGTCATGGGCCATCATTATACTAAGTATGAACCCTGAGGGCGCTATAGTTCTTGAGCTAGAGCTGTTTGAAATTTTACACATATTGCCCCCTGTAGCCCATGACCTTTGACCTCTGGGGTCGGGGTTCCCTAGGATGTTACTAGGGGTCATGGGCCATCATTATACCAAGTATGGGCCCCGAGGCTACTTTAGTTCTTAAGCTAGAGGAGTGCAAAGGACTGATCTTGAGAAGGAGAAGGAGAAGGAGGAGAAGGAGAAGGAGAAGGAGAATCCGAAGACTAAACACAACAAATACAATATCTATGCCCCGTTGCACGGGCATAGATAAAGAAGAACGCTTAAGAAGACGGGTGTCATGGGAGTGGATGTCTTTGTTGGTTATAAAATAGTCTGGGTCAGTAGTATGAGATGGTAGTAGGTCATGAAGGTAGTTGAACATAAATTGGGCAGTTTGGAAAATGTAAAGGTCTTGGATTTCAGCGTGCGGATAGACTTGAATAAGGGGTCGGTGTGGGCGAGCCAAACGGAATAGGTACATGTTCTGATAATTTTCTTTTGTATTAAGAAAAGTGTATGGAGATGGGAATTGTTTTTGTCAGCCCAGATAATGGCAGAGTAATTAAGAAAACAAGGGTATTATAAAGAGTGATCAATGCATCAGAGGGGAGAAATGGCCTAACCTTCCTAATGATACCATTGTATTTCGAGACAATTTTTGTAACATGGGATGTGCGTGATTTCCACGACAGGTCGTCGTCTATTAGAATGCCAAGAAATTTAGTTACATTAACTTGTTCAATTAGCTTATCGTCAATGCAAATTTTAATAGTTGATGGGGGAAAGCGAGTATGTTTATTTTTAAATAACATGAAATTGGGTTTTTTGATATTTAGAGAAAGTTTGTTTAGTTTAAATCAGTCAGATATAACATTAAGTTCTTTGTTCAACTTAGACTCCAGTGATTTTTGGTCTTTATCCGAATAAATTATATTAGTATCATCTGCAAACATGATAAAAAGGAGATTAGGGACGCATTTAGGGAGGTCCTTTATATACAATAAAAAGAGTAGTGGGCCTAAGATCGAGCCTTGGGGAACCCTGCACTCAATTGGTAAGGAGGAAGAGCAATGTTGAAGAAAAGGTTACGGTTCGCTATCTCCAAGCACCGCTATCTCTAAGGTTCGCTATCCCTAAGGTTCGTTATCACTAATTACAAAAAAGGTCCACTATACCTAAGGTTCGATATCACTAATTTTAAATAAGGTTCGCTATCTCTAATTTTAAAATAAAAAAATACGGTCCGCTATCACTAATTTATTGAAGGTTCGCTATCTCTAAGGTTCGCTATCACTAATTTAAAATAAGGTCCGCTATCTCTAATTTTAACAATCTCGGTATCTCTAAGGTTCGCTATCTCTAAGGTTCGCTATCTCTTAGGTTCGCTATCACTAATATCAAATAAGGTTCGCTATCTCTAATTTTAAATAAGGTTCGCTATCTCTAATTTTAAATAAGGTATAGATATCGGACCTTATGTAAATTAGAGATATCGGAGCTTATTTAAAATTAGAGATAGCAGACCTTTTTTAAAATTAGAGATAGCGGACCTTTTTTAAAATTAGAGATAGCGGACCTTATTTAAAATTAGAGATAGTGGACCTTATTTAAGATTAGTGATAACGAACCTTAGGTATAGCGCACCCTAATCAAAATTAGTGATAGCGAACCTTAGAGATAGCGAACCTTAATTAATTAGGGATAGCGAACCTAAACAAAATTAGTGATAGCGAACCTTAGGTATAGCGGACCTTTATTGCAATTAGTGATAACGAACCTTAGAGATAGCGAACCTTCAATAAATTAGTGATAGCGGACCTTATTCAAAATTAGTGATAGCGAACCTTAGTTTAAATTAGTGATAGCGAACCTTATTTAAAATTAGTGATATCGAACCTTAGAACTAGCGAACCTTATTCTAAATTAGTGATATCGAACCTTAGAAGTAGCGGACCTTTTTTAGGTATAGCGAACCCTTTTCTCTATTAGAGATAGCGGGATTCTGATCTCCATAGACTTTACACGTTAGTGATAGCGAACCTTAGAGATAGCGAACCTTAGAGATAGCGGTCCTTAAAAATAGCGGGATGTCACCGATTAAAAACGACAAACTGCTTCCTATCATTGAGGTAATTTTGAATCTAAAGATTGGCAATACCCCTAATACCATAATAGGTCTGTCACACTACACCGAATAGGTCTTCCGTACAAGAAACGGATGGCATTTTAGTAAATCCGTTGTTGTTCGTCAATGATCGTTTGATGTTCTTTTTATGTCCTGCTATCATCCGCCAAATGCGTTTCGTGTTAGGTGATGTTCGTTAAGTCCGTCGGCAAGCTTGTGCATGCACAAAACTTGAAACGGAGTGTACCGAATACACATGTTCGGTATTTATCCGATGTGTGTTCGTATGGTGCTGCATATTGCCGGAGTTTGTTCGCTCTCCTTTCGTTCATGTTCGTTCTTTGTTCGTTGCACTCGGCCCGTGTTCGTTGCAAATACGTTCCTGTGAGGCCTTCACCACCGGATAGCATATTTTGCATTCGGTGATGTACGTTGACCCAGACCGTGTTAGTGTCACACTACACCGGATCGGTCTTCCGTATAAGAAACGGATGGTATTTTAGCAAATCCGTTAGTGTTCGTCAATGTTCGTTTTATGTTCTTCATATGTCCTGCTATTATCCGCCAAATGCGTTTGGTGTTAGGTGATGTTTGTTTAGTCCGTCGACAATACGTTTCAAGTTTTGTGAAACGGAGTGTGCCGAATACACATGTTCGGAAGTTGTCCGATGTGTGTTCGTACTGTTCTGTATATATACCCTGGGTTTGTTCGTTATTCTTTCGTTTATATACCGCAGGTGTTTGCAAGGTTTCGCAGGCGTTTGTGCCGGATGTAGGCCTATGGCGAACATGTGCATCGACCATGGGGGGGGGGACTTTCTGAAGGGTGTGTGACGCAATATCATATTTTCCCCAGTACTTTAGTGACTGACAAGTAGAAAAAAGGGGGAAAGGAGATTAAAAAGAAAAGAAAGTGAGAAAAATTGAAGAGAGAAGAGAAGAGAAAAAATTAAATTGCACGTAATTTAGTAGGCCTATGCATGTAAGTAGTATTGAGGGAGGGGCACTTTCTGAAGGGTAGAGGACGCAATATCAAATTCCTACCAGTTTTAGTGATTGACAAGAAAGAAAAAAGAAGAGAAAACATGGAAAAGGTTAAATTGTACGTTATTGAGTAGGCCCAGGATGGTATATAGTAAGCCTAAGTATAGGCATGTGATTATTATAGGCAGTGCTTAAATGTGGTTCCTTGGCCCAAAAGCCTGTGAAAATTACTGCCGGCCCGTCGATATGTAGGGCCCGTGACATTTTGTCACCAAAATCAGTATTTAAGACGGACTTAGGTCTATTACTGACTTTAACATATCCATCCATGCATGCTTTACCTGAAATTACGAGTCTGAAGTCTTATATCTAAGTGTCAGTGGAACCGGATCAGTGTAACATTTTAAATTTTGCAAATTCAGTTCGGGCCTTCTTTGTTTTTTGTTTAAGGCAATAATATTGTAAAAATGATGCACTAAAAACTATTTTCCAAATTTTCCATTTTTAAAACTAAATTTTTACACAATAGGCCTAGGCCTAATAATGTAAATAGGCCCTACAGTCCCCATTCAAATGGCTTCAATTGGACCTTCATTTTGAAAAATGGACAAGTCTTCCTTTTTTGCTTCTGCTATGGACATCCACGTGTTATTTTTAAAACAATTGTTTATATTATACAATAATGGTAAAAACTTTTCATTGGCTTCAATTAGGCTTTCCTTTCACCAATTTGCGGCTGTTTCAAACTAAAGTAGCACCCAATAATAGTGCTAAAATTGATCCAAAACATGACAAATGGCTTCAATTGGGCCTTCATTGTCCAAAGGTTTCTCACCTCTATTGCCCCCGGACGCTGGTTGCCCTGATATATCAGATTTATAGCCCTTTTGTACATATTAGCCAATATTTGACCATTTTCGTCAAAGTTTTCCCCTTAAAGTCGTCTTTCCCCACTTTGTTCACCCTCTGAAAAAGTGCTTGCTACGTCACTGCCTCTAAAAGGTCAAAAACCCTCTCAAACACCCTCTCCTCCTCACTTTTCTGATAGGGTGGACGTCCCTGTTGGTGCCACATGCCACGGATTCGCCGGTCATTTGTCGGACGTTGAACGATTGAATATAAAACGCCTGCAGGATTATTAGCGGCCACAACGCATAGAGAGACGAACGGGAATCGGACCCCCAAATCTGGACATTTGTCGGACGTTGACCCCCAAATCCGGTCATTTGTCGGACGTTGAACGATCAAATATAAGACGCCTGCAGGTATATTAGCGGTCACAACGCATAGAGAAACGAACGGGAATCGGACCTCCAAATCCGGTCATTTGTCGGACGTTGAACGATCGGATATAAGACGCCTGCAGGATTATTAGCGGCCACAACGCATAGAGAGACGAACGGGAATCGGACCCAAAATCCCACCGAATCTTCTGCCGGACTGGTGATTTTTCCACCGAATAAAATATTTTTGTATTCGGTGATGTACGTTGATCCAGTCCGTCGTAGTGTGACAGACCTATAATTATCAAGCTTGTTAATGAGAATTTGGCTTTGGTGAGTTAACGTGTCGAATGCTTTGCTTAAGTCTAAGAAAATTCCTACCGTGCAAAGCTTTTTGTCAAGGGATGTGACAATTTTATCATATAATTTATTAATGGCCATATACGACGTAAGTTGAAAGTTTTGGCCTAAAACCAAATTGGTCACTGGTAAGAATGTCATGTTTCTTGACAAAATTAATGATCCTTTTGTAAATCAATTTCTCAAGAATTTTTGACAACGCAGGTAGAATATAGTTATTAAATAAATATTTGTCGCCGGATTTAAAAATAGGGATTACTTTGGCAGTTTTAAAATTGATGGAACACTGCCAGTGGATATGGAGTTATTGAAAATATGAACAATAGGACCGGCAATTTTAGGCATGATTTGTTTGAGGAGGCTTGAACTTATACCGTCGACGCCACAACTGGTGCTTGATTTGAGAGATGAAGAAATATCTAGCACTTCCTCTTCCGTGGTGGGAGATAGGAAGATACCAGATTAAGTGAATTTGGATTGCTGAATTTGGTGTTGTTGGGCGGAGGTATTTTCGCAGCAAGGGACGGACCAATGTTGGTGAAGAAGTCATTGAGTTTATTCGTAATTTGGACAGGGTCTTTTATTTCTGAACCATCACTGCCAATGAACATGATGAAATGAGAAGGTGGCTTGGAGGATTTATTCCTGCCAAGAATGTGGTTAAGGGTTTGCCACGTCTTCTTCGTGTTGTTTTTGTGGGCGTCGAGCTCAGCAGTGATATGGTTTTTCTTTGCGACTCTGAGGAGATGATTGAGTGTATTACGGTACTTAGTATAATTATTGAAGTTTATTGTCGTGGCTGGGATTTGATCGGTATTTCCTGAAAAGCTTATCTTTAGTGATTATTGAATTAATTGTATGGGCGGAGCCATAGGCGGAGAGCCATACTTTAATTTTGTTTTGCAATATTTGTTCGCACGTTTAAGGGTTTATCTAGCCACTGTGTAGATTGAAAGTTGCAGGGTATATAGTATGTAATCGAATGAAGAAGTAGATAGATTTTCTATAATAATATGTGTTCAGGAGAGGAGATATTTAACAAAAACAAAACACCCAAGTCCGTCAAATGCACGAATAAGAATACGTGTATAGTATAGGCCTATCCACCATTGGGGAATTGCCGCAGCTGATTAGAGTCGTTCATTTCGTGCGGTACATGATTAGAGTCGTTCATTTCGTGCGGTAAATAGCGGGCAATGGGTGTATTTTTTGTTTGCTTTTGTGCTGCATTTTGGAAACACTCGCGTTCGCTATAAAGTCGTTAATTTGTTTGCACAGGCCTAGTCTCCTACACAGCCAATTTGTGTCGGGCGATCCAAATAAACATCGTGATAGCCACATACAGTCTGGCCCGAGGCACAGACTATCAAGTGTTTGTTTACCAGTGACCTTCAATAAAATCGATACTGTAGTACAAACATGCTATATACAGGGTGTCCCTGAAAGAACTGTATCGTCAGAAACTTAATTGTTTGGGTATTTTAACGCCACAACTTAACAAAACTAAATACTTGGTGTGGTTGAGCAATAAATCAGCTATCACATACTTTGAATTTTGACAAAAAGACGAAATATTAAGATTAGAAATTTAATAACGTGGCATAATCACTGCGCATCATAATTTTTACTTCATTTACTGTATAAAACATACATCTTTTGACTCATTTAATATGACACCAGATTTTTTTTCTTTTTTGAGAAACAAAAATCCTTCCAAACTTTACATAGAGCCAAAAATTTACAAGATTAATTTTTTTTATTTTGGCATAACAATTTAGGGAATTTTGTTTTTGTTTGTTAACGTTTGTTTTAATACGCAATCACTCGGGCACACCCTTTCCAACGAAAAATGAAAACTTTAATCTCAACATTTAATTTTGAGCATGGAGAAAGGAAATCATAATTTCCCTCCTGTTTCTCCCCATTTTCCCCTTCTGTTTTTATTCTCTTTTTTTTCATTTTGCTTTTCACCTTTCCACATTTTTTCTTCTCAGACAACCCTTGTTTACCAAAAGTAATACATTTATTTAATTAATGACGACACAGCATTCTGTCATCCCTGTCTAGCCCCGCTCCAAAGGTTTGACCTGGTTGTTAAACCGGCGCAGGCCAGATGTCAGAACTGCAAATCAAATGCAGCAAGGTAGAGGTTGTAATATCGTGCACATAGCTACATATACCTTGCTGTGTATAGTGAACAGAGCACGTGTATTTTGCTCACTGGCAATTGATACAAACAGAAGGTATCAATAAATGGGACAGTATGAATGGATCATTTTCGAAGTTTATGTTGTGATGAAGTTTGGAAGTCAACATGTGCGATGATGCCGAGTATTAGGGAACAAACCAAAAGATCAATGACGTCCTATAAACGAGTTTCGTTTAGGGGTGAGGGGGTAACAATACTCGATTACGTTTGTACAAAACCATCGGTCTGAAGAATGTGTCATTATTATTATTATGTCAAAATTTTCAACATTTCATTATTACGTTTCTGGCAGGGAGGGAGGGGGTCGGCTGAGAAATGAAACTAGTTACGTTTATAGGACGTCATCGATCTTTTGGTTTGTTCCTTATAGGGTCTACAGGGGTTTTAACAACATGGTGTATCACCTAAACTTGGTCAGTTGTATTTGTAGTTGATGTTCTTACAGAGCTGAATAGATTTCGGGGTCATCCAAGGTCACCCAGGGTTCATCTGAGGTCAAATGACTAAAAACTGTCATATGGGCACGAAACTTGGTGGGTATAGTCAACACTTAAGAGTAAAATTTTTGGAAGGTCATTTCGGGGTCATCCGAGGTCACCCAGGGGCATCTTGAGGTCAAATTACTAAAACTATATATGGGCACGAAACTTGGTGGGTATAGTCAACATTTAGAGTCAAATTATTGGAAGGTCATTTCGGTGTCATCCGAGGTCACCCAGGGGTCATCTGATGTCAAATTACTAAAAACTGACATAACAGCATGAAATTTGGTGAGTACAGTCAACATTAAGAGTCAAATGTTTGGAAGGTCATTTTGGGGGTAATCCAAGGTCACTTAGGGGTCATCTGAGGTCAAATGACTAAAATCTGTCGTATGGGCATGAAACTTGGTGGGTACAGTCAACATTGCTAGGAAACTGTCTATACATACAAAACTTCCAACACACGGCTCGGGTTGTTTTGGTAAAGCAATACCAACACCTGTTGTGAACTCGACACCACAAGGGGATATCCCATATCCCAACCCGTGCTCTGGGCATCTTGTAAAACATAAACATTACACAGCTGTGCGGCCTATTACATTTCCATATTATTTCCTTCTTTAATCACCCCACACTCCCCATCCACCATCCAGGCTTCGCCCATACAGGGTTCTGAAAGGAAACTCACATCTAAACACAACCACTACCATACCATCACCCAACAACCTTACACACCAACCGCGTATGCCGAAAACCGCGCAACCCGAGAACCGCTCTAGTTAGTCTTATGGTTATCCAGGGTATCTTAGGTGTTTTACGTTTAGATTGCTTTATTGATTTGATAGGGCAGTGGACAACGCTCTGCAGGGTCTATTGTTCTATTGTTTCCGATTAGAGCGCTGACATATTGGAAAATGTTGCCAATCAATATTCATGAGAGTGTACATTCAACGTCCAGTTTGCGAAATTGGGTGAGTTGTGTTTGGTAGGTGTGAAATACATCTGACTGGGCGTTTTAATTACGTAACGAATAAAGGCATTGACATCATCGAATGGCTGCCCAGTGCTGTTATGTGTTTAGTTATTATATAGGCCTAATAATTATTATTAAATGTATTCATCACATGTATACATATAGCGATTACCATTATAGTGTAATATAGATATATGGACTGGACATGGCAGCCTTCATACATTCTAATGTGTAATCGATCCGCAAGAGCATTCAATTTATTTAAATGACACGCCTAACTTCAGGTGGGTGGTAAAGATGATTGCATCGACAGCTAAAGCCTCCTTATTGACTTCAGACCCACACAAGCACACATTTGGGATACGTGAGTACAATGGTACCACTTTACACATGACTGCCCTTACACATGACGTATTGATACTCGCCAGTTGTGTAGAGCGTTAATATGATGCCGGATCAGTGACCAATTTAATGGCGGAACCCCTTTATTCGAAACAATGGTACCACTTTTATGAATAGCCCGTCGCAACTTCTAATCGGCATCAAACGAACAAAAGATTATATAATCTATTGCGACTCTATTTCTATTTAAAAGCTCTTTGGTAGACACAATCCCAGTTTGTAAGCGACAGACCGTGGAGGAATCCCTTGATGTTATTCGGTTTAATTGACGCGTTTGCCTCGTTTGGAAATCTGAGCTGGGCCGTGTTGCGTTACTAGAATTAATGTTGCGCTTTTTGAATGAAAATATTGGAAAAGGGTCTGAGATGTCGGTAACTAGCACGCCAGAATCAATGCGACCTGAAGGATCATTAGTAATGATGTTATCGATGATCGTTGCAGAAGTTTCGGTAACACGGGTAGGCCTATCAATGGTTGGAAAAAAGCCATGTGAGAAAATCAGATTAATGAAATCGCTGACATAAAATTTGGTTTCAAATTTAAGCAAGTCGATATTGTAATCTCCCATGATGTAACAGGGCTTGCTTTCATTACTGACTGTATCAAGAACGCGTGAAAGCTCAGTATAAAAAGAGTCCAGGATGACTGCATCGGGACGATAGATAGTGCCAACGATTGTGTTTCTTTCGAGAGAGGGTTTTTTGGAGTTGTTTATCTCAACGAAAACAGAGTAGCAATCTGGGTAGTCGATGTTGAGGTCAGGTCTGATTGTATAGCCAATATCGGGATCAATAAAAAGGGACGCCCCGCCGCCGTTACGGCCATGACGAATAGAGTTTACAACACTATATCCTTCACCGAATTTGTGGGACTTCTATTTGATTTTGAATGACATCGTACATTAGTATTGATTTTTTCCGTTAAGCATTATGAAGAATTAATATCACCGGTTTTAGTGCAGATAGGAAGTTGGCTTAGTGGTACTATCCGTTGATTCAGAACCGCAAGGTGCCGGGTGCGATTCCCACCTATGCCTAGTTTTTTTTTTAAGACTTGGAAATTATGCTGCAGTAAGTTTATTTGGCGCGCGATCTCAGTTTTTCATTTTCTGATGGCTGTGCCTCTTACAGACACCCTCCCTCTGGAATCCAAACCATGGTTCGCTCATTACACCTCCCTTAATTAAAAATTAATTAAGCAATTTTGAAACTTCAAACCTGGTTTAAAATGTGTGTTTTGTTATGGCCTTCCATAATTCGTCAAAATCTCATTAGGGCCAAAAATGTCACTTACGATAGTGTAGCACTCTGCCGACGATTAGTCAAGTTACATAAAGTAGTGCAAACAAATGGGCTCAAATTTGATTGCAAAGGTGTTTTCCAGAAAAGGGGTAAAATTATTTTGTTGCAAAAGCCTTTACATCCACAAAAGGCACGGTATAAAATATATAATAAAATATATACGAAGGCTTGAAAATTGTAACCAACCTATTCTTTTAGTTTCTACTCATCAACACTTTATCGGAACCCAAATTGAATCAAATCGAACAAGTAATACTTGCATAATTAAAAAAGCTTTCAACAAGTGGAGGTAAGGGTTTTTGCAACAAAGCTTTTCATATGTGCAACAACATTACATTATGTGGACAGCGGGGAGACACTGGGGAGCATCCCGGAGAGCATCAAATAATCAGCCTAAGCTATACTAGCAACGGAACTTGGTGTCTAGAGTGACGTAGTTACACCTGATATTAGACACAAAACACTGACTTGCCCTCAAGTTACATGGTGGCAAACAATTTCAAATTTTGCTTCAAATTATTATACAATACTGAAAGGGCTCTTTTGGCATGTTTGGGCTGACTTACATCTGGTGAAAGGCCTTTATACGAGTACTTCAATAGAAAATTTTGTTTTGATATTGTTTTGATATCATTAAAAATTCGACAGAGTGACGAATCGACTTTGGGTTCATGTATGCTGCTTCTGATTATGTTTCAGGTGATCTTTAAATTCTTTTTGCTATGAAATTATTTTTTTCGGTCAAATATAAAGCAATATTTTTCCCCTTCAGAAATGTCAGTTAAAATCATAATGCTTGGATATATATTTTTTTAAATCTTGGTGTTAAAATTAGGCATGGAATTGTATCTTTTAGTGTAAGATTTTTGATTTTTATAGGCCTTAACTTTTCGTTTCAAACTGCCTTGGGTTGCTAAAGAAAGATATCCCCCCTGCAAGGCACATTGTGTGGGTCTATTATAGTTTTGTCAAAATATCTGTTTTGATTTCACTATTTTTCACAAATGACTGCCAAAATGTCCAACCAGTACAAAATGTACATATACTTCATTTCTGATATAACCAGCAGCAAATAATCGATATTTCTATTGTGAGTTGCAAAATCATCCATCCATGGGTACATTCGCGAGTTGATTTTGACAAAATTGGTAGTCGGAATTGAAAAATGGTGCAATCAAAACAGAAATTCTGACAAAACTATAATATATAGCTCACAGTGATGTGCGTTAGAAAGTTCGGGAAAATCTTTCATTAGCGAACAATATTTTTCTTTGAAAAGCTAATAGGTTGATAAAAAAAAAAAGCTCGCGGACCAACTTCAAGACTATCAAAATCGAAAATCTTACACTAAGTGACTGAATTTCACGCCTTCGTTTAACGCCAGGATTTGAAAAAATCAGTATCAAGCATCGTATTTTTTTCCTAACATTTACTGTAAAATTGAAAATTATTGCTTTTCAATCAGCCAAGAAAACTAATTTTACATTGCAAAGGTGTAACTCAAAATTTTGCTCATTTCAACACCAAATTCGATCGTTTGTATTGCCTCATTAAATGACCGAGTGAGCCATGTACAACAATAGATATCGGTTGACCACCGTTCTGAGTGTACAGCCTCCGATCAAGAACATACTAAGACGGTCCCAAATCAAATCAATGGCGTTTAGCCAATAGCGAGTTTTCGTTTTGGGCGACGGAGTACGCATTTCGAGTACGCATAATATAGTCTGATCAAGCAAAATCAGTCTGAAATCGGACATATTTAATTTTTAGTTTCTTTTGGATTGTAAACTGCATTTTGCAAATCTACATTTTGGAAAAACAAAAGCCATTGAATTTGGACAATCAGTTCAAAAGATATGAGCAATTAAAGAATTTCCAAAACAATGGGAAACAAAAGTCAGTCGTATGAACATAATATAGGTGAAGCTAACTAAAGCCTAGCTTTCCGTTATAGATTTCTATTCCATTATGATTGGTTTCTTTTGATATTTAGAAGGAACAAATTGAGGTGGTTCCTGTATAATTTATGAAGAGCTCTGTTGCAAAAGCCCAATACAAAACTGGCTGAAATTGAGTCATTGGCATGACATTATAGTGTGGATAAATATACACATTTTGGTGGTTGTTTGACCTTCATATCACCTTCCCTTCTGGAGATGTCATATGTTTCCCATTTCCGGAAATCTGAACTTAAAATAAATATAGAATTTTAAGGAAATTATTTTTGATGAATAATAGTAGCCTTGAATGTTCTTTAACTATTAAAATCAAAAGGAACTGTTTTGGGGTTACTATGCTTGAAAAGAATTATTGCAATAACAAAAGTTGTAGCTTTGGAAATGCTCAAAAATGGCACTTGATTAAAAAAAAGTAAATGAGATATTTCAATTTTATTTTTGATTTGGAATGCATTAGTCAAGTTACTTAGAGTAGTGCAAAACAAATGGGCTCAAATTTGATTGCAAAGGTGGTTTCTAGAAAACGGGTAAAATTATTTTGTTGCAAAAGACTTTTACATCCACAAAAGGCGCGATACAAAATAAATAATCAAATCAAATAATAATTGAATCAAATCGAATAAGTAATACTTGCACAATTAAAAAAGCTGTTTTTCTCAAAAACTTGAAAAGTGGATGTAAGGGCGTTTGCAACAAAGCTCTTCATATATATATATTATATGCAACATACTGCAGTTACTGTCCGTTTTCCTATACATAATACACAGTGCTCTCACCATTGAGCTGTGACCTCTACAAATCGTGCCACGTTAAAAGGATAGGCATTTGCCTAGTTAACGTCAATGTGTGAAAAATAACCGGCCAATATTAAAAGTACTCTCAAAAACTTCTAGCAAATATATTTCTCTAACATGACCTAAAATTACAGCTAGGTTAGATGTTCAGAAATATTCGTACTTTGGTAAAACAGTGAGTGAGGGCAAGGCATAGCTAGCCAAATCCCGTGTTAATTGAATGGAGATTTGACCGAAAATTTTGGTAAACGGACCGCTCACTTCTGAAGAATGCCACACGAAAACGGTACAAGCTACATTTAAAGTACTCTCTGTTCGATCATCATGATGAGTTTTTAAATAGTATGCCGAAATTTGGTACTGTAGGTAATTGACAAAGGGTCGTACTTCGCTGATGAGTAAGTGACAGTGAACATGAAAATCAGGGCCCATAACCCAAGTTAGTAGCTAGTTAGTGGAGGCCGTCACGGGACTGATTATTGATTATTGAAGTGCCTTATTGATAGATACGCACGATTTAGGGCAAGAAAAAAAAACCGGGACACTTTTGGAGACATCATCATCATCATCATCATCATCATCATCATCATCATCATCATCATCATCATCATCGACATCATCATCATCATCACTTTCTACATTTTTTCTAAACAACATAGGGCCTACCGTTTTAATAAGATTTTTTTCTTGAAATGCATGTAACTATAATGATTGTTTAGAGCGTGATGAAATAAAACATCACGATTTTCATCACAAAACAAATATAATGCATAAGAAATCGTTTGTTTTAGAGCGTGATGATGAAATAAAACATCACGGTTTTCATCACGAAACAAAGTAATACATAAGAAATCGTTTGTTTTAAAGCGTGATGAAATAAAACATCACGATTTTCATCACAAAACAAAGTAATAGGCCTACAAAAGAAATACATTTTTCGAGAGTGATTAAATAAAACATCACGATTTTCATCACGGAACAAAGTAATACATAAGACATCGTTTGTTTGATTGCAATCAACCGCGACAGTTCGTCTCACACACATAACAATGCACTGCGATCAAATAGGTTGATGACAACATTTGATTGAATGGACTGCACTGCGCCATGATTACGTGCACCGGTTCAAATCCTTTGTTTGGAGCCAATCAATAATTTCACGTACAGCCTCTATGCAAATTAGAGTTTACACACGCTGCAGCTGGGGTAATCGACCGAAGCTGGTTGCCGTTAGTGATCGAATGCATGAGCTTATTTGCTTTATTGAATCGATTTACTGGATTAATTTCCTGTTAACTGGGTTTAATGCCACAAAGGTCGAATCGGGCTTGCAATGGACCATAAGTGCATCATGGACAGTGGAGAGTAGCCTATCCCGGAGAGCACCAAATAATCAGCTTATGCTAGCAACGGAACTTGGTGTCTAGAGTGACGTAGCTACACCGAAGTTACGAGGTAGTCTTACCCTCCAGTTTATGAGGTGGCTCGGTCAGCATGGTCAGTCGGCAAACAATACATACGAGTACTTCAATAGAAAATTTTGTTTTGATATTGTTTTGATATCATTAAAAATTCGACAGAGTGACGTTTCAGGTGATCTTTATATAGTGTTTCATGTCAGCTGGCAGGGGTAAAGCTCACACTGAAAGTTGCATTCAAGTATAGGAGCACCTTAGAGTTTCACTAAATCACAACATTTATAGACTTTGTTCATAACACATAGACCTATATGAATTGGAAATAAAGATAAAAAAAAATTGATTTTTCATGAAAAGGAAATTGAGAGAGAATTGGTGATTTAATAATTTCAATTTGACTGCCATGTTTCTTTGGTTTTGAAACATCATACTGGCCAAAGAAATATATTCACCAAAAAGTGTGGAAAAACACATAAAGACAAAAATATCACTTATTGGAATTTTCTCATTTGAAAAAAACAACAACTAGATTTTCCTGTATTTTAGGGACAGTCGATGGAAGGCAAGTAAAAAAAAAACAGCTGGACTTTCGAGTTACTAAAGAAATTCAACGGAAATTGTATGATTCAACAGTATACACAGTAAGCCTAGCTTCCTTGCTTCATGACAGGCACTTTCAGCACAGAATCTGTGCTTTCGGTGACCTTTGATGAATCCTGTAGGCTGTAGCACATCATTAATAAAACATAATTATAATTAATTGATCCAATTAGAAAGTTAATTTGAGATAAAAAGGATAGGAAAATTCTAATGAAACATTATTGATATTTAAAATGGTGACCTTGAGACAAATTATAGTCATTTACGTTTATTGCACATTCTTAAACACTTGAGAATGTTCCTGCAATCTTATTGGTTCTTTTACCCGTGCGATATGACACGATATCACACGGGTCAGCGCGTAATGCATCGACGCGATACGCGTACTCGCTTTTTGAACCAATGGGAGGCGCACTGCAACAACAGGACTGATCGATTTTAAGCCCTAGGTAATTCCTTGTAAAATATAGAATTTAATTTGATTAAAATAATGTAATACTTATGATATTTTTATTATTTTGAATTGAAGTGTTTAAGAATGAGAATAAAGGTATTGTTTTTATACCTTTTTTTGCGTAATTCTTCTTTCCCTTGTATATTGTTTTTAGCCGCTGTCGTGCATCTATCGTCTCATATAACACGGGCGACATCATCCGCCTCGTTGTTTTAATTAAAATAATGATGTCGCCCGTGTTATATGAGACGATAGATGCACGACGACAGCGGCTAAAAACAATACCTTTGTTCTCTAATTTTTGAAGTGTATATCAACACCTCTAAATGTTTCAATTCTGGATTTTCAGATTCTGAGTACAACTTCCCTATTTTTGTCCAATAAGCAAGATTTCCAAAGGTTTCGCTGGGTTTCATTTGCTTGAGCCACAGTCTCTGTCGTTGCTATGAGTTGGCAGAGGACAATAGGCTGTTCACGGTGCAATATTACTACATATTGCATAATACGGTGACTAACACTTTATTATTCACACAAATTATTTGTTGTACTTCATGTTGATTGTGTGCTGTATTGGTTTGACTAACCAGCATTCGTGACATTTGTATTTTGCATGCACGTCTTTGTATAAAGTGTTAAATTGCTCCATAGACTATTAAAACTTAATATGGCTGAAAATAATGCCACAAAAATCACTGCTATAGTACAGTTGAATAAACTTTTGCGCAGGCCAGGATTTTGGAAGGAGTGCTGAATTTGCAAAATAATAAGGAATGTGGACCTCTTCCCAAACAATTGACTTTTCGGACTGTTTTGAACGATTTAAAAAAGTGGTCACTTCAGCCTTCTGGGGTACATCAACTTTTCTTCTGAAACGTGAACCTTTTTGTCGGGGGGAAGGGTGTGTGTAAACTGTTTATAGTACCTACATTGGTTTTGATTTTTGATGAGAAACTCAATTTTTTTAACTTGTTATTATTAACAAAAGTACAACGAGACTCACACCATGCACACATACACGTGAAAACACTTTTAAACAAAAACAAGACTTGGAATGAACTTACATGAAAACTTGGTTTAGTTTTGCTTTTTTACCAGTCAATCGGCATTCCGAAGACCTGTATCGGTTTTTTAATTACAAAACATAAGAACTAAATATATACATACATCTTTTTCACTACCGTATAATTATCCATCATTAATTATTATTATGGCTATCTTACAGTCAATACAAACGGCTGTCATCTTTCTGATATATTATGATATATTATAATTATAACCAATCAACCAATTTCATTTTGTCGTGATTTAAGGGGCACTGCACCCCTGTGGTAAATTTGTGACTATTTTTGCATTATTCTCAAAAAAAATAATAACACTCTGGTAACAAAAGTTATGTATATTATTGGGGCATGGAATCCAATTACTACACTGACATTTCAGTGACTCAAGACAAGCGGTTCAGTATATATGATAGGAAATGAGGTACATCCTAGCGGTACCTTATTTCTTATCATAAATAACGAACTGCTTGTCTTGGGTCACTGAAATTCCAGTGTAGTAATTGGATTCCTTTTCCCTATGATATACATAACTTTTGTTCCTAGTGTGTTACTAGTTGTTGAGAAAAATGCAAAAATGGTCACAAATTTATCGAGGGGTGTAGTACCCCCTTAAAGCAATATTGTACAAACATTTCTTGGGAAAACATACATTTTGTTATAGAGGTTATCCATGTATACGCTGCATTATCCTATCAGCGACTGCTATACCTTGTTTAGAATTTTCAAAAGAAATACCTGCATGTGCAACCATGACTGTTTCAAATTAGCCCGCCAAGTAACATTCGTGCATTGAATTGGTTTGAATGATGAATACTACGGGAACCAGCGCCTTTTGTTAGAAGGCACACATGAGTAACGTGGATAACCTCTATTGTTTTACACACTGTTATTTTTCACTATGTGCTCTTTTAATTTAAAGCTGTTCTGATGACAAAATAATAATTGCTATTTCATTCCAGCGCCTTGATCGTGAATGTGTATCAGTCAATCGATCGTTAACATGGTATTAATTGAAGACCGAATTAAAAAGAATAGTTTGCGTCTGACGTCAGGGCAAAGGCACGGCGTGATTGGTTGCTGACCTTTCAACTAGTCTTTTTAATTCGGTCTTCAATTATAATGAGGTCGATCGGCTCAACGTGTTGTGAACATCACGTAGATTGATGCGAACAACAGGACATTTTCAACCATACACTAGTTTGACTAATCATTTCAATAGGCGGGGAATATTTTTAAAAGCTTTTACCACTATGCGGAAAAGTAGACACACGTTAAGAGTGCTATTAGTCATGTTAGTTAACCCGTCTGATCTGTTCTTACTGTGTTACAGAAAGTAGACAAAGTATATGAATGGAATTAATAATTCGTGATGCTTCTGACGAGATGTCACAAGACAATTCCTGCCGATTACGAGCTGATCAAAGTATTTTCCTTGTGTAAATATAAGTATTTTATCAATATGAGGGCGTTCTCCTCATCAAATTGTACAGTATTGCTTCGTCTTAAAGTTGACATATTGTCACTTGACAATGCTTGATGATGACCAGCGGTCATCCCTTATAAATATATTAGAACCAACCAGGGTTCAATTTCTTATATATATTTCTTGGCCATAGTGATCTAATGAAGATGTGCCACCTTTCCATTATATTCAAACGTCAAAGTAGGCTAACACCAAATTATAATAATGTCGATTTCTGGCTTATATACAACGGCTACAGCATTCCTTAGTGATTACAATATCATCTTCAATCAAAACAACAATAATTTAACAATATAGAAACATAATAGATATTGTGGATACAGAACACAATACGTAAATGATAATACAATAATACCAATCTCTAGCTATATAAGTAGGCATGTCGATATCATTTGTATATCTTTTGGTTATATGACAACATTTTGTGATATCAATAGCATAGTGCTAGTAGATCAACCACCTAGGAGATTTTGGGCAACATTAATTTCATCAATTTACTGTGTATATCTGTAGGCACACTTATCTAAATGATACATCAAATTATAATAATATAATTATAAAACCATGTTTTATAAAATCCTATTGTATACGGAATTAATAATAATGATACAATTATGCATTTTTATAATGATAATGCCATTTTGGATAACAAAATACAGTCTTATAACAATCTGACATTGCATGATTTACACAGCTTTCTCAAAATAAACTTGAAATTGGATGCTGATAGAACTAGGGCTATACGTATACCATTTGATTGATCATATGAGGGGCGGTGTGATCTAAAACTTTAAACCTCGCCAAAAGTAGTTTGAAATATTAAAGAGCATTCCACTTTTGCAAGATCATATGGGTCACAACCTGCTGTCATTTAAGTTTGAACCAAAAATAGCCTGCTAATTTAAACTTCCTCCATTTTGTCATAAACAGGCCGTTGTTTTTGTCAGAAAATACGTACGGTCAAAGTTTGAGCTATGAATCTTAATAATGTTGAAATGAGTCTTAAAAAGTCTTCCTTTCAATTACTCAGCAAAATGCACTTGGTGATTTCTTGCAGGTTGTTGTAAAAATTAGAAGATTCTTGTAAAAAAGCTTAAAAATTAGAATTTAGCTATGAGCCCGGGGTGAGTCAGCTTTAAGACTTTTTTTCCAGACCTT
This sequence comes from Amphiura filiformis, assembly GCF_039555335.1. Classification (NCBI taxonomy): domain Eukaryota; kingdom Metazoa; phylum Echinodermata; class Ophiuroidea; order Amphilepidida; family Amphiuridae; genus Amphiura; species Amphiura filiformis. Next base: position 7,391,472 of record NC_092635.1, read on the forward strand.
AACAACAGCGGAAGGAATGGACGTCGCGACATTTTAGTACCATGTATTTAAATATCTTCTGAAATTATAGTCGGATAAGTGCAAGACATTTTTGTCGACCCACATTCACTAGGTCTATAATATTTTTCATAAAACAAAATAATGTTAATTATAATTAAATTCACACTTATATAACGCTATAACTATTCTAGCAATTTGACCTGCGGCTCACCATTAGAGTTTAAAATAAAAACCTTCCTTTTACAATTGAACGCGCGAGCTGCTGGTAATGCCAAAGAAAAACATTTATTGCTTTTGAATTTTTGTAATGAATCGAACGTCAACCAAAATATTACGAATTATTTAAAAATATTTTTAACCCGCCTATCTTCAAGGAAACGTCCGCGCCAACTATAAATAGAAATAAGCGAAAACACGCCAAAAATGGGCCGATATGAAACGAGCTATTTTTGTCCTGGAAATACGTATTATAGCAGAAGATATTTTTAAGGTCATGAAATGTCTCGACATTGAACATCTGACTCAGTTTCCGCTTTGCTTAAAACAGAAAGCAGTATATGACCTCAGAGCCAGGGCCGGATTTACCATAGGGCCAGATGGGCCCGGGCCCAGGCCCCCAAAATTGCCTTGTGCAGTGTGCATCTTCCATTTTAGCCGAAAAACACCATGTTTTGGACCAAAATAGGGTACAAAAATCACACAATTTTACGCGCTTCGCCTGTTTATAGCAAATTTCAGCTTCAATTTGAGCTAAAATAGTCTAAAATTTAATTTTTTTTTGCGAGCAAATGTCCTAGTGAAATCTAAAACTTGGCCACTTGAGTGCACATGTCTTCCTCACGGTGCGTTTGGGGGCCTCCAAATTTTGGCCTGGCCCAGGGCCCCCAAAAAGGTAAATCCGGCCCTGCTCAGAGCTTTGACATTAAAACGTAATGGAAACAATTGTTTGGACCTTTGAATATCAGTCAATATTCTAGGAATCATTGTTTATCTTAGAAATCGAAACATTAAACACTTGATTCATCTACTCCATTGCAAATCATTCCCCAACCCATATTTTGAAACATTACAAAATGCCAATTATCAAACACTTCGGATAAACTCAACCTGATTATAAGTATCTTATACATGTAACTATGCTTTTATATTTTCGTTGCTTGTTTGCGATCTGACTGCAAGGATTTTGCAATCATTTTCTTCCTTCTTCGTTATTTTGTTAATGCGGTGTTTACCGTGTTTCCTCTTTTTGTCAGCTCCATTGAATATACAGCAGATCGAGATATGTTTGTAAGACGCTTCATAAATCTCTCTTATTATTTTAAGCCCATCATAATCCCCTTTGTCAAGTTTGAGGTTTCCTGTTATTTGCTAGTCTATCACGGGATCATCTGTTTAATATAACTCTAATTAGTGCATCTGATCTGAACTTGGTCAACCCACATCATCATACATGTCACACACATATGACCCACAGGGACATGACCGAACATTTGAGGTAATTACTTTGCATTAGTGGTCTTTGAAAACTGACAGGTGGTGTTATATTTAGACCACATCTCCTGGCCACATCCCGAAGTTGTTTGGGTGTTCTTGGACAAGAAATGTATCGAGCGTATTAGATACTAGTATGTACAATGTACAAAGTCTTTTATAAAGTATAATAATATTAGCAACAGACGACTCTCTGGGAACCATAATGAACTTGAAATATGTTTTCACTCTTCTGCTAAGAGAATGCGATTCACAGTCGGACAATAATGAAACTGTAGCCTTCCTTCAAAAGTAGATTAACTTCTTCAGGACAAACTTCCAATAGAAAAAAGACTGCGTACGTATTATGGTGGCTCTGAAAGAGTCGTTTTGCTTGCTCCTTGCCTGGCGATGAAAACGTGATGATCAAGTCTTGACGAAAGCTTGACAGTTTCACACATATCCGACGGCGAAACTATACACTTCTAGAGCGCACTACAAACAAAACAGTTTCTCAATGCGCTTTACAAACAGCAAATACTATAACTACAAGATTTAAAACAAATTTAAAAGCCCTGCCAGACATGATAAAATCTGTCTGGCATGATTACTTAGAAACATAACAGTATTTAGAGGGAAAGAACACGAAGTTTAAAATCACAACAACCACCAAGCGTGCTTTCGCAGTGTTGTACGTGGTGAAAAGGCTGACACAACGCATATACCGCGCGGTAAAATACCCGGAGACACCAGAAAACACGCGTAGTACTTGAATGAATTAAACAATGATGCAATCAATTAAATGAAAAAAAATACAATTAAAATCAGCAATATTTGCCATACTAGAGAAACCAATGTACACCCGCGTCCAAGACAGGACGAAACAACACAAAATGACAAAACGACACAATAACATAGCTCTACCCATTACACATTTTGTATACAGGCAATGAAACAAATAAACCACATACAGGCTGATTAATTAGTGATACAAAGCAAAAACAAAGTAATGACCGCCTGAATGGCCCCTCAAGATAAAACAATATTGCACAAGGATGTAAGATGCGCAAAACATGGCGGCCAGCAACGATTTCTGCTATGCGATTCATATTTGGACAATAATGAAACTGTAATATTTCTGACTTCTTCAGGATAATATCAATACGATTTACACACAACGACTGAATGCGCATTATGGTGGCTCTGAAAAGAGCCGTTTAGGCAAAGTCAATAATAGACTTCTTGCATTATCGTATCAATAACATGAATAAGTGAATTTTCTATTTTTGTTCATTTTGTTCAAAATGAATTTGGTTAATTTTGTTCAAACCTAATACTAGGCATATTTTGTAACGTTTACGCGTGTCACACCTTATACCTTCATTGTACTTTAGCACAACAGATCATTAAGATCATCTTAATTAAGACATGAAATCCCCCATGGATCACCACAGTTAAGCGGTCAAGGTAGTGAGGGGATTTCCTTTCATTTTACCTCATTATATCAAAAAAACCTTCCTAACTTAAAGCCTTAATGTACGATTTCCGTTAAATTTTAATTTTGTTATTCTTTATTAAAAAAATGTTGAAATAATAGTAATAACTGACGGGAAGGGTTGATGTCCATTTTAAATTGAAATAACAAGGTAAAGTGAAAGAAACCCAACTGGTTATTTTGGCCATATAACATGTAGTTCTATGGGAGGACATATTATCATAATTATTAAATTATGATAATATGATTGTTCTGTTGACCTTACAAAGACAACAAATTTGGCCGATTCCATTTAGGTGCAAGTTGGGACATGTGTAAACATTACAAATATGCAAAAAAATCAGGTTTGAAAACAATTAACAAATTTCATATTATAAGATCGTACATTATGGCTTTAACAAATATTATTTCATACATTTTGGGCAAAGAATAGCAAACTTGATTTGATCGTTTTATTATGGGTTTAAAGAAACGAATGGTGTACAAATAGCATTCACATAGCATAGGATGCACTTACTCAAGTATGTGTCATACATAGTTAATATTTTAATTCAGTATACGTAATTAATTAAAATAGAAGGAAGTTTTAACGCAATGGATTTGTAGATGTGTCATTATTATACTTTGAAGAGATTGAAATGATCACTGACAAAATAACATAATTATATTCGATGTAATCAACTAGGATATCAGTGACGTAACCTTATAGGGCTACAGTCTGTCCACTTAGAAGTACAAAGTAAATAGACCTCGGAAACTGGAGGTATGAGAATAATAATTATTTCAGTGCAATGCTTCTTAGGGCGCGCCAACTACTGCGCGATTTGTATTTGCCGAGCGCACCACGCTCTTTACGCGTCATGTCGCGTTCGCGTGTAACGCAATGCATCGACCCCCCGAAGCCACAAATTTGGTTTGTACTTCTATGTGGACAGACTGTAGTCAAAGTGAAAGTCAATTTTGAAAATTAAGGTGACCATAGTGATTGCAAAGATGCTTTCTTTAATTTGACATACCAGCCAGTAGCAAACACAAACAATGCAAAAAATGATTACCTTATGAAATATTATTATAAAACCGATAGAAGGCACAGATTTAAACCTTGCACCTCTACTGGTTTGTGCACATGACAATAACATATTCAACATGTTCAATCATGATGAGTGCCGGGGACAGTGGGGCTTGATACGGTAAACGTTGACCGTGTTGACAGAAAATGGCAACTCATGAGATGCATCATGTGTACAAACCAATAGAATTTCCATCGGTTTTATATTTTCATAACTTGGTTGATTTTAAGTCACTAATTCTCAAATTAAATGAAAATCTCCTTGATTTTCGAAATCGACCCTCATTTTGACTATAAGGTCCTGTTTCATGAATTGATACCTAATTTATTGCGCTGACTGTAAGTTTTATATCCAGGGATCATTGCATCCCAATAAGTTGAATACAGACATCACTCACCTAGGTTTCATTATCATTGAGGTATAGGACTTTTTATTTTTTCGGAGAAGAACAGGTAGGGCAACTACTTGTTTATATTTCTACATGTTCATACTACATACTCTGAAAATTTTAGAAAATTCGCACGAGTCACATTTTGTTCCTAAAATGGGGGTTATAGCGCCCTCAATGGGCACTCTCTCCATAGGGCTACATGTAAAGACCAGTTATAGACAAATAGCCCTAAAATAAAACGGACTCGTTCATTTTTCCTCAAATTTTGCATATGATGTAGATTTAACATCTGGAATGTAATGCAAGTGATGTCGTTGCTGCTCTTCTAAATTCATTTTTAAAATGTCCGCCCAGACCAAGGTGATGCATGGTTACACAAGTTTACTTGAGTTGGATACTATACTGCGCCAATAAAATATCCTTACACTTGCAATTGCAATACTGAACAATATTGGGGCAAATTGGTTTTTTCAATAGATGCACCATCTAATCCTGCACATTTTGACACCACGTTGAATCCAATGTGACCTCAAGAAGTAAAGTTACAAGCAATTGAATAGACGAAGGTCCCGTTTTAAAAGTGACAAATTGGCCTATACAAGGCGCAAAAAGATTCCAACAAGCGCAACAAAGCGACAACACAGTTTCTTCAATGAAACGTGATTTAAAGCAGTTTTTATTTCAGTTTTTACTTCTCTGTACTTTTCATCACTTTCAGATTATTTGTCAGTTCTTTTTTTTTTCAGTTTTCTTTTTTCTTTTGTTCCTTTTGTTTGAAATTAAAGCCCAACGCATAAATTAGCCATTCACCACTGTCAGACCAGATGTATAGTCTGTGGAGTTTTGAATAGGCCAGTTTGTCACTTTTAAAACGGGACCTTCGTCTAATGAAATGCTTGTAACTTTGCTTCTTGAAGTCACATTTGATTCAATGTGGTGTCATAATGTACAGGATTAAATAGTGCATCTATTAAGAAAAATAATTTACCCCAATATTGTTTAGTTTGGAAGTTGTGATTATTTTTCCAAGTGTAAGGATACTTTATTGGCGCAGTATAGGTGAGATGATATCATTAGTTTGATAGAACTTGAACACCGCAAATTGCTATTAATAAGACCAGTTATTTAAACAAAATCGTAATTTTAATGTAGGAAAATATATTTATATGTGCGTGAGCATTATGTTTACCAAGGTGATCCAGAGTGGTTATAATATTTAACTGGTGATCCTTCGCCTGATCTACTTTCACGTTTATTTTTTCTCGACCGCGTGTACAGCGCTATAAAGGCAATGATGACGACGATAGCAAGTCCAGCAACCGCTGCGCCAGCGATTGTAGCTTTCTTTGAATTCTTTGATGGTTTTCCCATTCTAGGATCCTCCCCGGGCCCTGGACCAATTGTTTTCATTGGAGCATCTGGGTTACGGTAGTTGGGTCCAGTACGTTGGGGTGTTCGTTCTGGTTGGGGATGGCCGAATGATGGAAGACCCCGTGATGGATTGGAAAAGGTAGGATTTAGATGGGGACCTTGAGCACCAGTAAAGGGAGGGTTGTTTGGATTTTGATTAGGATTCCATGGTCGGTTTGGGTTGTTGGGATTGGGTTTGCTAGGGTTTTGTCCAGGAAAACCGGGATTTGATGGGTTTTGGCCAGGATTGAATGGGTTTTGACCAGGAAAACCGGGATTTGATGGGTTTTGGCCAGGATTGAATGGGTTTTGACCAGGAAAACCGGGATTTGATGGGTTTTGGCCCGGATTTCCAGGTGATGGTACTCCAGGATTTGATGGAAATTTACCGGGACTCCACGGATTGTAACCAGGATTGGTAGGTGTTCGAGGCTTGTTAGGATTGAAGGGGAGTTTTGGAGGTTTTGGTGTATTTGGTTTCGGTCTAGGATTTAGATGGGGATTTCGAGATGGTACCGGATTTTGCGGTTGGATAGTAACTGGATTATTTGGATTTTGTGGGTTGCTCGGATTTTGACCAGGATTGAATGGATTTTGACCAGGGTGGAATGGATTTTGACCAGGATTTGATGGATTTTGACCAGGATTGAATGGATTTTGACCAGGATTGAATGGATTTTGACCAGGATTTGATGGATTTTGACCAGGATTGAATGGATTTTGACCAGGATTGAATGGATTTTGACCAGGATTGAATGGATTTTGACCAGGATTTGATGGATTTTGACCAGGATGGAATGGATTTTGATCAGGATGGAATGGATTTTGACCAGGATTTTGACCAGGATTGAATGGATTTTGACCAGGATCCCATGGATTTTGACCAGGATTGAATGGGTTTTGACCAGGATTTGATGGATTTTGACCAGGATTGAATGGATTTTGACCAGGATTGAATGGATTTTGACCAGGATTTGATGGATTTTGACCAGGATTGAATGGATTTTGACCAGGATTCCATGGATTTTGACCAGGATTTTGACCAGGATTGAATGGATTTTGACCAGGCTTTGATGGAGGATTAGGACGGGGGTTTAGTGTGGGTTTGGGTGGTAGGTTTGGATTTGAAGTTGGGAGTGGTGTGACAGGTCTAGGTTTAGGTCTAGGATTGGGTCTCCTAGGTGGAATAGTCGGTGCTGGCGTAGTAGGTGGAAATGTTGGCGGTAAATTATCTACCACTGATATTATACTGTGAGCAATAGTTGTATATCCATTGATATCGGTGCCTTGACACGACACACGGGATCCGTGCATAACCCTCGGTATTTGAATCACACGCAATTTTTCTCCAGAATTTCCAAAAGGAAATATATACTCATTGCGCCCAATGTGATGACCATTTATAGTCCAAATATAGCCATAACTTCCTTTCTTCTTTGGTACACACGAAAAAATCATGTTGTTTCCAGTTCTTACAGAAACTTCTGGCCCGGGGTTCACCGAAACTTCGAGTGCATTAAGAGGATTTACTTGGCACTTACGTGGATACCTTGGTCGAAATGGATGATCTTCTTGGCAGCTTAATGTTATTCCAACATCACCGGCCGTCAAAAATCTAGTATGTGTTATTGTTCAGTAAGTCCCCATTTACCAATCCATTTGGTGCCTGAATACCATCTGACTTTCCCCATAGGAGCACCGCCTTTAGTGATGCAGGTGAATGTGATATTCATTAAAGGTGACACACCCGTGGAAGGACTCATTGAACAGAGTGGATATCCAGGATCAGGAGACCTTCCAATCGCTAGCAAAGCACTTCGTCTGCGATTTACGATAAGTCCAGGATCAGCATTTCCTTGATAGTACACACATTCATAAGTAGCTTCATCCGTGTCTCTAACATTGGTAATTTGTAAATCATATTCTCCTCTGCTGCGATTACCTACAATAGAGTACCTCATCCGACGATCCCTATCCAGTGATGGATATAATAAATACTCGGAGCTGATATTTTGTTTTCCAGCAACACCAGCAACTTTATAATTCCACGACACCTCGCCTTTTCCATACCTTACTCTTCTAATAGCACAAGCGAATTTAGCAGTTCCACCTAAAACTGCATAATCGTCTTTTGGGGACTTTCTAAACTGTGCTTCGCTCAACTCTATGTGACATAGACATAGAAGTAGACATACGAACAATCCTGTACGCCATTTCAACACGGTCAAAATGGCCGATAACATATCCATGATGGTATATTTCAAGTTTTAGAAGTATTTTGCAAGTATACAAGACACTCTTCTTCAATGTTGATTTGTGCCAGAACCTTGAAAGCAATTCTAACTCATTGTTGTTGCGTTAATATAGGTACTTTCGCAAACCTTCTGCTCTGCAAAATATGGCAGTTCGTTGAGGTATCCAAATTTGCTCTGACAGTTATACAGACATTAGTAAGTTAAAAATAGAAAAAGTAAATCTGTGGTGCACTGTTAATCGTGTATTCCTGTTGCTTGTCGGTGATCTCATAATGGGCACTTCCCAGATAGTTGCCAGAGATGTTGACGCCTTGTTGCTAATTTATAGGCTATGATATTTGAGGACATGGGTCGAAGCTTTATGATTTATAACTTCTTTCCTTACCAAAGTCCAATCAGGATTGATTCAACATAAAAACCTTGGCCTTATTTTGAGGTTATATTAAACATAGCTATAGCAAATCGTTTTAACAAGCAGTATGTAAGAATTGTCTACATTCTCGAGTTAAACATTAATTACGGTCTAGTATATAATCCAAAATTCCTCTGTGAATTAGTATGAATGCTCTTAAAAAGTCATTCAGGTTAAAGACTCATTTAGTGATCTCGGCGAAAGTGTAAAAAAATAAACTTGCTTATAAATTGCTTAAAAGTGAAGGATAAGTGATTCAAATTGTCATTTGGTATTTTTGAAATGACAAATTTGGCAAAAAACAATGAAAACAGCAGTTGAAGCCCCGTTCAAATACAATGTAGCGAATTTAGATAGTCAGTATCTAAATTACAGGTTCGTGTAAAATGTCTTATTTTGTCTTAAATACGTGGCTTTCGGCCGAACCACTCGCAGACTATGTTAGCACATCTATGACAATGACAAAGGTACCAAAATCTGAATTTAGATGATTTTTAATACTGAGTTCCCTAAGCAAGAGTTAATTCATTGTTTTATATAGAACTTTGTTCAGCTTTGAAGGCATGTCCGATTCTAGGACAATGAGGTCCACTTGGATGTCGATTATATTATAGTTTTTATGCATTTTCGAGAATATTCTGTCGGTCCAACATCCGGGCTATCTCTAGTCTTGGGCCCAAGCTTCACGTGGCTCACGGTTTGTAATGAACGACATAAACCGGCTGTGAAGGAGACTAGTCACTCCAGACTGGAGTGGCAACATCGTCAATTTCGGAAAAAACAACACTCGACCATGGACTTTAATTAATATATAAAACGATAAATCAAGTAAGTAACTTCCACTCTGAAAACTTAGAAACTTGTTTGATTCTACCGACTATTTGCGATCGAAATAATTATACACAACACCAATGACAGAATTCATCACGAAAAAAATCGAACCAATGACTTGTTTTCACTCAAATTTGAGCCGCATCATCAACTGGAAGTGACGTGGCACGGACCGACAGAATAACTCTATTTTAACTTATTTATTAACTAATTCATATTAGGTAATCGTGCGTCATGACCATGATGAGCATGTCGCAGCAGAAAGGCTTTCATTTAATACAACTTAGTAATTGAGGCATTAGAAAGAAATCGGCAGTCTAAATTTCAAAGATTTAAAATAAATCCTAAGGTATTGTGATTAGTAACCAATCATGTATTAGATTTAATATTAAATCTTACAAATTTAAAATCAAATCTTTTTAAGATTTAAAATTCAAATCTATAAGATTAATTTTAAATCTGAAATTGATTGGTCCCTAATTACAATCCTAAGGATTGAATTTTAAATCCTTGTAATTTAGAATGCAGGGTGATCTTGTTTCTCAAAATATTTCAAGGTCACACCCATATTTTAATTGCAATACTATTGTAGCAACCAAGCGAAAACTTGGCATATAGCTATCATTCCTTGGCACGAAATGTTTCTTGGCACAATAAAACTAATTTATAAGACTGTATATAAAATTTGCGTTACATTTTATGCATATATACTCGATATGATATGTTTTTCTTAAATTCGTGGCCTCAATATCAAAATAATACAGCCCAAGCGTTTTCACGGAGATATATAAATGAGCGATAATGAGTTATGTGCTCTTTAAAGTCATATTATAACATTTCTTTAAAAATAGATTAGTATTCATTTTCAATGTGAGGGACCACGGTGGCCTAACGGAACGGGCACTGACTCATAATCGGAAGGTTGCGGGTTCGAGCCCCGGCAACGCCATCGTGTTGTGCTCTTGAGTATGGCACTTTATCTCGATTACTCCTCTCCACCCAGGTGTTTAAATGGGTACCGGCATTCTTAAATGCTGGGAAGGTAACAGACTCGCTGTAGAGGAGGTGTAGCGATCCCCTTATATCAACATTACATGGAGGAGTCTGGCCCAATCGCCAATGAAAGAGAGATGGGCACTCCGATCACTGTTTATACAGGATCGTCTCCTTTACCTTTACCCTCATTTTCAATAAAATTTACTGTCAGATATGTCCCTTTTAATTTTGAGCCGAACAAGTGAGGTAAAGCAAAGAAAATTGGAATTTACTACTAGCGTCAATGCATGTTACTCCGGCGGTTGTAATATGGTACGATCCTCTGGCGTGTGTGAGTTCGAATGCAACATCAAAGTGAGGCTGTGTATTTAGCAAAACACATACAAACCGAGGATTTGCGTAAAAGCGAGGGAACAAAGCGAGGCACCAAAGCGAGGATGCCGTTTATAATGCTTCTGACGTAGCGAGGGGGGTATAGGGGGTATATAAGCATACTCCTCACTTCTAATGTGCAATGCAAATTTCCTCGGTCTTTATGCATGTTTGTTTTTTATCCTCGCTTTGCAATGTGTGTAATTTTTTGTAAATCGCGCTTCGTATGGGGGAGTGTCCCGCACGCCGTGTACGTAGTACTGTGTTGACATCGCATACGCGTTCGACTAATATTTTTAGCGTAATAATAAACGACGGTTCCGGCGGTTTATTCAAATCTCCGATTTTGACAAAACTACAGCACCTAAAGTCTTGATTTTTGCAGAGAATCTTTGTTTACTAAAGTACATTACAATCGTGTAAAAACCTGAATTAAAAATTTTTTGAGGGCGTTCTCCTCAGCAAATGTTATAATATGGCTTTAAATAAATTAATAAAATGCTTATGCAAACGATATATGCATGTGTTTAAAGGACATTTTATTTTCCAATGGTACTGTTCCATGTGCGGTATGCGGTGTAGTAGTATTCTGTTTAAAGTCCTTCACATACTGCATGACTTACGAAGAGTTCCGTCCAGCACATTATTAAGAAAAGGAAGTGCGTATTCCCGATTGAATCTTCTAACTTCCAACCGTGTCTGATCTTTCATGCCTATCGGCTGAACTCCATATCAGAAATGGTTACAACTCACCTGCATAAGATTGCTATATAGCCTATCTACTGTTCCATAAATGACGGAACTATTTTTTTTATCACAAATTGATAAAAGTGATAATAGATCCATGTAAATAACGGTACAACTGAAGGACAGCATCAATTAAACATAACTGGTAATTAGCCCGGGTAATTAGTTCAAATTAATGAATCCGGATTTATTAATTCACATTGGTCCTTAACGTGTAATTCTGCCATTTACAAGTCGCAAAGATAAGGATATTTCTCGACCAGAAATAGTTTTGCTTTTTGAAAAAAGAAGGTGACTAGACCATGGATTGATATATGGTTGAACCGTTACTGCAGTACCAAGAAGGGCAATCGTAGAAACAGCTGAAGCGAGCGATATTGTTATACTAATGCAGCATGATCAATTCTGATTGAAATCTTAACAACGTTTTTGTTTAACAAAGAGAGAATAATGTTGCCAGTCTATTTGATATGAAATGCCAAATCTCAAATTTTCCAAGGTCATGAAGTCAATTATGACCGAGATAAAACTACGCCCATATTTAATTGCATAGTAGTGTTTCATGTGCGGCATGCGGTGTGGTGGTAATCTGTTTAAAGTCTTAATGTATGCCTTATAAAGATTTCCGTCCAACACATTATAAAGAAAGGGAAGCGCTTATTCCCGATAGAATCTGTCTATAATTATGCTGGATTCCTTTGAATCAGTGCTTTGGTTTAAAATAGGCTTATCACTTCCAACCGCATCAGTGTCTGACCTTTCATGCCTATCGGCGAAACTCCGTATCCGAAACGGTTTTCTGTACAACTTACCTGAAAAAGATTTATATAATATTGGATGGCATTAAGGGTTGTATGAGAATATACTGCACGCGCCATGAATGATATTCAACGAGCCGGTACGGCGAGTTGAATATCATTCATGGCAAGTGCAGTATATTCTCATACAACCCGAAATAAAGCCATCCAATATTATTATTATTATATAATATGAAGCTGACTGAAACTCATAAATGAAAACATTCATGCATCAGAAACACAAGGCTGTTTATAGACACAGGCCTAGGCATACACATAGGCTAGGCCTAGTCAAGGCTAGGCTGGCCTTGTTGTTGTGTTGATTGAATGCACACGCACGCACCACGCAGGCAATTGAGTAAGCTTACCGTGAAAATGTTGTAGGCCTAACTACTGCAATACCGCCGTGAAACGAGTAACCATGTTCTCTGTGCACCGTCAATATTAAGATACTGACCTGATTAACTCAGATTATACCCGATGAAATCGCCGTATTTTAGCTGCAGTTTTGTGCTGCTTAGGGACCGATCGTTATTTACGGCAGGGGGGGAATGGGTGTTTTGGCAAAAATATCGAAAAAAAATTCGCGTTCTCCCCTCGCGTCCGCTCAAAATTTTCGCGTTCCCCCTTGTTTTCCCAATTTTCTCTATTTAAAATTTAACAATCCCCCTCTTGGTTCAACTAAAATTTCAGGTTCCCCCTCAAGACCACAAAAAATTTCATGTTCCCCCTAAATTTACCCATTCCCCCCCTGCCATAAATAACGATCGCTCCCTTATGTGCTTCGCAGGACAACATGACTTGCTGCACATCAGAGGGAGTCGTGCAGTACCAAAATTAGTCTCAATCACTGATTGTGAACGCTCTACGTGAATACTGTGTTTATGTGATGCGTGCCTTCTGGGTATTGTGATGAGCGTGCGGGTATCAAGATATATTGAACAGTTTTGTAAAAATACTGAACAGTTTGATTTAAACGTCATTCAGTACTAAAAATGAGTGGTATAGATGGAAGCTTCATATTATATAATAATGCTATATATCTACTGTTCCATAAATGATGGAAGTATTTTTTTATCACAAATTGATAAAAGTGAAAATAGATCCGTGTAAAATAACGGTACAACTGAAGACAGCATCAATTAAACATAACTGGTCATTAGTGCGAATTAATGAATCCAGATTATATTTCGCAGTGGTCCTTGTCGTGTAATTATGTCATTAACAAGTGAGTCGCAATGATATATTTTTGACCAGAAATAGTTTTCTTTTCTTTTTTTTAAGTGACTTGTCCATGGACTGATATACACCAGGCACAAAAAGAAAATCGTCATTTATATTCATCCTTGCTGTTCAATAACTTGCTAATTTTGGATTATTCTGAAATATACATTTTGTTAATTGGGCATTTGACACCCTGTTCGTGAAAAACGAACAAGAATTGACCAAGATATGCGCCTCCAAAGCCTCAAACCACAAAAACAAAAGTTGCATTTTCAACGATTTTCAATGGGAACGCATCGTTGTATTGCACACAAGCACCGCGGGTCAATCAATAAAGCACACAATTGAATCGTTAAAATTGCAACTTTTCATCTTAGGGTTTAAGAGTTTGGAGGCGCATATCTTGGTCAATTCTTGCTCAATGTTCACGAACAGGGTGTCAAATGAGAAGAAAGAAACGTCCAATTAACAAAATGTATATTTCAGAATAATCAACATTATCAAGTTATTGAACAGCAAGGATGAATATAACTTGGCGGAAGTTGTATTACGAACTGCATCCGAAGTCCATTTTGAAGTGAATGCTTTTGACAAGGCATTGGATTGTTCCAGTTTGCATCCACAATCCACATTAGACCCCTAATTTTATTTACGAAATCAAAAGATTAGATTATCATAACAACAAAGCGGTAATCTTATGTGGGGTCTAATGTCAATTCTAAATTTAAAAATACCGTTTTACAGAATTTATTTTCAGTTAATTCCCAAAAAAATATGGCGTATACTAGATCAATTGTGACGCAAGTTGTTATCCAAAATTGTTATGATAGATGTACAGTTAATATTCATATATTCCATTACCTATCTGATGGTACAGTTTTTACACAGAAAATATTTATTTGAAAAACCTGCCACTCGGCTTTTTTCCGGAAAGGTCACAGGGCTGCTGTGACCTGTGCAATAATTACAATTATTTTTTTTTCTTATTAAGACTAGAGCTCTTCCATAATTTAGTCCGAAACCCGGTTTCCAGACGGACATTTGTGTGTTGTTACAAGGAATTCAAAGTAATTTTATCATCAAGTGACCCATATAGAGGAATACGATATCTATCGTGAGCCAATCTGCATTCTGTTGCCTGCAAAAGCCGACGATCAGGTAAAAATTATAAAAGAAGCGTGAGCATATATTTTTCTTAAATTGCATTGAAAACGCCAAATTGCAGTTACAAAATATATAATACTAGATTTCGCGGTTCTCGGGTCGGGCGGTTCTCGTGATAGGCCTATTTCTAATTACCCCCCCTTACACATACTTGCCCTGACCTTTTAAACTGCTATGAAATGCGTCTCTTAATGACCCAACTGGACACAGGCTTAATCAACTCTGTTTGTTTTGTATATGTGATGCTTTCTTCAGTCGGTAGTTCGGTAGGCCTACCCATAATCTGGAAACCCATCATTCGCAAGCCCTGTCCTGCTACCACTTTGGAGGACATTAGTATCTTGTCTTGACGTGGATATAGGCCGTTAATGAAATCAATCGGGAGAAACGTGCAAGCAAACGCGGTTATAGGCCTTACCATAACTGATTATTTTTATGTTAACCATTCTGGAGTACCCCGGAAATAGTCGTGTTCTGCTGAAATAGGCCTATATGCACGTGTTCGGTATTATGTGTTGAAAATAGGCCTATTGGTCCGATGAGATGCACCTGTTAGTTACACTGTAATGCTTTCCGATGCCCTCACTGTACTCCGCGCACACCGTACTCCCGTTCCCGTGCGATAGCGCACCGCGAGCACGCGATAGTGCACCGCGAGAACGCGAACCGCGCGGACGCGAACGCGATAGCGCGCGGACGGACGGACGGACGGACACTCTGTAAATAGTATTAAGATTCGTAAATCACTAAAGCGAATGGTAATGTAGGTAGGTATGTGGAAAAGAAGTGCAATAGCAATAACAAAGTATGTGCCCAAAGAGTTGTCTTTGGCATGTCGCTTTTTTGAAATATCAGTAAAAATATCAAATTTTAAAACAAAATATCAACATTTAAAACAAACACGAGCCTTTCAAAATGAATACATATTCGCACTGGGCGGCCCAGTCACTACTTGCCGCTGTGATTTCGGGTTACTCGTTGCTTCCCCTCTCCAGATACCTGTACTTCAAGTTCGCCCATACCCCGTACCTTAAAACAAACACCAATTGTAAAGTTGTCGCATTACACATTATGAATTCGGCAGAGTGACGAATACGTAAAAGCGCTGTTAGTGTTCTGAGTAAACGGCGTTTGACATTTTGATACCATTGCATAGGCCCTTCTAAAAATGAAAAACATTTATGATCAATCATTTGAAATGTATATTATAAAAGTGAATGTGAAATATTTATCTATGACACTTTTATCTTCTAAAACAATTGACATAGCTATGAAAACGGGTATTTACAGCTATACGGCCTTTACGACAAATCCAAAAATCCCAACCGCTGCGCATATTAAACGTTGTATGCGGAGTCGAATACGCATTCAAATACGTATAAACCATAGCATTGGTCATTGATTTCGGGTTTTGTACAGAAATTGCTCATTTTCCTACGGATATGTACTATAAAACCATACATTTCAGCGTTTTCTTATTGCCAAAATATGAAGTTCCAATGCTCTAATTAAGGGTTAACCCCCGATACATGTGTATACATTCATGGAAATGTTCCAAATATTATTTCATTGACGCATGCTGCCTCTGATCAAGAACATTCTGGGTCGGTCCCAAATCAATTCAGTGGCATTTAGCCAATGGTCCGTTGCGACGGATGTGCATTACCGACGGATCTTTCCGATGTTGTTATAACGATGATAACACGTGGGAGCACGGTGGCCTAGCGGAACGGGCACTGACTCATAATCAGAAGGTTACGGGTTCGAGCCCCGGCGACGCCATCGTGTTGTGTCCTTGAGTAAGGCACTTTATCTCGATTACTCCTCTCCACCCAGGTGTTTAAATGGGTACCGGCATTCTTAAATACTGGGAAGGTAACAGACTCGCTGTAGAGGAGGTGTAGCGACCCCCCTATAGCAACATTACATGGAGGAGTCTGGCCCAATCGCCAATGAAAGAGAGATGGGCACTCCGATCACTGTTTATACAGGATCGTCTCCTTTACCTTTACCTTATATAGATCATGAGGATCCGTCGGCACATCCTGTAACCCGTGCTGATTGGTGAATCGGGTTATTATAAATCTATACACGCCCTTTGGAACCCGATTTGAAATTCACACTCTCTATGGAAGATAAGGTCGTATCTTCCATAGGGGTGTATGGATTTCAGTTTGCTTTTGTAACTTAAAACAGCGTGTCTGAAATAATTTATTTCGGGACAACCTTTTCTCAGAAATCTTACTACGCGACATTTAGAATGTCGCTGTCGGTACATTTGCAATCCTGCAACTTGTTCAATCTCTATCGTTAAACGTGTTATACTAGTACGGTATTGCTTTAATGATTGCATAATAATTATTACATAGTGTATTAAACGCCTTTCGTTCTTTCCCCTTTAGTGTAAAGTTGCTTATGAATAACATTTTCTTGTTTTAAGTTGAGTACAAAAATGACAGGAGCCCAGTGGGTACCCTTGGGCAATGAGGTTATGCACAGGTCAAAACTCAAAATTACTCCGAGTTGGTTCAAAGCTGTACCAAAATATTCCTCTGGTCACAAGGATTCAGAAAATATATAGTTGGACCTACTTACGACCATACAGTCTGGAAGTATATATTAGCGAAAAGGTCAAAGGTTAACATTTGGGCTCAACGTGGGTCAAACATAGAAAATGTATCCGATTTTAATAAAATAAAAATTGTCTCAAATTGTTTGTCTTGTTATAATAAATCAGAAAAAAAACAGTTTTCACTACATGTATGTACTTCACTACCAGTTTTCAGTACATGTATAGAAGTCGCATATGACAAACAAAGAGCTGTATGGTGACCTCCCAAAGTTATCAGACAAGTTCAGGGAAAGAAGGAAACGTCCGGTTTGCTGGTCACTGCTACAGAAGCAAGACAGAACCTGTATCTAAATTGGTGCACTGGATTCCGAAGCATGGGAAAAGAAAACAAGGAAGACCCGCCCTAAACGTATGTCGACATACACCGGACTTGTATCCACTGACATGGAAACACCAATGCAAGACAGGAAGCTATGGAGGGCCATCACAGTTCGAGGACAACACTCGACTTAAGCAAGTAAGCAAGTATGTACTTCAGTTTGTTACCTTGGTGACACGGGGAAATACGTCAGCATCAATTGGACTAAACTGGCAGTAACGTCCTTTGTTTTCTTACTATGGTAACGAAACATCATATGTAATTCAAACTATTCTTTTCTGAATTATTATAACATGGCAAACATTTTGAGACCATTTTCATCAAAATTGGATAACTTTTCTGTGTCTGACCCCTATGGAGCCCAAAGTCCAACCTTTGACCTATTTAAGCTTTGCGCCAATAACATCAGACTGATTAAACAACCTCATCTCTTGCAGTACCTATCAAGCAGTAATTTAGCGGACAATATCTATGAAATTTAAAATAAGAGACATATTGTGAGCGCTGCTTAAGCTTATCTCCTATAGAACTGTGTGAGGGAATTAATGTGTGGATCGATCCATCGGTTCATCATGGATGTAGCTATAGCTCTCATAAAGAGAGTAAATAATGTTAACCAGTTCAAATCAGGATACTCAAAGAGTATTATTGAGTGTGGCCATGGAGATCATGAGTTTCTTACAGTGCTATTTAAAACAGCCTCTGAGCGATGGAGATGGATGGATGTTTTCACCAACAAGCTGGAAGTATGGTTATTTCGAAGCTACGAAACTGGTCCAAAGTAAGACTTAGGGTCTACTGCGGATTGTGAAGGACTTTACGGAAAATGTTATAATTATTATCATCTGGATACGGATCTGACAGGCGGCCAGAGCCTTTATTATGGCCGAGATTTCAAGACAGAATGTCATGGGAGATTGTGAAACTCCACATGTGTGTGATGGTCTTCGTGCTTCAAAAAAGTAGTACATTTTAACTAGTTTACATGGCCAATAATAGAGCTATTTTTAATACAGCAACGAAGGAGATTTACGAGTACACAAATGTGCTCTTTCTCATCAAAGGATTAAAGTTCTTCTGTCGAATTGCTGGAGTTTGCTGGGTTTATGAAAACCACACATCTGTCAAATACACCAGAGCTGTGTTAAAGAAACATGTTCCCTGGAAAAAGAGTGATTGGTGAAAGAAACACCATTTTTGGAGAAAGCAACGCAAGGAGATATATTTTGGGAGAAAGCAGCGCAAGGAGATTTGTGTGAGGATTTTATTCGCAAGGATATTTATCAATGCAAGTGTACAATGGACTTTGCTGATTCTCGCAGGACAAGTGAATAAGGATATACATCAGCCGTCCAGAACATTGCAAGAACTTTATGATCACCAACAAGAAGACTGCTGGCTGTAATTTTAGATTTTGTTAGCTTAATCAAACAGTATATTTGTGTTGTGCATTCGTGTGAGTTCGGGAAAAGGTGATTTTGGCCTTGATGCAGTTCGGCTCGTAACAAATTGAAGTGTTGAAAATGTGGCAGAGGCCCTTGCTGACATTGTTTATGATTGATTTCAACAGGATGTAGCTGATGCCATCCATGCCTGAATTATGGCTTGATTTTAGGTTAGCACATAATTTAATTAGTTCCTCCGGTGTTGTTGGGGATTTAAAAAAAATGCTATTCATTAGCGGCGGTTTTGATGGAGCCTGAAAATCGCCACATGGATGTGAAATTTTATCAGCAAGGGAAGCACCAATGTTTGTGAAAAAATCGTTGAATTAGATGGCAATTTCATGGGCATTGGTGATTTTGTAAAAAGTCAGGAAGTTTTGAATGTTTGTTTCGCCCGAGTAAATTGTTCAAAGTTGATCACATTGGGAGCTCAATTTCTTTAGTGTAGAATGATTTGTCGGCAGATCTATTAAGGTGATTTCTATATTTTTTATACTTTATTTCATTATTATCAGTAGGTTTAGAAATATACTTTTTGTATAATTTATCTTTAGTTTTGATCGATTTAATTAGACCTTTAGTAAGCCAGGGTTTTTTAGGAGTATTGCGGTAGTTAGATTTAGTAGTTTTTATTGGGCAGTGAATATCAAGTAAAGTAAGTAATTTATCATTAAATTTATTATAAGCTTCCTCAGGGTCATCAATATTATACACAAAATGTATTATTTAACCCTTTGATGTTATCAGGCTTGAATTGTCTAGCTTGCCTAACAGTTGGTTTGGGTGGTGGGAAGAACCTGGAGCCCTTTGATATGGTGAACACAGGGAAGTGATCCGAGAGATCTGTAATTCAAGACTTGTGATTAGTTTACACAACGTTGGAGAATACATTATCAATACATGAATAACCAGTAACGCCAAGCCGGTTGCGATATAC
Organism: Amphiura filiformis; assembly: GCF_039555335.1. Taxonomy (NCBI): domain Eukaryota; kingdom Metazoa; phylum Echinodermata; class Ophiuroidea; order Amphilepidida; family Amphiuridae; genus Amphiura; species Amphiura filiformis. The sequence goes on from NC_092635.1 coordinate 7,411,439, forward strand.
ACGAGTCGGACGATCGATGCATAGATAAAAATCATGAGAAAAGAAAAGGTTAACAAATCGGTTAACTTTAGGCAATTGATCGATGTTGAAGTCTCCCAAAATATAACATCTTTTCTTTTCTTTAGAGATAGCTTCAAGGGTCTTTGTCAACTGATTGATAAAATCGTCAAAAATCACATATTCCGGCTTGTATATAATTCCAATAATAGTTTGTTGAAACTTGGGGTTAAGCTCAACGAACACAGAATCACAATGTTGGCAGTCTAATTTAAGATAACATCTTTCGCAAAAATTGATACATAGATTGATATAAATTGGGGCGCCGCCACCATTCCTTTCATGCCTTACACAATTTACTGATGAATAATTGCTAAGATCAGCCAGATTTGAGTCATCGTCATGAGAAAACCACGTTTCCGTGAACTGAAGCCATAAATATCAAAGTCATGATCAAGCATATAAATATAGTTTGCAACATCGGTGGTTTGCTTGTTGAGGCTCCTGATGTTAAAATGCCAAATAGAGGTAAATTCTCACTACTATAATATAATTTGACAGCTATTGATCTTGTTATAATTGAGGTTCAAGGTGTCATCAAAGAAATCATTATGAGAATTAAGTGAGCAATTAAAAGAAAATGGATCAAATTTGATATTGGACATGAAATCGGACATTATACGAATAACGCAAAACTTAAACTACCAATAAATTTACTTAAAATAAACTTGTAAACAAATCAAAAGATTTGAATAAAGAGTATAAAAGCGGGAGAGGCTGTGCTCACCAGTCTCTTAAGCTCTCAGACTCAAAAATAAAATATGAATGAAACGAGCGCGCATGAATGAAAAAAACAATTAAATGAACTGAATAATTTAAGCAATAACCAAATCATCAATAGAAAAAACAAATATAGATCAAATGTGAACATGGTAAATCAAACTATTTAGGTATCAAAATGGAAAAAAATGAACCAATAAGCATTAAAGTTTAAAGCACATGTTAATAATACCTTTCGACATATAGAGAAATATGAAAACAATTCTAATAATCAGATCAGTCATGAAATAACAGAAACATAATAAAATAATAATCTGACGAATTATGACGTCATACAGGTATTAAATTGTACAGATAAAACAAATAATCAAAGTGATGTAAATGACATAGAATATCTGCACTCGTGTACACAGGTGATATCAGAATAGATCAGATGAAAAAGGTAATGTGGTACGAGCAGCAGACCAAATACCAGTAACTGTACAAGAGAGCAGTAGACGGGGGAATATGAAAATAAGGGGGTTACGTCAAAAAAATTGCAACAAAAGGTTTTCCAACGGATTTTAGTCCTACTGGACCTCTAAAACAACAGAAAAAAAGTCATAAAAATTGGGCTCTCGGAAAGTGGTTTTTTCAAGATGGCGCCCAAAATGGCCGCCAATACCCTTAAAATTGCTATAAATCACTTATTTCTTATCATAGAGCTATAATTTTGGTGTCTATCCCTATTGTTTGTGAGGTCAAATAATCCAATGAGACCATTCAAACTTTCGCCAAGTGATGGCATCCATCTTGAATTTCAAAATGGCTGCCATTTCTGAAAAATTTTGCCTAAATTGTAGATTTGTGACAATTTTGACAGAAGCTATGCCTATATCTTTTTTTTAATGTTTCATAAAACGATTAAAAATAATACAAAACAAATAAAATGGAAACATTAATATCATTATTAAATGTATTATTCAATATATTTTCCTGATGGAAGCCATTTTGAATATCATGAAGTTGATATACAAATATTCCAGCCTCATGATTAACAGTAGAATAATAGTTATTGGAACATAAGTTTTAATTAAAGTTAACATTTCTTGTGGTGAACCTGTGGCTACTATAGTAATCCATACATTGGAAAACTTGCTCAATTTGAGACATTGATGGATGAATCTGAAGATGTGTACTCTTCGTTGATGGCAGGTGAATCAATATTGGAGAGTATTGAGACATCTGATATATTGGGCAAGATCAAACTGGAACTTGACAAAAGAAAGTCTGAACTACAAGCTAGGTTAAAGACCATTAAATTGTGTCTTAATTACCAGAAGATGTTCAGGGTGATCAAAGCTCTGATCATGCCAAATCGCACCAGGTGCAAATATCTTTCATTCTCGATGCAAATCACTCATTGATCATTGAGGATTTTAGTAGCAAAGCTATGACTGTTGTTTGGCAGCAATGGGGAGAGTTCACTTGCAACCCTGCACTACAACATATTTGTTAAGAAGTTAACATCTGCAAAATCGTTTGTCACTCCTGAACGTTTGCCGCCTACTGCATCCTCCACCATATTCTCAGAGTTTACTGGGCCAGATTATGGCCTGGAGTGGACTGACAATGGTATGGATGTCATGGACTGAGGTGGAAAATAGACAGCGACCAGATTGTTCCGATCTTGTACGTCTGACATAAAGGCTGCCCCAGATAACCTACTCAAAATGATCCACTGTAATTGCAAAAACTGCCCACCTCGCTGCAGCTGACGAAGATACAGTCTACCATTTCTGCATGTCATGCTGGATGTGGATCCTGCAAAAATGACCCATGTGTCAACCCATACAGCAATCAAATAATGGAAGATGAGAGGGAGAGTGAAAATAATGATGTACTCTAGCTAATTACCTCAATTCAATCCAATGAAGGCTTGTAGCGAAAACGTCATCTTCGCTATGTGCCTACATGTATTTTTTTTTTTATAAAATGTGACCCCTCAGCACAACTGAGCCCTGAAGTCGCCAATCATCATTTTTGAGATATTCGACCAAAATATTCTGCTTGAAATTAGCTTTAAAATGATGTATATCATGTCTATAGTACTTGACATTTAAGTAGTGAAAATCAATAAAACAGTCAATAAATCCTTTGTTTCCTATTGTTTATTGTTAAGTTCAATGGAGCATATCTCAATAGTGGCACTGGCGACATCCGGGCTCAGTTGTGCTGAGGGGTCACAAATGCTATAGTAAACAATAGCCCATGAGGCACGTAGGAACTATAAAAGACAACCACATGGGCCAATCAGTGGTTCACAGCAGCTTATGTACAACAAGAGTGAAGGGGTACAGTAACTTAAGCATCAGACACATGGAATAAGATGCTTATACACTCTGCTCTTGAAGGATGGTGCGCCGTTATCAGTTACGTTTCCGACTACTCCATCTGGTAGGCTATTCCAAACATGAACTGCAGTGTAGATGAAGCTTCTTGCCAGTTCTAGAAACTGCTAGTGTGAGAGCATGGCAAGGCATGGAGAGGCTAGCTCTTCTGACTACAAATGGCTTTGGTAGCAGTGCCTTCAGATCTGGTGGGCACAAACTGATGTGTATTTTGTAGAGGACTATTGCTGCGGAAACTTGACTGACATTTTGTTGGAGAGATGTGATGTTCAGTTCTGTAATCGCTTCCTCTCCGCTCACACCTATGATTCGAAGGGCCTTCCTCTGGATAGAGTCTAATAATCATAGATTGGTGGCACTCATCCAAGACAGTGAGGCGTATTCCGTCACACTGCGAACTTGGGCCTTGTAAACGGTTGCTCTGCCTCTCACATCAAGTTTGTTTGCAACTCTCCTCAGAGCGCTCAGCTTCTGTCCTGCTCTGGATGAGACGTTAGAGATATGTCCAGGTCAGCTTGCTGTCAACTGTGACTCTCAGGACTCCTTCTCAGCCAGTTTGGTGGTATAGTACCAATCAGAAGATCTATATAGGTTGGTTGGATTCCTCTTTCTTGATATTGTCATTGCCTTACATTTTGATGGCTCGAAAGTCACCTTCTATCTGTCTGCCCAGATCCTCATTTTCTCCAGGTCTCTGTTCAGGCTAGCAGTAACAGCTTCAGGGTTGTCTCTAGATGTAATCTCGCAAAACAAGGTGGAAGCATCTGCATAGAGGTATAGCTGGTTTTCACACCCATCACCCAGGTCATCAATGAAAACAAAAGTGGGCCCAATATTGACCCCTTGGGGAATTTAACTGATGCATTGATGGAGGAAGTACTTGATGACTGGCCAGATAGGACAACCAGGATACTCGTTTTGCCATGAATTTCGAGCAAAGACCATTATGCCAGACCTTGTCAAATGTTCCTTTGATGCCCAGGGCAATCAGGTGCACTTCGTTGCCCCTGTCCAAGAAGTTGGACCACCCTTGAGTCAGAATGGTGAGGATGTCAGCCGTGCTGTGTTGCCGCATAAATCCTTAAACTTTTATCTGAAATTAGTTGGTTTCCAGGGAGGTACTCCTGAAGTTGGTTCTGTACAACAGCCTCCATGACCTTGCTGATGATGTAGAGCAGAGAGATGGGGTAGTACATAGATGGATTAGACTTTTGTATACAGGAATGACAGATGATTGAACAGATTCATCAGGATCGGTATAGTAAACTGGTTAACAAAGTTGTTTGTATCATATACAAAGAACTTTATTAACCAGGAATCACCAGATGCAGTCTTACATTGGAAAACTCCCTTGGAGAAGCAAAGCTCAAACAGCAGGCTGAGTGGTCGAGCAAGTTCTGCACTGCACTCCTTCAGGACTCTTGCAGGGATTTCTTCAATACAGTAGCTTTATCTGGTTGCAGATTCCCGAGAAGCTTCCTAACATCTTTGACTTTGAAGACTATCTTTTCTTCTATCGAACTTCAGGAGTAGATTCTTTTGCGCTGGCAAGCTGACATTTAGCGGCAAAGGTTGTTAGAAAGGTTGCGGCAAACAGAATGTTTCAGCTTTGTCTTTTGATCTATTGTAGACTTGACGGTCATCCTTAATCACTGGTATATCCCCGGGTATATCAACTCTGGTGGACTTACCAGCTAAGGGGCTAACAGTGTTCTACCGGTCCTTGCTACAGAGGCTGCCGTCTGAGAGTTCTTTCCTCAAGTTGCTGTTATTATTTCTGAGCATATAGTATGAACTCTTTATGCCAATTTTGACTCTCAATCGTCATATATTGTATGAACTCTCCATACCAATTATGTCCGAGTCTACATTGTATGAACTCTTTTCCAAATTAGACTTTTTACAAGCCAATGGGACTACACCTCTACCTATTTTTGACTAGCCAATTTATGTCAGCCAACATTTGACCTACCTATTGTCTGATCATGATTGTGTCTTGCCAATTTTGTCTTGCCAATATTGACTTTTCTGTTATATTGCTTAAATTAGGCAACCTATTTCAGCTTAACTACAAGACTTGTCTCAGTGCTCCTTAGGAAAGTAGGTATATCAACCAACCAGCCAACCAACCAACCATCCATCGCATTTTTTGCAACTCGGAAGTACATGTAAAATAATACAAATACATTTCAGGTCATTTTCAGGTCAGCAATGATATATATAACAATACAGGCACAAATGTTTCACTCATTTACCAACCAATCATAGTGAGACACATCACTACCAACCTGAAAACGACCCGTAATGTATACAGTGTAATACAATCTTGGAGACCATACAAATATATTGAATTTTGAATTTTTTGGACCCCTAAACTCTTCAATAGATCATTATTGAGTTGAAAACTATCACCTGAATAGTAGGATTTAGGCAACCATTTTAGATTTGTAGCTTATGTGATTAATCTGAAATATTTTTGCTAGTCAAAGTGGAATCCTTGACCCAAAAAACCTAGGTGCAGACACCAAAATTGCAATTCATGTGTAAAAAATGAGTAAATTATAGGTATTTTAAGAGTTTGTGGCGGTCATTTTGGACGCCATCTTGGATTTGTAGGTTACCTGATTACTTTGCGATATTTTTATTGATCATTGTAGAATGCTTGACCCCAAAACATGTTTTTAGATACCAAAATTGCAACTCTGTGGTGAAAAATAAATTATTTGTAGCAATTTTAAGATTTTGGGCGGCCATTTTGGACGCCATCTTGGATTTGTAGGTTTTTTGATCACTCTACAATATTTTTGATGATCATAGTAGAATCCTTGACCCAAAAACATGGGTTTAGACACCAAAATAATCAGATCAGATTATTCTTTCCTAGGCCTACACTTTATCACTCCCTCGCTCTTCTTGTCCCCTCTCACCCTCCCTCTCTCATTCCCATCATTTTCCTCATATTTCTATTTATCTACTTGTCTTTATTATATCTTTTTATTTCTCCCTTCCTTCGAACCTAACAGTGTTTCTCCCTCCTACAGAGAGTATGTCAAACTTGCAAACTTGAAGAGCGTCACAATACGATAAATAGCGCCCAGGGTTGTTCTGCATGCACGTTTTTGAATAGCCTAAATTTCTTTACTCTGTTTAGCTGAAATACCAGAATGCCATACCACATTAGCGTACTCAAGAATTTCCCTGACACAATCCACTACACACGACACCAAGCTCTTGGGTGGAAAAACCAAAGTGTTTTAGGGTTCGTTGCATGAACAACTTTGAATTTGCCTTTTTAACATAGTATCCATCTATATCTGTACATTCCATTTCAGGTTAAGTAACCATAAAAACAGTACCTTGTCTTCAGTTTACGTAGGATAGTGGTTCAGTCCCAATTCTTAAGTCGCGATGTGGTGGTAATGAATTAGAAACAGCAATCTGCATGACTTGACACTTGCTGGGATTCAATTTCATGTTGCTGTCACTAGCCTACTCTGAGAAATCAGATCATCTTGTAGTGACAACCACCAGAAAAATGCTCAGCAAATGTTAAGTCATCAACATATTTCCAACACCAACTACTAACGTCTAGGGCAGATTAATTTGAATCTGAAACCCAATTGGGCCAAATATTGTACCTTGGAATACGCTACCATGAAGAGCTGTATAATCTGAAAGCACACAGTTGTATCTGACACACTGTTGACGGTTGCGGAGGAAATCTGAAATCCAAAAAACAATGGACATACGGACTTCCATATCGATGATCTTACCAATAAGAAGCTGATGGTCAACGAGGTCGAAGTCCGTAAGTACCATTGTCCCTATGTTGCGACTCCTCTCCGCTTCTTGGAATAGAACAATGAAAAAGGGAAACTAAATAATGAGCAGTTGACACTCCTTTAGCATTACCATATTGGCGGATGTCAATATCATTTTGAATATCATTTAGAACCCAATCAGTTATGGAACTTTCTGCTATTTTGGCAAATTTTGGCAAATATTGATGTGAGCGAACGGGTTTCAACTTGTCAATATTTGGTGATACTCAGGGGCGTAACCAGACCTGACCTTCCGGGGGGGCAAGATTGAAACATCTTCGGGGGTCAAAGGGGCGGAGCCCCCTGAAGCTCATAGTTTTTGGCATATTAGAAGCTAAAAATCCAGTGTTCAAAGTACAAAATTTCACAATGAAAGTAGTATAGATCTTCTTCCTCTTTCTTTCCCTTTCTTTTTTTTCTCTTCTTCCCTTTCTCTTCTCCTTCCCTTTTTCTTCCCTCTTTTTTCTTTTCTTCTTTCCCCTTTCTCTTCTTCCCTCTTCCCAGCTTGCCCCCCCCCCCCCACTGGTTACGCCACTGGTGATACTGTTTATGAAGAGGGACGACACTAAGCTTTCTTTCACTGCTCCGGATCATAATCCTCATCACTATTTGAATTATTCAAAATACCGGTAAGAGTCACACTTAACTCAAACGCAAACTCTTTGGCCAGTTGGGCAGAACTTGATCAGGGCCACGAGATTTGGCAGATTTAAGTTTGCGTACCCCTTTGCGTAACTCAGCATAAACTTCCGATGGGTAGTGTAGGGTCTTTACCAAAAGTTCGCCCTGACGAATGAATTCTTGGCCTATTTGAGACAGATCGTTCCCTACTATGCAGAAATTGTACTTGGGATTCATAGAACATACGCACCAAACACAGTTTTCACTTACAAACCAATACTTTAATATCTCTTTAATACTCGTTGATAATTTATAATACTGTTAGATAGCTATTTAGTCTGATTTTAGTGATTTAGAACATACAATATATTACAATTTTCCCCCGAATTGATAGAACTTGATCTCTTTTGCATTACACCATATATATTCGACGTTCAACCTCTTTTATTACACACAACGAATGATGCACAAGTAGCATTCACATAGCATCATTTACACCTGTCATACATAATGAAATATTAACCATTAAGGGTATACGAGGGATTGTTGGTCGAAACAGCCAAAAACAAAATCGATTTTCATTAAATCTGAATCAATATATTATTGAAAAATAACACTTTGGTGTTTTGAAAAAGTTCATTCTACAAATCATATTTATTGTTGTTAATGAGTTATGTACGTTTTGCAAAAGTGTTGTTGTTTCAGCCCTCTTTACAACATAACTCAAGAAGCACAGGTCCTACAAAAGTATATCTGTGATATTTGAATTCTTCTACACACTTGCTATGAATTGAGCAATGCACTTTTTGCTCAAGTTCACTACCATTCGCAAGATGCTGTGAACTACCTTTTTTCTGCTTCGACCAACAATACATCGTATACCCTTAAGTCGGTTTCATCACAGGAAACGTCTCATCATGCTCAATGAATAAATCTTTTAATACAATATTTTACCAAAAATAGATTGAAGAAAGATTTAACACAATGGCTTTGTGGCTTAGTCATTAGGGACGCATCATTACATTCTCAGGGTGGGGGTAGGAAGTTTTTGGGAAAAAAATCACCCACTACATGAGCAAAAAAAACTTTCCCCACCTAACTGTGTATAAATGCATGAAATTAAAAAAAAACTTGCCGCCTTCAGCGGCGAAAAAAAATCTTTCCCCGACCCCAACTTCCTACCCCACCCGTGTATCTAATGGTGGGTCCCTTAAGGCTGTACTTTGGGTAATAAATATTGAAATGATGAAAAACTAACATAATTATATTCGATTAATTATATTCGATGTAATCAGCTAGGGTGTTCGTGAATAGCACTTTAATGATTAAAAATCCGGAGGGTCTTCCTAATTAGATGAAGGTATATATACGTGGATGTACCACCGTTTAGGGGTACCTTTTCAGCGATTTCGGTATATCGATGTGTATTTTGTCAAAAGTGCCCCTAAAAGCGCTCAATTAGGGCAAATTTGGGAGATTTTTGGGTGGTTATTTTTTGTGACAATTATTGATATACTGCTGGACAACAAAAACATCAAAAAGTAGGTATAGAGAAAGTCAGCATCCGAAACATCCCCGTAAGTGAGGTTCAATTTGAAAATCAAAGTGACCATGATAATGACTGCAAAGAAGTTTTAATCGGATATATCAGTGACGGCAAATGCAGAAGTGAAACTAAAACCGATAGAAGGTACAGATTCACTAATTAATCCTAAAGGGAGCCCCCATAATAATCTATACCGGGAAAATTGAATATTAATTGGTATGAAAAGCATTGCTATTGGTCGTGTTGATTTAAATCCAAATGCAACATATATTTAGCTTTCTTAGGAATTTTAGATTTTTAAAATTGGACATTTCTAGTACAAGTTACAGTATTTTGGGTTCAAATTGTGAATTTAAAGTATTGATAAATGACCTACTTTGAAAAAAATCCCATATCAAGAATTATTCAGCCTTATATCTGTGCCAAATTTAGTTATTTCCTATAAAAAAAATTATGATTTGTCCAACATATTGCACAGTACGACTGGATGATAGCGATAAAGCATCCATGAGTTATGAGGGGGTTTTGCGCTAAAAGTTACGCACATCCAGTTTTTGTCAACAACAACAACAACAAGCAGCTTTTATATAGCGCCGTAACATGAGCAAAACACGACCTCGGCGCTTTACAGAAAAAATATCTTAAACTACACATCTTACATTACTAATATAAACAAATAAACAAAGCAGCATGAAACATGGGGGAAGAAATTAGTCCGGGAATAAATGAGTTTTTGTTTGGTTCTTGAAAGAAGCAACTGTGATAGAGTTTCTGATGACATTTGGTAAAGTGTTCCATAACATTGGGGCAGCATTTGTGAAAGCGCGATCCCTTTGAGTAGTGAAAGTTCTGTTGACAACAAGGCGAGGTTGGTCATGCCCGGAACGCAGGTTGACAGACGGAATGTAAATGTGAAGGAGTTCAGTGAGGTAAATGGGGGCTTGATTGTGCAGGCACTTGTAAGCAAGCAGAAGGGTCTTAAAGATGATTCGCTGTTTGACTGGCAACCAGTGCAGCTCTTGAATCAGAGGAGAAGTGTTCTCACGTCTGCTTGCCCGGAAAATGAGACGTGCAGAGCGGTTCTGGATCTTTTGAAGCTTCTGTATGTCTTTGGCTGTGATGTTAATAAGCAGAGAGTTGCAGTAGTCCAATCTGGATGGTATTAGCGCTCGGACTGCTTGCTCTCAAGTGTCTTTGTCAATGAAACGACGGATTCTGGTGATATTGCGGAGATGATAGTTAGTGGAGCTAGAAATGGAAGCAACCTGAGCAGTCATTGACATGTCAGACTCAAACTTGACACCGAGGTTCTTAATGACAGTTGAAGGGCTGGTGGGGGTGTTATCCAAATTCAAAGTGACAGAAGAAAGGTCTTTCAGGTTGTGTTATGAAGCTAACACCATGAACTCAGTTTTACTTTCGTTTAGCTGCAGCTTGTTAGTGCTCATCCATGTCTTAAGTTCTGCAATACAAGCCTGGAGCTTAAAAGCTGCAACAGCAGCATCACCCGGAATGTTAGGATCAAATTCAATATAAAGTTGCACATCATCCGCGTAAAGGTGGTAATTGATGTTATAACGGCGGATGATTGCTCTCATTGGATAAGTGTACATTGTAAACATTCCCGGGCTGATGCAAGACCCCTGTGGAAGTCCATAAAGCAGAGGAAGGCTTTCAGACATGGCTCCTGACACACACACTTGGTGATCTCTTTTGATGAGATAGGAGGCAAGCCATGCCTGCGCTGTTTCAGTAATGCCATAAACGCTGGTTAGTCTGTTGATAAGAGTAGGGTAGTCCACCGTGTCGAAAGCCGCGCTTAGGTCCAGGAGGACCAGGAAGACGGCATGCTTTCTGTCGATGGCATTCAGAATATCGCTCCTTACTCTGAGTAGGGCTGTTTCAATACTGTGCGATGGCTTATATCCTGACTGAAATGGTTCCTCTAAGTCATTAATAGCAAGATGAGATCTGATCTGAGGAAGAACTACTTTCTCCATGATCTTTGAAAAGACCTTTATATTTCTAACAGGTCTGTAACTTTTGAGTTCGTTAGAGTCCATGCTTGGTTTCTTCATTATAGGTGTCACAATGGCTGATTTTAAGTTCATTGGAAAACTTCCCAGAACAAGGGACCTGTTTATAATGCTCGTAAGTGGAGCGATAAGCGTGTCAGTAACTGATTTTAGCAACCAAGTAGGGAAAACATCCAAAGTGCATTGTCCCTTTTCAATGATATCAATGTTACGCCAACACGATTAAGCTATTTCAATGAAAGTAACAGAATAAGTAGGTGACATGTGTGCTAATGTATTTCACGTTTTAAAAATTAGGTACACTGTTTATTTTATATATTTTTTTTTTTCTTCAAACACGGTATAGATCATTTTTGGAAACCCTGTATGTTGGTGTGTGCATGACAATAACATAATTATTCAAACATGATGTCAAATGTTCAATCATGGTGAGTGCCGTGGACAATGGGGCTTGCTACGGTAAACGTTGACCATGTTGACAGAAAATGGCAACTCATGAGATGCATCATGTATACAAACCAATAGAGTTTGAATTAATAATACTCCTTCTGAATTTCCATCGGTTTTATAGTTTCATTACTCCGTCACTAATTCTCAAATTAAAGAAAATCTTGATTTTCGAAATCGACCCTTACTTTGGCTTAAGGTCCTGTTTCACGAACTGATACCTAACTTATTGCGCTGACTGTAAGTTTTATATACAGATCATTGCATCTAATCCCAATAATTTGAATACAGACATCACTATGCATGGTTACACAAGTTTACTTGAGTTGGATACTAGGTGAGATTATATAATTAGTCTGATTGTACTTGAGTAACGCAAATTGCTATTAATAAGACCAGTTATTTAAACAAAATCGTAATTTAAATTTAGAAAAATATATGCGTGAGCATTATGTATACTCAAGTGATCCAGAGTGGTTATAATATTTAACTGGTGATCCTTCGCCTGATCTACTTTCACGTTTATTTTTCCTCGACCGTATGTACAGCGCTATAAAGGCAATGATGACGACGATAGCAAGTACAGCAACCGCTGCGCCAGCGATTGTAGCTTTCTTTGAATTCTTTGATGATTTTCCCATTCTAGGATCCTCCCCTGGACCAATTTTCATTGGAGCATTTAGACGGGGACTTTGAGCACCAGGACTAAAGGCAGGGTTGTTTGGATTTCGATTAGGATTCCATGGTCGGTTTGGGTTGTTGGGATTGGGATTGCTAGGGTTTTGACCAGGAAAACCGGGATTTGATGGGTTTTGACCAGGATTGAATGGGTTTTGACCAGGAAAACCGGGATTTGATGGGTTTTGGCCAGGATTGAATGGGTTTTGACCAGGAAAACCGGGATTTGATGGGTTTTGACCAGGATTTCCAGGAGATGGTACTCCAGGATTTGATGGAAATTTACCGGGACTCCACGGTTTGTAACCAGGATTGGTAGGTTTTCGAGGCAGGTTAGGATTGAAGGGGATTTTTGGAGGTTTTGGTGTATTTGGATTCGGTCTAGGATTTAGATGGGGATTTCGAGATGGTACCGGATTTTGCGGTTGGATAGTAACTGGATTATTTGGATTTTGTGGGTTGCTCGGATTTTGACCAGGTGGCATTGGCATGCTAGGATTGAATGGATTTTGACCAGGATTGAATGGATTTTGACCAGGATTGAATGGATTTTGACCAGGATTGAATGGATTTTGACCAGGATTGAATGGATTTTGACCAGGATTGAATGGATTTTGACCAGGATTTGATGGATTTTGACCAGGATTGAATGGATTTTGACCAGGATTGAATGGATTTTGACCAGGATTGAATGGATTTTGACCAGGATTTGATGGATTTTGACCAGGATTCCATGGATTTTGACCCGGATTGAATGGATTTTGACCAGGATTTGATGGATTTTGACCAGGATTCCATGGATTTTGACCAGGATTTGATGGATTTTGACCAGGATTCCATGGATTTTGTGGATTGGTTGGCCTTTGTGGTGGGTTAGGGTTGTTTGGATTTCGATTAGGATTCCATGGTCGGTTTGGGTTGTTGGGATTGGGATTGCTAGGTTTTCGGGGCAGGTTAGGATTGAAGGGGATTTTTTGGAGGTTTTGGTGTATTTGGATTCGGTGTAGGATTTAGATGGGGATTTCGAGATGGTACCGGATTTTGCGGTTGGATAGTAACTGGATTATTTGGATTTTGTGGGTTGCTCGGATTTTGACCAGGTGGCGATGGCGTGCCAGGATTGAATGGATTTTGACCAGGATTGAATGGATTTTGACCAGGATTGAATGGATTTTGACCAGGATTGAATGGATTTTGACCAGGATTGAATGGATTTTGACCAGGATTGAATGGATTTTGACCAGGATTGAATGGATTTTGACCAGGATTGAATGGATTTTGACCAGGATTGAATGGATTTTGACCAGGATTGAATGGATTTTGACCAGGATTTGATGGATTTTGACCAGGATTGAATGGATTTTGACCAGGATTGAATGGATTTTGACCAGGATTGAATGGATTTTGACCAGGATTGAATGGATTTTGACCAGGATTGAATGGATTTTGACCAGGATTGAAAGGATTTTGACCAGGATTGAATGGATTTTGACCAGGATTGAATGGATTTTGACCAGGATTTGATGGATTTTGACCAGGATTCCATGGATTTTGACCAGGATTTGATGGATTTTGACCAGGATTCCATGGATTTTGACCAGGATTCCATGGATTTTGACCAGGATTCCATGGATTTTGACCAGGATTTGATGGATTTTGACCAGGATTCCATGGATTTTGACCAGGATTTGATGGATTTTGACCAGGATTCCATGGATTTTGTGGATTGGTTGGCCTTTGTGGCGGATTTTGTGGTGGGTTAGGAACTGGACTAGTTGGTGGAGGATTAGGACGGGGGGTTAGTGTGGGTTTGGGTGGTAGGTTTGGATTTGAAGTTGGGCGTGGTGTGACAGGTCTAGGATTGGGTCTCCTAGGTGGAATAGTCGGTGCTGGCGTAGGTGGTGGTAATGTTGTTGGTGGTAAATTATCTACCACTGTTATTAGACTGTGAGCAATAGTTGTATATCCATTGGTATCTGTGCCTCGACACGACACACGGGATCCGTTCATATTCCTCGTCATTCCAATCACACGCAAATTTTCTCCAGAGTTTCCAAAAGGAAATGTATACGCATTGGGCACAAGTGGATGACCATTAATAGTCCAAATATAGGCGTAGTTTCCTTTCTTCTTTGGTACACACGAAAAAACCATGTTGTTTCCTGGTAGTACAGAAACGTCTGGTCCGGGATTCACCGAAACTTCCAGTGCTGCAAGAGGATTTACTTGGCACTTACGATGGTCCCTTTGTCGAAATGGATGATTTTCTTGACAGCTTAATACTAGTCCAACATCATTGGCCGTCAAAAATCTAGTATATTCTATTGTTCCATTAAGTCCCCAATTACCAATCCATTTGGTGCCTGTATACCATCTGACTTTCCCCATAGGAATACCGCCTTTAGTGGTGCAGGTCAATGTGACTTTCATTAAAGGTAGCACACCAGTGGAAGGACTCATTGAACAGAGTGGATATCCAGGAGCTGGGAGCCTGGCCGGCCGCATTCCACCTACATCTGAAACAACATCTTTTGGTGACTTTCTTAACTGTGCTTCGCTCAACTCTATATGACATAGACATAGAAGTAGACATACGAACAATCCAGCACGCCATTTCAGCACGGTCAAAATGGATGATAACATATCCATGATGATATATTTCAAGTTTTAGAAGTATTTTCCAAGTATACAAGACACTCTTCTTCAACGTCTGATTTGTGCCAGAACCTTCAAGTTGAAAGCGATTCTAACTCATTGTTGTTGCGTTAACATAGGTACTTTCGCAAACCTTCTGCTCTGCAAAATATGGCAGTTCGTTGAAGTATCAAAATCTGCTCTGACAGTTATACGGACATTAGTAGGTTAAAAATAGAACAAGTCCTCACCGAAGTAAAGTTCACTGTTAATCGTCTACTCGTGGTGCTTGTCGGTGACCTCATAATGGGCGCTTCCCGGTAGTTGCCAGAGATGTTGACGCTTTGTGGTTAATCTATAGGCTATGATATTTGAGGACATGGGTTGAGGCTGGCTTTATGATTTATAGCTTCTTTCCTTTCCAAATTTCGATCAGAATTAATTCGGCATCAACCTTGAACTTATTTTGGAGTTGAAATGAAAGATTGCTTGTATTTTGAAGATGGCACAAGCACTGACAAGGCTACAAGCTGTATATAGAATAGTCTACATTCTCGTGTTAGATATTACAGGGTGTCCCAAAAAAAGAGGCCCCTTATTGCGCCCCCTTTTTCTCCTATTTCTAAAAAGTTGATCAAATATAATTTGGTATGTAAAGAAACCTTGAGTCGCCAGCTATAATAAACCAGAACAGTTATATCAATCGGCTCACAACTTTTGAAGATATGCTCTTTTAAAGAAATGTACCCGTTTTTCACTCTGTCCACGGAGAGGGTTTGGCTACTTCAAAGATTGAAAAGGACTACACATACCATGCATGAATATCAAACATTTCTCAATGATAACCTTAAAAAATAACTTTATTTATGGAATGGGCTTTACCGGTGGGTTGGGCAATGGATTTTGTTAATAGTGTCATTAATTTGTGGGTAAAATGGATGCCGAATGGGACTTCTTTTGTTTTACTTGCAATTACTTATTTTTTCTTAGTTATTTTATATATGCCTTTTTGTTTTATTATGTTTCTTACTTTGTTGTTTCTTGCTTTCTTTCTTCTTTTTTTACAACATAGGTCGTTTCTCTTTTTAGGATAAAAGGTAGCCCTAAAAGGCTGTTTGGTTTGTATTTGGTTCTTCTGAAGTGAGTTTACTATGCTGCTCTGCCCTTTACCTGGTTGCCTCCTTGCGAATACAGGTTTCAGCCCTGGTCCTCATTGCATCAATTGCTTTGCGTACCATCCTTGTGCGCCGGATACTTGCGAATGCATTCAGTAATACGTTTTCGAAGATCTTGGATTTTGCCACAAAGGAAAAAAGCAATTGTTGTGGTCTGGTGATCGTGCAGGCCACTCCACAACATGAGCCATCCCAACCACTCTGTTTACTATCCGTGGACAGAGTGAAAAACGGGTACTTTTATTCAAAAGGGCATATCTTCAAAAGTTGTGACCCGATTGAAATAATTGTTTTGGTTTATTAAAGCTAATGATTAAAGGTTTCTTTACATACCAAATGAAATGTTTCTTGGCAGAATAAAACTGATTAATAAGACTGTATATAATGTTTGCGTTATATTTTATGCATTTATACTCAATATGATATGATTTCTTAAATTCGTGGCATCAATATCAAAATAATACAGCGCAAGCGTTTTCACGGAGATATATAAATGAGCAATAATGAGCCATGTGCTCTTAAAATAAATTAATAAAACGATATATGCATGTGTTTAAAGGACATTTTATTTTCCAATGGTATTCTAAAACAAATCCGAAGGCATAATAGTCCGGTATCTACAAGGTTTTAATGTGCATCCCCCAGGACTCTACCAAACCAACTTTTTTAGTTTCCTTTTATGGTCCTATAACACATTCAAGATGGCTCTCCGGCCATATTCAAGGTTAAATATCAACACGGTGGTCAAATTTCAAGTTGCTCAAATCTGGTTACACACCAACCTATTCCTCTCATTGCAAGGATTCAGAAAAAGTACAGTTTGACCTACCTGCGACATACCGTTCTTGAGTTATAAGCAAAAATGTCGAATTTTGGGCTGTGGCCAGGGGTTTTTTTGGCCACACGGGCCAAAAATTAAAAATGCTCCGATTTCAACGCAAATGGTCTCAAATTGCTCGTCATACAAAAGCAAGTCAAAAAAGGAATCGTTTGCACTGTCTAAAATGCTTCGTTATTGACAAAATTGGCCATTAAAGGTCAATCCCCATTACAGCCTATTGATCACAACCTATGTTGTGCCCGGGGGGGCACTCACATGTTAAGGTGGTACGGGTATGTGCGGCGCTCAAGGGTCCCTTTTTCAGGCTCTCCGGCAGTTCCTTAAGCCCCACATTTGGATCTGCTCCAGCTCTTTGAGCCTCAAACTCTGACAATTGTAGCTCTTTAAGCTCAAATTTGGAAATAATTTAGAAATTTTTAGCTCAACAGCCTATAATTTGGCCCTAATTTCAGTTCTTCAAGCTCCTATTTTGCCCGAAAATCAGTTCTTAGTTCCCAAAGTTCGGCGCTCCGCGCCGCACACCCCTACCAAAATTTAAGTTGAGTGCCCCCCCCGGGATGTTGTGATGTTTCCTAAGTAACGAAACATCCTACATGGTTAACCAGATTTGAGCAACTTTGAAATTTGACCACTGCATGTGTTGACCTTTAACCTTGAATATGGCCGGAGTGCCGGGAAATGTTTTTTGTTAAACAGGAAGCCCGCTTGGCCAGTTCTCCACAGAAGAACTGACTTACACCTGTTACTTTGATGACAGAGAGAACAGAATTTACATGGATAAATTTTAACCTTGACTAATTCCCTAAGGAACTTGAACCAAAAGTGGGGGTTCCACTTTAACATCTTGAATGTGTTATAGGACCATAAAAGGAAACTAAAAAGTTGATTTGGTAGAGTCCTGGGGGGATACCGGACTATAAATAGTGTTTCATGTGCAGCATGCGGTATGGTGGTAATCTGTTAATAATTATTAAGAAAAGGAAGTACGTATTCCTGATTTAATCTGTCTATACTTGCTGGATTCCTTTGAATCAGTGCTTTGGTTTAAAAATAGGCTCAACACTTCCAACCGCATCAGTGTCTGACCTTTCATGCCTATCAGCGGAACTCCATATCCGAAACGGTTTTCCGTACAACTCACCTGCATAAGATTGCTATATTTCTACTGTTCCATAAATGACGGAACTATATTTTTATCACAAATTGATAAAAGTGATAATAGATCCATGTAAAGTAACGGTACAACTGAAGGACAGCATCAATTAAATACAACTGGTCAATCAAATTAATGAATCCGGATTCATTAATTCGCACTGGTCCTTGGCGTATAATTATGTCATTTACAAGTCGCAATGGTATGGATATTTCTCGAACAGAAATAGTTTTTTGGAAAAAAGAAGGTGATTAGACCATGGATTGATATATGGTTGAGTTACTAACCTTGAAACTTTTTGTATGTTTTGAGATTCTACATGACTTGTAAACTGCAGTAACAAGAAGGACAATCGCAGAAACAGCTATAGTGATATTGTTATACTAAATATGCAGCATGATCAATTCGGATTGAAATCTTGACAAAATAATGCAATTTCCTGTTTCGTTATAACAGGTTTTTGTTTAACAGAGAGAGAATAACGTTGCCAGTCTATTTGATATGAAATGGCAGGTGCATATTTTTGGAAAGATTAAATAAACAATAGGAGTGTGTAATTTGAATAATGAAAAAACGAAGATTTCACACAATATGAATTCAGCGCAGTGACGAATACGCAAAAGCGCTGTTCTGAGTAAACGACGTTTGAACATTTTGATACCATTCCATCGGCCCTTCTAAAATTGGAGAACATTTATGATCAATCATTTGAAATGTATATTATAAAACTGAGTGTGAAATATTTATCTACGGCACTTTAATCTTCTAAAACAATTGACATAGCTATCAAAACGGTATTGACAGCTATTCGGCCTTACGACAAATCCAAAAATCCCAACCGCTGCGCATATTAAACGTTGCATACGGGGTCGAATACGCTTTCAAATACGATAGCAATCATCGTTGATTTCGGTTTTTTTACAGAAATTTGTCATTTTCTTATGCCCAGTTTCATGGACTGTAAAACCATATATTTAGCGTTTTCTTATTGCCAAAATATGAGCAAGACAGTTCCAATGCTCTAATTGAGAGTAAAACACCGATACGTGTACATCCATGGAAATGTTCCAAATAGTATTTCATTGACGCATGCTGCCTCAGTGCCTCTGATCATAGGCCTTCAAACAGGCCTATGCTCTGATCAAGAACATTCTGGGTCGGTCCCAAATCAAATCAGTGGCGTTTAGCCAATGGTCCGTTGCGCGGATGTGCATTACCGGTGCGGTGAATTGGATTACAAAATTGTATTATAAATCTATACACGCCCTATTTGAAATTCACACTCCCTATGTGGAAGATATGGTCGTGTCTTCCATAGGGGTGTATGGATTTCAGTTTGCTTAAAACAGCGTGTCTGTTCCTTGTCTGTCAGTGTCTAATGCTTTTGAAATAATTTACGAGTATTTCGGAACAACCTTTTTCAGAAATCTTACTACGCGAAATTTTAGAATGTCGGTACATTTGCAATCCTGCAACCTCAATATCTGTCGTTAAACGTGTTATATTAATTTAGTACGGTATTACTTTAATGATTGGGGAACTTCATTCAATATAAATATTACTTAGTCTAGTAAACGCCTTTGGATCTTTCCCCTTTTAGTGTAAAGTTGCGTATGACTAACATGTGGGTACCCTTGGGCAATAAAAGAAATATCAGGTTATGCACAGGTCAAAACCCAAAATACTCCGAGTTGGTTAAAACATAGATCATGATCTATGGTTTAAGCTATACCAAAATATTCTTCTAGTCACAAGGATTCAGAAAATATATAGTTTGACCTACCTACGACCATTCAGTCTGGAAGTATTTGCTAAAAGATCAAAGGTTAAAATTTGGGCTCAACATCCATGGGTCAAACACAGAAATGTGTCCGATATTGATTTTTAAAAATGGTTTCAAATTATTGTTTGTCTTGTTATAATAAATCAAAAAAAAATAGTTTTTACTATGTACTTCATATTTATTGGTGGCACTGGAAATACGTCAGCATGAATTGGACTAAACGAGCAGTAACTTCTGTTGTTGTCTTACCATGGTAACGAAATATCGTATGTAGTTCAAACTATTCTTTTCTGTATATGACAAATATTTTGAGACCATTTTGGATAACCTTTCTGTGACTATTGAGTCCAAAGTCCAATATTTTACCTTTTCGCCAATAACATCAGACTGATCACAAGAAAGTAATGCATATGCAAATGAAACAAATTCCTATGGCCAACTTGGTAACATGTATACTAATAACCCAATCTTGATATAAAATTGGATCGATTGAGCCCATATTTATTGGTCGAGCTATGAGTTTAGTCGAGTCCAATATTCTAAAAGCGAGACCAATAAATATTGGTTTATCATTATTATGTGTTGGATCCAATATTTTCACACACTTGGATTCCTCAAAACATAATAATGTATATTATAGCACCCAATTTTGGTTGTGATTTCAAAATATTGCAATTAAACATCGTTATGGGACGCAAAAAATCCCTCAAACCCTGAAGCTATACCAATGCAGGCAAACTTTACATGGTATAGAAAAATCACACCCTAAATTAAGTGTAACTGTAAATTCCTTGTTCTACCGCTGTGGCGGAAAAAGTGGTCCCTTGTTCTAATTTCAGCCTTCTTTGGTACATTAACTTCCCCTTGAAAAGTGGACCTTTGTGTGGGGGGGTGTGTGTGTGGGGGGGGGTACATTTGTAAACTGTACATGCATTGGTTTTGATTAAGAGAAACGTAATGAAAGTACAACGAGACCAAAACAAGACTTGGTATGAATTTACAAGGTTTCGCTTTTGTACCAGTCAATCGGAATTCCGACGAACTGTGTCTATTTTACTAACAAAACATAAGAACGAAATATATCGAGGATTCAAAACCAGAAAGCTTAAAACTCACAATATGCTGGTCTCACAAAATGAGCATAAAGTTGTTTTATTCTTCTTCTTCATTATTTTGTTAATGTTGTGTTTCCTTCTTTTGGTCAGCTGCATTGAATGTAAAGCGGTTCGACAATGTTCGAGATATGTTTACAAGACGCTTCATAAATCTCTCTTATTTCATTCACATATAATACCGTCGTTTTATCTTTTCAGTTTGTGTTTCCGTATCCGTGTCCGTTTTTGTAAGTCATTGTTATTATGAAGTGGTAGTCTCCCAGGTGTGACCAATCTTTTATTCTAGCCTTTTGTTAGTTACAAAACATTTGAAGCTCGTGAATTTCAGTTTTCGTTTTGGTAAGGGAGTGTTCAGAAATACTTTGGTGGAGGGGGGGTTGGAAAATATTTTTGTTCATGTCGAAAAATTTTGACCCCCCCTCTTAATGGACCTAAAACTTTGTTTTACCCCCCTCATATAGGTTCAAAACTATTTTGACCCCCCCCCCCCATCATAATGTACCATTCTACTAATTCAATTCTACTACCATTCAAATGGCATTAATGATACTAAAATTTGTATTCAAGTGCAATGAAATTGTACCCATGTCATTGATATAAAATAATGAATTGTGGAAATGTTTTTAAAGTAGCACGCTAAAAGTGGATTAAATCACAGGCGCTTAATTTAGTCAGAAACACACATACAGGCGTCAACATTGGGGGATGATTGTATGGGCCATCACCCTGGGATCTACGCCTATGTTTACTGGGACTTTTTGTTGCGGCGAAGCGCGCAAAACAAGACTATTTTAGCCCTGTACGACATTTCATCGTGCATTTGATTTCTTTTTCAAACCTATTTTGATGCATATTGGTAATGTTTGCACAATGCACATGTCCTTATAACACAAAATATCATTTTTGAATTAATGCCCTAATTAAGATATGAAGTCCCCAATAGAACACCACAGTTAAGCAATCAAGATAGTGAGTGGATTTCCATTCATTTTACCTCATTATTTCAAAAATCTCCCTAACAGTTGAACCAATATTATTTAATTGTTTTTGGCAAAGAATAGCAACTTGATGAATGATCGATTGATATTATTTTATTGCAGCGTCGTGGCCAGTTGGCCAAATTACATGCAATAAGCACAATATAAAAATACACATAAGAACAATAATTGAATTAAATATTTAAGCAAAATTGCGCAGGATATAAAACACACAAAATATACAATTTGAAATAACATTTAGGAAATTGTGTATAAAAGTAATTAAACTAATTTTTTGAAATATTGCACTTTTAACATGTGAAGAGCTTATTTCCAAACCGTGTTAAGTCCACAACCCCATGTGTCTCATTTACTTGTGTGATACAATCACAATTACTTTGACAAGTTTGACATTAGCAATAATGAGTTGTACCACCAACAAGCTATTATTTACCATAACAATGCTGCATAACAATATGCAGACTATTGTTCTCATTTGGGAAACAAAGGCCTCACACAGTATTGTTACTGTGCGTCCATCCACTGTTTGCTTTATAATACAACAACAACAACAAAGCAGCTTTTATAAAGCGCCAAAACATGAGCAAAACACGACCTCGGCGCTTTACATTAAAAATATCTTAAACTACACATCTTACATTACTAATTTAAACAAATAAACAAAGCAGCATGAAACATGGGGGAAGAAATTAGTCCGGGAATAAATGAGTTTTTGTTTGGCTCTTGAAAGAAGCAACTGTGATAGAGTTTCTGATGACATTTGGTAAAGTGTTCCATAACATTGGGGCGGCATTTGTGAAAGCGCGATCCCCTTGAGTAGTGAAAGTTCTGTTGACAACAAGGCGAGGTTGGTCATGCCCGGAACGCAGGTTGACAGACGGAATGTAAATGTGAAGGAGTTCAGTGAGGTAAATGGGGGCTTGATTGTGCAGGCACTTGTAAGCAAGCAGAAGAGTCTTAAAGATGATTCTCTGTTTGACTGGCAACCAGTGCAGCTCTTGAATCAGAGGAGAAGTGTTCTCACGTCTGCTTGCCCGGAAAATGAGACGTGCAGAGCGGTTCTGGATCTTTTGAAGCTACTGTATGTCTTTGGCTGTGATGCTAACAAGCAGTGAGTGCATCCAACTATAATAGCACCACAACCCATTGCAATATCGCACAGGGAAATCAGATTCTTGGGTTTTGTGGACTTTGTGGCAATAAGCTCTTCATGTATAAAATGAAATGAATATTATGCAGGACAACTTTGGGTGGCAAAGGAAAGACACTAGTTATTTATTAGGAAGATCAACAAAAAACGCAGATGACTAATTCCTGAACGGTTATAGTCCTGGCCCGAAACTGAGATATTAGATTACTACTATTACGCAAAGAACGACAATGCCACTCCTTCCTGGTAGAGGAGATAGGAGAACTTGTGCGATTGGTTTTGGTAAGCCCTTCTTCGAACCTAACACAGTGTTCCTCCCTCCTATCAGAGAGGGTGTCAAACTTGCAAACTTGAAGAGCGTCTCCATATGATGAATAACGCCGACTCAAGTCTGAATGCACGTTTTTGAATGGCCTAAACTTCTTTACTCTGTTTAGCTGAAATACCAGAACCACGCCACATCAGCGTAGTCAAGAATTTTCCTGACATAATCCGCTACACATGAGACCAAGCTCTTGGGTGGAAAAACCAAAGTGTATTAGGGATCTTTGAATGAACAACCTGGAATTTGCCTTTTAACATAGTATCCATCTATATCTGCACATTCCATTTCAGGTTGTTCTGTAACCATAAAAACAGTACCTTGGCTTCAGTGATGTAGGATAGTGGTTCAGTCCCAACTCTTAAAGTCGCGATGTGGTGGCAATGGATTAGAAAACGCAATCTGCATGGCTTGACACTTGCTGGGATTCAATTTCATGTGGCTGTCACTAGCCTACTCTGAGAAATGATCCAGATCATCTTGAAGTGACAACCACCGAAAAATTCTCAGCAAATGTCCAAGTCATCAACATATTTCCAACACCAACTACCAGCGTCTTGGGTAGCTTCATTTGAATCTTAAACCCATTGAGCCAAATATTGTACCCTGGAGTACACTACCATGAAGAGCTGCATAAGCTGCACACTGTTGTATCTGACACATCGTTGACGGTTGCGGAAGAAATCGGAAATCCAAGAAACAATGGACCTACGGACTCCCATATCGATGATCTTACCAATAAGAAACGTATGGTCAACGAGGTCGAACGCCTTCGAGAAGTCCGTAAGTCCCTATGTTGCGACTCCTCCCGCTTCTTGGAATAGAATAATGAA
The DNA here is from genome assembly GCF_039555335.1 of Amphiura filiformis. Classification (NCBI taxonomy): domain Eukaryota; kingdom Metazoa; phylum Echinodermata; class Ophiuroidea; order Amphilepidida; family Amphiuridae; genus Amphiura; species Amphiura filiformis. The sequence goes on from NC_092635.1 coordinate 7,435,759, forward strand.
CAAGGGAAACTAAATAATGAGCAGTTGACACTCCTTTAGCATTACCATATTGGCGGATGTCAATATCATTTTGAATATCATTTAGGACCCAATCAGTAATGAAACTTTCAGCTATTTTGGCAAAATTTGATGTGAGCGAAACAGTGATACTGTTTATGAATAGGGACGAGAATTGTTTTCTTTTACTGCTCCGGACCATAACCCTCAATATATGAATTATTCAAAATATCGGTAAGAGTCGAGTCAAACTTAACTCAAAAGCAAACTCTTTGGCCAGTTGAGCAGAACTTGATCAGGGCCGCATGATTTGGCAGATTTCAGTTTGCGTAACTCCGCATAAACTTCCGATGGGTAAAATTGAGGAACTGGCTCTACAGCAGGAAGGCATGATGGTAACCTGCTACAGTCGAGAGGTTCTAAACAGTCATACACATGAGCGAAGTTGGAATTAATAGCGTTGGCAATACCTTTCAAATTTTTGTCCTCAATACCCAGAATGCTTACCTTGAGATCGGGTTTGTAACAGTTCTAATTTCCTAGGTTATGTTGTTTGTAAGTTCCTAATTCTGGTGGCATAGTAGTGAGGTGTAGGTTTTACAATTCCCGTTTTACCAAATTTCTAAGTTCACACTTCTTCTGGTCTGGTCTTTATTTACAAATGCAATATTAAGCTTTTTAATATGGGTGTTAGCCAAGGTTTATCCTTGTTTTCTTAACAGGAAAATTTTAGTCGAAGTTGTATATTATGGCTTTAATAAAACATACAATATATTACCATTTTCCCCTGAATTTATAGAACTTGATCTCTTTTGCATTACACCATATTATATTCGACGTTGAACCTCTTTTATTACACACAACGAATGATGCACAAGTAGCATTCACATAGCATCAGTTACACCTGTCATACATAATGAAATATTAACCATTAAGGGTATACGAGGTATTGTTGGTCGAAGCAGCCAAAAACAAAATCCACTTTCATTATCTGAATCAATATATTATTGAAAAATAACACTTTGGTGTTTTGCAAAAGTTCATTCTACTAATCATATACTTTGAAAACTTGCTTAATTTATTGTTGTTAATGAGTTATGTACGTTTTACAAAAGTGTTGTTGTTTCAGCCCTCTTTACAACATAACTCAAGAACCACAGGACCTACAAAAGTATATCTGTGATATTTGAATTCTTCTACACACTTGCTATGAATTGAGCAATGCACTTTTTGCTAAAGTTCATTACCATTCGCAAGATGCTGTGAACTACTTTTTTCTGCTTCGACCAACAATACATCGTATACCCTTAATGTTAAGTCGGTTTCATCACAGGAAACGTCTCATTATGCTCAATGAATAAATCTTTTTATACAATATTTGACCAAAAATAGATTGAAGAAAGATTTAACACAATGGATTTGTGGATTAGTCATTAAGGCTGTACTTTGGGTAATAAATATTGAAATGATGAAAAACTAACATAATTATATTCGATGTAATCAGCTAGGGTGTTCGTGAATAGTGCCCCTAAAAGCGCTCAATTAGGGCAAATTTGGGAGATTTTTTGGGTGGTTTTTTTGTGTGACAATTATTGATATACTGTTGGGCAACAAATACATCGAAAAGTAGGTATAGAGGAAGTCAGCATCCGAAACATCCCCGTACAAAATTCTACAAAAAAACCCTCAGCACAATCAAATGAGCTTGAAATCATGACCTTATAGCCAAAGTGAGGTTCAATTTGAAAATCAAAGTGACCATGATGACTGCAAAGATGTTTTTAATCGGAGATATCAGTGACGGCAAATAATGCAGAAACAACCAAGTTGTGAAACTAAAACCGATAGAACATTGCAGAAGGTACAGATTCACTCATTAATCCTAAAGGGTGCCCCATAATGATCTATACCGGGAAAGTTGAATATTAATAGGTATGAAAAGCATTGGTATTGGTCGTAATGTTTTAAATTCCAAATGCAATATATATTTAGCTTTCTTAGGAATTTTAGATTTTTAAAGTTGGACGTTTCTAGTACAAGTTACAGAATTTCGGGTTAAAATTTCAAGTATTGATAAATGACCTACTTTGAAAAAATGCCATATCAAGAATTATTATACGAGGGGCAGTCAGTATGTTTTAAGAGTTGACTCGTGACGTCATTTGTGGAGTGTTTTCATGGCATTTCTAAATGATTACATAAACACTGTACCTTTGTCTTTCAAACAACACATGTAAGAATTATATCATACACATGATTACGTAACAGCATTAGCATAAAATCAATAGTCTATGGACACTGCCAAATCACGCAAAAAGGCGGGCCTTTTAAATTACAGAAAAAACACGTGTTTACAATGTCCGAGAACGGCAAAAGTACAAGGTGCATATGGCTAGTTTTGGGCAGGAATAAACACTAGGTCCTCAGTTTGCATTTGGTAAAATATGAGAGTTGCCATTGAACTTTGGTGGAAATGGAACGTCTGGAAACTTCAACAACTTTAGGGCTTGAATGGAAGCGAAATTATTCTGCAAAAATGGCGAAAATGAAAAAGCAGTTATTACAAATGACATCAATTATCTCCAAAATGAAACAGACTAAAATTTAATGACTGGTCACGTGTGAGAGCTGGTACTCAGTGCGATGATAACTGGTGCAACTCAAACAACAATCTGCGCATGCGTAGGTGGGATGACCGATACAACGTGGTGGAAATGCACGAAAATTGCAAAATTCCATGTAAATAGGGCCTAAAATATTATAAAATGCTATGAAAATTGTGATTTAAATATTCATATGAATTTTTATGGATGATCTCAACCTGAAATGAACAGAAAAGTTTTAAAAATAAATTTCTCATTCAAACGGTGGCTCTCTCTTTGTACCACTACTTTTTGTATAAATGTAAAAATTGTAGAATAACAGTTATATTTTAATCACGGATTCAAATATTTTCTAGGGAGTCTCCCGTTTAAATGTTTGGAGATTAGTCAACAGAACTGGCAAAAAATTTAAATTTCCACGTTTACTATTTTTGGCAATATCAAGATTTTTAAAGAAAGAAAAGCCTTGTTTTTGTCAAAAATAAGACATATTTGACCACGCATTTTAAATAAACTAAAACCTTTACAGCCCAACAAACATGGTTTAATAAACTGGTTGTTTGTGTTCTATTACTGTTCCAAAAGGCAGCATTCTCCATTCTTTAATTCCCGAGAAAATATAGAAATTACAACAATACCTCATTTCAGCCTCTTATTTCCCTTAACAAAAACGACTCAATTTCACCAGGTGACTCTAGACCATTGATTTTATGCTAATGCTGTTACGTAATAATGTGTGTGATATAATTTTTACATGTGTTGTTTGAAAAACAAAGGTACAGTGTTTATGTAATCATTGAGAAATGCCATGAAAACGATTCACAAATGACGTCACGAGTCAACTCTTAAAATATACTGACTGCCCCTCGTATAGCCCTATATCTGTGCCAAATTTAGTTATTTCCTATAAATAAAATTTATGATTTGTCCAATATATTGCACAGTACGGCTGGATGATAGCGATAAAGCATCCATGTGTTATGAGGCCGTTGCGCTATAAGTTACGCACATCCAATTATTTCCTTTTCAATGATATCAATGTCATGCGATCACGCCAAAACGATCAAGCTATTTCAGTGAAAGTAACAGAATAAGTAGGTGACAATTGTGCCAATGTATTTCACGTTTTAAAATTAGGTACACTGTTCATTTTATATATTTTATATATTTTATATATTTATATATATTTTTTTTCAAACACGGTATAGATCATTTTTGGACACCCTGTATGTTGGTTTGTGCACATGACAATAACATATTCAACATGTTCAACCATGGAGAGTGCCGGGGACAGTGGGGCTTGCTACGGAATAAGACCACACTTATTATACAGAATCACTTTTTTAATTTTAAAGCATCAGCATTATGTTTACCAAGGTGATCCAGAGTGGTTATAATATTTAACTGTTGATCCTTCGCCTGATCTAGTTCTACGGTTATTGTTCCTCGACCGTGTGTACATCGCTATAAAGGCAATGATGACGCCGATAGCAATTCCAGTAACGGCTGCTCCAACAATTGTAGCTTTCACAGAATTCTTTGATGGTTCTCCCATTCTAGGATCCTCCAATGGACGGGGATTTCGTCTTGATTTGGGTGGTCGGTTTGGATTCCAAGTTGAACGTGGTGGGACAGGTCTATGTCTGGGTGGTAATGTTGGTGGTACTGGATTACCTGGTGGAGGGTTAGAATTGGGATTTAGTCTTGGATTTGATCTTGGTGGGACAGGTCTAGGTCTTGGATTAGGTCTCCAAGGTGGAATAGTCGGTGCTGGTGTAGTAGGTGGTAATGTTGGTGGTACATTATCTACCACTGTTATTAGACTGTGAGCAAACGTTGTATATCCATTGATATCTGTGCCTTGACACGACACACGGGCTCTATTCATATCCATCGTCAATCCAATCAAACGCAATTTTTCTCCAGAATTTCCAAAAGGGAATATATACGGACTACGCACAACTGGATGACCATTAATAGTCCAAATGTAGCCGTAGTTCTCTTTCTTGTTTGGTACACACGAAAAAATCATGTTGTTTCCAGTTAATACTGAAACTTGTGGTCCAGGAGTGATGGAAATTCCCAGTGCTGTAAGAGGATTTACTTGGCACTTACGCGGGTACCTTGGTCGAGATGGATGATCTTCTTGACAGCTTAATACTATTCCAACATCATTGGCCGTCAAAAATCTAGTATGTCGTATTGTTCCATTAAGTCCCCATTTACCAATCCATTTGGTGCCTGTATACCATCTGACTTTCCCCATAGGATTGCCGCCTCTTGTGGTGCAAGTGAATGTGACATTCATTAAAGGTAACACACCCGTGGAAGGACTCATTGAACAGAGTGGATATCCAGGATCAGGAGGCCTTCCAATCGCTAGCAAAGCACCTCGTCTGCTATGTTTGATAAGTTCAGGATCAGCATGTCCTTCATAGTATACACATTCATAAGTAGCTTCATCCGAGTTTCTAACATTAGTTATTTGTAAGTTATATTCGCCATTGCTGTGATTACCTAAAATAGAGTACCTCATCCGACGATCTGTATCCAGTGATGGATATAATAAATACTCGGAGCTGATATTTTGTTGTCCAGCAACACCAGCAACTTTATAATTCCACGACACCTCTCCTTTTCCATACCGTGCTCTTCTAATAGCACAAGGAAGTGTAACAGTTCCACCTAAATCTGCATAAACGTCTTTTGGTGTCTTTTTTAAACTGTGCTTCGCTCAACTCTATGTGACATAGACATAGAAAAAGACATACGAATAATCTAATACGCCGTTTCAACACAGTCAAAACGGACGACAAACTTTCCATGATGATAAAATTTAAGTTCTCGAAGTATTTTCCACGTATAGCCTACAAGACGCTTCTTCAAAGTGTGCTTTGTGCCAGGAGCTTGAAAGCGATTCTAACTCATTGTTGTTGCGTTAATATAAGTACTTTCGCAAACCTTCTGCTCTGCCAAATTTTCGTTGACGTATCAAAATTGATAGTAGTAGATAAATAATAGAAAACGAAAGAAATAAAGTGCATTGTTAATCGTGTATTTCTGTTGATTGCCAATAATCTCATAATGGGCGCTTCCATACTAGTTGCCAGAGATGTTAACGCTTTGTTATAAATGAGCTATGATATTACAGGACACGGGTCGAAGCTTTATAAGACAATAGTTATAACTTCTTTCCTTAATAAAATTCAATCAGAATAAATTCGGTAAATGTTTGACAACCTTGGCCTTAAATTTTAAATGAAAGTTTAAAGTTCTTAAGTTTAAATGAAAGATTGCTGCTGTTTTGAAGCTGGTTATATACATAGCAAATTATTTAAGATGCAGTATGTACGTCTACATTCGCGTGTAAAACCTTAATAAAAGCCTAAGTAATCCAACGTTTCTCTGTACCATATAGTGCAGTTATACTGCAAAACAAACATGATTCGACCTTTGCAGTACTTAAACCCGGTTAACAGGAAACTACTCCAGCAAAATCAATCGATAAAGTCTAATCTATCATCCACATTGAATGGTGGACTCTACTTATGCCCAAATATGGCACTTGCCAATCAATAATCACCCACTTGAAATCCATTGACTCGCTGCACTGACCAAAGTTATGGACAGATATGGGAGCTTTTTGCTGTTATCTGTCATTTACATATCAAGGTGGTACGAACTTTTGCAGATGCCCCACATACTCAGTTTTTAGCCTACATGTAATATATACATTATTCTTGATAGAGGTTATCCACGTTACTCATGTGTGACTTCTAACAAAAGGCGCTGGTTTCCGTAGTATTCCTCATTCAAACTAATTCAAATGCACGACCTCGAAGTAACTTGCATGACTTTGGCGGGCTATTTTGAAACAGTCATGGTTGCACATGCAGGTTCTTCTTTTGAAAATCCTAAACAAGGTATAGCAGTCGCTGATAGGATATGCAACTTATAGAACACGGATATAATCTCTATTGACAGCAATTACAAAGAATATCCGTCAAGTGGTGTAGCTTTAATGCCCTTCGGAAGAGAACGGCCTACAAGTGAGTGACAGTCACTTAAAGTTACTAAAATACCAAAGTGCGAATATTTCCAAATATCTAAATTAGCTAAAAATTTAGGACATGTTATAAAACTATAACTAGAATTTCAGAGAATACAAAACATATTGGCTGGTTATTTTTCACACCGTGACGTTAACTAGGAAATGCCCTATACCTCTAACATACACTGTGTCTGTAGAGGTCGCACCTCAATGGTGAGAGCACTGTGTATTGTGTATAGGAAAATTAACAGTAACTACAGTATGCGTAAATTAGTATGAATGACTTTAACCTGTAAAGTTATCAGTCATAATTTTGCCCTAGACGAAACTCCACCCATATTTTAATTGCAATACTACTGATAAAACCAAGCTATCAATCATTAGCACGAAATGTTTCTTGTCACCAATAAAACCAATTTTTTTAAAGATTATATTATATACTAGGCGGTTACCCATGATATTTGGCGGTTCTCGGCTGTCGCGATTACCTGGCTGATGGTGACTGCACCACCACCAAGTTTTATGCCATACAACAGTTTTTACTCAGATGACACCTGGTGACCCTGAAATGACTGTACCCACCAAGTTTTATGCTCATACAACAGTTTTTACTAATTTGACATCAGATGACCCCGTGTGACCCTGGATGACCCCAAAATGACCTTCCATTATGCAGTCATGTCTACAGCAGAATTCACCACGACCTTTGCAGGACTTAAACCCCATTAAACCAAGATAAACCTCATTGAAAACAGCTCAACTATGTTAAATCAGGGATGTGTCTCATATCCATGGTTAAATCCACAAGTACATGTTTCTGATTTACCTGTGCATTATTGCAATGAGCTGTGGTGAAATAGGTACCATGATTTCAGTTGGATGCACCATTACAAAGCAAACGCACAGTAACAATAGTGTGCGTGACCTTTGTTTCCCAAATGAGAACAATAGTATGCATATTGTTAACCAGGCTTGTTGATGTCAAACTTGTCAGAGTAATTGTGATTGTATCACACAAGTAAATGAGAAACGTGTGGTTTTAGACTTAACACGGTTTGGAAATAAGTTTTTCATTTTTTAGCTCTCTATCGGGCAGTCAGAACTCCATATTTCGGAGGGCTCGACAACAATATTCCCATAATCGCATTTTAATAATATTTAGATGACCATAGAGGAAAAGAATTGAAGTTTATTTTCTATGGCGAAATTTGATCAAACCGATCACCCGACGGTGCCCCTTCGAAGTTGGAGCTATCACAAGTCAGCTGTTGAGCATAATTTGACACTGAAATTACACGTCCGACTGCTATGAAATTTTGGAATTCTCTCTTCGGAAAAATAGCGCGACAGCAGCTTTCCCGTGACATTTTTTACTTCAAATTGTAGTGTGTTAAGGATGAATATTATAATTCACATGTGAGCCTCTATGGCTAATATTGGGTGAAGGGTTTTCCCGCCAGCTCACTAACTAGTCTATTGTCTATACCTACAGTACAGTGAGTGAGCTAGAGGTCAATCATCAATTGGAGCGCTGCGTGTGCACTGAATAGGAAAAACGGACAGTAACTGCATAATGACAAAATTTGACTCTAATGTTGACTGTACCCACCAAGTTTCATACCCATGATGCGACAGTTTTGAGTGATTTGACCTCAGGTGACCCCTGATGACCTCGGATGACCCCAAAATGGGTCCCCTGTAGGACTACATGCAACAAAGTATTAACACCCACCCACCCACCACACCCCATACACGTAGGACTATTCAGTAAACAGCAACAGCTGTGGTACACTGATTAACCATGCACACTGTGAACAAGAGAGACTGACATGACAACATCAACATATGGAGAGTAAGAGAGACGACTCCCCTGGGAGGGGGCCCCAGGGTCGGATGACTTAACGAACATAAACTCTTTCTTGCCAGTGAAAGAACTACACCCACCCACAGAATTTGAGCCCCGTACGACCTACGACGGCGTCACATTAGTCTACTGTAGTAGACCAGTTTAATTTATCATTCCCTAAATTAATCTCTCTGACCTGACCATGGAAAAGTCATCATTCCTGTTCTGATTCAACAGCTCAGATATCCATGAGAAAACTTCTCTTTCTCTGGGCAGGGCAGTCACTAAAGATGTGATGTGTTTCGTCATAGATAAATGGTTTCATGCATGGAAACGTATGAATTGTTTATCAAAAAAAAAAAAAAAAAAGGAATGCAGCGCAGTCTAGCGTCACATTAGCAGTCACATACAAATAGACAGACGGTGAATATCATATTATAATATAGATATTGATTTGTATAGAGGCCGTCAGCTTTTCGCCATCTTGTGGGTACAAATGATAGGCGGGATTCTGCGTCGGACACTACGCGCAGGGTGCAGCTTGCCACGCAGCTGTTATCACGCATCACCACGGTAATTTTGCTGTTCACGCATGGAGATCGAACGACCATCGCAGTCTGTACCCACAAGATGGCGGCATATGACGTCACGCTGACGGCCTCTATTGTTACGAGCCGTAATGATTTAAGGCCAAAATCACCTTTTCCCTGCTCTCACACGAATGCACAACAATAACACACTGTTTGATTAAGTTAACAATATCTCAATCTTTAATGTAAAGTAAAATATGATTGAAAATGATTCTATACCGTATGAACAATAAATGCACATCAATGTTCTGGCTACGTATATTCTGATTCACCTCACGGTCCTGCGAAGATCACTATTCAGCGAAGTCCACTATACACTTGAATTTATATATCCTTTGCGTATAACACCCTTGCACAGATGTCAATTTCCAAACTGGTGCTGCTTTCACCAATCACTCAAATCTTCCAGGAAATTGTCTTTTCTTGCACTGGTCCACTTTGTTGACAGATGTATTGTTTTATAAACCAGATTCCGGTAATTTGACAAAAGAATATTAATCCATTGTAGAGGAGGCGCACTTTTGTGTAAACAAAATCTCCTTTGTTATGGCTATTTTAATAATACATTATTGGTTATGCAAAATGTCTGATTCACAGGTACCATTTTAAAGCACATTTACTTCCAACACATGAGAAAAAAACTATTGCTTTCACCTTTTATAACGAAGTAGTAAAACTGGAAATTCCCCGCCTATAATTAATTATTTCTGTCACTTCTCCCATAAAATGATTATTTGAACAGGGGGTTTCCCATCTCTCATATCTCTCATGAAATAGCTGTAAATTGTAAACAAAGATAAATTATCAAATTAAATTATTCAGGGCACATCACAGTATATTGTTGCGCGATACATTTTTTTTTCGTGACCTCAATATAACCGTACAGCGCAAGCGGTCCTCGAAAATATATAAATGAGCAACAGTGAGTCTTCATGTGCTCATTAGAAAAAGTGGCAAAAATCTTATGAAAAAGATGGATATACACGTGTTTCATGTGCGGTATATTGGTGTTTAAGGTCCTTCCCGTACTGACTGGAAGAATTCCGTCCAGTAAACTACCCTAAAGATTCCCCTTCGACTAATGGCGAACAGGGGCTCCTTTACCTTGAGGAAAATTTCATATACAAATAGAGAGGTCCTCCCTCTGAAACTCTTAACAAAAATTAAGGGTCCATGCCCTTATTTGCTGGTGGGATATTTACTGGAGGACGCTTTTAGTTTGTGCCTAAAAGCCTGCCTAAAAGTTCAGTTATGTCAAGGGAGCCCATGGCGCCATTAGGCGAATCTTTACGGTAGTAAAAAAGGGATGTACTTAGCTTTTTCCGGTCTGGTGAAGGACAGCTAGTCCGAAAGCTCACCAAATAAACTGTGTTTAAACTGCTATTTCTTCCACTTGTATTTTTTCCGATGGAGCAGTTGTCAACATAAATATATATTCAGAGAATACCTCGGACCCGGGACCTCGGATGCCGGACGTGTTCAGGATGCACCTAAAATGTTCATGATGTAAATCTTCTAATGGCGATTTCATGATTAAGTGACGGTATTTGATTTTGTACTTGTGGGTTGAGAATACTGTTTGTGCAAGAAAATACTACATATTATCTGGATAAATGTTTCCAAGTCCAAATTAAACTATAAATAATTTTTAGATTGAAAAATTATCGTTGCACTTCCCGTTGTATTTAGACTTGGATGTCTTTGGAAAAGTCGTGATATGGTGAACAGGCCGTTTGTCAGAGAGGTCAGGTCAAAGTTAGAGGTTTGTAACATTTTAGGTTAGAATTATGGTTTAGTTTAAAATGGTTAAGGGTAGGATTAGGTTAATGTTAGGATTATAATAGATTATAGTTTAGGGTTATGATTAAGGTAAGGAAACCTTATTGGGTTTCGGACTTACTAACACGACCCTTCAGATTTTTCTAGTCTGTAGAACATGCCACCGAAACAATATCCGCAAACGTAATGTCCAGCAAATGCCTAATCTAATTAAATGATTTGTGCACAATCATTAGTCAAAGGTTTAGGTCACGAAACTTGTTTTAATCATTGCCCTTGTTTGTATTGGGAAGGTCAAATGTCATTTGTTCCGGATTGATAGTGGTTGAATTTGATCACACTAACATTTTGTATACAAAGACTTATTAAAACGATCCATATTAATTTCAAATTAAGATTAAAATGATTTTTCAATACTACAAAGAAAATAAAGACGATAGACTTTCATATAATTTCATTATTATTCATTAGAATCGCTCTTGTTTACGGCTTATTGCCGCTGGTCCAAACCCAATTCGTGCAGTGCCACTTCATCCTATTTAATTTCGTCAAATGTCAGTTCGTCCAATTCTGACCAATTGCCTTTTGTACTTTGGGTAATAAATATTGAAATGATGAAAAACTAACATAATTATGTTCGATGTAATCAGCTAGGGTGTTCGTGAATAGCACTTACATTATTAAAAATCCGGAGGGTCTTCTTAATTAGATGAAGCTATATATACGTGGATGTACCACCGTTTAGGGGTACCTTTTCAGCGATTTCGGTTATCGATGTGTATTTTGTCAAAAGTGCCCTTAAGGGTGGTCTTAACCCTGGAATTATGGAAACTTTCGGGCTTCATAACTGCTAAATTATTAGTCTAAAGAATATAAAAGTATACATTTTTAGACTGGAAATGACTTGCTGAATTCATCTGTGAGGTCCAATTTGGGCCAAAATTCTCATTTTGGAGAAAATCCCAAAAACAGGTTAATTATTAATTTTAAAAACTAGATAAAAATATCTAGGGACCACTTTTTTACTTTTTTGAATTTTGACCAACTTTGAGAAATTTGCACCAAAAATGGTCAAAAAATGCAAAAATAAAAAAAAAATCATAAAAAAGCCTGATTTTCGCCCAAATTTCAAATATTTTTTTTGGTGAAGTTGGTCAAAATTCAAAAAAATGAAAAAACGCTCCCTAGATATTTTTATCTAGTTTTTAAAAATCAATAAAAAAATTTTTTTGGCCAAACAATTTTTTTGTTACGTTGCACGAAAAAAAAAAAAAAAAAAAACTGTTTTTTAGGATTTTCTCCAAAATGAGCATTTTGGCCCAAATTGGGCCTCACAGATGAATTCATCAAGTCATTTCCATTCTAAAAATGTATACTTTTATATTCTTTAGACTAATAATTTAGCAGTTATGAGGCCCGAAAGTTTTCATAATTCCAGGGTTCAGACCAACCTTAAAAGCGCTCAATTAGGACAAATTATAAAGTAGGTATAGAGAAAGTCAACATCCGAAACATCCCCGTTAAAAAAGATACAAGCAGCACAATCAATAAGCTTGGTAGCTGTGCATAAATCATGAGCTTATAGCCAAAGTGACCATAATGACTGCAAAGATGTTTTTAATCGGAGATATCAGTGACGGCAAAATATAAATGCAGAAGTGAAACTAAAACCGATAGAACATTGTAAAAGGTACAGATTCACTAATTAATCCTAAAGGGTGCCCCATAATAATCTATAGCGGGAAAGTTGAATATTAATTGGTTTGAAAAGCATTGCTATTGGTCGTATTGATTTAAATCCAAATGCAACATATTATTTAGCTTTCTTAGGAATTTTAGATTTAAAAAAATGGACGTTTCTAGTACAAGTTATAGACTTTCGGGTTAAAATTGTAAATTTCAAGTATTGATAAATGACCTACTTTGAAAAAATCCCATATCAAGAATTATTCAGCCCTATATCTGTGCCAAATTTAGCTGTTCCTATAAATAAAATTTATGATTTGTCCAATATATTGAACTGGATGATAGCGATAAAGCACCCATAATTAATGAGTCCGCTATAAATTACGCACATCCAATGATATCAATGTCACGCCAAAACGATCAAGCTATTTCAAAGAAAGTTACAAGATAAGTAGGTGACAATTGTGCCAATGCCAAATAACTTATTCAACCTGTTCAATCATGGTGAGTACCGCGGACAATGGGGCTTGATACGGTAAACGTTGACCATGTTGACAGAAAATGGCAACTTATGAGATGCATCATGTGTACAAACCAATAGAATAGCAACTTCTGAATTTCCACCGGTTTTATAGTTTTATCACTTAGTTGTTTTTCCGTCACTATATCATGTATATCTCAGGTTAAAGAAAACATATTTGCGGTCACTATTGTCATCTTGATTTTCGGAATCAACGTTCACTTTGGCTATAAAGCTCTTTAAGGTCCTGTTTCACGAACTGATACCTCATCTATTGTGCTAACTGTAAGTTGTATATCCAGGGATCTTTGCATCCCAAACATTTGAAAACAGTCCTTACTATGAATGGTTACACAAGTTTGCTTGAGTTGGGTGTAGGCTGCTAGGTGATATTCATTACTTTGACAGTATTTTGAAATTGGTATTACAGCCTTAGGCCTAATGTACGATCTTTTTAAATTTTTAGATTTTTCTTTTTTTCTTCCAAAATGATAATATATGCAATCATTATGAAAGTTCCCAATACATTTGGACGCGAAAAACATTGGGAATTTGCAAAGAAACAACATCATAAACTTCACCTCTATCACTCGAAACATCTCGCACTATTTGGATTAGGACAGCGAGTGCGGCCTCAGTGTTAGTCTCCTACGCGGCCAGTTTGGTTACGTTCGCGTAACCTAGCTAGTTTTGTAGGCGACTACGGATTGCGATCGGGGCCGCCCTAAAGTCATAATCTAAAACATTATGATTTTATGTCGGACCAACAGAAAATCATCCCGTTTTACTACAAATAGGGCGAATTTGACAGTATGCTCATAAATTTAAGTTAGAACATGTGTAAGTATTACAAATATGCCAAAAATCGGGTTTGAAAAAATAAAGGTAAATTCTGAAAAAGATCGTACATTAAGGCTTTAATTAAGACCACACTTATTATACAGAATCACATTTTTAATTTTGAAAAAAAAAAAATTTTTAAGTGCATCAGCATTATGTTTACCAAGGTGATCCAGAGTGGTTATAATATTTAACTGTTGATCCAGAGTGGTTATAATATTTAACTGTTGATCCTTCGCCTGATCTAGTTCTACGGTTATTGTTCCTCGACCGTGTGTACATCGCTGTAAGGGCAATGATGACGCCGATAGCAATTCCAGTAACGGCTGCTCCAACAATTGTAGCTTTCACAGAATTCTTTGATGGTTCACCCATTCTAGGATCCTCCATTGGACGGGGATTTCGTCTTGATTTGGGTGGTCGGTTTGGATTCCAAGTTGAACGTGGTGGGACAGGTCCATGTCTGGGTGGTAATGTTGGTGGTACTGGATTACCTGGTGGAGGGTTAGGATTGGGATTTAGTCTTGGATTTGATCTAGGTGGGACAGGTCTAGGTCTTGGATTAGGTCTAGACGTAGGTGGTAATGCTGGTGGTACATTATCTACCACTGTTATTAGACTGTGAGCAAACGTTGTATATCCATTGATATCTGTGCCTTGACACGACACACGTGCTCTATTCATATCCATCGTTATTCCAATCACACGCAATTTTTCTCCAGAATTTCCAAAGGGAATATATACGGACTACGCACAAATATATGACCATTAATAGTCCAAAGGTAGCCGTAGTTCCCTTTCTTGTTTGGTACGCACGAAAAAATCATGTTGTTTCCAGTTAATACTGAAACTTGTGGTCCAGGAGTGATGGAAATTCCCAGTGCTGTAAGAGGATTTACTTGGCACATACGCGGGTACCTTGGTCGAGATGGGTGATCTTCTTGACAGCTTAATACTAATCCAACATCATTGGCCGTCAAAAATCTAGTATGTTGTATTGTTCCATCAAGTCCCCATTTACCAATCCATTTGGTGCCTGTATACCATCTGACTTTCCCCATAGGATTGCCGCCTCTAGTGGTGCAAGTGAATGTGACATTCATTAAAGGTAACACACCCGTGGAAGGACTCATTGAACAGAGTGGATATCCAGGATCAGGATACCTTCCAATCGCTAGAATGCCACCTCGTTTGCGATTAGTGATAAGTGCAGGATCAGCATGTCCTTCATAGTATACACATTCATAAGTAGCTTCATCCGAGTTTCTAACATTGGTAATTTGTAAATTATATTCGCCATTACTGCGATTACCTAGAATAGAGTACCTCCTCCGACGATCTGTATCCAGTGATGGATATAATAAATACTCGGAGCTGATATTTTGTTGTCCAGCAACACCAGCAAGTTTATAATTCCACGACACCTCGCCTTTTCCATACCGTACTCTTCTAATAGCACAAGGAAGTGTAACAGTTCCACCTAAATCTGCATAAACGTCTTTTGGTTGTTTTCTAAACTGTGCTTCGCTCAACTCTATGTGACATAGACATAGAAAAAGACATACGAATAATCTAATACGCCGTTTCATCACAGTCAAAACGGACGACAAACTTTCCATGATTATAAAATTCAAGTTCTCGAAGTATTTTCCAAGTATAGCCTACAGGACGTTTCTTCAAAGCGTGGTTTGTGACAAGAGCTTGAAACTAATTCTAACTCATTGTTTTTTGTGTTAATATAAGTACTTTCGTAAACCTTCTGCTCTGCCAAATTTGACAGTTATACAACTAGTAGATTAAAAATAGAAAAAGAAAGAAATAAAGTGCATCATTAATCGTTGCTTGCCAATAATCTCCTAATGGACGCTTCCATACTAGTTGCCAGAGATGTTAACGCTTTGTTGTAATTGAGCTATAATAAGGACACGAGTCGAAGCTTTGTAAGACAATAGCCATAACTTCTTTCCTTAATAAAATTCAATCGGTAAATGTTTGAAAATCTTGGCCTTATTTTTAAGTTTAATTGAAAGATTGCTGCTGTTTTAAAGCTGGCTATAAGCAAATACATAGCAAATTATTTAAAATGCAGTATGTGCGAAAGTCTACATTCGCGTGTAAAACATTAATGACAGCCTCTTAAGTAATCCACCGTAACGTTTAACCTGTAAAGTCAACAGTTATATATTGACCTGGACAAAACTCCGCCCATATTTCAATTGCCATACTCCTGTTAAAACCAAGCTATCAATCCTTAGCACGAAATATTTCGTGTCACCAATAAAACCAATTGTTAAGATTATATTGCATACTGGGCGGTTACCCATATTTGGCGGTTCTCGGGTGTCGCGATTACCTGGCTGATGGTGACTGCACCACCACCAAGTTTTATGCCATACGACAGTTTTCACTTATTTGACCTCAGATGACACCTGGTGACCCCGAAATGACCTCTATATGTTGACTCCACCCACCAAGTTTCATGCTCATATAACAGCTTTTACTAATTTGACATCAGATGACCCCTGAGTGACCTCAGATGACCCCAAAATGACCTTCCAAAAATTTGAGCAAATTAGGAAAATGTGTCCCCTGTAGCACTACATGCAGAAAAGTATCAACTCCCATCCCAAATTATCGGAGTCTGGTTTATAAACCAACACACCAGTCAACAAAGTGGACAAGTACAAGAAGAGACTATTTCCTGGAGGATTTGAGTGATTGGTGAAAGCAGCACCATTTTGAAAATGGTCATCTGTGCGAGGATGTAAAGGATCTACCGATTCAAGTGTACAGTGGATTTCGAGTATATTTTGATTCACCTCACGGTTCTGCGAAGATCACTGTTCAGCTCCCGTTGCATTAAGACTTGGATGACTTTGGAAACATGGTGATATGGGGCATGGGCGTCAATCCCAGGGGAGGGGGAAGGGGGCTGTGTCCCGGGTCCCCTCCCCCTTTCGGCAAAATGACCCATTTGTTTTTAGTTTCAGCCACTTTTTAAACAATTTTAGCCGGTTGCCCCCCCCCCCCCACCCCGATTTCAAGCCGGATTGGCGC
This sequence comes from Amphiura filiformis, assembly GCF_039555335.1. Lineage (NCBI taxonomy): Eukaryota > Metazoa > Echinodermata > Ophiuroidea > Amphilepidida > Amphiuridae > Amphiura > Amphiura filiformis. The sequence goes on from NC_092635.1 coordinate 7,452,728, forward strand.
TAATGACATCAGAGGGGTCAGGTCAAAGTCAGTGTTTTGTAACATTTTAAGTTAGAATTATGGTTAAGGGTATGATTAGATTATAATGTTAGGGTCAGTGTTAGGATTAGGATTTATGGTTATGATTAGGGGCTTAGGGTTACGATTAAGGTAAGGAAACTTTAATATTGGGTTTCAGACTTACTAACATGACCCTTCAGACTATAAAGACCTGTTACCGTGACTGTACCAGTAATATTCATTTCGAAACACTTATCAAGATTGAACGTTAAAATTGTTTAACCTGCAAGGCTCAATTTTATGAAAGTTTTTGTAATAATGTTCTGCTATAAAATAAAAAAAACATCTTTTTACTTCGTGTACTATTGAAGTTTTCATAAATGTTCGCGATTTCTCCAAGTTGTACATGTAAAGTGTGACATGTATACTTATTTTTCTAGTCTGTAGAACATGCCACCGAAGCAATATCCGCAAACGTAATGTCCAACAAATGCCCAATCTAATTAAATGATTTGTGCACAATCATTAGTCAAAGTTTTAGGTCACGAAACTTGTTTTAATCATTCCCGGTAATCATTGCCCTTGTTTGTATCGGGAAGGTCAACTGTCAATTAGTTCACCTGCCATTTGATCCACAGCTTATCCCATACATGTCCATATCTGAGATTTGATACAGAGCCAATTGTGTAATTAGTATAGATTTAGTCACCGTGCCGAATTCTTATCGAAAGTTATAAAAGGTTCATTGAATTGCCACTAATTATATATTACACGGTTTTCAATAGAAAAGAGACTTTTCTTGTTTTAAAGCACTGAACCGTAAACGCCTTAAAATGGCAGTGTGCCCTCAAAGCTGAAATTTACAATTAGGTATGGCGAATATTTACTAAAAACCGATGCTGAGCGGATGAATTTTGGTAATATTACAACAACAATGTTATATAATGAGAAAAGATATCATTTTGAAGTATCAAAACCCAAAATGTACTTTTTTTGGCTATATAACTTTGCCAATTTCAGTGATTTCAAAGCACTCTTTTCAGATGCAACAGAAACAAATAATTCTTCGTCGTATTCCATGCCATACAAACATATAGTTTGTGGTTGTGGTATACAACCAAAAGCACTACTAATTTACGTGCTCCAGATTATGCTATTGAAAATAATATTGTAAACATCTACTATCCGACCATGTGCATGTATCACATCGTCTACACCAGGCAAATAATTATTGTCTGGCAAGGCACGTGTTGTGATAGTACTTATGTAGAAGTGGGCGTGGCTTTGAAACAAGATTGAAACACGCTGAAAAAGCACACACAAAAAAAGAAACAAAGAGAGTAGCTGATTACGAAACAAAAAACCAAAACGGTCAGTGACCAATTCAAATCAGACATCACGGACCATACCGTTCAAATAAATCATGTTATTAACCAAGTTAACTGGAAAGATGCCCAAGTCTTCGAGAAGAAATGTAATTTGGGAGCTTCTTTCCCTTAATTTCTATCTACCAAAAAACGTTTCAAAACGTAAAAAGTGGCCAAAGTTTAAAAAATCTTTCCTGTGTGGCTTTTCACCCTTTTTTAAACTTGGTCCCATTTAGTAAAGTAGTAATAACATGAAGAATGAGTCCTACTTTTTACATGCAACAATGTGCTCTTATAGGTTTAAGACTGCTCGAAAGCGGTGCAATATGACTTTTATGTCTTATTATATTGCGTGTTCATAAAGAGTAGAGTATTATTATATACTTAGCAAATTGACTGTGTGTCAACCTGCTACATTATTAGTCTACTGTAGTAGACCAGTTTAATTTATCATTCCCTAAATTAATCTCTCTGACCTGACCATGGAAAAGTCATCATTCCTGTTCTGATTCAACAGCTCAGATATCCATGAGAAAACTGCTTTTTTCTCTGGGCAGGGCAGTCACTGGAGATGTGATGTGTTTCGTCATAGATTTTAAATGGTTTCATGCATGGAAACGTATGAATTGTTTATCAAAAAAAAAAGGAATGCAGCGCAGTCTACTACATTATAGGCCCTACATACTTAAGGCGCAGAATCGCACATGACGATGAAGAATTTAACAAAGTGAGTATTTGCTACTTTTTCTTAAATCAAAATACATTATAACGTCTATACGGAAAAACTTCAATTACGCACAAACATTAATTCATTTGCTCTACAAAATAAACACTGACAACTAAGAAAACCAACAAGTAGCCTATAGATATAAGTTTTTAAAAGGGTGAAAAGCCACACAGGAAAGATTTTTTTTAAACTTTGGCCACTTTTTACGTTTTGAAACGTTTTTGGTAGATATTAATTCTTTTTTGAGATAAAACATATTGCGCGGTAAGTGGTTCTTTGTAGCCATGCGAGGCGAACTAGTTGGATATCCATATTTCGCGGTAAGTGGTTCTTTGCAGCCAGACGAGGCGAACTAGTTGAATATCCATATTTCGCGGTGAGTGGTTTTTTGAAGCTCCGAGGGGCAAACTAGTTGGATATCCATATTTCACGGTTAGCGGTTCTTTGTAGCCCTGCGGAGCAAACTAGATGGATATCCATATTACGCGGTTTGCGGTTCTTTGTAGCCCTGCGGGGCAAACTAGTCGGATATCCATATTTCGCGGTTTGTGGCTCTTTGAACATATATAAATTGACAGCAAGCGACGAAAATCATAATTTGCCATGGAACTTCAGTCATATTTTATCTGAAATCTGACTGGATGACAGGGCCTGCATGTATGGCATGCATGGTACGATGACATGCAATCGCTGACCTATCCTTAAAAGTAGTTGCGTGTATCACACCCGTTCCGGGTTCAAACCCCATTGTAGTATTCTATTGTTAAGGATACGATACATGATTTACCGACAAATGACTCATTTGGGAATGCGATCATGAATTTTGAAGAAAAAAAGTTTCAACAGGCTTCGTTGGGATTCGAACCAGCGATTTGAAACTTCTACTGATTACGCGTCTGGCGTTTTACCGCTCGGCCACGGAGGTAGTTGAGTGGATGAGTGTAATGATAAATGATAAATTTCATAATGCCATCTTTAGCCTTTTGTTTATAAAAAAAGACGCGTTTTGTAAAGATAGATTAGCCGTTTTATGCATAAAGAGCACGAACGTTTGGGAAAGGTTTCAAACAAATAATAAAGACACTAATGTGATGCTGAAATTGCGTAAGTCGGGAAATATCTGCGTCGCAATGTTTTGTTTTGGTTTTAGGAATTTGACCTCAAAATTTACGACTTCATGACATTATCATTCGAAATCAACCAAAGATATTTCAACAGTATATGGCCACATTCTTTCTCTAGAATGTTTTGTACAATGAATGATGAATATCTCCCGTAAATGATTTCGTATAAAGAAACCAGATGTGGTTCCTTGCACTTGAATATATATTTTTAATAAACAGATATGATAGTCGTTAGCTTGCGTCTTGAGAGAGTAGATTGCGTCTTGAGTCAAAAACTGACAATAATTCTGCCAGTAAATCTGATTTATATGTACCGAATCATATAGCGCAGTGTATAGGCCAATCGTGAAGGTAATCTAAACGCATATGACCTATAGCCTACCATGCTCGACTGACAAACAGCGAGGTCAGTCACCGAGCTAATCGGGGCTATTGTCAGTGGCCTTAGTCAGATGTCCTTCGGCCCATTTAGCGACTCAAAACTATTAGATAGGTCGATACAAAATGGCCATGCGTGGCGGTGGATTCAACCTACCATGGCGATTTCTGCCATGAAGATATCGGGGCGATGACACTGTGAATCATTTCCATAGGATTTTGGAGAAAAAAATTTCCTGGAATGTGTAGACCATACTGTTTCTGTTCCTATTGATTTCGATACTGAAACAATTCGTAAAATGAAGTTGTTGGATGATTTTAGTTGGCGTTTCTAGAGTGTGTCAGATAGTAGATATTGTTGAGAGGGCACTCTATTCCCGAGATTTCTTTTCCAACGCCAAAATAGCACGAAATTTGGTGGTTAGCGAGTGACGAGTGTCCGCACTATTGTATGACTAATAGGTTTTTGTAAATGAGCTAGTGTTATTAGGTAGTAGGCTTCTTTTGCATTGTTAAGACAAGCCACGCGCTGGGTCTTTCGATCGACTTATTATGCGTGTTTGGTCAAGTGAGGATGCACGTCATACACGGTTTGGTAATGGTGAGGATGTTGCCATTTTTGACGACTTCTGAGTTTTGGTAAGCCCAAAATGAATCAATAAAATCGTGTATATAAGATATTTGCGGGGATATTTGGGCGCGATTACAAAAATTTAGAAAATAAATGGGCACTTCTAGGTTGGGTATCTATAGACCACTTGATATCACTGTTTATCAAGAAAGGCGAGGGACTCGTCTATCGATATGCTCGAACGAGCCGTTACACTGTTCAATGGCTTTCCTGTACTATATGAAATGGTGGCGGGCGATTTAAAATGCACGTGCCCTTAGCAGACTACGATGCGTACGCACACTGCAGGGCAAAGAACAATTGAAATTGCCATAATGCGCGCGCATACTGCCGGGCAATGACGTCAGATGCCAAGTGGTCTATAGATTCTATAGAGTTTAGGTATGATATATTTTCGATGGTAATATATTTTCACTTTCAAAGTTTATAGTTTTCATAATTGCAATTTCTGAATATTATATAAAAAGCACGAATAAGTCAATAAATGTAAGAGTATCGGATCATTTTGAATGTTAATAAATGCGAAACGCCGGCGGTAGACACCAGCAATATCAGGGATTGCCGCGATTCTTGCAGTAGTTTTTATGAATAGACTACAATAGCGAATACAATACAATAGCGGATACAATAGAACTCTATTACGGACAAATAAACCTCGTCGCGTTGCTAAATTTCACTTCTTCTTTTTTATTAACTAACCGTTATTTCATTAACTAACCGTTATTTTTTAACTTGGCAAAACTTCGACCTAGGTTTTTAATGATTATGCATAAGAGCTAGCGGAAAGAGTTTGTGTAGGAAACATCTCATCTACTTATACTGTTAGGACCTACCGGCCCTTCCTATAGGCCCTAGAAAAATAGGAAGACTTCTTTCAAACCCGGTTTTGTTTTTCATTGAAAGAACAAAATTAGTGCTATTAGAATATAGTTACACAGCCGTGACGTTAGTCACGGCTGTGTCTTTTTTCTTACAGGTTCTTTCTTCTTTCTTCTTTCTTTCTTCTTCTTTCTGCCGACCACTACATTTGCTCTAGCACTTACATGCTTACGCCGATTTTGACCTAACTTGGTCACAACCATCATTGACCATGCCCCTACATGTCATATGAAACTCGTGGGGTCAAAGGTCACGCAGGGGTCATAGGGGTCAAAAACGTGATTTCAACTCAAAATGCTTCTTCTCCTACAGATTACGTATGACGGTGACCCCACTTGCACACATGCATTACTATTACCCAGTGTCTATGGGGTCCTCACAGATTTGGGGTCAAAGGTCATTAAGGGGTCACTTCCGGTATAAAACGAAAAACCTTCAAAAATTTTTATTTGCTAACAAAAACATAGGACAGTAACGGTATGTTCACACATAAATTGTAATTACCCTGTGTATATGTGGTATTTTTTGTATTTAGGGTCAAAGGTCATTAAGGGCCACTTCCGGTACAAAACGAAATACCTTTAAAATGCTTCTTCTCCCACAAATTACGTAGGACAGTAACACCACTTGCATACATGCATTGTTATTATCCAGTGTCTATGGGGTCCTCACAGATTTGGGGTCAAAGGTCATTAAGGGGTCACTTCCGGTATAAAACGAAAAACCGTCAAAAATTTTTATTTGCTAAGAAAAACATAGGACAGTAACGGTATGTTCACACATGAATTGTGGATACCCAATTCATATGTGGTATTTTTTTATTTGGGGTCAAACGTCATTAAGGGGTCACTTCCGGTATAAAACGAAAAACCGTCAAAATTTTTTATTTGCTAAGAAAAACATAGGACAGTAACGGTATATTCACACATGAATTGTGGGTACTCAATTCATATGTGGTATTTTTATTTTTGTTTTATTGTCATTAAGTGGTCACTTCCGGTCTGAGACGAAAAACCATCAAAATGCCCTTCTGCCACAAGTAACATAGCAAAGTGGTGCCACATGCACCCATGCATTGACATTAGCCAATGTCTATGGCCGTTTTCATATATTTTGGGGTCAAAGGTCATTAGGGGTAACAACACGGCTGTGTTCGTGGGTTAGACCACAGCTTAGTCTAGTTCAATGTTTTGTTCTATTATCGGACGTTTTGGCTGGATGGACCAAAACATTTCAGCCAAGCTTGTCAAGTAACTCAACTTCATCTGTAATAATGAATATGCAAATGAGGCAAATTCCCATGGCAATTCTTCAGTTTATTATACCACCGTGGTGGGAAAAGGAGGAAGAAGTTAACCAATATGACCAATATTTTAAGACCAATTGTGTAGTATAGTTTTGGCTTGGCTCAGGTTCAATAATGCATACTCTATACGTGTACTCTCATTTGCTTCCCGATTGCTATACTACAATTATTTTTATGTTTATTACAATAAGATTTCCTTTGACACTTAAATATTTCCTTAAATTACTGCAGAACATCATTATTAGTGTAACCAAACTGTTATAGGCGTATGCCTATCCGGTCCGGGTGGTATACAGGGTGTCTCAATAAAAAAAGGTCCTATGGATCGGGGGACGTAACTTAAAATGTAGGCAGTAAAATCAAAACTTTTTAAAGATTCAAAAACCATGACGTTTCTTCTTTAAAATGGTGCACAAAACATCAAAATCTGTTCACACGTCACTGAGATAACTGGGATTTTACAAATAGACCCATTTTTGGACCGTTCCCATGGGGCAATACACATTAAACACTAATGTGCTGCATTGCATTTTATAATGGACAAACAAAAATGAAGTTGCTGGTAAAAAAATTAACCAATCAATTTTAATCAATTAAAATCTCTCAAAGAATGTTTTTCACGCCTATGTGAAAACATATCTTCTAAATATATTGTTCAAAACTTTCATAAGCAACAAGAGGGCCAAGCGGTCACTTAATTTTCATATTATACACATTCATGACCAGGAAAACACGAGAAAGGGTTCTTTCCCAAGAATGAATATCACGAATGGCGTTTAGTGGCCCAAAAAGCGCTAGTTAATGCGCGACTAGTGATTTTCATTGCCTAAACAGGATTTACCCATTTGAGCAAAAACATCCCTATACAGGAATTTTGCGACATATAAGCAGGATTTTTATCTAAAGGTAGCACAAATACAGGATTTAAAAAGAATACACCCTTTATTATGATTTCTTTATCATTTTCCAATATCTATAATGTTTGAGGGATGGTCCTGGTGCAAATCAGTTGAAGTAAAGAAACATGCTTTGTGAATTAGTGGGATTAATAAATGACTCCTAAACCATGTAAAGTAGGGTGATTCACAAAAAATGAAATTGGTATTTTTCAACGGGACACCCCCTCATTTTGTTCATTTTGGTAATAAAATTATACCTGCAAAATATGATAAAAAACAAAACAAAAAAGTTTAGGGGGTGCTACCGGTCAATGAACGTTTGTACACAAAGTCAATGGGAAATTTCAAACGCTTATTTCAGGGCCTAAAAAGTCTACCAGGCTTGCAAAACTGAAGTAAATGTTCAATGATATACCTAACTTTGTGAAAACATGGGTTTTTACCAAATTAAAGTTCATAGTTGACTGTAATAATAAAAAATGTTTCAAAAGTGACAGAGGGAGTGTAGCTCAAGAAAAGAATACCCTGGGATATCCCTGAATCCCACCAGGCACCCCAAATTTATACCTTATTGAACTGAACTGTTGATAAAAAAAAAAAGATTAAAATTCTTCACATATTAGTTTACCCCAATGGTGATACCAGCTTTTGAAATCTTATGTAATAGTAACTATCAAAATCCATACATCTGTATCAGGGGTGGTCATTATGGCCATACCTGATGAAGATTTGTATTGTTTGAATTGAATGACCACAGGAAGGATTAAATTCACCATGGTTGAAAAGAAATGTATATAAATTGGGGTCACAACATTGGATAGTGGCCAGTTCAAAACTACACCTTGTGCAAGGTACTTGTGACAAGAGCTAGAGTGGCTAAGACACATTTACTAGCTGGATTACACATTGAACATTACACTACACTTACATAAAATTACAAATGTTTTAATTTAATTAAGACATACATACTACAAAAAACAAAACAAAAAAATCAAAACCATAACAAAAAAAAAAAAAAACAAAAACAAAAAACAAAAAACAAAAAAAAAACACAAAGACAAAAAAGAAAAAATCATACCATCATGAGTTTTCTACACTAGACCTACATGCTCTGAGAAAACAAACAAAATACAATATAGGAAACATAATTATGATCAAGTAAAAACAAACAAAACAAGACAAAAACAAAACATAACAGAACAAAAACAAAACAAAACAAAACAACACATAATCATGATCAAGTAAAAACAAAACAAAAAAAAAAACAAACAAAGAAACAAAAAAAAAAACATTTAAAAAAAAGAAAGAAAGAACTAGAGCCCCATAAACACAACTTTATATTAGCCAAGTACCATAATATTTTGGCTGTTCCAGCAACTGCCTTGCCCAAATGTAACAGTTTTCACAAAAATGCAATTTTCTGGAAAGCGGGTTAACATTTTTACAATTTTCTTTAGCATTTATTTTAAGGACATTACTCACACTATGATCAAATATTTTTGGCACAATCAGGGAAAATTAACATGGCTTTTTTTGTGTGGTAAAGAAAATGGCTCATAAATCCCATTGACTTTGTGTACAAAAGTTCATTGACCGGTAGCACCCCCTAAACTTTTTTGATTTTTTTCATATTTTGCAGGTATGATTTTATTATCAAAATGAACAAAATGAGGGGGTGTCCCGTTGAAAAATACCAATTTCATTTTTTAAGGTATATATTTTCATATATTTTTAACCCAAAGAGAAAGGTGTGAAAAACATTCTTTGAGAGATTGATTGGTTGGTTGGTGTTTTCAACTCGTACCCAGCAAGACAGGGAGTTAACTTCATTCTTTCTTCCATTTCTAAACTACAATGCAATGTATTGCCCCATTGGAACGGCCCAAAAATGGGACTATTTGTACAATGCCAATTGTCTCCAGCTCAGTGATGCGTGAACAGATTTTGATGATTTGTGCACCATCTTAGAGACGAAACGTCATGGTTCTTGAATCTATAAAAAAAAAGTTTGACTTTACTGCCGACATTTTAAATTACGTCCCCTAATCCACAGGGTCTATTTTTATTGAGACACCCTGTATAGTAACAACCACACAGGATCCAGCATTTGCTACATGTAGATCTGTGCCAATGTTGTTGTTGACATGTTGCTAGCTGTTGGTGATCTGCTAGTGGTTTCCAGTTCATACTTTTTTATTTATTTATAACAATTCGGTCAGAGACCAGGCGAGAACCCAATAGTGCATATGCACTAAATTAAAGGGTGGCCTAATTACACCAAACACAAAATAAAAGGGACAGACAAAAATGGATGAGAAAAATAAATCAAGACAAAACAAATGAGGTGGAGAAGGAGATGGCTAGCACACCTCCCGGGGGGATCACTCACATAAATGGTCTGTACGCATGCGTGACCAAAAAAACAAGGAAAAGGGGGTGTTTTTTTAGGCAAGGCAAGTTACGCGAGTGACGCATTTAGGGTCTAAAAAACACTGATTTTCAAGAATAAGGGTAGTTCTCTGAAGCTGAACAACTTGTTTAGGGTACCTTTTCAAATTTTTGGTAAATTACGAGTCCAAAAAGGGTACATTTTTTCATTTTTACTAGCCAAAAAACTCTTTTGAGGTAAATTTTATATTAAATTACCTTATTAAGGGCCAAAATTTGCTGGTAGGGTAAAACTCGTTTAGGGGGTGTTTAAAGAAAATTTGGTCACGCATGCGTACACTATCATACTTGAGTGGCCCCCCGGGGGCACACCTGGTCATTAATGGCAGATTTGAAGGCAGCCAGGGATGGAGATTTGACTACAGTGTCAGGAAGGTAATTCCATAGGGTAGGTGCATATGGGAAAAAAGATTTTTGAGACAGGGAGAGACGGGAAAACGGAATAACAAGGGCGCAGCTGTTGAGATTGCGAAGGCCAGGGCGCGGGTGCAGTTTAAATGGGTTTGGCGAAGAGCAAAGCTTGTGAAGGATTTTGTACAAGTGGCAGTGTGGCAGTAGAGTGTGGCCAGATCGCGACGTTTGGAGAGGAGGGGGAGGTCTACTTTTGAAAGTAGATCCTCATGGGAAAGCTTCCATTCCTGCAAGATCACACGGAAGGCAAAGCGCTGGGTGGATTCTAACCGGTTTGTGAGCGTCTGGTTTAAAGGGTGGTATGTGATTGAGCCATATTCAAGGGTTGGACGAACAAGAGCCAGATATTAAAAACTTCGGTCGAAGTTTTGCCACAAGTTTTAAAAAATAACGGTTAGTTCATGAAAAAGAAGAAGTGAAATTTAGCAAAACGCGACGAGGTTTATTTGCCAGTAAGAGAGCTCTATTGTTCCGCTATTGTATCCGCTATTGTATCCACTATTGTATTCTATTCATAAAAGCTACTGCAAGAATCGCGGCAATCCCTGATATTGCTGATGTCTACCGCCGGCGTTTCGCATTTATTAACAATCAAAATTATCCCATACTCTTACATTTATAGTCTTATTCTCACCTTTTATATAATATTCAGAAATTGCAATTCGGAAAACTACTAACTTTTCAAGTGAAAATATATATTCCATCGAAAATATATCAGACTTAATTGTATACATAGAAATCTATTATACCCAACCCATAAGTGCCCAATGCACCCAAATATCCCCGCAAATATCTCATACACGATTTGATTCATTCATTTTGGGCTTTAAACACTCAGAAGTCGAAACTCAAAATGGCAACATCATCAGCATGATCAAACCCTCTATGACTTGTTCACAAGTTGATGCTTTACAAATTACCCTCACTTGACCAAACACGCATAATACATGATCGAAACACCCACCAGAGTTTTACATAAGATTATGTGGCTTGTCTTAACGATTCAAAAGATGCCACTTTCTTACCCACTGACACTAGCTAATTTGCATGGCAGAAATCTATAGTGCGGACACTCTTCAGTCGCAAACCAACAAAATTCGTGCTATTTTGGCGTTCTTGCAAAAGAAATCTCGTGAATCGAGTGCCCTCTCAACAATATCCCTAGATGTTTGCCAATAATGACACACTCTAGAAACGCCAACATAAATCACCCAACAGCTTCATTTTAAGAATTATTTCAGTATCCAAATCAATAGGAACAGAAAGAGTATGGTCTACACGGATTACTGAAACTACTGCAACAATAATTGATAATATTTTAACCAATGATGAAAATATTATTAAATCCTCCATAATAGTTACCGATATAACTGATCATTTACCAACTGTGTTAACAACTCGTAATACCCAAACTAGTCCATCTAATAATTCTAAAAGAATTTCTTACAAAAGGAATCACACTGACGATAATATTGCAAAATTTAACAAGAGGTTATCAGAAGTTAAGTGGCAGGAAGTTCTTGATAACAACAATGTAGATGATGATTACAATAAGTTCCTAGAAACTTTTGATAAGTTATATAACGAATGCGTACCACTTAAGAAATGCACTAATAATAGAAAGAAGGAACCAATGTCTCCCTGGATCACAAAAGGCCTACTAAAAAGTATCAATAAGAAAAATAAATTATACAAACAATATCTTCACTCCCCAAGTCAAAATGGACTTCAAAAATTTAAAACTTATAAAAATGTATTAAACATGCTTATACGTAAAGCTAAAAGAAAATATTATTTCTTGAAATTCGAACATAGCAAGAATAATATGAAGCAAACATGGAATACAATAAATAATATTCTTGGACGAGGAAAGCAGAAATCTTCCCAGAATAAATTTAAGGATGGTCATGGCAACATATATACAAACTCTGACGATATATCAAATCAATTTAATGATTTTTTTGTAAATGTAGGCCCGGAACTTGCATCCAGTATTCAAGATTCCGACAAAAAATATTATGATTACCTTCATGATCCAAGATTTAGTAGCATGTACATGAGCCCAATTGTGGAAATGGATATTATAAAAATTATTGATAAATTTAACCAAAATAAAAGTGCTGGTAATGATAACATAGGAAATTTCATTATAAAAAGAGTAGCTAAGGAAATCGTAAAACCTCTTACAAGCATATTTAATATGTCAATCTCAACAGGTATTGTTCCTGAAAAACTAAAAATAGCTAAGGTTATACCAATATACAAAAAACAAGAAGCTGAAGTCTTCTCCAATTATAGACCAGTGTCACTTTTACCATGTTTTTCAAAGATTTTAGAAAGACTTGTATTTGATAAATGTGTTAACTACATAGATACTCACGAAATCCTTAATGACAAACAATTTGGATTTCGATCCAACCACTCTACCTATATGGCTATATTACAGCTGGTGGATAAAATTAATACAGCAGTGGACAAAAATAAAGCAACTATTGGACTTTTCTTAGACTTATCAAAAGCGTTTGATACAATTGACCACAAAATACTTCTTCATAAATTAGAGCATTATGGATTTCGTGGTGTGGTATTGGAATGGTTTACAAATTATCTAAGTAATAGAAAGCAATATGTATCCTACAACACGTGTGACTCACAACTTAAAGATATTGTATGTGGTGTTCCGCAAAGATCAATATTAGGTCCACTATTTTTTATATTATATGTTAATGATATCACTAGTACCTCTAATATTCTGGATTTTATACTATTTGCTGATGATACCACTATCCTTTACTCGCATGAAAACATTGAGAATCAAACAAATGTCGTGAATGCTGAATTGAAAGAAGTAAGCAATTGGTTTAGAGCAAACAAGTTATCAGTAAATGCAAGCAAAACAAATTATATGTTATTAGGAACGCCTCATATGACATCAGTCAAAGTGCAGCAAGATTTAAACATCGTCCTAAACAACACACTATTGGACCGAGTGAAACATACCAAATTTTTAGGTGTCTTAATAGATGAAAACCTCACCTGGAAATGTCATATTGACTGCGTTTCCAAAACTTTGTCGAGAAATATTGGTATCATGAACAAATTAAAACACTTTATTCCTGATCGAATATTATATACCTTATATTGTACTTTTATTTTGCCGTACCTCAATTATGGAATTCTAATCTAGAGGAATACATGTAAACTTTATTTAGATAAATTGACCAAACTCCAAAAATGGGCAATAAGAACAATTTCTAATAGTCATTATAGAAGTCATACCAGACCTTTATTTGCCAAATACAACATTTTAAATATAGAAGATATGTATTCTCTTGAACTTGGTGTATTTATGTACAAGAATTCCATACATGAGTTACCCAATTCATTTAATGAGTATTTTACAAAACGTTCTGACATCCATGACTACCAGACAAGACGAAATAATGATCTCCAGTTAACAAAAAATAAAAGAGTTTTTTCCGACCATTCCATTCGAACGAGCAGGCCCATACTTTGGAACTCTCTAGATAAAAAAATTAAAGACTCAAAGTCCATAAAACATTTCCGCAAACACCTTAAACAAAAACTTATCTCTAAGTACAATTAGGCCATTCTCGAGCACTGTAATTTGTCATGTCTGTTAGTCATTTTATTTATTTTTGTTGATTTCATAATCTTTGTTTTGTTTTTTTCGTAAAGGAAAGGCAATTCTCAGGCCTTATTGGCCTTCCTGCCTTTTCCGCCATATTGTGTTTCTTTATTTTTGATGTAGTTGTATATTTTTATATATGGAAATAAATGAATGAATGAATGAATAAACACATTCCAGGAAAATGTTTTATTTGTTTCTTCCGCCATTCTATATTTCCCTAAAATTATCACATTTTTTCTCCAAAATCCTATGTAAATGATTCTCCACGCTACGCAGAAGTTATGTGCGATAAATCATACAAATTTGCCACAATTTTACATCACTTTAGACAGTATTGCAATATTTTTATGATTTTTAGGCATTTTGAACGGCAACTTGAGTATTTTCAGAAATCAAATATCGCGCCAAGGGGATGACACTCTTATTCACGCATTCATTTACAACGCAAACTTGTATCGAATCCCGGTGGTTTGCGACCAATGAACTGTCCGCACCCCTGGATTTATTAATCCCTGGTATGAATTATGTATTAGATTTGTCAAGGCAATAACCACGATCCGTTTTGTAATAATATAAAAGCACTTGCAATAGAATCCCGCTGAGTTCAATGAACTGCGCCCTGAAACCGATGGAGAAGTGCCCCATAAAGAAGCTATCCCATTGACCTCTATTAACAGGTCAGTGAGCTCTCCATACACAAATGAACAAGTACAATAGGACAAGGCCAGCACCTATTACCTGCTTAGTAACATGTTATTTTGAAGTCTTGAAGATTAGTAATCGTCTGTGCATATGAACTGCGCATTTATGATGCAAAATATTAGTTCTATATAATATAAAATTACAAATACTGGTATTATGATATACAAAACGACTAATAAAATCATGTCATCATGGCGTCATGTCAAAGGTTCATTATATCCCGTATGTTTGTCTAAATTCATATATATATTTGAAAACAATTTCTACACCAATTTAATATGTACTCAGGTGGAACCTTGCTTTTTTTAATTTTCATTTCTTTTTATGTAACAAATTCAGGTTTTTCCATTACGTGGGGCCGCCGGGCAATACAAATTTAATGCTAACATTGAATGAACGCAGAATCAAGAATGGGCGTTTCTAGTACATACAGCGTCTGACTCTACCTGAGGACCTAGCCTAAGTCCCATGGGCTCCAAGAGTGGCTCTCCATACACACATGAACAAATACAATGACGGGTCGCCATTGCTCTCCATACACAAATGATCAAATACAATGGCGAGTCCGACTGCCATGCAAATGAGCCAAATGAGCAGACCCTCAAGGGTCTGCTCTGTGATACCACACTGATCATACTGATCTTTATGTTATTACAGCGAGGCCCACATACAATGTTCAACACAAAGTGAACGATGTTATAACTTGGAGGGCTAACAAACCAACACCGCCAAATTCGACCAGGAGGGTGAAAGTGCATAGGAACAATGCCGGAAACTACGTCACGCTATTGTTCGACCTAGGCTACATATTTTTTAACGCATGCGTGTTCGTCAATACAGCTTTAGTCTCCTCCACCTTCGCAACACGGTACGTGGAGTGTCTGGAATCACACTGACGGCGGAGGAGAATACTAGCTGGTCAAACAGTTTAATTCTATCAAGCATATAATACCTAAACAATCATCGTCATTTGATCTATTTACTACAGAATATACTCAAAATATAATTTTAAAATAGTAAACCTGTTAACTTATATATTTGTGTACTAAAATATAAGGACACGTGAATAAAATCATGTCGAAGACAAAATGGCCGCTAATCCGCCTATTGTGAGACCTAGGATACATATTTCGAAAGAGGGCAGCAGACTAGGATGCCTATCCCTTTGTCTATTATTCCTGATTCGACTGACGTGTGTACAACGTGGGATGCTATGAGGAAATTGAATACTCGTTGTCTGATCATACATGTGTGTTTATGGTTCGGATAGCGGTTACTTAGCAACACTCGTTCCGCCTTGGGTTTATTGAATACACTCTATATAAAGTCATCAATATGTCGTTTCCAGTCCTTGGCTGAACTATTGGGTTCAGCTATTAATTTTTTTAATAATTCTGTTACCCCATAGCATAAAAAAACTAGTATTTTGATCATTAAAATAGCTGGATGCGGTATGCAGCTGACTGGGGTGGTTACGGGTCGTTAAAACCACTAGAACCACAAACCGCGAAATATGGATATCCAACTAGTTTTGCCCCGCAGGGCTACAAAGAACCGCTAACCGCGAAATATGGATATCCAACTAGTTTGCCCCTCGGAGCTTCAAAAAACCACTCACCCCGAAATATGGATATCCAACTAGTTTGCCATTCTGCAGGGCTACAAAGCACCATTAACCGCGAAATATGGATATCCAACTAGTTCACCTCGCATGGCTACAAAGAACCACTTAGCGCGCAATATTTTTTACCTCAAAAAAAGAATTAATATCTACCAAAAACGTTTCAAAACGTAAAAAGCGGCCAAAGTTTAAAAATCTTTCCTGTGTGGCTTTTCACCCTTTTTAAACTTGGTCCCATTTATGAAAGTTTTAAAGACCCATACGAAGTCATCTATAGGCTACTTGTTGGTTTTCTTAGTTGTCAATGTTTATTTTGTAGAGCAAATGAATTAATGTTCGTGCGTAATTGAAGTTTTTTTCCGTATAGACGTTATAATGTATTTTGTAGCAAATACTCACTTTGTTAAATTCTTCATCGTCATGTGCGATTCTGCGCCTTATGTACAGATGTAGGGCCTATTATGTAGCAGGTTGACACACAGTCAATTTGCTAAGTATATAATACTATACTACTCTTTATGATCACGCAATATAATAAAACATAAACCTTGAAATGTTTTTGATAATACATACGGTAGCCTACGTCATATTGCACCGCTTCCGCAGTCTTAAACCTATAGGAGTACATTGTTGCATGTAAAAAATAGGACTCATTCTTCATGTTAATAGGCCTACTACTTTACTAAATGGGACCAAGTTTAAAAAGGGTGAAAAGCCACACAGGAAAGATTTTTAAACTTTGGCCGCTTTTTACGTTTTGAAACGTTTTTGGTAGTAGAGAACGGCGGATATGGAGTGGGGCATTGTGGAAAGATCTGTGAAGGAAGCCTATTGTTCTAGGAGGTTTCTTGCAAATGCTATCAACATGGACTTTCCAAGAGAGATTGTTACTGATCCATATGCCTAGACATTTAACAGAGCTAACTCTTTCAATGGGCTGTTGATTCATATAGAGTTGCATCTGTGGGTAAGGTTCCTTTTTTGTTGATATTATCATGGTCTTGGTTTTGCTGGCATTGGCTGAGAGATGGTTGGAACGGAACCAGTTATGGATAGCATTAATGTCCTCTTGGAAACCCGTCAAATCAGAATTGCAAGTAAGAGGCTTATAAAGTGTGGTGTCATCTGCATAGAGCACCAAGGCACTGTCCTGGGAGAAATTAGAAAGGCAAAGATCGTTAGCATAGATAAGAAAAAGAAGAGGGCCCAGGACAGAGCCTTGAGGTACTCCAGAGATGACAGGGGCCGGATCAGAAGTAACGCCATGAACCGCCATTACCTGCGTTCTGTTGGAAAGATACGAACGTAGCCAGGACATGAGTGGACCAGTGATGCCAACACATCTGAGTTTTAGCAGCAAAGGACCATGGGGTACTCTGTCGAAAGCCTTTGTAAGATCGAAGAGGGCCACAGCAACATCGTGCCGGTTCTCCAGAGCATTATACCAGTCATGAAGGGCTGTTGCTAAGGCATCAGAGGTTGAGGACTTGGGGAGAAAACCAAATTGCCGGGGAGTGAGAATGTTGTTCTGATTGAGATGTTGGAGGATGTGCTGGTGAATGACTCTTTCCATGAGTTTACTGATGATCGGCTGAATCGATATAGGACGGTAGTTGGAGGCAGACTGGCGGTCACCAGATTTAAAGATCGGAATCACACGGGAAAGCTTCCACGCGCTTGGGACGCAGCCAGTATGAAGGGATAGATTGAACAGTTGAGCAAGGAGAGGAGAGACAGAAAAGGATGTGTTCTTCAGCATCACACTGGTGATCCCATCTACACCGGCGGCAGAGTTGTTTTCAGTTTGCGGATAAGCTTATGGATTTCACCAGTGTAGCAGCTGAAATGAGAAATAGAGGAAACTGTATCATAGTTAGAAATAAAAGAATCAGACACTTCATCTTGGTTGAAACATTCAGAGAAGAAGCAACTTAAGACATTGGCAATGTCACATGGGGTGTTGGCAGTGACATCTTTGTAGTGGATACTGTCCGGAATGGAAGACTGAGAGGACTTGGATTTAACATAACCCCAGAAGCGTTTGCCAGGAGAGTTGTTATCAAGCAGGTTGGAAAAATAATCTTGTTTGGCATAATAAGCTGATTAGAAAGTTTGTTTCTAACCTCTTTGTTTCTAACTTCTTTGTTTCTAACCTCTTTGTTTCTAACCTCTTTGTTTCTAACCTCTAACCTCTTTATACACTTGTAGGCCTACTGCGTTTCCAACCCTTCTGGCAAAAGCTACTGATTATTTAAACAGGGAACTAAATAAAGAGAATCGCACTGCCCTCAACATACATCCATAACACACCCATAATAGAGTCTTTCCTTATGAAATCTGAAATAATTTGGACGGATTCTCGAAGCTTGGCTATATTTACGCCATTTGGGCTTGGACATTTTGTCCGTATCATGACTGCTTATTGTTTACCCTAAATGTTGTCAAGTTCAAAAAAGCATAGACAATCAAAGACAACAAACAAAGGACGGAGGAGGAGCAATCTAGGACTCAGGAGCCAGTGGTTCTTTCAAACTGGGAACAGTTCAACTACTGATTTATCAGAAAGAACATGTATTTGTAGGGCTAGTCCAGCAGCTATCGAAGTCTTGCCTCTAGCCGAGTTACGACAATCTGGCCCGTGTCTCTCCACGATTCAAAGGAAAGGAAGGTTTCACAATTACCGTTGGTGGCTTACATACTAGCACATTAAACAACCAGACAGCGGTTGGCACGATTTCATTTCAATATTGTGTTTCAACGATATCAATACTGGCATATGACTCACCTATGTGTACTTGGGAAAAAGGTTGTATAACATACTTCTTTGTGTCAAAAATCATGAAAGACCTCTATTTTAAAGAAAGCATTTTGTATTTCTCATGTGTCATTATGGTTCATTATATGGTGACGCATTTTTATTTGCATCATATCAAATCGGACAAAATGTCAGCTTTTTTCTTTGATACTTATTCATGTCCATAGTTGCTATGCAGATAATACATTGTACGAGTAGAGTACGACAATACGCAAAGAACGCTAATTGCGTTTCGGAAATGTTTGTTGCTGTCTGTATAAGTCGATCGCCTTTTGGCAATTGGCTTTAGCTGTACTGCCAAATGACTGCGCAGCTCAGCAACCAAGCACGCCACGCCTTTGCCATGACGTCAAACGCAAACTAGTCTTGTTAGTTTGGTTTTGAAATATAAGAAAAGTCGACAATTTCTATCATCAAACATCTTAGAAGGAGTCTGTCGATACTCATGAGTCATTCCACCCTTTTAACAAAGATTACAAGAACCTCAAGAATACTTATTATGTCGGGGTTTTTTTAGCATCTAAGAACAGTGTATCCCTTTCATACCATTACTTTGAATTTTGCGTTAAAGTTCTGGGCTATGTTACGCATCACAGATGACCTTAAAATCAGCTATATTCATATTTGTGAGGATCTGTGTTGTGGGCCAACATTTGAGATTGTCCAGTTGCACAGTTCGTTACTAAATCCACAACCATATTTCAAAATTTGACTCCAAGTGGTGGGCACGTATGAATGTGAGGTGACATCTCGCTATCTCTAAGGACCGTTATCTCTAGGGTTCGCTATCTCTAAGGTTCGCTATCACTAACGTGTAAAGTCTATGGAGATCAGAATCCCGCTATCTCTAATAGAGAAAAGGGTTCGCTATACCTAAAAAAAAAAGGTCCGCTACTTCTAAGGTTCGATATCACTAATTTAGAATAAGGTTCGCTAGTTCTAAGGTTCGATATCACTAATTTAAAATAAGGTTCGCTATCACTAATTTAAAATAAGGTTCGCTATCACTAATTTATTGCTATCTCTAAGGTTCGTTATCACTAATGGAAATAAAGGTCCGCTATACCTAGGGTTCGCTATCACTAATTTTGTTTAGGGTTCGCTATCCCTAATTAATTAAGGTTCGCTATCTCTAAGGTTCGCTATCACTAATTTTGATTAGGGTGCGCTATACCTAAGGTTCGTTATCACTAATCTTAAATAATGTCCGCTATATCTCATTTTAAAAAAGGTCCGCTTTCTCTAATTTTAATAAAGGTCCGCTATCTCTAATTTAAAAAAAGGTCCGCTATCTCTAATTTTAAATAAGGTTCGCTATCTCTAATTTTAAATAAGGTCCGATATCTCTAATTTCAAATAAGGTCCGCTATCTATACCTTATTTAAAATTAGAGATAGCGAACCTTATTTAAAATTAGAGATAGCGAACCTATATTACATATCTCTAATTTCAAATAAGGTCCGCTATCTATACCTTATTTAAAATTAGAGATAGCGAACCTTATTTAAAATTAGACATAGCGAACCTTATTTAAAATTAGAGATAGCGAACCTTATTATAAATTAGAGATAGCGAACCTTGTTTGAAATTAGAGATAGCGAACCTTATTTGAAATTAGTGATAGCGAACCTTAGAGATAGCGAACCTTAGAGAAAGCGAACCTTAGAGATAGCGAACCTTGTTTGAAATTAGAGATAGCGAACCTTATTTGAAATTAGTGATAGCGAACCTTAGAGATAGCGAACCTTAGAGAAAGCGAACCTTAGAGATAGCGGACCTTATTTGAAATTAGTGATAGCGAACCTTAGAGATAGCGAACCTTCAATAAATTAGTGATAGCGGACCTTATTTAAAATTAGAGATAGCGAACCTTATTTAAAATTAGTGATATCGAACCTTAGGAATACCGAACCTTTTTCAAAATTAGTGATATCGAACCTTAGGTATAGCGGACCTTTTTCGTAATTAGTGACAACGAACCTTAGGGATAGCGAACCTTAGAGATAGCGGTCCTTAGAGATAGTGAACCGTAACCGAATGTGAATGTACATTTGAAGTTGATGAACTGCGTCCTGATGGTAGACCATGTTCATTATAAAATCCTATGGTGGTTGTTGCACGCGCCGCTATCAAATCAGCGCAGAGGAATATTGCCTGTTATATAGCCCAATGAGTCACGAATAGTAACCAAACAGACCCAAATCCCACAAGACATCCCACATGACATTTGTCATTAGCTTGTTACTATTAGCGACAATCATTTAAAACCGCAAGGAGAGGTAGATGTTTTTATGTTTCCATTTTATCATTCGACCGAAGGCAGGCCATAGGAAGATATTAAGAGTGAATTATATTTATAGTAATACAATATTTTCAAACTGGGTCGCCATATGACATTGAGGAATATTCTGATGGGCGCGACAGATTATGAATATTCACTTAGCGATTTGGCGGTAGGAAAAACAAAAAGAGCACTCATTTTGAATGTGGACAGCATTTCTTTCCAAAATGTAACCACGGTATTTAGGTGCAACCACCTTGGGTGTTCGAACAATCAGAACGTCTTATTCCAGCAGGGCTTAATTCTGGAGCATATCCAATTAGATATCTTTGCGTTCTGTTGAAACGTTCACTGTAAAATCAAAACTCAAAGCTCTTTCCATGTATTAACAGTTTCATCAAAAAATAACATTACTTTTATTACTGTGCCTGCATGAGTATATAGTCGACTGAAATAGTGGTTCTGAATCCGATTGACACTAATTCATCCGAAAGCACACTCAACATATTCCAACTGAAAGACAAAAACTTCGTATATAATTCAAGGTCAATGAATATGAAATAAGTAAGAAATTTTATTGTTTGATTCTATTCGATTGTTTTGATAAGGGTGACCAAAATTTCTATAGGTCAGAGTCCTCAAGATCGTGACAGACCCCTTCTGCTGGTAAGCCCTATTGGTGATCTTGTGAAAACCCAGTGACCACGAAAGCAAACAAACGAGGTGTCTTCATGGAGTCTTTAGGTATCTTTAGGTGCGTTGTGGCTGGATTTATTGGAAAAATAATACAGCAAAGATAGCCCAATGTAGCCTCTTAGCATTAAACATGTTAAATGTTCTTCATCATGGATGTTTACGTTTGATTGTTCATATTATGGTCTGTGACAGTGGTTTAGGTGGCAATGATTTTGATATGCTTGACAGCTTAATTCTGACACATACTTGACACACGTGTCACCTCAAAATTGACCGTTCTAATCCCCGGTTCTCATGCTTCTAATTAAATGCGGAACCTCAATGATCCTTCGAATCGCCGTTGTTTGTGTATAGTTTTATATATATTCTGAGCAACTCTGAGCTGTATAAATTTCAGTTGTGACTGTACTTGCGTGGCTATCAGCCAAACGTTCTCCGCAAAGCATCATGGGATTAATTATGTCTAGGGTATGGTGATATTTAGGCACACCAACGTTTTTCTTAGTCAGAGAATAATAACACTTTGATCTCCAGGCCATAAACATTCGCACACTGTAACTGAAGCTAGTTCCAGGGACATGGAAGCTCTTGCAGTCATGGATTGCCGATTGAACGAAAGAACATGTCAGTGCCGAATTTTACGACGATAATTTTGGCATTTTGAGCAATATGTTTTGCGGCAACACGTTATAACATATCGATAAGCTAATGTGTAGGTGTGTTCATTCTGTATCATCCGGTGTGGCGGAAATTACTCTGCTAAAAACCATGTTCAAAATGTTCTAACATGTATTTGTAGTGGAACGGATGTTGAACACATTGACATGCCGAACATCGTCGTTTTATGACAAATGCTCTAACGAACCTGCATAAAATGGCTTCAATAACATGTTTATATGAATGGAGGTTTAAAGAGGTACTGGGCTTCCTGTTTCTTTGTTTCCTTACCAGTATAGACTTTGTCAATGGGCAGTACCGACTTACACCAAAGAACACCGTCGGAGTTGAAGGACAATCAGCCGTCCTGCATTGTGCTGTAAACAGTATGACCGGAGTCGTAGTATGGAACCATATCGCCAGTGGTAAACCTAGACTACAACTATCCATTGGAGCAACAGTCGACCTGACCCTCGGATTTGATAAAAGCCAAAGGATTACCGTCGTTGGGAACAGAGGACGAGGAGAATATCATCTAAGGATAAAGGATGTTAAGATGAGTGATGCTGGACGTTACGAATGTATGGCTCTTGTGGGATTAACGCGAATTGTTAAAAGATCAGCGGCTTTGAGAGTTGTTAGGCAGCCTAACCCTGGTTATCCTATGTGTCAGATGGAACCAGCTTTTGGGTTAGCTCCGGGTATGGAAGTAAAATTGTCTTGTGACACCATGGGAGGAAAGCCAAAAGGAGTGGTCAGATGGGGAGATGGTAAGAGAGCACTAACACCTAAAAAAGAAGCACACATTTCGTACACCCGTACTTTGACAGCGAAAGATTATGGTAAAGCATTTATTTGCCAGGAATTTACTCCGGCCTATAAAACTCCGAGGACGTGTGAGGTTATTCCTCTTGAAATTGATCTTAAAGTTGACCTTCAACCATCTCCTCGAGTCGAAGTGCGTCCGGGGCAAAGCGTCACTTTTACTTGCTATGGTCAAGGCACGACTTCATTTGGATATACTTGGCAGCTTAACGATAAACCGTTGCCATTTTCTAAAAGTATTGCCGTGTTTGGACCAAATGGACACAAATTGAAGATTGGCGGAATAACGGCGGCAAGTAATAACGCAAAAGTAAGCTGTGTTTTAACAAATAGTCACGGTTTTCAAACAAGATCTACAAGTGTTATATCAGTCATGTCTTCAAACAAACCAAAACCAAAACCTAAACCAACGTCATTTATTCCACGAGACCCAGTTGGGCATACTGGGCGACCAGTGACTATTAACCCAAGACCAACTTGGATCATGGGTGATTATGATGTACATTTTGAATCCGAATTAGGAGGAGATCATTGGGGTGGTATAGATACGCCTAGCGGAGGCGCAATGTCGTCACCTGCGATGACCGCTATGGCGGCAGCTTTAGTTGGAATACTAATTGGTGTCATTGTTGCAGTAGGTCTCATATTGACTCGAAAGTATCTTAAAAACAACAGAGACGGTAGTATTGCCAATACGTTGATTAATAGGACTCATTCCACGTCCATTCCGTGTTCGTCTTTAGTTGCTGATCACAGTTCCAGTGATGGGCCACCCATGAATAGGCCACCCATGAATAGGCCTACTGCTGATGAATATAGTCTGCCTCCAAGAGACTACCCACGACGGAATCAGAGGCATGATCCAGACAATGATGACCAAATGAGTTATCTGGACCTAAGACCAGAAAGTATGGCTTCACAAAGCTCCAACTACCAAGGATTGAATTCGCCCAGACTCAGTACTTACGACCCTTCCACCTATTATTCTGATGAATATGAAGTGGAAGATGAAGATGAAGATGGGGATCCTTATTATAGCCAGGAATATTATGAGGACGTATTAAACCAACAAACTCGGGAGTCGGTATACCATTACCGATTTTCGCCACCTGTTGACCCAAGTGACATCCAGGTTAGATGTATGTCTGCAGACAGAGCAACAAGACATTTCAATCCTAGATGATAACATTTGTCGTGAATTTGTATTGATGATAGCATTGTTTTGGATTTTCACCAAAAAGTTTTATTTGTTGTAATTGTGTAATAATGGTTTGGATTTTTACCAACAAATCTGGACAATTCCCACTTGGTCCAATCCCATTTGGGCCAAATCCCACTTGTCCAGACCCAGTTAGTCCAATCTCACTTAGTCCATGTCCGAGGCCATATCCCACTTAGTCCATGTCCCACTTGACCATGTCCCACTTAGGTCATTCCCACTAGGGCCATGTTCCAATTAGGCCATGTTCCAATTAGGCCATGTCCCACTAGGGCCATGTCCCACTTAGGCCATGTCCCACTAGGTCCATGTCCCACTTGGGCCATGTCCCACTAGGGCTATGTCCCACTAGGTCCATGTCCCATTAGGTCCATGTCCCACTTGGGCCATTCGGTTGGTAGTAATATCTGTCTGAGCATGAAACTGTTTTTCTAAGTGGGACATGGTCTAAGTAGGACATGGCCTAAGTGGGACATGGCCCTATTGGGACATGGCCTAAGTGGGACATGGACCTAGTGTGACATGGCCCTAGTGGGACATGGACCTAGTGGGACATGGCCCTAGTGGGACATGGACCTAGTGGGACATGACCCTAGTGGGACATAGCCCTAATGGGACATGGACCTAGTGGGACATGGACTAAGTGGGACATGGCCCTAGTGGGACATGGACCAAGTGGGACATGGCCCTAGTGGGACATGGCCCTAGTGGGATTGGACCAAGTAGGATTGGACCAAATTGGATTGGACCAAGTGGGAACTGGGCCAAGTGGGAATGGACGAAGTGGGATTGGACCAAATGGGATTGGACGAAGTGGGATTGGACCAAATGGGATTGGACGAAGTGGGATTGGACCAAATGGGATTGGACGAAGTGGGATTGGACCAAGTAGGAATAATCCGTATCTTAACATATGAAACCTGAAGAAGAGCGTGACGTAACATGTGTATGAGTTGGATCAATGCCACAACTTTGTAAACATGATATGAATTGTACCTGATTGGTTGGTGGTTGATGAAGCAAGCATCACACAATCTTGTGTTTATAGACGAATCCAACGAGCCAAGTCATGGTCAGGATTTGGTCGGACATCTTTGGGTAGCCGCTAGCACCAACGTAGTGTTTTGAGCGTCCAATTGTGCAAATATTAAAAGCCGCCTAACACCTAGAGAAGATGCAAGGACGAGGAAGTACATCAAAGCATAGATACCGCGTGTAGATAATCCGAGTATTATGAAAGGTGTAAAACGGGTGATGGAATGCAGTTTAAAATTTCCGCCAAGGCCGAATGATTCCCGAATCATTTCACATTTTGAGTGCATTGTAGCCGACGGCTACCCAACTAAAGGCTGCTAGTCAGGTGTAGGAATGCGTGGATTTGGATTCGTCTATATGTTCATGTGCAGGATGCGTGCGTTGCCCCGTTACCATGGTTACCTACTTAACATCACACAATCCCTTCTTAGTTGAATTTGACCATCACAGTTTTGACTCAATACTACGTTGTCAAAAACCTTTTCATTGTTAGAATATATACAAATGCTGACAGTTATGTTCAATATTGTTCAATTGTTTCTTATAATGAAATAAAGAAGTGTCTACGACATCTTCCAAATAAATTATGTTTCTTACGCACAACATAATCTTACTTAACTGGTACTTTGCTTTAGTTTGCCAATTGCGGATTGTGCAATACTGCCGTGAACAAGACAAAAAGGCTTAATTGACATTGATGCCGAAATGGGTTTTCATTTTAGATGGTAGTATCCATAACATCTGAAACCCCAAACTTTCTAACCCTAAATCTAACCCCTTTAAACGATTTTCACTCACCATGCTCACGTTAAGTCGGTGTAAACTAAAGCATCGCAAATAATAAATACGTCAGTTGAGCCCTTGTATAGTGGTACGATGAAAACAACCCAGTATTACCAGGTTTTAATGTGCATCCCCCCGGACTCTACCAAACCAACTTTTTTAGTTTCCTTTTATGGTCCTATAACACATTCAAGATGTTAACAAAAAATATTTCCCGGCACTCCGGCCATATTCAAGGTTAAAGGTCAACACAGCGGTCAAATTTCAAAGTTGACCAAGTCTGGTTAACAAGCACACCAAATTATTCCTCTCATTGCAAGGATTCAGAAAAGGTATAGTTTGACCTACCTAGTACTGCGACATACCGTTCTTGAGTTATAAGCTAAAAGGTCAAATTTTGGGCGGTGGTCAGTTAGTTTTGGCACACAGGGGCCAAAAATTAAAAATGCTCCGATTTCAACACAAATTGTCTCAAATTTCTCGTCATGCAAAAGCGAGCCAAAAAAGGAATCGTTTGCACTGTCTAAAATGCTTTGTTGTTGACAAAATTGGCCATTAAAGGTCAATCCCCATTACAGCCTATATTGACCACAACCTATGTTGTGATGTTTCCTAGGTAACGAAACATCCTATATGGTTACAACTATTTCTAATTTGACTTATTTTTACATAACAAGTAATTTCAGACCAATTTCGTTCAAATCGGAGCATTTTTTATTTTTGGCCCCTGTGTGGCCCAAAAAACTGTACCACCGCCCAAAATTTGACATTTTTGCTTATAACTCAAGAACGGTATGTCGCAGGTAGGTCAAACTATACTTTTTCTGAATCCTTACAATGAGGGGAATAATTTGGTGTGCTTGGTAACCAGATTTTTTGTTAACATCTTGAATGTGTTATAGGACCATAAAGGTGGTTTGGTAGAGTCCTGGGGGATGCACATTAAAACCTGGTAGATACTGGACTAATGCGTTATGAACATAGTTTTAATATAACAATGATTATGATTTTGGAAAAAAAGAGCAACCCAAATAAAAAAGACCAAAGGTACAGTTTTCATGAACAATTTTGAATGCAGTTTTATAGGTTTTTTTTCCTATTAAGCAATCGTTATTTTCTAATCTCATTAAAACAGGTTATATCAAAGGTGTATTCAGGTCCTAATACTTATCAGCAGCCTGTCAGTAAAATAGTTCGATTGTGGAGATGGATGTTAACCAGAAATTATTATATTTATAGCCATTTGGTGTGTGTCAAGGTAACGAAAGGAAAAAAAACCCGCGCCATAAATAGCTCTTCCTCAATTCCATAATAAAATATGACGATTATTTCCGATCTGTGGCTAATCTAAATAACGAAACACGGTAGTGTTTTCCTAATGTCTGGACCGGTAAAGTGTGTTTGAAAATTGAAGGAGCATTCAATACGTGAATCCTGGGTTTCAGTTTGACCGAAATTCCTTCCCACAAGGTAATAGGAGTATTGCATAACAATAGATACAGCTGGGAGGTTAATGCATTTCTTTTGTTCTACAATACACATATTGTATTGTGGGACAAAATTTTGATCAAACTGACTTCTGGTAGAGAACCCCAGGATTCCACATATTGGCGATTCACAACTTATACTCTCATCATTGGATTAAATGTAGCAAGCTCCGTCATTTATGTTATTATTATTGCTGTAAAAATGTTATTCTATCCTCTGGAGTACAGCATCATTAAAAAGACAAGTTTGTGTCTGACGTCAGGGCAACGGTACGGGCGTGATTGGGTGCTGAACTGTGCAGTACGACATTTTTGGTCTGGTTGACAGGACATCATACGCAAACTAGTCTTTTTAAATCGGTCTTTAATTATAATGTTATCTATGTTGTTTATGCCACGAGATTTTAAACATGGAATGGTTGTCAACATCAGAATGTTTGTTTGTATATTATACCGCTAACAAAGCGCTGATAAAACGTATGATGCAATCAAGTGAAACTAGTTGAATGTCGCGCGAAAAATCGATGTAGGAGATGCGATAAAAACAATCGGGAAGTTGTTTTCTATTGTTTAAGGGGTGGGGTATGAAAGTTTGGACAGTATTTATTGTGGGAGATTAGAGCACATCAGACATATCGAATTGCATTCTGAATACGAAGAATGTCCTTCTGATATAAAATAATTTTGATTTTTTGAAATTCGCAATGTAATACACATTTTATGGCAAATGATTAAAAATTGATATTTTGGATATTTAACAGTACTCGAAGTAAACTTTATAAATCTGATGATTTATACTTAAAGTGTATGTAGGTGGGATGAAAAGCCGACGATCAATTGAAAATTTTAACCTTTCGTATTGAAGATATGGATTTTTTCCCCAAAACACCACAAAAAAAATAGGTCTTTTTGGGAGGTCAAAATTTTCAATTGATCGTCGGCTTTTCCTCCCAGCTACATACACTTTAAAAATATGTCATTAGATTTATAAAATTTACTTTGAGGACTGTTATATATCAAAATTGTGAAAAATAGGCCTATCAAATTTTAATAATTTGTCATAAAATTTGTATTATATCGTGAATTTCAAAAAATGAAAATTATTTGATATCAGAAAGACATTCTTCGTATTCAGAATGCAATTCGATATGTCTGATGTACTATCATGTCCCACAAAAAATACTGTCAAAACGCTCATTCCAGATCCCTTAAGAGACTGTTGTTAAAAATCTCATAAACTATCAATTCAATTCTGATTTCATCGAAATGTAGTGTTTGGAAGCCCGACGTTTTGCGTGATCCTATCAAACAATAGCTATGATTACTTAGTGCAGTGTTTTGAATTCCAAAAAAATCACCCCTGGCTGCTATGGGGGGGGGGTCTCCATTCACGGTTGTGCTCAGAAGTGCTTTGACATTCACGTCACTCACATCTACATGTAACCTTTTTGGATTCTCTGTAACTATTGCAAATACCATGTTATAAGTAAGGTTTTTAGATGATGATCTGTATAAATGACTTTGTAAGATATGATGTTAATAAAATGGTGTACAAACTTTTCATTTAGTTTCTCAAGAAAAGTAAAATTCAATCGACTTTCAAATGTGTATTTATTTATAATACTAGTGCACCTGCGGCTATGAGAGCCCAGATGCTGTGAGAGCACTGGCATGATAGCGATACTGTTTGACCCCAGATGACCTTTGAACTTGGATGACCTCGGTGCAATTTTTGTCATGCTCCCCTCAGTCATACGAAGGATTCCACCTATCAAGTTTAAGCCCAATAGAGCAAAGTTGAAATTTAGCCCCTACATGACCTTTGACCTCGGTTGACCTCAATTTTGTTTTGCGCATATATTCCCCTCGTATCAAGGATTGCACCCACCAAGTTTGAACCCGATAGGACAAAGTTTGAAATCCATGACCTTTGACCTTTGACCTTTGACCTCGGATGACCTCCATATAATGTTTTTCATGATCCCCTCATACGAAGGTTTCGACCACCAAGTTTGAGCCTGATCGGACAAAGTTTGAAATTTGACCCCTCCGTAATGACCTTTGACCTCGGTTGACCTCGATTTTATTTCGGTCATATATTCCCCTCGTATCAAGGATTCCACCCACCAAGTTTGATCCCGATCGGACAAAGTTTGAAATTTTGACCTTTGACCTTGACCTCCGATGACCTTCAAAACCACATGGCCAACATGCTTTTCCCAATACCTATCTATATCCGAAATTTCAGCGCGATGCGTCGAAGCGCGGCGAAACGCATAGCCGGACAGACAGATAGATAGACAGACAGATAGACAGATAGAGACCGCTTATTATTTTATTAGTATAGATATCAGTGGCGTACACGTGTGTCATCCGATGGCGGGGGCATCGGGACTGACTGAGTGGGCACTGGGTTGGAATTACGAGGCATCGGTCGTATTTTTTGGTATATTCTGTATGGAATGTGAAAGCCACATCTTTTAGCTATAATTGGTAGAAAACCAGAGCGTATTTGATAAAACTGTTTTGAAGATATGATCTTGCAAGTATAATTGGTTGCAGGATAAATTTTGCAAATTTCTATTGACTTGAAGTCGCACTGGAACATGCACAATGATCATTCATATGGCGACTTTTTCCGGGACTTTTGGAGACAAAGTAACACATGTTTTTAAAAGAGATTTTTTGATCATGTCAAAAAGGACACTAACGTTTTGGTAGATTTTACGATTCTTGAGTTATAGGTAAAAATGTAAAACAATGCAAGATCTCTATATTTTGTCCAATACTTAGAACTAATAGACCTATCAAAATTTGAATATTACTTTTTATAATTATCAGAATATTTCCGATGCATTGCACATATCACTTTTTAACAAATATATTCCCATTTTTTATTTAAAAAATAGAACATTGATCCACAGATGAACGCACGTGGTCTGTGTCCGCACGAAAATTGCACAATTGGCCCTGCAAAATTTTTACATTCGAGTTCATATCTATAAGACTGTTTGGTCGAATGATCTCTGGTTCCTTACAAATTATAGCTAAAAGATGGGACTTTCACATATGTACGCTCAGAATGATGATTGAAAACATATTGTAGAATATTATCACATTCGTTAGAACGCGTTTTTTCTGGGACACTCTGTACGTATAATTACGTGGACATTGATATTAAGTGAATATGGTGAGGTGTTGGAAAATTTTGCCAATTGAATGTCCAAATTGAAGCTATTTGATGGAGGGTCTGCCATGTTTTATACTATGAGGTTTTGCCTAGAAATATTTATCACATCATCCAAAATTGAAGGAGAAAACTCTAAGGATAAATATTTTAGCATGATTATGGGATACTCTGTAGTATGTTATGATTTGTAAGCTCATAGGAATTTCCCAAAATAGGCTTGGATGTTCAATGTTGCAGTGCGTTTTGGTTAACGCTCTTTTTTCTCTCTCTTTTTTTTTTTTTTTTTTTTTAACTTTTACGAGGGCCGATTTTTCTATAATTTTGTGCAGGTGTGTCACAAATCCCAAAGAAATAATTATGCTATTTATTTTGTATTTTGAAGGGCAACTTAAGACCTTTTGAACCTTATCAATGCACAGACAATTCAACGTGATTTTACACGCTCGGAAACCTCTATTTCTATTTGATACTTTGTCAATCTAAATTCACAAATTATCCTACTTTTTTTCGGGTATCGACGATTTCATGTATTTTTTGTGGGACCTGAAAGCACATCAGACATGTCGAATTGCATTTGAATACGAGGAATGTCCATTTGATATCAAATCATTTTGATTTTTTTTAATCCTCGAAGTAAATTGTATAAATCTAATGATATGTACTTAAAGTGTATGTAGCTGGGATGAAAAGCCGTCCATCATATGAAAATTTTGACCTTTCATAATTATTGAAGATATAGATTTTCCCAAAAACACCAAATAAGAGAACAAATGTATATCTTCAGTATGAAAGGTCAAAATTTTCAATTGATGGATTGATGGTCGGCTTTTCATCCCAGCTTCACTTTAAGTAAATATAAATAGATTAATCGAGTTTACTTCCAGGACTGTTAAATATGAAAAATATCAAGTTTTAATAATTTGCCATAAAATATGTATTATATCGCGAATTTAAAATGTCGTATTCAGAATGCAATTCGATATGTCTGATGTGTTCTCATGTGCCACAAAAATATAACGTTCATACCCCATCCCTTAAACGAATCACTGCAATATCAATACTGTATCCTAATGATCCTAATAACCCCGGGGCTTATAACATGCTTTGCATGTTAAAAAGCATGTTATAACATGCTTATAACATGCTTATAACATGCTTCCTTAAAAAGGAAGTTAAGGTAACATTGATAAGCCAATCCTGAGTATTTTAATTTGGGGATTGAATATGTATCAGTGCAGTGAAAACAAGGAACTTTTGACCATGTTGACATCAATTAAAACTTAAATAACGCCTACTGGTATTTAAGTAACTAAAAACCTTTAATTAAGTTCAAGTCCCAAGACTGTTTCTTTAATGTAAATACATAGTGTAGCTGATGCAAAACAAGGCGTATCTGGATTGATAATGAGGCAGGGTTATGTCTCATGGGGCAGAGGTGGTATGCCGTATCAAGACCCGTAATGAATCAGGGACGTTGTTTTAGGTGTGGTTCTAAAACTACATCTACTTAGCTCTACTTGTACCCAGCCTTTTTAAATTTGGTTAACTTGGTTCTCTGTATAGTCCATCATTATAATCAGTGATAATGAATGTTTTAACATACTACCCGCGTAGAGTGTGTAGATAGTGTTCCAAACATATCAAAAAATAAACATGATAAATAGCTCCCCTGCAACATTGACATTTCAACAGTTCCAAATTTACATTGTGGGAGAGGCTTTTTCCAAATTTGTTCGAGGTTTGTCCTATCAGGATCCAAGTGTACGCACAGGCAGAACGGAAACTGCACAAAAACTATGCGGAGCATGACCTTCCGGCATTTGCGCTCAAATATAGAGACAAGTAAAGATGACACTCAAGAAGAGAGATATGATTTCTATAAAGGAGGTTCCAAGGCTTGAATCTGTCCCATGTCTATTATTTTTTCGAAATGAGGTCACGTTCAAAACTTTCGTTTTGGTATCTATATTTTGGCATTAACTCCAGAACCACACAACCTATAGGGCCTATAATATAAATGTGATGATTGGTTTCCTTGACTTATTTCCTATAACATTAAGATCAATGAATTAATATGAAGGAAATACACTGCAGCTCTTTAATTTTGACCTTTTATATTGAATATATGGATTTTTCCCCCAAAACACCAAAAAATAAATTTGGTCTTTGGGGGAAAAATGTATATCTTCAATATCAAAGGTCAAAACTTTCAATTGATCGTCGTCTTTCCTCCCAGCTCCATACTTTTTAAGTACATACCATTAGATTTATAAATTTTACTTCGAGGACTGTTAAATATCAAAAATTTTAAAAATATAAAATTCTTAACCTAAGTCCTTTGTACAGTTTTAACAAGTTGTACATAATTTAATTTTGTTTACACTTTCGATGGATCACTGAATGGGCCTTTAAATGTCAAAAATGTTAAATTTTAATAATTTGACATGAAATTTCTATTATATCGCAAATGTCAAAATCAAAATTATTTGAAATCATCAGGACATTCCTCGAATTCAGAATGCAATTTGGTGTGTCTGATGCGGGCTCTGGCGTGCTCTCAGCTCCCACAAAAAATACTGTGCAAAGGTGGGTGACTAAGCCCTAAAGTGGAAAATAGACAATGATAATGCTTATTCTTTTGTATATACAAATCTGTAAACTGCGTCACCAAATTGCCTTAAAATGTACATTTTCATATTTTCGTTTCTTTTTACATATTCCGCGGCCTTACTGTGAGAAATCTTTTTTAAACTTTAATTTTTGAAGGTTATGGGTATTTCATTTCCTTCCTATCTTCCTACACGGAGGAAGTCTGATGCTTATGACTAATTCATTCTCTGGGGCTGTCTTTTACACAGGAGGCAAATCGCTATCAAGTTTTAAAACAAAATCATAAATATGACACTTTTTGTATTTATTCAAATGTCACGAGAAGTTTGGCAGGAATTTGATCGGGGAGATCAGATCAGATGGGCCGGGGGACTCCAACTTTGGAGGTGACACGTATGTAGGTCCGTTAAGACCCCCCTTTCAATGTCACCCAAAGACCCCATATTTTTATGAGCACATGCTCTGTCACCCAAAGACCCCATATTTGTCCTTTCCATCTGTCACCCAAGACCCTTATATTTCCATTTGAACAGCAACGAGTCATCTAATCTATCATCGATTTTGTTACTTCTTTGGAAATAACACAACCATTTGGAGCCATTTATACTGAACTACAAATTCAATTTTCGAGGCTTCTTTTGGCTCTCACCCAAAGACCCCATTTTAAAAAGGTCATATTCTCACCCAATGCCCTCATAATTTAGATCCAAACAGTCCATCTCTCACCCAATTCGGTGAGAGCAAAATGTACAAAAAACACGCTCTCACCAATTGACCCCATATTTTTATTTTGTTGTTGTAGTTTTTGATATGCTGTTATGGGCACAATTCTCCGAGTATTTGATTTTTACTTTGAACGTTATCAATTTTACGTCTTTTGGTCTGTGATCCCACAGTAGATCAATTCTTCCATACTCTACTTGGAATGTCCTACCAACACTTAAAGCTTCATATCAGGTTTACAGAGCTTCAAGCGTGAGGTTTGTTATAGCTATTTGTATCTAGGCGCCAACTGGTCGGCGTTACCTAAATAGATATGCTTTTAACATTGTAAAAAAACCGGTGAATGTAGCAAGTAAGCTGAATCACTCTAAAGAGTACTAGTGATCAATCTAATGGAAGGAAATTAAAAAGTGAAAATGGGGTGAATTCTACTCCTTTCAGAGTACAATTTCCTCTTTATAGACTGAAAAAAAGTTAAATTCACTCTCAGAAGATCGATAAGAGTGAAATAAAACCGTTGACAACTATACAGCTATTTTCATACCACTGAATTGTATTAATATACCGTAAACGTTCGCCTAATGGCGCTACGGGCTCCCTTGGCATAACTGGAAATTTAGACACAAACTAAAAGTGTCCTCCAATAAAAATCCCACCAGCAAATAAGGGCACGTACCCTTAATTCTTGTTGGAATTTTTTAGAGGAGGGATCTCTCTATTTGTATATGAAATTTACTCCAAGGCAAAGGAGCACCATTAGGCGAAGTGGCGAACGTTTACGGTAATATAGTTGTGATCGTCTGAATCAACCCTCCATGGGTTTGAGTCATCTAGGTATGCATTCAGTCTGCCGCCTGGACAACCAATTCTTTAGAAATGCTTAGTCGCGCTAAAAGTCGATCGATACATGTAAAAATCAGCACAATTCAGAGATACACCTTTTTGCTATGAAATTAATTTTCTCGGTCAAATATAAAGCAATATTTTTTTTTTCTTCAGTAATGTCAGTTAAAAACTTGGTGCTTGAATATACATTTTTTTTTAAATCCTGGTGTTAAAATTAAGCATCAAATTGTGTCTTTTAGTGTGATATTTTTGATTTTCATAGGCCTTGAATTCGCCTGCGAGCTTTTTACGGAATTCATGTTTTAGCGTCTCAAACTAACATAGTTTGCTAAAGAAAGATATTTCCCACCTCTGTAAAGCACATCGTGTGGGTCTATATGTTTTAGTTTTGTCAGAATTTCCGTTTTTGTTTTACCCTTTTTCCATTTATGCTCCGAAAATGTCAAACTAAGTAAAAGTAGGCAATGGTGAGTACTTTTATCTCGAGAGCAACCAGCTGAAATAGTCGATATTTCCTTTGTTGTTATCCAGGTCAATTTTTCATTGAAAGCAAATTGCCCGACCAGCGATTAAATCCCCAATTGGGTGTTCTGGTTAAACATGATCAGTAGGAGCGCTATAGGTCTGGGAATTTCTTTGCTATATTGAAGTTCTGGCAACACTATAGCCATGCCGGTATTCCTATTAAACCCAGGGATATCGATCCAAAATGCTAGTACTAGCCTTTAGATTTCACGTGTTTTTTCAGCCGACAGTGAAAGATGGTGAAATCAAAACGGAAATTCTGACAAAACTATGATATATAGCTCACGGTGATGTGCTTTAGAAAGTTGGGGAAAATCCTTCATTAGCGAACTATATTACTTTGAAAAGCTAAAAGGTTGATCCAAGAAAAAGCTCGCGGGCCGAGCTGAAGCCTATAAAAATCGAATATCTTACACTAAATGACTGAATTTCAGGCCTAAGTTTAACACCAGGATTTTTAAAAAAATCAGTATCAAGCATTATAGTTTTTCCAGCCATTTACTGAAAAAATGAAAATTATTGCTTTTCATTTGGCTGAGAAAAAAAATTTTACACTGAAAAGGTGTAACTCAAAATTTTGCTCATTTCAACACCAATTTCGATCGTTTGTATTGCATCATTAAATGACTGAGTGAGCCTTGCAGAACAAAAGAATCGGTTGTGCAGGTAGCTGACTGCATTCTACACCCTAAATTGTTGCTATATTAAGGGATAAGGAAGGAACCCAATAAGCTCTGGGATTTGTCAAGGACAATGATAACCTGGGTTCATTTGGATAGCAAGAAGTTATTATAACTATCAGGAAGCCTGTGTCGAAAGCAAATGCACAAAACGTCAAAGAAACAAAGAAACATGGGCAACAGAGAGTATGGTTCTTGTCATTTATTGTGAAGACCGAAGGGACACAAAATATATACATTATAATTACACTTTACACAAATATTTTACATTAAACATTTTTCTGTACAAATAATGTTATATAAATTCGTTTATACATGTAATCAGTAATAATTACTTCTGGGTGATGTACACATTCAATAAACATATTTCACAACATTGTATCACCATCCCTTGGTGTTAGATTACATACTTGTTTCCTTTCTATGAAAAATTAACATAAAAAGTCTCAATGGAAGTGAAAAAGTCTGTAGAAAAAGGCGCAAATCCCTAAGACTACACAACTGCCACTTTCTCATACCTCAATTTCAACTTTGCATAGTTGGTAAACTTGCTAAATGACTTAAGTAGTTGACCATGTGATGTTTTACCATGCATGTCTGCACCTTGTTTGTCAAAGTTTGCAATCATCCGTACTACCTTCACCTTCCTCTTCATGCAGTCACCTGCTGAAGATGTCGGACTGATATTGAACACACTGTGTGCAATTGACAAGGACTGATGAAAGCAAGAGTGAAAGGTGTAAGGAGGGAATAATTCTGGTATACCCTGCGCACAAGTATAACCCTTACCCCAACACTAACCCTAAAAAATAGGGTGTGTAGGGTAAACCAGAACTGTATTGAAAACACAGGGTGTGCAGGGTAAACCAGAATTGTACCGCAAGGCGTAATGGGCAGAGAACACTGAACCAACACTAATGCCGGGTACTAGTAATAGTACTATTTAAATGTTAATTTACTTGGACCCAATGTATACATTTATTTAAGAGTGATGTTCAATGTTGTCACATGTTTGACCTTATTCCTTACAGTCCTTACACCCAAAATGTGGACGGCAGCCCTAAATAAGGAGCTTTAAGGCATGCTATGTGTTAACTTTAGACACTTAGGCAAACTTGATGTACACCTCTTAAGCATCCTTACAGGAAGGTACTATCTCACTGATCAAATTAATATATGCAATGCATCTCCTACTTCATATCACAAGATTTCATTGGCAAGATAACAATTGACCCATACTTGCCACTACCTCATAAGGGGAGGGGAAGGAAAACATTTGACCTCAGGGTGTAATTAGCGGTGGGGGGGGGGGAAGGACTGCCTGCATGGAAAAATACTTTTGAGTGAAATCAGGATAGAACTAGAATCATGTGGTTCGTAATTAAGGTGGCCTCTACACAAAACACAAAAGGTGTATAAATAACTAAGGTTTAATAAGGTACGGTTCGAAAATACAAATAATATGGAATATGCAAATAAGCTCATTAATATTCATAAATATGCAAGAAACATGACATTAAAGTATACAGCACATCCGGCTACCTTATACTATCACCATTCCAAGTTTGAAGTTGATCGGTCATTGCATTTAAGCTGCATAGTGGATTAATGAAAATGTAGGCAAAATATGCAAATAAGCTCATTTATATTCATAAATATGCAAATAACATGACGCAAAACTATACAGCACATCAGACCACCATATCCTATCAGCATACCAGGTTTGATATAAAATTGGACGGATTGAGTGTGATACCTGAATTTATCGGTCGAGCTAGAGTTTTCAAATATCATGCGCGACGAAGTCGAGCAAAAAAAAAAAAAACTCTAGCGAGACTGATAAATTCAGGTATCATCTAAATTATCCATCAATTTTATCATTATTATGTCTTCAGAATCTTTTTTTGGTAAAAACATGATTTTTGGTCAAAATGCGATTATTGGTCAAAAATGATTTTTGGCGTGATTTTGGTCAAAATGTGTTTTTGGGTCAAAAACGTATTTTTGGTCAAAATGTGATTTTTGGTCAAAATATGATTTTTAGTCAAAAATGTGATTTTTGGTCAAAAATGTGATTTTTGGTCAAAAAGTGATTTTTGGTCAAAAACATATTTTTTGGTCAAAATGTGATTTTTGGTCAAAAATATGATTTTTGGTCAAAAATGTGATTTTTGGTCCAAAATGTGATTTTTGGTCAAAAATGTGATTTTTGGTCAAACATGTGATTTTTGGTCAAAATGTTATTTTTTTTTGGTCAAAATGTTATTTTTGGTCAAAATGTGTTTTTTGGTCAAAAATGTGATTTTTGGTCATGGCTTGTCACATAAACAACAAAAAATCACACCAACAGAGACTTTTACATATAAAGTATATGAACTATGCACTCTATGAAGAGGCTACAGATATGAAAAAAACCCTGTAGCTCCAGGTGACCGATACACAAATTGATCAGACAGCCAGGTTATGTACAAAGTATAGGAGCCCAGATTCTGAAGACATAATAATGAAGTTGATCGGTTATAACGTTTAAGTGGATTAATGGTTTTGCTTCCGCTCGGATGGACAGCCAACCAGGCAGGCAGCCAACCATCCAACCATCTGAACGATAACATAAGCCCCACATTTGTGTGGGGGCCAAAATTTTATGTCAAATCTTCCCTTTTGGACCCTGATTCCCCTCCAACCAGGGCATATTTCTTGATTGCTGTAAAAGTGTAAATTTTTACAGAACATTTGCACTTTATATGCTTAACACAGCTACCACAAAAACAAAAACACACAAGTGTTCTTTTATGCATAGGTATTATGTACAAAAACTCAAAATCATAAATTCAAAAGAAAGTGAAGTAGTTCAAAATGGGCAAAGCACAGAATATTGCAAAAATCCACTATCAGGATCTGTTTTTTGGGCCCATAGAATTGATCCAAGCTGGTTACAGCCTATTTGATGTGGAGTCTGAATAGGACTTTATAGGACAGAGGTTGGTAGCCCAGGGAAGTGGCATTAAAATTGGTGTTTATGTACAAAGCCAAGGGTGTCAGACATTTTCTAATTGTCTGTGTTGCATTGCAATCAGATTTCTTATAAAATTTCTTTTTTGATGCGCTAAGCAGTCCAAGTATCAGAAAAACTTTGTACAATCAAAATAAATAATCAGTATGTGTGTTGCATTACTGTGGTATGATATAACTGACCACTGGTACAGTGACCTAAATAAATATATAATGAGTACAACTAAGTATTTCCTTAATTAATTGTACAATGTCAGTCATTTAACCTTGAGAGCCACATGTTTGGTCAACAGGTACAATGACCTGTACAGCAGGGCCGTGGCAAGGTTGAAAAATGTGGGGTGGTCATCATAAATGTGGGCCGACCAAAATACAAAAAAAATCATAAATTGAAATAATGATATAAATAAAACATAGCAAAATTTCTCAAAACCTGGGGCAACCATGGCCTCCAGAGTATGAAGTGACATTGTATAAAATGTGACCTAATATTCAGACACATATAAATTTTGATTTGAACACCTATGCTACATATATTTATTGCTTACCGGAAGTGCTTCACGGACCTTCAGCATCATCAGCGGGATGTTACCGTCTTTAGTGAATGCCCAAGTGACAAGGGTTGATCCCAACAAACACAAAAATGTTCTTAAAACATTATAAACATGTGATAAACATGTTTTGGTTTTATTCAAAACGTTTTAACATTTCAAACATGTCAAAACGTTATTGTAAAATATTGTTTTGGGAATGTTATTAACACATTTGATACCTTTTATATAACCCCACAATAAAAAAAAAAAACTTTGTGAAAGGAATTTGGATCAACCCTCCAGAAACTACATGTTGGCAAGAAGGGCAATGAAGCAGATCTCTTCACTTTCGCATGCCAGGTATATTGGTATACCACCCCCGCCCCATGAGCCACTGTGATACACATTTTTACTTCCAGAATCCAAACCACTGGAGCAATTCAAAACTTGGAAGGAGAATGTTTGGGTGATATGGGCCTCATGTGCTAGAATCTAAACACCTACCTTTTAATACTTCAATAAACTCATTTTAAAATGGTATCAACTTAACTGAGCATAAATGTGTTCATTGAAGGATTCACCTTTATCTACCTTATCAACATTAATTCTCACAAGAACAAAAAACAACATATCCTCACCAGAATGATGCCTTTTAAAGAATCAAAATGGTTCCTACATTGGAACTAAGTTATTAAGATTGCTTTTTAGCATTGTTGGTGCATTTTGCTTTGATAGTGTAATTTTCTTGATTAGGGGGTGGATGTCACTAAAATTAATCAGGCATCACAAGTTACAATGTGACAATTTATGCTCACCTTAAATAACATACTTATATAGCTCAGAAACCCATCATTATGGGTTACAGACAACTCTATGATGACTTACTAAAGATACAACTGTTTACAAGCTTGGTCAATTTCTAACCCTGAATGGACGGAATATCTACTGGACGGAGTTCTTCACTTGAATATATCAACAGGTGCCTGCCTCAAGCCTTAATTGCTGGTGTTGAGACTCTATATCTGGATGGCAGGTTATCAATCTCTCCTCTTAGCATGGACCAGCGTTGTTGCATCCGCTGTTGACGGCTATTCTGCTGAATCAATCTGGGCAGATAAATAAGACAAGGCATGAAATGTCAGAATGTGGAATTACCTGATATGTTTACTTTCTGCTTCCATAGATAGCATTTAAATTCTACTTACAACTAATCACCCTACAAAAAAATCTTTCAGCTCTGAACCCAAACCTGTAAAGGGTTTCTAAGTTCAAGTATAATTAGGTCAGATTATAGCTATTACCGTATCATATCATATATTGCAAGTCATTGTGACAATACTGACATACACTGGTACTGGGTGAAAGGAGGGGAAGTACACATCTTTTTGGAAATATTCCAAAGCATGGTTGCAGCCTGGGGGTTGCAGGAAAAATAAAATGCTCATAGGTTAGTTTAATTCTTACATAGCACAATCCTAGGTTTCAAGATTGTGCATAATAGTGAACTTAAGTTTCTGTGCATGTGCATTTGTGACATTACTCATGTACTTTGCAATATGAATGTAATATGTATATAGGAAGCAGAAACAGTAGTTAGGCAGGTGTCACATTAAAAGGTTGTTTTCCGCAATAATCTTCTAAAATAATCCTGGTTCCTTTAAACGTTTTACACAAACTTTAAATTGCTGTGTTTTGTTTGTTTGTTTTTTTAATTTGTTTTTTATTATTAAGATGTATATAGATTGTGGGGTCGACACACTATTCTGAAGATCCGATATTCTGAACACCTGAAATAGCGGACCTTCAGAATAATGGAACTTCCTAATAACTATAGATAACTTGCTCATGGGTCCTATGTTGATCCTCTCAATCTCAAAATAGTTACAGCTAAGTGTAATCCACAGAACCTTCAAGCCAAACCAACAGGCATTTAGTGTCAGTAATTTAGTAACAAAATATGAGTCTTTGGGTGACATCAAATTAAATTTTATAAAATTATGAATCTCTGGGTGACAATTTACAAAAGCCATAAAAAATTATATATTTAGATGTTTAGGTCTGTCTCGTTTCCATTTTCACTATCAGAGGATATTAAACTATGAATTTCAAACTATTATTTTTAACCTTTTTATTGTAAGTATTGCAAATTTGAGCCCATTCCTGCTTAATGCCAACTTGTAGGGTTTTAATGAGTCAGAACACGGAAACTTTAAATTGAGGTTAATATAGAAATGGGAACTCATAAAATTACTGCAACAGGAGAAAACAATTATATGAACTTGGAAATGCTATCCAGAAACACCACATAAACTTACAACCTGGGCTAGTCTGTTTTGAGTTGCAGTTGTATTCAATTCTCTTTGTTCCTTTGTGGCAATTTGAATATCTGACATTCTATCTGAGTTCTAATTGCTGTCAACATAAAAGGTAACATCAGACCACCTGTCTGTTCACATGCTTCACTACATCTGTAAGTTATCATAAGTTGACCTCAAATACCCTTTAACCTCATACACATGACCTTCAATATCCCCAATAAATTTTTTAAGTCCTACTCAAACTGCAATCCAAAAATCTGGGTTACAATCGGCTAAGCAGTTGAAGAGGAAAAAGCTAATTAATGCAGGGTTGAGCTCTAAATTATCTTAACCTCATACATGTGACCTTTGACATTTGCGAAGTCATAAAAGCTCTCTAACTGTGATCCAATTTGGGTTACAATCACCTTAGGGATTGAAGAGGAAATAGCTACCTAATGCAGGGTTGACATTTATGTCACAAATGTACAGGCATTTTAATCACACAGACATACAGACGGTGCTCATTTCATAGTCCCCTCTCAAACCTGTTTGGTGGGGACAATAACTGGAGCTTAACTACTCACTTGGATAAAAGCCGGGATAAAAGCTAAATCATCGTGTGTAATTTGGGTGGACAGATAGGTCCTGGGAAGATTTCTCACCATTTAATGAGTAGTAAGTTCCTTGCTAGGGAAACTTCAAGTTAGCTCAATCATTTCATAAGAACAAATAGGAACTAACCTAGGCTCAAACTTGCATCGCTACAAACCAATGCACCACAGTCTAATGCCTTACTGATTGAGCTAACTTGAATTATTTAAACCTGTTGGCTTCCTCATACAGAATCTAAATGAACCCACTTCAACATACACATCATTACAATGAATTATTATGCACAACATCATGTAAATCCGCTGAATTGTATATAACTGTATACTTTGATCAGGTCGTATTATAATCAGCGGGAATTGATAGGCTTTGACTACTATGCCGAAAAGTAGATCCTCATTAAGAGTGATATAGTTGACCTGTCTGGCCTACATTTTGAGTATTAAAGAAAGTATACAAAAGTATAGGACTTTAATTAAGAATTTGTTATTCTTCTTGCAAAGTGTCACCAGACAATTCTTGAAATAAAATATATTGATATTAATCCACGATATCACAAGGCCCGCCGATTACAGGCATGAGACTGCACCTTCCTAAAAATAACTGAAAAAACTGAAAATGTGCGTGAAATTGGGCAAAAAGTACCAAAAACGGGCTGAAATTAAATAAAGTTGCAGAAATTTTAACTATAAAAAAAAACTGAATTCAGTTTTTAAACTGAAAATTCTCATGCTCTGCTGCGATTAAGAGCTGATCAAACTATGTATGAGTACACTCCAGGTCATCCCTTTCTCTCCTATCACAAACCGCTACATTTTTTCTTCATACAGCTAACAAGAAGAGGAAACCTCTTGTAATTTTCAACCTGGTATAGTCACTACTTTGAATGCACCTGCCTACCTTACTGACTTTTAAAAAGGAAATAATTGATTAACAATTTTGTGCTGATAACCATCTTACTTTTACTCTACGGATTAGTGAAAGGGAAACCTAACCTGCCACATTGTGGCCAGATATTGAGCTATGGGTCAATCTGAGATTAACATTTTCACTTTCTCAACCTTAATTGCGGCCAGATATTGAGCTATGGCTCAATTCGAGATTAACACTCAACTTTACCACATTTTGTTTCATAAAACAAAACTGAATGGATTTTATAATGTTGTGTTTTGCAACATGCAAGGATGTTATCTGCATTCCTTATTTACCTAAGTGACTAAAAATAAATATCTGAAGAAGTGTAATTTGAGCAATAAAACAAGAAGAAACATTAATATTAGCTGTCCTCATTTTTCTATAAAGACACATATCTGCAAATAGATGCCTATGCACAAAACAATGTTATATGTATTGATTAAACATTTCAATTTACTTTTTAAAAAATGACCTTATGTTTTGCTGTATTGTACCTTATACATTTAACTGTTTTGTTTCACACATCTAGCCTGTTTTTCTTAACTTGCACTTGTTCATATTTTGTGGTAGATTACACTATTACCTTTACAGAACTCAGTTTAACACACTGATTCAGCGAGTACAATAAAATGATGCTAAACCACTCATTAACACCCATGACATAAACTACTTTGTGGGATGATCTAATCTATGATATGGTATGAAATCACAGTATCATTGTATTAAAACAATATTGTGTATTCATTACGTCAGTCTACAGTGAAAAATAGCTGAACTATAACAAACCTCTGTATGGAGACTTTGTCCCCCACAGACCCAGATTTAGTCAATCAAAAATTGTCTATACACAA
The DNA here is from genome assembly GCF_039555335.1 of Amphiura filiformis. Classification (NCBI taxonomy): domain Eukaryota; kingdom Metazoa; phylum Echinodermata; class Ophiuroidea; order Amphilepidida; family Amphiuridae; genus Amphiura; species Amphiura filiformis. Next base: position 7,497,465 of record NC_092635.1, read on the forward strand.
ACCTGCATAAGTTCACGTACAGGAAACACTCTGTTACACTTGTTTGTAAAATTAGGTTCACAATAGTTTTCTTGAATTGAGAGATATTCTTTGGTTATATCTTGCTTACCTATCTGCTAATAAGGCATCAAATCTTTTCTGTACTGTGACATGGGCAACATACGGCCCATGCTCCTGACTAGCTTTCTGCAGGTATCCATCAAGGCATGGGAAAGAGCGCAGCTGAAACACAAAGAGGGCGCTTTCTTCAGCATTATTGGGTTGATTTTCATCATCAGTTTTATCACCTGGAATGTCATAAAGAATCAAACAACAGGATAAGGTTAGGTCAGTGAGTTTCTCTTGAGTGATTTATTAAATTAAGAAGGGAAATCATACAAATTGTTTACTTCATAATTTTGATCAAAGTTTCCTTTATTGTGGGGGAAAAACAAAACAAAAACGGAAAAACCCTACTTGCAAAGCCCATATCTCTCTGTATATTCATTAATGTGTAAAATACACTTTATAAGTGTAGTTTGTAGTGCATCATTGTGTGATTAACACAAATTGTACAAAAAGGATTTTTCATAGAATTTTGTTAAATGTTCACAAATTACACATTATTTTCAAACACATCCAGGATAGAATATGAAATATAGATCTGATTATAATCTCAAATTCATAATTTCAAACATCTATATTTCCATAAAACCTGGCAAACAGTGCTCTAGGCTACATAATTATATATGTGAGCCGCCACATCAAAACATACCTCTTGGAGGCTTTTTTCAAAAGTGAGATTTCAACCTTATCAGAAAGTGTTAAAATCAAGCTATAAAATGGTACCTCATTACTGAATGTTTGCCTTACACGTTACACATCACAGGATGTGATAAAGACAAGGTTCAAATTTTCTTTTATTTCCTTTATAATTTCATAGACATTTTACTTCATATCTTGAAACTATAAAAGCCCCGAAGAGGTATGCTTTGATGTGACGGCTCACATATATCATTCAGATCATGGTCTATTTTTAAACAATTTAAATCTTTGTAAGCATTCTGTGTAACTTTTTGCCCCTATATCGCAATGAAGGAGTTGTTCTTGGTGTGTCGTGATAAGGGACAGTGTACAAATTAAGAAAAAAAATCAGGTTATCCGGCGGATAACCAGGTCATGAAATCTGGTTATCCGCCAGAGTTTTTGGTAATCTGTATATATCCGCCAAAATTGGAATTTAATAAAATATCATAACTACTAATAACTTAAGTACTCAAAATTAAAGAAAAGACACAAATCAATACAAAATCCAGTGTCATAAGATTCTAAAATCTAAGTTTTTGGCTGATGTCAAAGCCTCATCATCATCACAGGTGCCGATATTGCGCCCACAAAGCCACAGTACTAGTTTGGACTGAAAGAAGGCCAAACAGTGCACATTCAAGCCCTAACTAATTAATGTGGGGATGTGGTGGTTTGAAACTTCAAAGCTTTGAGGAGTACGAAGACTAGACAGAACTGGACAGCAATGTGATTTTTCGTAAGCTTAATCAAATATCGGGACTAAATCATTTTTATACTGTATGAAGGTGAAAAAAGTGTGGTTGTCCGACGGATAACCTGTAGTGAATTTCTGGTTATCCGTCGGCAAATCTGGTAGTCAGGACTACCGGATTACCACTTAATTTGTACACTGATAAGGGACAGGAAATGTGTATGGATAGATGTTGTATCATGGGTTTGCCAGTTACCATGTACTGACAGATATGCCAGTCATGCTGCAATTAATACACAGTATAGCCCAGGGCACCCCAGACTATTGGTTGCAACCCACATGTGGGTCAGGAGCACTTCTTCAGGGGGTCAAGTACCTTGACTGAAAATTTTAAAAAAATATGAAATTTGGGAATACCCAACTTGAAATGACATCTTCTTTAGGTAATGTAGTTAATTTCTGGAATAGTCCTATACTTGAAATATGCTCCAGGGTTTGGTCGGTGAACACCATTTCTCATCCTGCTTCTTAAAGACCCATTCAGTGATCACAGCGCAAGTGTAAAAAAGTTAAAATTGTTTATAAATTGCTTAACAGTGAAGGATAAGTCATTCAAATTGTCATTTGGTATTTTTGAAATGACAAATTTGGCAAAAAACGAAGAAAACAGCAGTACTGACGAAGTTGAAGCCCCATACAAATACATGTAGCTAATTTAGATACTGTCAGTATCTAAATTACAGATTTAATGTAAAATGTCTTATTTTGTCTTAAATAAACAACTTTCAGCTGAACCACTACCAGGCTATATTAGCACATCTATGACAATCACAAAGGTACCAAAATCTGAATTTTGATGATTTTTACGATCGTCCGGATGAGCAAATCACTGAATGGGCCTTAAATATGTGTGGATGATGTCAGTGTATTTGCATTTCTTTCTGCTGTTGGCTATGTGCCCAGGACTTGTGTGACGTTTTCATCTGCTGAGAATGTCAATTTTGATTGCTAAACATTTTGATAAGTTCATCTGTAATTGTAGCACACATCTTTCACCAGGTTGGTAAGCTCATACATATATCAGTGACGCTATCACGTCAAGGAACTTGGCAAAATATTCATTTTGATATACAAGCTTCTTTCACACAGAAATTCTAACCTGACTGCAAAGTGCAACTATAATTCCATCTGATTAGTTCATTTGAACTATCAAGCAATGCTGACTTCATCAAATCAAATCATGGAATAAATTGCAATTCACTTTGATATGGTCCCGGGATATGGTGTGTATGTTGTGTATACTTTTTTTTAAAACTTTGATCAAATGAGAAATATTTTTATTCCATAACATATATATATTTCTGCATATTCATGAGGGCCAACTCATGTCTAATCATACATGTATCTAACAAGCCATGCACGGCATTGCATGCCTATATATATGTTTACACCAAAGATGTCAAGTCTTCAATTTGAAAAATATCCTGTAACACTAACAGGCGCATAGTGGGTGTAGCATTTTCGTCTCTTGCACTTCACGGAACAATTCGCCCTTTGTTAACAGATGATGATGGACTTTGCCAGTTGGTGTAATGTCTGTTTATTATATAGTCTATTTATGATGGCTGACAAACTTCAAGTCATGGTAAAACCACAAACTATTCGCCCTTTGCACGGATCTGCCATCTTGCTACCAAAACGAGGTTCTCCCTGCAAACGCATGCACAAAAAGTGCATTTTTATTTCTTGTGTTTTTCTAGCATCATGCCAGAAGGCTTTTGCAAAGCAAATGTGGCAATAAAAGCACCTGTGGGACAGGCGTACGCACACACAACACAGACTTTGTGAGTAGAACCTCGTTTTGAGATGACCGTGCAAAGGGTCAATAGTCATCTCAAAAGTTGATAGTAACGCCATGTTGGATTTTGCAGTATCAAATTCAAATTGTTCCAGCTAACCTAATCCCGCGGGGTATATACACATGCGTAGAAGGGCGATTTGTCCTTTTTGCTGGTGATGATACAACTGTGTAAACAAAATGATTCAAATCTGCCACCATCAAAATCCAACATGGCGATACTCTCACCTTGAGACAAGACACACAACAGACTATCACTGTCCTTATTCTACAAATCCCAACTCATGTTGTCAAACACACTCAGTACTTCCTGTAATGTGATACACATAATTGGGAGTAGACACTTACAGCTTGCTGCTGCATGACTCAGCCTTGGCTAAAGGGTAAATCTGAAGAGTGCAAATGCAACTAAAGGTTGTCTGCTCTATTATTTAACAGTCTTAATATGGTAAGTTTCATGAGATACCTTTGTTATCACTTAGTGAGAGGCACTAAGCTAGGGGGCATATGGGGCCCCCTTTTGTGACATGGATGCAAGTGGGTTATTGCTCAATTTCCTGAAAATCAAACAAGCCCTTGGCCAGACGGCTGAGCACTTGTGTGCAGCACCTAACATTTATGGGAGCTTGTCTGAGGAATAGGCTACGAGGTATCACCCCCTCCCTAAAATTTTTGCTCTTGCTCTTTTTATGATGAAATATCATCATCAAATTATGGTAACCATTTCAAATAGTTTTACACTTTCACAAGGCTCCCTGATAGTTTATTTTAATGTGGTTCTAAGGTTAAGATAACAGGCTAAACTTGGCCACAAACTCTGCTGTCAAAGACTGCTACAAGTATTCATTCCCCAAACTATCATAGACTGGAACAGCCTACCACAAAACATCATCAATATTCAAGGACTGAAAGCCTTCAAGAAGCAACTACAAGACCACTTCACCAACTAATCAGAATTCCTGTGTGCACACCAAACCCAACTCACTTTTCCCCACAATGGATGTTCCAATAAGAACCGTACATGCAAAATAAAGCAACATTTTATATCATATTTGCGCTACTGTATGAAATATATCATACTACGTCAATTGCTCCCACCTGTGAGTTAATCATGATGACATAGACAAATGAAAATGATTCTGACCAATAGCTTCCAAGAACTTGTTTGCATAACCATGGCAACTGATATTTATATTGGAATGCAACCAAGTTTTCAGTCTATTTTTAAAGTAACTTGAGCATTACTTTCGTTTGTAGAACATGACTCAATCTTTATCTTCCCCTGGTTTTTTGTTTCTGTTCCTTTTTGTAAGTTATAGTAGGCCTAGTTTTATGACGTGTAATTTGGCACATAATTTGTTTCCAAGATCCATGTCATATAGTTATTTGAATCATCAAGTCAAACCCCTGTAAAAATATACACTGAGATAGTTAACATAGCTAGACAGGTTGATTTGCACACTCACAGTACATGTATTCACTTACTTCTGGGCCTCATTTCTATGGTACCTTTCTTCTATATTTGTTATAGTGTGACAATAGAGGCCGTCAGCCTTTCGCCATCTTGTGGGTACAAATGATCTGTGTGTTCATGCGTCGGACACTACGCACAGGCGCAGCTTGCCACGCCCAGCTGTTATCGCGCCTCACGCGGTGAGTTGCTGCTCACGCATGGAGATCGAACGACCATCACAGCGTGTACCCACAAGATGGCGGCATATGACGTCACGCTGACGGCCTTTATTATTAGAATGAGCAAAGTTGCCAATCAATACTATAATGTACAATCCCAAAGATGCCATTTTTTTCTTGTTTGCCCCACTTGCCCACAAAATATCCCATAGCTTTATTATTTATCACCAAAAGACCCCTTTTTGTGATTATAAGACAGTGAAAGCTGAGATACATCACTTCCATGGCACCAGTTCAGTTATCAATGAAAAATGCCAAGCAAAGAACATGAACATGACTATAACATATAGCCAAGAAAAAGGTGATTGTTTCAGATGAGGTGTCATTGTAAAGGAGAATAAATTAGCTGTCTATTGATATGTCAAAAATAATCTGATATATAGATGCTTGAAAAAACTTTCCAAACTTTTTTGAGGAATTAATTAGCAACTAATTCGCACTAGAATACTTAGTAAAATAAGTTGCATGTAGCATGCTCATTCATTACACAAAGCAGTAATTAATGACTGTGTTAATTGCTGCAGTCTAGTTCACTTTGGTATTAATGATTCTTAACAGGTCTGGTCTTAATTGTCTTAAATAGGCTCATCAGGTCCCTGGTAATTTCATGACTAGTCACTGCATGTTTCGTGTTGAAATAAGCTGGTTATTAAACTTTGATATGTTCATTTGTTGGGAATTGTAAAGGTATAATGTTGGCAGTATTACAGGGGCAACCTCAAGACCCATTTGAAACCCCTATGAAGTTCCAGTTTTGGCCAAATTTGAGCTCCAAGCTATGGAAGCTTAAAGGTGCCACCAGAAGTTGATATATTTTCCCAGAAGTTGAGATAATTTTCTCGGTAAGTCAACTTTTTGGGGGTGAAAAGGTGAGATGACAAGATTCTTCATCTTGCCAAGCCTTTTTCCTGCAGTTGAAAAGATGTGAAGATTAGATCTTGATCTCGTCTTCGACTTTCTTTGGATAGAACTAGATGAGATAAAGGATCCTTCGCTCTCATCTTCTTATCCAAAGGAATAAGAAGATGAGACCAAAGATCTTAATCTTCACATCTTTCAACTGCAGGAAATTGTCTTGGCAAGATGAAGAATCTTGTCATCTTTTCATCCCCAAAAAGTTGACTTCATACGGATAAGAAATTATCTCAACTTCTGGGAAAATATATCAACTTCTGGGTGGCACCGTTAAGCTTCCATACCAAGCACTTATTTCTGAGAAGCGTGGCACAACAAAGCCCCATGTTTTAACCTTAAATCTGTTCCAGAGCTGGCATTTTTGAAATCTGGCTGGCACATACCTACCAATGGTTAAGAGCTACATATGTCATTTTCTATTTTCATAAATTCAACTTCATATGCTGGAAATGTTTATATTTTTACCTTTTCAAGATTTTGACAGCTATTTCTAAAATTTGGCTGGTACTTTATTTAGCCATTAGCATAACATATTACTAGCATTTTGGATGTTTCTAACTTCACAAATTTTAACATTTTAATTTGACAATGCAGTTAGTATACATGTACCGGTACATATTGAGTATTCTGGTTTCACTGCACAACACTAGCTCCAATATACATATCATGTATCAGTGTAAAATATACCCACCTTTAAGATACAGCATATAAATTGGTTTATAGGACTAGATAGTTGGTATCCAATAAACCAATAAACATGTTTCCAATATATGTAACTTGAAGACTAATTTGTGCATCACCCTCTATACTATAGGGTGTCTTGTCTCAAGTTGAGAGTAACGCCATGTTGGATTTCGTAGTGCCAAATTCTAATCAGTGCATTTACGTGGCTGCATCACCAGCTTATGGACAACAGAATTATGTTAGCACATGCGATTCAAATCTGCCACTTTGAAATTCAACATAGCGTTACTCTCAACTTGAGATGAGAGACTATTATATAGTCCCTGCGATACTAATCCCTGCGTTATGACTGGTTTCACTGGAAATATAGTCAGTATTCACCTGTACCTATTTAGTATTTCAATTTCTCTGGACAACACAGTTGTTATCTAATAAACTTGTATCCAGTTTAAACTAGCAGTACACCCACCTCTTAGATAGAGCATCTGTGCATTGCCTGCTTGTGATATGATTGGTTTCATAGGACTAGATAGTTGGTATCCAGGTGGTAATGCTGCCAAACATAGTACATGTTTTTTACTCACATCCATCAGGGATATTTCACTCATTTCTCTCACTAGTAGCACCTGTATGAAAAAGACAGAGATGTACAGCAATATAAAATGTTAATATAATGTTTAGACAGTCGCGCGGTGTGGAGACACACTTGGGTCCCGATGTACGAAATGGTCAAGCAAGCTTTAAAAACCAATAACATGCATGCTGGCCTATATGGAAAGAAAAGAGGTAAGTAGAATCTGATTTTGGAAATCATTTGACCAAAAGAAGAATCTTAAATTAAAACTTTCTATATTTGAATGTTTTCAGCAGCATACAGGAACTGTTATTCTGATGGCACTGAACCGTTTGAACCATGTTTTTAATATTTTTCATGATGTTTGCCCAAGCTATATGAAAGAAAACTTTGTCAAATTATCTAATCTATATCGTTACAACACTAGGGGTAGCAATTTAACTTTCAAGTACCAAAAATTAAAACAGCAGATTCTGCTTCTTTTTTTACAATGTAATTCATAATTGGAAGAAACTTCCCGATGATGTAAAATTGTACAATACAAAATCAATGTTTAACAAATGTCAAAATCAATTTTTTTAGACCACATGGTTATATAGTTTTTAATATTGTAATCGAGGTGATTTTAAGGGACATCCTTGGCATATTATCATGTCAAAATTTCAGGTTTTCAATTTGTATTTTATGAGAATTGTGTTTTTGTATGTCCTGTGCAATATGTTTTTGACTGTATGATGATATGCTGAATAAACTCAAATCATATCAAATCAAATCAAATCAAATCAAATCAAATCAAATCAAATCAAATCTGATGGGGTTCCCACAATATTGTAGTCTGTAAAATAGGCAAGAATATATATTACATTAAAAAATGAATGTTTTGTTTTCTGATTTAGACCTACAAGAGATTTATTTCATCTTGATTTAAATGACAAGTGAAATCATGATAAAAGAACCATTTTTAGGAATTCTAATGCATTTGTAAGACTTATGTGTGTCTTTTTAGAGGAAATAATCAAGATTTCAAAAATCTTAAAGTGTTCAATTCTGACTATCAACTATCGATTGCAGATTCTACTATCGAAAAGGTCAGATGTGATTTTCAACATCTAAAAATAGAATCTCCTAAAATAGTCACAATTCCTTAAACCGAAGTGCGGAATGTTTCAACAGAAGCGTCAAGTGATAATTAAGTTTGTACTCTGGTTTCATTCCAAGAACAACTACTGTACTTTTATGAGGTCATTTTTGCACATTTCATAAATAGAGATTAGTGTGGAACACATGAATATGTTGTGTGTTATCAAAATAACATTGTTAAGGTATGAATTTCTTGAAAATACCACATGCACACAGGTCCCCTTTGCTAGAAATTGCAAAAATATCCACTGTAAATTTTGATAATTCCTAAAAATGGTTCCAAATAAATAAGGTTTTTTTTAATCACTGCATTTTATTACTGAATATATGTGACTTATGAACCAACTGAAGCTTGTGAAGATTGGTAGCCAGCTTTCATGCTTACTGGTGTGACAAATTGTATCAAATTTGTGCTCTGCCTCACCACAGCATTCATGTATGTGACAAGCATGATTATTTGTTGATTCCTCTATTTTTGCACAGATTCCTGGGGCTAGCGGATTAGAAAATAAATCAATACTAAGGAAATCCTTGGAGTTACAATGGTCATCCCCAGGGGTCAATCTCACATGTCAACCAAAGCATACAATCCATGGCAACGTATTGTACGTACTAGTTACGATCAAGCCAATTTCTGGGAACTGTTTGGGTGAACTCAACATGTGGTGTGACTCAAAAGTATATACAAATCCAGGGTAGTTTTTAAACTCATGCTGCTCACTTATGAATGTATGGATTTCTGCCATCTTATCTCACAGAGTATCTCATTCCATATGTTCCATCAAGAAAGAATTTGAGATCAGGTGACAACAATGTACTTCTTGCCACATAACGAACACTTGGTAAGCCTTCACAGCAGCTGCTCTGTGCCTTTGGAACTCTCTGCCCTTTCACGTCTGCCAAAGAACTTGAATCTATGCGTTAAAACTCTCAAAACCTACATGTTCCCAGTAATTTTCTCCTCATGATATTGAGGTTGTCACCTTTTTATTTATGCATTTATCATACATATGTGTAGATTTAATTGTAGCTTAACTGTGCGCACACTTTTTACCGCATGTAATGTAAGTTGTAGGTTAAGATGTAGATTTTTAAGTCTTTTTGTTCAGCATCTTGACCTCTTTTGCTAAACGCGCTTCATAAATGATGTCTAATGATAATAGTTCAGTCTCTATTCAATAGGGCCAGATGACTGATTTCTTTGAAACAACAAAGTCTTCAAAGATATTGTCATTTATTAAAATAATTGTCTTATAATTACATTCAAGTCATATTTACTAGTTTTGAGAAAAATAGAAAACACTACCTGCTCTGCCAATTAGGTCATGCACTTGCTTGACTTATGCAAATATTTTTTTATTTGGCTACTTGGAGTGAGTGTGTAAATTAGGTATTTTTCAGCAGGTGTTTCTTGCGATTAAGAGCTGATTTATATAAAAATCTCCAATTACTACTTTTGAGAAAGACAGAAAAACATATCTAAGTCATTTTTTGTCATTCTTTTAAACTTCAAAACAAATTTGGGTACAGAAAGTGAAGTGTAAAGTAAACATATCAGATACTTATCATCAATCATTTTACAGATTATTATGTGTTAATAGTTTTAATGGATTCAGTGTCTCTTCTTTCATGCAACGGCAGTGTATTAATCCATTAAACCTCACATCAAGCTCATTACAGCCTAATGTTCTAACACATTAGGTTGATTAATCCTTCTACAGGTTTGGTGTCTAGCTAATAATGGGGATAACCATACATCCATTGGTACATTAGTATTTTCTGTCTAGTCTATTATTAACACATTGTAATTGTATCAAATTACCCACAGAGCTGACCCTAGAGAGAGAGACAAAAGTCTGTCTTGTCATAGTTTTCCTTCACCTTAACATATGACTAATACACATAAAACTTTGTGCAGTGTTGCCACATATTTGAAGCCTTTAAGAGCCACAGAACACACAAAAGAGAGCCTAACTTTCAGTTCAACAAGACATTAAGTACCCAAAGAGATGGCGATTATGCCTGAGTAACAGTCAAATTTAAAGCCATATTGCACGATTTGCTTATATTTTTCTCACAATTGTGATTTTCACATGACTGCAATGTATAACGATAATGATAAATTTAAATACTCAGTTAAAACAAAAGACTAAGAATCTGCAATATTGTAACAAAATCCAAGATTTTGAATAAAAAACTTAGGATCCCAAGGTGAAAGTAGACATTAAACATATTCTGAATGCTGCAGTAAGATGTAAATGTTGGAATAATACAGGTATTTTCTTCCATTTTACCCTATTGAACACAAAATGCAAACAGAATCTTTCTGAAAGTTAAACTAAACAAAAGTGTTTTTTATCATTTTGTCAAACTATAAAAAATGAAAATGTTCAAATATATGGCAAAACAAATAGTAAAAAAACAAGTACAGGTATATGCAATGAAAAATTGAAAGTGTGAAGTACAAAGGATAAGCTGTGTGAAGAATTTTGTAAAACACTTTTGTACAAGCATTGTAAAAAGCCCATTATTGTAGGTTTTAGGTAGCGCTAACTATGTTTAACATGGTCTCCACCAAACTAAACATAGTCTGCTGAAAATGACAAACAACATTACTAATGTCCATTCTAAAAATACACCCATACAGGGCCAGCCTTGTTTCCATGGTAATCAAGTTGACTAAGGGGGATATTAGGATCCGGCCATGTAGCAGGAAATTGGGTGATTTCTGGGGTTTACTGAGCTAATTGGGTTGGCTTTAATAATTTGTTGAAAGTTTGCACACACTGACTGATATGAAAGGACTATGAGTCACAACAGCCTCATTCTAATGTCACAGTTCTTTAACCCTCTCCACACAGTTATCAAATGCAGACGACAAGTTTCAGAAAAAATTCAACAATTCAACAATTTCATAATTGTAAATTTTCATGACCATATTTGGAATGAGCATGTAAAATGCATTAAAATGAGTACAAGAAAGCATAATATTGGTTCAGTGATTCTTAAGATAGTTCTTGGTACATGGATATTTTGAGAAAATATCTCAAAACTTGGAACTTTTTATATTGAAATTTATGTCATGCAGAGCATTAACCTTCATGTATCTACCATGTATTAAAATGGGTCCTCAACTTAATGGAGTATGAGTTTTTGTACCCAAACCATGTAAAAGTTTATGGGAAAGGTTTTTAACACGACTCTCCACATACATAAATGACAGCCAGTGAAAAAATTTCACTAACCAATAACCATGTAAAGGTTATTCCATGAAGGTACAAGTATAGGGACTAGAGAACTGTGCTCAGGGGGGTCACTCCCATTGTGGCCTGTACACCATCCACGATAATAAAAACGCATAAAAAGAGTAGTTTTTCGTGGGTAGGTAGGATACGTGCGTATCGTGTTTAGGGTGTCAAAAACATGAAAAATTGGAAAAAAAGGGTAGCAAAATTGCAATTGCTAATATGTGGAAATCAAATTTAGGGTATGAAATTTGATGTTAGGAATACAATCCCTGTTTAGGGTGTGAAACAGGCACATGTTACCTGTTTAGGGTATCGTTTTAGCCAAGGGTTAAATCCTTGTTTAGGGTGCTTTTCAAAACTTGATTATCGCAGATGGTGTACAGGCCAGTGTTGTAGTCAAGACCTCTATGTCCGAGACCGAGACCGAGACCAAGACCTGCCCGTCCCAGATCGAGACCGAGACCAAACCTTCCAAGACCAAGACCACAACTTCCGAGACCGAGACCTCTAAGTTCCGAAAGCAAGACCGAGACCTTGGTTTAATCCCGGGGGATACTCAAGTTTGGTTTGGGTAGGGGTACTGGTGTGCCGCTGAGAATTTGAAAGGGAACCCATTATTGTACCAACTTTTCAAGAAATTTGGACCCTCAGTTTAAGGGATCTAAAATGAGCGTTTATTGCGTTTCGACAGTATTTTTTGTGGGACATGAGAGCACCTCAGACCTATCGAATTGCATTCTGAATACGAAGCATGTTTTTCTGATATCAAATAATTTTCATTTTTGAAAATCACAATATAATACAAATTTTATGACAAATTATAAAAATTTGATATTTTTCAAATTTTGATATATATAACAGTCCTCGAAGTAAATAATATAAATCTAATGATATATTCTTAAAGTGTATGTAGCAGGGACGAAAAAGCCGACGGTCAATTGAAAATTTTGACCTTTCATATTGAAGATATGGATTTTTTCCCCAAAAAGACCTAATGTTTTTTGGTGTTTTGGGAAAAAAAATTAATTATATAGCTCAAATCCCACTACAGGCTCTGCGAGGAATATATTATCATGTGTGACTCTGATGTATGATCTTCCTTTTATTTTTAGGTCTGCAGTCCTTTTCATACAGGAAAACATAATTGCATTGCATTGATAATGTTTCATTTTGCTGACTATGCGCATCTGTTTGTCAAACAGCTTATCAATCAGAATCACAGCGTATCCTGGTTGATATTATCTGCAAGATTTATAAAACAGGTCAAGGGGGTCCAGGAAGAAGCCATTTCTATAGCCCTCATGAGATGCAAACCAAAATAGATTGCTAAATCCTAACAAATTTCCTGAATGCATAATTTGACATTTGATATAATTTTGCTCTTTTTATCATCATTATAAGTACCTTTCCATGGGAAAATTGATTGAGAGCTATACAACCATATTTAATGAGATGCTTTTGTCACATGAAACAAATATTTTGCTGCATATTTACACAATTTATTCTGAGCTTTCAAAATTGCCAACTTCATCAGTTTCAGATTATTTCTGTAACACTCTTGATTTTTTTCCCTTTGAGTATATTATTGTTTAAAATACTTTATATCAGTGTAACCTGGATCTTACCACACATATTCTTTAAAATAATACCTTGCTCAGCAGTAATTGTTCATAACCAATTAACTCCTATATAGACTCAGAAATAGGCAAGGCTACCATGCATGTACATAACTAAAACATAGGATTTGATTGTAACTATATGCTAAGGAAAAGTTCAATTTCAACCAAGTTGCCTCTATACTGCCAAATATAGTTGGTTACCATAAATCACCACATTTTTGATCAGATACATTAAGAGCCACAATAGTTGCAATCCCAGTGGCATAGTTCAATAAACTCTTTTAACAATAATAGCATAAAATTTGACATCAAGTTGTGGAGTATGAGTTTTTGTACCCACCACATTGAAAGGTCATTTGGTGCGTGTACAAACATATAGGGGTTATAGAACTGTGTCCTGACATATAGGAGTGTTTGATATCCTACTAAAAGCCTAATGGAAAGGAAGTATCAGGTTTGATACATCATGCATGTAACTTAAAGAAAAGTTAAGTGTATTAAGTTTTAAGGTCAAAAACTTCTTCTACTCATCATAAATAGAGATTAAATAAAGTCTCATGACAGTGTGGCTCAAGTTTGAAGTACACATTTGTCTTCTGATCCTATCTGAGATTGACCTTATCTAGCTAGCTATTTTTTTAGTATATAAAGATTAAATGTGTATATTGGATCTTAAGGATGACAAAACCTGACTTTAAGTTATTGTGTCAAGTCAAACTAAGCCAGCAAGTATCTTGAGTATGTCAACTGTACTTTTCAGTATCACCAGCCTTGTTTCTAGTACTTATGACATTTAGGCCTACTATTTGCAGACTTTGCAAAAATCTAATTCTAATTTCTAGACCTCATAATCTGTGATTCTATCTAAGATGTGACATTAACTAATCTAAATAGGCCAAAGACAGTAATTGTGAACTGAACTCCCCACACAATATTCTTTAGCAAATTCACATTTATCTGAAGTGTGATGTCTAATTGTCTATCTAAAGCAGGCCAACTAAATGCTGAGTTTCATCATCATAATAGTTAAAACAAAGAATTTGACCAGGTAATAACCACAAAATAGAGCAGTAAAGAAAATTTGTCTGAAGCGGGATTCAAACAGGCATCCTCTGGATAGCAAGTCCCAGCTGAATCCAGTACATGTTTCATTTGAATCTCACTTCAGCTAAATTTTCCTTGCTTTCCTTCTGAAAAAGTCTAAAAAAGTGGCAAAATACTGCTCAAATGAAGTTTGAGGCATGGGTTTGAGGCTCAACATCCAACAAGCTTTAGATAATTTCAGAGCATTCACCTGATGGATAACTCAACAAAGTAACCCATGCATGGAAAGAGCAACCCATCTCTGACAAGTGGATGATGAGCACCATCTTCTACAATGGTTCATATGGCACATGGTAATATCAGAGAAAAAGGTTCTACAGAGATTCTATGCAAACAGAAGTCACTTCAATTCATGAATATACCTACCACTTGGGGCATTGTACTAAGTGGTTCTATCACTGTGAATTTCTCTGGTTCTTCTATGACTGGTCCATCAAGATGCTGGACTCTAACAGGTTCTCCATAACCACATTTGATGAGACAAAACTGTCCGTCTGTACTGCCTACCAACACAACAACCTGAGTAAAACAATAATAAAACAAATTTGTAAACAATTATTCACCTTCTCGACAGTCCATATTAGATACAGAAAATACATTTTGTTTCATTGTGAGTTTGGTTGTGATGTCAGTGCTTTTATGTGTGCTGAAAAATCACCCTTGTAGACTGATGGCTCAATACCAATAATTCTCTATACACAGTTTTCAATGGAAAAATTGATAATTTTGTGTGGAATTATCTGATATGCAGAATCCTCTCAGTTAAAATCCAACAATACCAGATGAAACTAAATGCCAAATGACCAAAGCCTCAACATATGTTGACCTGAGACTTTTCTTGTTTGAACACACTGAACCATAAATACCTTAAAATATCAGTGCGCCCTTAAAGCTGAAAGTTACAACTGGATAGGGTGAATACAAGGGAAAGTTAAATCAAATTCTGGAAATAAAATTTGCAACTTACATGCGACAGTTGCGTCTGGTAACTCCGAACTTCATCAGGCATCTGATTGGTCATGTGACGTAAGTCGCATGTACGTTGCAAATTTTATTTCCAGAATTTGATTTAACTTTACCTTATCTGTTATTTACTGGATGACTAACACCAAGATAGATAGGGTGAATAGTTACCTTGCCTTACAGCCTAAGTGAAGGTAACACTTAATCAACCTACTAACCACAATGACCTCAAGGATGGTTTATTTAATTTCAGCTCTCATTTGTTGAAAATGGTTAAACATTATGGACACTGTGATGAAAACACCAGCAATCTGAATGAATGTTGCATTTTTAAATCCATGTCAGTAGTAAGCAATGTGTAAGGTGTCATTGGTTTTCATATTTCTCACTCGTTTGTGAAGCAAATCAATGGGGCCTGAATAAAAAATTGCAGGTTTGGATCTGTTTCTTCCATTGGTTTTCATTTCATAACTTAATTTCTGCATCACTTGCCGTCACTAATACATCAAATTTAAAAAAAACCATCCTTGTGGACATTATGGTCGCCTTGATTTCTGAAATTGACCACAATTTGGCTGTAAGGTCATGATTCATGAACTGTTACCTTAATTATTGCGTTTGCTGTATAGATGACTACTACCCCTACAAACAGTTAGTCCTGGACTCATGATGATCCATACATGTAGGCCAGGACTAATTGGCTTTCACAAAAAGTGTTCTTAGCAGTCTAAGCTATAATGTGATCATCAGTTTCTCAAGTCTACTGAAATGAAGTGTACTGAAGAGTACTTTATTTCAATCAGACCTCTTAACTAAAATCACATATTCGCCATAGAAGTGATGATGTAACAGGATTAACTACCATAGCAATAGGTTAAAACAAAATATATCACACTGCACTAGTACGTTCATGTGGTACCTCTGCATTGAACCATATCATGCTGATCACTCTCACCTGTAAGATTAGTATCTTTGAAAAGAGCGGTATCATATTCAATCTGTGATTGCAGACATACACAGGTGATGAGTGTAACCTGCTTGTAGTGCAGTGCGATATATTCAGAAATTGTTTTAACCTATTGCTATGGTGGTTACTTGGTTACGATGAATAATAAGTCAAGACATGATATTCTCAGTGAGAATAAATCCAAGAGCACTTGTCAGACAAGTTTGTTACCTTAGGTGACTGGAGATACGGTTGAGTGACCGGCCTCTCAAATGGAGCAGCTGTGATAAATCTCAAGTAATTCACTTCACCATGTCTAGATGTGTGACTCACACCAAGGGGAATTCCTGTTGGACAACACACAGAGAAATATGAAGATTTGTGGTTAATTCAACTTCCGAACAGATATTTGGAAATAGTTATGATTGTTATCATACAATAGGTCTGACATTAAATGCTACCCATATCTTTATATGGCTCACAATATGATCACTAATTTACCTTGGATGAACTACAGTGTAATTGGGGTGGGAAAATAGGTTTAATCAATCAAGGGGCTATTCCAGGTGACATCCATACACCTGACCACCTATGAAAGACATGACCTTAATCTCTCACACAGGGCATGCATATTTCAAATGGAGTTACTCATTTATGTAAGCCATTTGAAATTTACACTCCCTGTGTGGGAGATCATGTTCATGTCTTCCATAGGGGGTATGGATTTCAACTGGAATCACCCAATAGCCACCATGTTCTTACTCCCATTTTAGCTGCATTTTACCCACATTATCAACCATGTACACCCAATCTACATCACACAGAAAACATGACACAGAGACACAGCCTGTGAAAAAAGTGCTTTTTGCATCTAAATTCTGTTCCTTATGATTCATTTCCTTTACATCCACATTACAATATTAACATCCCTACATGAACATGGGATATACAAGTGCAGTAAATGTATATCCTGTATCTGTTTCTCACCAAGTTTTTCTTTTTTCACCTGCAAACTTTCACAAAGGTAAAAGATTCCCATTTTGAATTACTAAATGGTAAGGTCCATTAATGATCATATTTTGCCACTAAAAACAAAATGGGGAGCAAGTTTCACTTAAATTCCTAACTTGAAATTTTGTTTTAACAATAATACATTAAAAAAGGCTTAAAATCAAATAAATGTTTCGTCCCCACACACAAAGTTGACAATGTTTTTGCCAAGCGAATGAATCTCCAATATTTTTTGGTATACAAAAATTATGTAGCCAGAGGTTAATTCCAATGGTATAAAAAACTCTCAACCTTTTTTTAAAGAAAAGTTGGGGATGAGGCATATGGCCTCTTTAAAGTTAATTGTACATATTTGCAAAAAAGAAATTCACTTCACTCACGTGTGTCTTCTAACAAAAGGGACATGTTGATGAATGTACTCAGTCATCCAGTTGTACATTTTGTAGTAACATGAAAGTTGGAATTAAATCAAAATACTGGCATTGCTAAAAATAGTAAGTCCAGTATTTTGATTTAATTCCAAATTTTAAAAGGGACATGTGTTTGTAGTGTTCTTCATTCATATTCATCACCTTGAAGTTATAGTGCGACTTGGCAGGTTATTTTGAGACATTCTTCCGTTCCGCATGCAGCTTATTCTTTTAATTTAAAAGTCTTAAACACAGAATAGCAGTCTTTGTAAGGATATGCCACTGACTCACAGAGCAAGACAGACCTCTCTTTGTGTGTAATCTACAGTGTTAGTCTTATTGATAATACCTTGTTGTTTGTTCCATACTGTAACTGTTCCATCATTCTGACCAATAGCTAGCAGGGATGTACACGGTGATGTAGCTAAAGCTGTCACTGGACTAGAACATGGCCAGATCACTTCAGGTTTGCCTTCAATATCTATAATACAACAGGCAAGTTGAGGGTGAATAAATATGTGTATGACATTTACATTGGATATTTGCATGAAATCCAAACCTCACTGTGGATGTCCAAATCGGGGTCCACATGCCTTTTCCAACATTTTGGAATGAAAATTGTTGGGCCTGGATGGCTTAAACTGTTGGATTTGGTTGGAATTCCAAAATCTTCCTCAACAGGGGTGTGATTTTCAAATGGAATGGCCTGTTGTGCTTTCTTGAATAAAAATAAAGGGGCATACATGTAAGTTGGGCACTGTCCAACTCCCTGTCCAACTTATTCTGACACATTGCAATCTGTCTGTTGTGATGACACATACATGATATGATCAACAAAGATATGTGGTCATTTGTTGCTCAAATTGATGCAACAGAATTTTTTTTAATTTATTATGAATTTGTGATTATAATCTGATCTACCTTTTCACATCCTATCCTGGATATATCATCAGGCTGACTACTTTTCTGGCTGCCAAAGTTTTGTTGTGAAATATTGCCACTCATACTGAAGCAAATCAGATTATCTCAAATACATCTATTACAACCTGGCTGAACCATAAATTTTCACAATCGTATGTTCAGTTTATTGTATTAATTAAGCTCATATCTTAATACCAAGCCCAATTTTGGTATGATTTCAGCATATTATATCCTGTTAAAGCCATATTGTAACATTTGATGGGGAGGATGTCTCTATGCTTTTCAAACTTCTGATATCCTCCAAATCAATCAAATTAATTAGGATTTATATACCTTGATGGACCATATACAAAGACAAAATAATACAAAACAATAACACTTCATTGAATAATGTCCTCTGGTGACCTAAAATAACAATATCCTTCAAATACTTCAGAGCTGATGTAATAAAATATAATGTAATCCACTAGATTGCAGTTACAGGAACTACAGTAATTTATGAAGCTATACTTGAGTTCATGTGTACAATTCTATACACTGAATTACTTGTTTCTGTGACCTTATCTGATCCATTTATCTTTAGATTAGCCTGTTATATCAATTCTTTGCCATGCCAAATGATGAATCAATCAATCAAACAGGTTTGAATACAATCATGTGTTGACATCTGTTTTCAATGAACAATATTATAGTTTGATCAGCTTGTAATCAGCAGGAAATTTTAGGTTTTTACCACTACACCGAAAATATAGACCCACGTTAAGAGTGCTATATAGTTGACAGGCCTGGTCTATATTTTGCGTGTCAAAGAATAGGACTGGAAATTAATAATTTGTGATACTTCTGGCAAGAGGTCTCTAGACAATTCTCAAAATAAAATATATTGATATTAATCTGCAATGTTATGAAGGCCCACCGATTACAAGCTGATCAAACTATACCTTGTTTTATTATTTTTTTGCCATCATTTTTACCTTTGTCAAGAATTTTTGCAAAATAATAGATCCAACTGGATGAAAATCAAAATATGTTCAAAGGTACTTTACGTAATGGCAAGTGACAGGCAACTTGAATGCATTTTACATTTAAATTAATAATTTTTAAAGAGCATCATTTATATTGAATGCTTGACTATAAAGATAAAATTATATAGGCAGTGATTGCCTATTCTTAGTCAGTGGGAGTGGTCTAGTTCGTAGACACATAATCTGATGGACAATCGCATGATTTCGGGTGCCGTCTATCAGGCCGTAGAAGACGACCCCACGTCATCATGAGTGTTGATAACGTGTAACACGTTTGTAGAGGTTCGCGGAATACACGCACACGCTAGCAGTACGTGCAACAGAATATGTGAAGTTGTAAACAAGTTTCGTTCATTTTATAATAAGGGGAGTTTTTATGATGATAACTTAGTTTTTGCTTTAAAAATAGTTTACAGTTATTAAAATAATATTTAACTAATTAAAAATGAGAATAAACGATAGGAATTTTTGTTTTTACTATCCTCTACCTATGATAGACGACAGGCAGGTCCAATATTTTCATCGTAGTTGCGCCTGCATCCACTACTCAAAATATTGGACCTGCATGCCTGTCGTCTATCAGTCATGGTAGAGGATAGTAAAAACAAAAATTTCTATCGTTTATTCTCTAAGTGCAGCTCATGTGACAAACAATATAACTCCAGAGTGGAAAAAAATTAAAGATTGCTTTTGCAAAAGCATGGTTATCAATTGATCCACTAGATTCACCTGACAATGGAAATAAATAAAATGTGTGATTTTCAGTTTTCTAGATTGAGTATAAATTAGGCTTTACAATTGAAAACATCTTGTCATTTTGATACAAAAAATTCTGCTAAGTTTAAAATAAAAGTTCAGATGAAGTTCCTTGTTAGTTGTATCCAAACTGGTTTTTTGTTTCAATGACTTAACTCACCAGTGGAAAAAATATGTATAGCTTTCATTAAAGTGGGCGGCTCTCATATTAAATTCAAATTTATATATAGAATGAATTGACAGGCATTTGTTATCCAGAGGGACCTTGAACTAAATATATTATATGAGTCAATAAGAGCAAGATAAGCAAGGTAGTTGGCTAAATATAGCCTGGCACACCTATATATGAAATCTATTTTAATTAATAAGTTATAATTAATAAAGATATTACATGTCAACATCAGCACAATATTATTGTTCAACAGCTGGTATATGTAGACAAAGTTAAACATGGTTAAGACTAGCATTAACACCTAAAGCTTACATAAGGAAGCCTAGCACACCCAGATGACACCTTTTGGTTTGGTTTGACATTTTGGACAAGTAAATTTACGGTGTGATATATTGTCATCACACACTGCCGTTGTGGTTAAGATTTAATATACTATGCCTGCACCCATGATGAAGATGGTCTACTACTGCGGTTGCTTTTAATTACTGAACTGAACATGGTAACATGAAAACTTCAGATGCAAAACACAAAATAATATATAATGTCATTTTCAACTTTTTGAGATATTATTAAAGCCTACCACATAATGCCTTAATGCTGGTTTTCATTTGACACCCTATTTCAAAAATTCCAATATACATTTTTGAAACTATGACCAAAACGAGCACATATTTTCTTATTAAGTTCTTTATATTTGACCAGTCATATTTGCCTACATCTCAAATTGAGAAAAATGGATATATGTGTTTTTGCATCTGAACTCCTCACATCAATGCTGCCCAACCATCACAACAAAAGACACTACTGACATTTTGCCGAGTCAGCCTTTACTTTAGATAGCTTCAGACTGGTTTTACCCATATTCTTCACATCTGCATCACATAAATTTCAAAACTCTATAACCCTAAATCCAACCCCTTGGTATGCATTCGATGCAAACTACACCAGGCACAAAAAGAAACTCGTCAGTTATATTCATCCTTGCTGTTCAATAACTTGATAATTTTGGATTATTTTGAAATATACATTTTGTTAATTGGACTCTTCTTTCTCATTTGACACCCTGTTTGTGAACATTGAGAAAGAATTGTCCAAGATATGCGCCTCCAAACTCTGAAACCCCAAAATGAAAAGTTGCAATTTTAACGATTCAATTGTGCCTGTTACACTGTGTGCTTTATTGATTGGCCCGTGGTGCTTGTGTGCAATACAACGATGCGTTCCCATTGAAAATCGTTGAAAATGCAACTTTTGATTTTGGGGTTTGAGGCTTTGAAGGCGAATATCTTGGTCAATTCTTGTTCGTTTTTCACAAATAGGGTGTCAAATGAGAAAGCAAAGTCCAATTAATAAAATGTATATTTCAGAATAATCCAAAATTATCAAGTTATTGAACAGCAAGGATGAATATAACTGACGAGTTTCTTTTTGTGCCTGGTGTATACTGCTTCTCTCCTCAGATTGGTATTAACATCAAAATGCATCAGTATGTGAAAGAGCATTATGATTGTGCTGCCTTTACACACAAGTAAATTATGCTGCGATTCTGAGAATGGTGTGCACATACCGCGGAAACATGGCATGTTGCCTCAGGGGATCGACGCTAAGTCAGGTACCGCGTGAGCAAACTCAAAATAGTGCAAACAGCGCGAGCGTACACAAAAGAAACTTCTCGCGTAAGATAAGCGATGTCGCCAGGTCTGTACGCTGTACCAAGCGCCAGCTGAATTCGAAATGCGCTTAGAGGGCACAGGCATGCAAAATTCCAATCTGTGTATTAATAATCTAAGGGTGTGCATGTGATAGGGCTACGCAACCTAAACCGTGCACATCAATACCAATTTTGATGTGAGAAGCAATATAAGCACTCTCTGTCTAGTGTCTCAAAATAATGAATATGTCAGTAGTGACCTTTTGGTGTGGTACTACAGAATGGTCTTGAAAACATTGTTTCCAACTTCCAATTTATATGTGATAGATAGCATAATGACATGACATTTGTGTAAAATGTATTGAAAATCTTAATAAATAAACATGAAAAACAGATCATTTCATGGTATGTTCAAGGTAATACATGTATATATGGGAAGGAATTGATAAAGTGACAATAATTTTTGAGCATAACATATATACAATGACTGCATGTTGGGCCATAATTCACATTTCTTACATACAGACCCTATTATATCAAATACTACGTCACTCATCCTCATTTAAATAAAATATTCTGCACTCCAAGAGGTTTCTACAGGGCAGTTTACATGATAATACGATAAAACAGGTGATTTGTATGAATGGTTGTGGAATCAAACTAGAGACCTGTCCCTCTGATACTTAGAACTTAGAACCAACATGTCTGCCATTATAATTGTTACACAATTGAGTTTATTCGATAGGGTCTATTAAATTAAAAGTAATTTCAAATTAAACACTTAATTCATTTAGCACCAAGTAGCATTTTGCAGGCAAAAATGAAAGAAACCAACAAGATTTTTTTACACATAAGCAAGGGTTCTGCAGGGTGATATTGACTTATCTATCTAATCTTACAATATGTAAGTGACTGCTATTCAGGGTAAGCATATGCATAACACAGGGTCCCAATTACATTCATAACATGTACAAAATAAAATTTCCATAAATTTGCTGACAATATATATAGGTTATATGTTTCAATCAGTAGGTAGTTTTGTAGCATCATGTAATAATAACTGCTGCCACAAATAGAATATATACTTATTTGAAAGTTATTTGCATGTTGATAATGTGTAATTCTTTGTTTGTTTATCAATTTTACCAATCATTTGATTTGCAGAATTTTGCTTATAAAGGCTTGATCAATGAAATGTTGCATTTATTATTCATATGGAATGAACATGGGTGCATGAACATGTTTATTGATTGACTGAAAATGGTATTGATTTATTTATTAAATGATTCATTGATCAAGAGAGGGATTGATAATTGATCAATTGATTGATTGGTTGATTAAGTGACTGACTGATTGATATGATTGATTGATGGTAGCCAATTTTTTTCTGAAGCTGCTTTTAAAATCCACCATCCTTTGTGATTTTTTTACAGATAGTCCTATTACATGTCTGAGAATTGAAATGTAATTTTTCACCTTATAATAAATTGCTGTAAACTTTTGATGATAGCGTACTTCTGCAATGTTGACAAGACCAACCAAATAATGCATAGTTCATCAACAACAGCAGATCTCATCAGCAGCCAATCAGAGACAGTGCATTTATCATGCAACATAGTTAGTAAAGTATGTTCAGTCAAATGTTTACAGCAATTTACTATAATATATGATAATCTCTGAGATTTCTGATTATCTGCTCAGTGTAATTCCCCCCACTAAACAGATTAGTGTTGCTGGGGCTTTTTTCTTCCTCACAATATTTTGCCACTTGTCAAAAACGATGTGTCCTGTGCATGTGTAAAGTGCAGGCAAAAGGTCAAAGCTGGATTTTAAAAGCAGCTTGAAGACAAAGCCTACATAATTCAGTAACATAAAATACTTGCCACTAGACATAATCCATCAAGCGAGGGCAGCATTTATTACTTACCAATGGTGATGGATTGTTTACGTCTGCTATGACCGTGTGTGTGAGTTTCAACTGGTGCAGGAACAGAGGTCAAATAAATCAACTTTCAAATTACTGTTATTTCAAGATATCTGGATTTCATATCACAAATTCTACGACTCTGCTCTTCCATGAGCCTCATGGAAGAACAAAGAATTAATTATATTATCCACTGATGAATAAATGAGTGACCCAGGTTAAAGAATTCAAAAACAAAATTAACAGCAGATTATTTACATGACAAATTTGCATATCTATTCATATTTCTCCTATACATTGATTCGCTTCAAGTTTGGTAGTGACATTCATGCTTTTTCGCGGTGGCACCGCAAGCGTGCCGATAAACCGCTCTTGTATGTGTGAGTGTATGCTCTACATGATTAACTTTATGTGTGCACTATGCGTCACTACCGAACTTGAGGTGAATCAAATTATAAATATTCAGTGACTTTAGTCTGCTAGTTCCTTTCTTAAAACATACCTTTGACTGGTTTGATGAGGTTATAATGACATATATTGGTGCTTCCAGTCCATGCTACTGCTATGCTATTAGGAACATCTGCATTAGTCTCCAACCCAGCTGGCAGGATAAGACTGGGGTTCAGAAATAAGCACTGGGCTCTGAGTCTGTGGAAAAGTTCAATTTTGTTAAATAGTTATCAATCACTGTACAGCAATGTTCTATCTTCCAATTATATGTGCATGCATGAAACTGTAATTAGATTAAGTAAAGGTATATACATTGTAACTAAGGGGAGTCTACTCCTTCCATGCAACAATAACACTATATGCCAGGATTGACTGGATAGAGACAGGGTTTTGCACTGCTGGGGTTTTGACAAACATCCTTGCCAATTGTGATCAAAACCAGTACCTCAGTGTCATCATATAAGTTCAATCATTTATTAATTTAAGCTCCTCTTAAAGGAGTATTTTGTGATCCTAGCATCCTCCTTTTATGTCATTTTCTAGTAGATATCCACAAAAAAGTTTATTCTCAAAATTTCAGTTGTTTCCGATTTTGTGTTTGCGAGTTCTGTACATGTGTGATTATGTGTAATACACTGCTCCATAGACAATGTGTTCATTCTGATGTACAAGAACGTAATTCAAATTTATTTCATGCTATTTTTGCTGAACAAATAAATAAACATTACATAGCCAGAGGTTTCAAGTGGTATAAAAATCTCAACTTTTTTTGAGAAAAGTAGGGGGGATGATGCTGTGGATCACGAAATGCCCTTTTAAATATGATTAACAAGTATCTTCCAAAATCTAAAGCAACTTCATTTAAACAAGGTAACCCCTTAATGTAGGCAACTCCTTAATGTATACTAAAGCTACTACAACACAAGCTGATGAATATTCCTTGGTATTTCACAATATTTCCTCCCCTTAGGCCAAACTTGTCTTGGTGGTTTATTGCATGGCCAACCCTTGCCAACCTTATTATGATAGCGATAATAAGTCAATCAAGTCTTGAACACCTACTTTGGTTTGTCCACATCTTTTGGTAGATATCTGAGTTGTTCTTCATGAAACTGCTTGAAGACATTGCGTCTCATCTCAAGATGTTGTTCCTGTATGATGTGACGATTGCCTAGCCCTATTATGTTGCCGTCATCTGTGGTTTTGAATGAGGCTAATTGGTTACCTACTGATGTACTTGCTGAAATGGACAAATGTTATCTTTCTTTGAGCCGATACAAATGAATTGTTTGCTTGTCCTCGACCACCCTGTTGAAGACGGGGTCGGTCAGTTGGAATTTGATTTATTAGAAAAACCTCAAATAATTACTCTACCATTTTTATTTCAAATTATGTTCAGCAATACCAAGCATACAATGCATTAGGATGGGAATGAGACTGTATTCACAGCTAATAAAAAGGTGTGTAGAGTTAACTTGCGGGAGCGGTGACCACATGGACTTGCAAATTATAGATAATGGGTGTTGCTTCTAATTATTCTAAAAGTTTACTTGAGATACTACCACCTTTTTTTTTTTTTTTAAAGTTGCTGTAGCAACTTATTTACCAATTTAGTCCAAGTTGCTGTAGCAACTTATTTACTAACTTAGTCTTCAGGTAGGCAACTGAGAAGGATATCTGTGGGGATTGTTGATTGGAACACTCCAAGCTTCAAAATTACCAGGCACCCAGGAGCCATTTACCCAATGGTATAACATTTTGGTCCTGGTCCACACCAAAATCATATGAACCAGGCTCTACATCCCTGGTAGTTAAAGCGGGTTTTGTATTTAATGTGTACAATTAAAATTTAAATACCTCTTAGCTCTTTAAAAATGGCTCCTGGTTCACTAGATAAATCTCAAGACCATGAGCTGATTTTTCCAAATGTGTGGCTCCTGGTCCAGATCTGCTTATTTTGAGGCTTGGAACACTCTATACTTCACCTCATGAAAATATTCTCACCATTGTACTCATAAAAAATGTTTGCATCCTATTACTACTTTACAGTACATTCAAAAGAAACAAGTACAAGCACAACAAACCCACTTTATTCTAAGTTTACCTGTGACTACAGATGGTGTTGGTTTAATCTTCATATGTAATAGCGGCTTGGATAATTGGACATCATGAATGGTTACAGGTGGCATGGGTGACTCCCTTGGTGTAGTAGGTTGGGATGATACAGCCTGTCATACAACACCAAATGAAAACAAACACAAAACTAAATGAGGACACCAAATAACTTAAAATTTTAAAAAGTGCAAAATTGCTCATAAAAATGCATTTTGTATACATAATCACTATTGGCATTTAATTATTTTATTTTATTGTTTTTATCATTCATCAATAAAGTTAATGACCTAAATTGGCAAACATTGCTGATAATGTCTAATGTTTGCCCATATTTGGTTAAATGATACATCATTTGCCACATTCTGCAGATGTTTGACCTGAAACTTAGCCTAAAGTATTTCTGATGACTTTTCACCCAACCTACTCTTTTGTATATTTGCATAATTGACAAGCATTTTCAATTTTGGATATATTTCAATACATGTGTACAGATTATTGCATGGTAGCCCAATTGTGTGGTTATGTGAATCTTGTGGCAACCCTGTCTGTCAATCTTACCTTAGTAACACTTCCTGTAGTACCATCCTCATTAGCAACATCATCACCTGCCTCCTATAATGAATAAATCAACAAACAGTTCAAAGTGGGTATAATGGTGTCTCAAATGGACGAGGTATAAAACACACCAGGATCAAAGGATGATACAAGAGGATACCTAGAATATATAAAAACAGAAAGATTTGAGCCATCTATACCAACTTGAAGTGGGGAACAAGACAAAGACAAGATAAAAACTAATGCAGTATATGTAAACCATGAGGTTTACACTAACACTGCACTATAGTAGAAATCCAAAACCACAGGGATAGATAAAAAAGATCTTTGTTCACTTTTGTCTATCCCTGTGGTTTTGGATTTCAACTAGTGCAGTGTTTAATAGTGTACACCCCCATATTTTACATACTGCATTAGTTTTTATCTTGTCTTGTTCCCCATTTTAAGCTGGTATACCTGGATCAAATCTTTCTGTTCAACAAACAGCTGGTTGGAAAGAGATTTGATAGCTGACTTTTGACACAGTGTAAATGTGGTCCTTTAATGTACTGCAACTATTAACTAGTAAACTAAAATTAAAGCAAATAACTTTCAAATATGCCAAAGAAAATGACACATAATTATATAGCACAAGAGTTCAACATACTCTATCATCCTACCAATTTAGAAGTTCATTGGTTATTGTGTGTCACCTGCAGAGAGGATTAAATATTAGTCCAGACCAGACAGACACACACCCAACCATTTGTAGAGCCAAAAATATAGGTGGACCTTTCAAATGTCTAAACAGCTCTCACCCCTAATCTTATATGAACTTGTCTGTTGGCCAAAATTGGCCCAGGTTCACAAATTGCTCCCAGTTTTCAACTAGTCCAGGTATAATAATATGAAGCATATATAATAATATGCTTCATTATCATATGCATTACTGCACAAATATTTGAAAATAAATTTTACTAATATGTGACACAATCTGGTCCATGGAGGCCAAATGAGGCATTTTTGAAAATTGAGTTACTCCAATCATTACTGTATACAAGCATTAGGCTATCATATACTAAAACACCAAAGGCCTAGCATACTTAGTTCTAAAGTTATGAAATTTTGTGATGTTTTTTTTCTTATGTATTTTATTGTATTTCTCCATATTTTTGCTTTTATCTCAATTTCAAATTTGCCAACTTTGGACTCCATGTCACATATAATGATCTCTTTATTCAAATCATTGCATCTACATGAGATTTTATTTATGAGGTACATGCAAGTAATACCTATAATGTATGCAACAACTTGCAATATGCATAGACAAGTGTTAATTTGGAGGAGCCTTAGGTCCGTATGCACAAAATAAGTTAGACCGGGTCTAACTTTGGTCCAACTATGGAGATTAGTCCTAGGGAGAAGGAACTTTTTGGAACTTACATACCTTATTCTATATTATTATAGATCCATTTAAGGCAAATACATGTAGCTTAATATTAGATGCCTGCTGTTTATTTTTTGGACTTTGCTAGTAGCAAAGGAGGAAAAGAAAAGATCAAAGGGATCCCTCCCTAAGTCTAACCTCGGTCTAACTTGTTTTTGTACATACAGACCCTAGTCTTAAGTCTTAACCACCTTACATTCAATGCTTGAAATCAAGAAGGTTGTTATCAAATACCTGTTTATCCACTGCTGATTCAGCAGCTGCTTTCTGTTCCTTTATGGCATTAGCTTGTGCATTCTCAAGTTCTCGTAGCCAGGTGTCACAAGGAAGTTTGAACACATCTAGCCATGTATCTGCCTCATCTAAACAAAGAAAATTGGAAATGAGCAGATCTTTAGTTATCTTAAATTGACCAAATGATCAATTCATGCCTGGGAATTGGTCATGATTTGCAGATTTGGTTAAATCCAGTAGCTGCAGAAGCATTCAAATTTAGAGGGGATGAGCATATTTTGTGCCAATTGTACTGGGACAATTTCAGACTATTTTTGCCAAATATGAAGGTGAATTTTAGTATTTGATGTACCTGTGCGACGTGTGCATGTTCAAAATTTTACCCTATTTTGGCCCAAAACATTGTGTTCTGGGGGCTAAAAAGGAAGATACACACCCGGATACACAATGCAATTATTGCTTAAATGTTTCTTCTATTAAGATTTTTAGGAGGGGCATCCCCCACTTCCGCTGCCTATCCCCCACCCACTTCATAAATTGTTAGCAATAACAGTGCCCGGGTAACAGTGGCCCTGAATAGATCATATATGGGCAGGTCATCCGATATTTTACTGCCCGGTGTGAATGCAGGTGGTAATCTACAGACCCACCTGTTATGCAGGAAAATTCTAGGACAATTTTAGTCTTCAATTGGGCTATTCCAGTTGAAATCCATACACCCCCTATGGAAGATATGACCTTAATCTTCCACACAGGGAGTGTAGATTTCAAATGCAGTCATCCATTCAGGTAACCCCATTTGAAATTCACACTCCCTGTATAGGAGATTAAGGTCCTGTCTTCCATGGGATTGTATGGATTTCAACTGGAATAGCCCACTGCAGTAAACAATGTTCATCATACACACATCTAGTATCAGAAGGATCCGGCCTTTGCAATAAATAGAGATGGCTAATCATGTCAAGATTGACAAATAATTACCTATCTCTGATATCTCATGACCAACTAATCAGATGAATCTTAATCTTCACCTGATGACCTATAACAACCATGTCCTTATTATCTAATCTACTTGAACCTACTTTTAATAGATTTCTTTTTTATAAAATGACATCCACTGGAGATACCTGCAGCTAACCTACCTGTGATATCTAAACTTGTGAAGCCTACATGCTGATTATTTCATGCAATAATCACCTCTTATTCATCCAATAAATTGGAGAGATGGTCACCCGTTTTGATTTTAGCCCATATATACACAAAATGTGACAAGCTCAACACTATATTACAGGAAAATTGCTAACTTTGTGTTCATCGTGGAGCTCTCGGTACACCAACAACTTTGTGGGTAGCAACACAAGGGCATACGGCACAGCTCAGTGGCAACATTTTCAGAACTGACCAATCGAGTTTATGCAATAACACATCCCACGATGTATACGCCACATACGTGTGGTGGGAAATATCTACAGTGAACACAAATTAACTAATTTTCCTACAGTACTGACGCTGTTATCTGCAGATTGTTATCTGCAAATTCTCTGTGCCATAATACTGTACTTACTCTCTATTGTAACTGCCATATAGTCTCCTTCATGTGATAATTGAACATCTACAACTTTAGAGCCTTCTGGAAGATCTTCATTTACAACTTTGATGAGGTGAATGCCTTCATATGCACAGCAAAATAACCTTAGCACAGCTGTATAGATCAGTGAAGACAATAGTTAAGAATCATTTGCAAGATTGTTAGCACATCAACTCAATAACTGCAGTGAAGTTGATGTAGTTTAAATGTGAAGAAGGCAAGCAAAGACCATTTGGCTATACTCCCCTTCTTCACCACCTATGGAAGACATGACCTAATCATCCACACAGGGTGTAGATAAATGGAGTAACCCATTCAGGTAATCCATGTCTTCCATGGTGGATTTCAAGTGGAATAGCCCAAAGTTTGAAAGCTTTGGGTGTGGCACCTACAAAAGAAAATATCTTATGAACAAACATGTATGAACAGACCATTTTTTCCAAGAAATAGATAATAGATTTGGATGTAACACTCTAGAATCTTAAAATAAAATCTTGAAAAATTTCATGCACACACAAATCAAACAGGGTGTCACTATCATGGGTTTAGTAAAATGGGGAAAAATGTTCCACATGCTTTTAGTGATGCATTGTGCATTAGAATCTAAATTGTATAAATTTCAAGCTAGCTTTGATCAACTTGTATTAAATTGGTGGGACTGATAACATTGTGGATTGATATAGAATGGTGTGCACACAGTTGGGCGCAGCAGCTCTCTTCCACTCATGAAAGTTGTGAAAAACCTCACAAAAATAACATATATATAGATGAGTTGACCTCAATGTTTATCAACAAAGGCAAGGGACTGGTATATCGATATGGTTGAATGAACCCCATGCAACCACTACACTGTTCAATAGCCTTATTGTGATGTGGTGGGAGTTTTAAAAAACACAAGCCCTGAACAAAATATGATGCGCACACATACTGCCAGGCAAAAAAACAATGAAAATTGTGATGGTGCATGCACATACTGCCAAGCATTTATGTCAGAAGTCAACTCATCTATACTGTGACAAGATCCAATCCACTTATACCAAAGTCAGGAATGTTTTTTAATTGAGTTAATATTATACCATCACTTTACTTGCTCAGTGACTATGCTTGCTGATTCCCCAAGTCCACATGTACATGGTCGCAAAGTTATGAACTTGTCCATTTTCTTATGCTTTATAGTTTTTTTGCTCCTTATTTTTGCCTATATCTCAATTTCATTATTGTTTAAAAATGTTACATTTAAAAATGTTTTTGGATGCACCATCAGATTGATGAGTGCCACTGATGTAAAACTTCAGTGATATCTGAATTAAAAAACTAAACTAAAACAACTAAACTAAACTAAACTATTGTCAACTTTGGTCTGATTGGATCAGCTAGATCATGAATGCAGTATAAATCTATACTTACAATTAGAATCAATTGTTGCCACAAAGTATACCTGCACACCAATGAGACAGGATTTGACAGTCTCAAATCCTGCATCAGACTGCTCCCATGATGCAACAGGCAATTGATTGGCTGCATTGATTATAGCCAGACCATTGGGAAGACCTATTAGGAGATAGCGGCCATCTGTGCTTTCACACAATGAGAGAGCTTTGCCATAGTCCTGTAATGAAAAGATCAAATTAATTTTAAGACCAGCTTAATATTTATTACTGGGAGGCAATTTAAATTAAATCCAATTTATTTTGATTCTACAGAAAAGAATTAAAGCATTTGAAACATGCATATGGAATGTAATTCTAATAAATATCAGTTTAGGGTGCTCTGGTTTATCATATCACTGATTAAAAGGGCATTTCATGATCCACAGCCTCATCCTCCACTTTTCTCAAAAAAACTTGAGATTTTTATACCACTGGAAACCTCATCAGGAAACCTACATATAATGTTTATTTACCCGTACAAAAAATTTCTTGCAGATAAATTCAATTTGCAAAAATATTGCCAAATTTGAATTGCGTTCTGGTACACCACGAAATATCTACTGAAAAATGCTATGAAAAGAGTATGCTAGGATCACAAAATGTTCCTTTAATTTAGTTTCTAGTTAATGTTCGACCCATTTACAAAGCAGGACCTACAATCCCCACTTGGGTTATGCACCATTGGGAATTCCTGCGATAACCTTTTTTTTCAATTTGCATGCGAGAATTATGTTGCAACAAACTAGTGCATACTTTTTCACAGGTTAAAGAGCTTTAAACTTAAAATACAGCATAGGCCTATAAAAGATAAAAACTATTTCATCAGTCAATCCTTTTATTACTCAAAAACTTACATCAAGTTTGACAGCACAATCATAGAGAGGTGGTCGTATCTTGGATCGCTCCTCTTCCCGTATTGCCTCTCTGATAGCACATATCTCCCAAGCAATGTCAAACAGCCGATTAAAAATCTTGTCCACTAACCGGAATGGCTGGGGAAGCTTATCTATCAGTTGATCTGGGTCCTTGATGTAGTCATCCTCATCACTGGGGAAATAAAAGATAACATTTGAA
Source organism: Amphiura filiformis (assembly GCF_039555335.1). Taxonomy (NCBI): domain Eukaryota; kingdom Metazoa; phylum Echinodermata; class Ophiuroidea; order Amphilepidida; family Amphiuridae; genus Amphiura; species Amphiura filiformis. Next base: position 7,530,427 of record NC_092635.1, read on the forward strand.
TAAAAGTAAGGGCAAGCATCACATAAAATTAATGCGGTCATTAAGATGTGGTAAAATAAATATAAATTTAGAATTCAAATTTATTAATATTGACTCAAAAAATTTACATTTAAAACAAAACAAATTTGGTAAAATTTTGTTGTTTAGCACTAATGATTTTAAGGGGGTACTACACCCCTCGATAAATTTGTGTCTATTTTTGCATTTTTTTCTAATACTAATAACACACTGGTAACAAAAGTTATGTGTATTATAGGGGCAAGGAATCCAATTATTACACTGGAATTTCAGTGACCCAAGACAAGCGGTTCGTTATTTATGATAAGAAATAAGGTACCGCTAGGATGTACCTCATTTCCTATCATATATGCTGAACTGCTTGTCTTGAGTTACTGAAATTTCAGTGTAGTAATTGGATCCCTTTCCCCAATAATATACATAACTTTTGTTACCAGTGTGTTATTATTTTTTGAGAAAAATGCAAAAATAATCTACAATTTACTACACAGTGTAGTACCCCTTAAATGTGTGCAATGCTTGGGAACAGTGTCATAGCAAACAACCTGCCCATTTTAGTTGTGGGTGGTTTGCTCCTTGGACTGGCAAAATTAATGCCTTTGACATATATGCTACAATATAATTGCAGGTGTTGAGAAAGGCTATTGACCTTTTAGTAGACCAGATTTGCAAAACAAGGCCATAGCAAACACATATTTTAACTCTTTGTGCCCTTAATGGGCTGGTCTGGTAAATGTTTTAAAGGTCAAATTAGGCAATTGAGCAATTTTATTCAAATGACGGGAAGACCTCAATTTCTAGGCAGTAGCCAAGACCCTGCCTGATGCCGCCACTGAACCAACCCACCGTCTAACAAAGCGAAGTCACAAAAATTCTTATCAAGAAGGAAAATAAACAAGGCTGTTTCAAATACTATTACCCAAGAACAATCAAAGAGTGGAACTCTCTACCAGAAACCCTAACTCAGAAATCCAGACTCAATCGTATATAAGAATAACATCCAAGATCACGTCCTAAAAAGCAACTTTAAAGAAGCAGACCACACTAGTCACGATTATCGCACTTTCAGTTTCCCACGCGTTTGAACGGGAATTGGATTGCGTACTTTTTCGATGTCTAGTGAGCAAATTTTTCAATATTTTGAGAAAATGATGTCAAATTTTCTATTCTGTATTGTTTGGTAATAATGTCTTTTGCCAATAGTATGTTTAAAGTTGTAATTTTGTGTTTTTGATCGCAAAGATCGGATATTTTCGTTCGATTCGAATTCTGAACCCTTTCGCAAGGGTGCCGATTTCGCAGAACTTTGACGATAATTTTGCCTTTTTGGACACTAAAATGCATTCGATCCTTAATTTTGTTTCAACCGAGTCTTAAATTAGCAAGCACAATAACGTTGGTACCACTTTTATATACATTGATAAAATTTTAAAGATTTTTTTCAAGTTTCTAACGGCGCAAATCGTTAAGTGTGTATTTCCCATTGACATCCAAAATGGGAAATACGAGTCTGATGGACATAGGAACGGCGTCCATGAGACTCAGCGAGTCTAGACCACACTAGTGGGGGCACACTAGATCCTTTCCGCTCGACTCCACTTGGGATGTTGGAGAGTATACAAGCAGAAACAGCTCAGAAGTGCTGTGCCCACTGCCCAATAGTACGCTCTTCCACAACAAACATTATTATCCTGTATACAACTTCAAGTGGACCATTATTGTTGTGCCTGTATGTAGACTACAAATCAACCAATGTGCATCTACAGTACAGTGTATAATCTTTTGAAGTTTTGCACAGTACCGGTACCGGAAGAAGAGGAAGTGGTGTCCGACTGCTCTTCCTGATTATCGCATAAAAAGAACTAGGTCACGCCCAGCCTGGTCATGCGATGCAGATTCAGAGCCCCTATAGAATAACTATAAACAGCGCCAAAAAGAACCTTGTCAAAAACTATATCTACCGGTACACTATTTTTTCAAAGACCTCGCACTGGCCAACCGATCGCGTAAAATCACGCCTGCGTCATGCGATTCTACGCAAATTGTTTGGCAAATGAAGTGATGATGATGACATGATTCAATTAGCCAATCAAAACCAGACTGCATGTTTACGCCATAATTTCCCATAAACTGCGCCAAATCAGGCCCGGGCCAGACACGGTCCAATTCTACCTAAAAGCTGGCAGCCTTATTATTTCTATATAGATCTGCTGCGCATTCAAATTGTATTGTATTGCATCGTAATTTCATTTGTGTCCATGCTAATTATGTTTACACAACATGAACTCGCATGTTTTCAAGCAAATTCGCCGATAATGGGTGATCAAAAGCGATCGGAATGTTACAAAAGTACAGATCGCATTCAGCTTACTTCATATCAGATGATCTTTGGAAAAATACGGCATAATTTGTCATGGTGCTTGCGGAATGCCATGCAGTAAAATACTAAAATGTTGCAGCAAGTCATGATTGACAACTAAAAATCGGTGTGTCGTCGTATCCTCCGCTGTCAGTTTCTTATCCAATCACTACGTCCTCACAAAAGCTTTGTGTTGATAACGTAATGTGTTATGGCAAATTGCAATAAGTACGGTACAATGAAATGAGTACCGGTAGGGCGGGGTCAGGGGGTGGGTTTCTTCTTCGTCTTACATAACAGTATTGTTCTTAAAAAAATCCCGGTTTATCTACCTATGGCGCTCTAGCTGAAATACAGCAAGATAATGTAATATGTGCACGTGTGTTTATCGCGGAGCCACTAGCGTTCCAGTTTGGCCAAGAAATGCTTCATTTGATTAGACTCGACTTACCTGGACAAATTGCTCAAGGAATCCGGTGTAATGGACATCAAATTCTTCCTTACATACACCGGCATGTTTGCTGCTGGGTAGTACTAGTAGTACTTGTAGTTAACTTTAATTACTGAAACTGATTACTTGTAAGTTGTAATTGGAAGCAAATTAACTTCTCTTCTTCTTCTTTGTTGATACTGTCCAACACCCTTTTTATTTCAAAAGAGTCAACCGGACAGGACTGTCTTTTCTGGGGCTGGGCCAACGTGACAATGGGGTCAATGTCAATGAGTTGTGACACTGACAGTGAATGTTCAGGTTATTAACAGAGGAGGCTTAAAGGCATTCCTACAATGCACTATGATTGGGAAATTTGATCAATATAACCTAATTTTAAAGGCAAAGTCCCCATTGGCATTGCCACACACACAAAATGGTAATTTTAAAACTGCAGCCAACGAGCTAATAGTTGAGACTTAGGACTGATATTTGATTTTCTTACAGGAAACATTCATATTGTCCCACTGCATTAATTTTATTCCTAAGTCTCGATGTTATGAATGTTAAATAATAGGATGAAAACACCAGATATTTGCACACAATTCCAATGCAAGGCATAATCAACTATACCACATGTGTACAAAAGCCAGACATACAAGGTCAGAAACCCCATTGGGTTGTGGGAATGTCTTTAAACATCCTCTGGGTTATTAATTAACAATCATGACAATGTAATGTTGATTTAAATCAGCTTAAAATGTCATGAATGTTTAATTTAGCCTATTTTAGCAGCTGTGTAAAACTGACAGTAGTAAGCTTAAATTTAAAAAAATATAGTGCTGATGAATGATGATGTGAGCTAGCAGCTGGCCATGGCATGCATCGATTCATGGAAGCTGAATTTAGCCCACAGAAACTTCAAGCATTTTCTCTCTATAAGTTTCAGCCATATTCGGTATTTCAGTTTAATTTATGATTCATGTAACATGGATAACTTTGTGCTACACCAGAATACCATACGTAAATGCATGCACGGCTGTCGAATTTTACTTGACAACGATAAACATCAATCAATTAACCTTTGACCTCTATGAACCTCTGATTGTTTACTTCCACAAAACTAAATTTGCATCAAAGAAAATTCCTTTTAAAAATAATTAATCTGCTTAAATTAGAAAAAAAAAATTAATGAACATATTATCAAATATTTATTAAATACTCAGTCTTAATGTTAAAAATATCTTGAAAGTACTTTTTGTAAATTTATTTTCACAATACCTCATTTGCCTGACACTCCCACAAGCCAAAGGTCATCCATGTGTAAGCTTACTGAACAGTGAACGAACAGTGAAAGGAAATGTCGAAACTCCGAGCCTAAATAGTTCTTTTAAACGCACCAAAATGGACATTGCAGCCAAAATAATCAAATTCAACAGTCAGACCAATGGAAGGGACAAAGTTTACAGGCAAGTTGTAAAAATAGGGCAAAATAGCCGAGGTTAAAAATAAAAGCAATGCATTTTATTATATTAATTATATAGGTATCCCACTACCCTAGCCCTAGAACTCTGGCCATAGTATCCGTTTTTACTTCCACTAGGGCCAGAGGCACTTACATTGAAAAAATTGTTGGGAATGCTTGAACGATCCAGTACAAAAAATGAAATCATTTCAATGCTTGATCGAACCAATACAAATGTGTGTCAGGTCACTAATTAAAGGAGTGTTTCGTGATCCTAGCATCCTCTTTTTATGACATTTTTCAGTACATATCCACGAAAAAAGCCTATTCCCAAAATTTCAGTTGATTCCGATTTTGCGTTTGCGAGTTATGCATGATTATGTGTATTACACTGCTCCATAGACAATGCGTTGTAATTTCGTTCTGGTGCACCAGAACGAAATTCAAATTTCACGATATCTTTGCAAAAGCGAATTAATCTGCAAGAAATATTTTGTACATAAACATTATGTAGCCAGAGGTTTCCAGTGATATAAAAATCTCAACTTTTTTGAGAAAAGTGGGGGATGAGGCTGTGGATCACGAAATGCCCCTTTAACATGATAAAACCCACTTGAGAATACACAATCGCCGGTCATTTCTAAAGATGCATTTATACTTTAATCGCTTTTGCAGAAACCTGAATCGCACGCATGATCAGTGTACTAAATCGCCGTCATATTTGCCTGCTGAGCATGCGCATGATTCGCTGTTTTTCAAAAGCGACACGTAGGCTATTATTGACACCCTCTGTTAACGACAAGGATTCATCTGATGATGAAGAACCCATGGGTATAAACACAGCTTTACACAATGACTAATTTACATAGGCACAAAAGACCGTGTTCATGTACCGTTACTCAGCCAAACATGGCAGAGTAGGTCCCGGATGACGGTACATGTTCCTATCTCAGTACGACGGCAACTTCGTGACCTCTTTTGTTCGATAGAAAATTTTTACGGGTTGGTGAACACGGGTTACGTAACTAAATGTTGAAAATTTGGCCGGCAAACATGTTTTAGCGAAATAGCTCCAGAAATGGGAGACACGGGTCGTTTTTGCTTAAATTGTGTACCATGATCACGGATAAGATACCAAACATTTGTGCAAAGAACAAAAAACGAATAAAAGTTGAATAATATTGAAAATAAAGAAGCTTGAACATGTCCAAAGTGGCCGGGAAAATGAGAAAAATTGCATGTCACGATCACCAAAATGGTTATATCTACAACTATGAGCAAACGCCGGTCTTATGCTTTTCTATAATGATAGATATTAACTATTATAGAAGATTTCTTTGAAACAAAACCAAAAGTAAACTCACTATTTGACGGTTTCGCCTATCATGGTCGATAGGCATCATCAGAATGATGGTTGCAGATCCATACTTCCGGTTGGACGTATCCCGACTGAAGAGGGTGTTTTATCAGCCAGGAGAGGATCATACACGTGACTAAGGAAGTGGGCCCCCTCGTCTCTGTTCATGACGTTCGGACCTCGTCTCCTGATCCAAATGGATTCTTTAATTCTTCTTGTATTAAGTTCAAGTTCAAGTTATTTTATTGACATCACCAAACAAATAGGTACAGTCAAGTTATACAAAAGATACACATATAGAAAATAATAAAGAGAATAAGTAAATTATAAAACTAAACTATTAAACATCTAGGTTACTACGTGCTTCAAAAGCAGAGTTTACAAAAGTAAGAACAGGTTTTGTATTGATATTGAACGTCATGAACAGAGACGAGGGGGCCCACTTCCTTAGTCACGTGTATGATCCTCTCCTGGCTGATAAAACACCCTCTTCAGTCGGGATACGTCCAACCGGAAGTATGGATCTGCAACCATCATTCTATATTTAGGTATGCCAGGTGAATTCAAATTTGCCATCAAACTGCATCATTTTATATATCAAATTAAAGCCCTTGAGTAAAGAAAGCCAACACTGAAAACCTTTTTGTCATAGCACTTTCCGTAGCAAAGTTACATCTTGTCAAAGATTGACTTTCATCAAAAAGATTCTGCTAGCAAAATTCCCCAAAACAGCATTACGGGGTGTTTCTAGATCTTTAGTCTCATGACGATAGCACCTTTTTTAATGGAACTGCTATCAAAATCTCTCTGAAATTCCATGTGCTAGTCTCTCATAACCAAAAAAAATCATTTGGGTCAAGTGAAGTATAGACAACATATTTATGAAGGTTTCCTTCTTAAAAAGCTTCTTTTTAATTTCAATGTAAATTTGTATTGCCGGTTTAGGCCATTTTGACTGACTAACAAATGTGTTAACTGAGGTTTCCCTGTGATACCTACTATATTATATTCATGTATTGCACATATTAAATATGATATAGAACACACTTACCGACAATGACCGACTCAATGGACTCAATCACTAAAATCTTTTCCAAGGTTCCTTTGACAGCTTAACCATCACGTATGTGCGCGACGTCAAGCCAGGCCCAGGGCTGTCAACTCTCACGCATTGGCCGTGAGTCTCACACATTGGCCTGGGTCAATTTCTCACGGTCTCACGCCAGGCAAGGTAGTATAATCTCACGCCTAGGTAGTAAATCTCACGCAAAAAGCTGGAAAATTAGTAAAATCTCACGCATCGTCATGAATAATTTGTTGCTCAATTGTCGTCAGCCTTCATTGTAGGCCCTATTACTGGGATGTCATTGCACTCGGCGCCCGGGAATTTTGAATATTGCGTGTTGAGAAACGGATGTTTTTATTCGTTTTTATGGTCACTACGAGTTTGTTTTAAATAAAACCATGTGATTCGTGCTAGATAATTATTTTTCTAACATACAGTAAAACCTCATAACGAAATCTGATACAAGAAAAACCCTGTTATAAAGAAGTATTTTTCCAGAACCAAATCTATACAACATTCTTTTGTTATTTATTGTTTTTACAACCCTGATATAACAAAATTATCAGAATATATTTCTCATATGGTCATTTTCACGGTAAAGGGTGTAACTTTTGATTTTTAGGGTCAAAATTTCAAACCACTTAAATATGTTTCTGTTTACTGTAATCATGCATAGAAGCAACTTAAATTCCAGTAAAATAGTGTTTCAAGGCTTAAACCTTTTGATTTCTGATAAAAAATTTGACATTTCCATAACATTTTGGTTAAAAAAAAAAAAAAAATGTATTTTACATAAGCTCAGAAAATTATGACATGAAAGCTGGAATACATGTGAAATCCCATTCCAAAGTAAGTCAACAGATATATAAGTTAAATTTTATACCATGTTTTGCTATGTTTGTAATTGCAATTTTGAAAATTTTTAACATCAAGGGTCATTTGCAATGGAAATTTCCCAACCTTAAACATATTTTTTAAGTTTTAATTGGGTTCCTAAAATAATTTAAATGTCTAACTTCATGTACAAATACTACTTGATGAAAGGAACCTCCCAGCCAAGTTTCACAGAAATTGGAGTTATTTTTAGAATTGGCAATTCAAGCGATTTGTGTTTCGGAGGCTTCAGTTAACAACACAGGTGATCATAAAAGTAAAATATTTGGCTAACTACTACAAGTTGACATGAAAAATAGGTAAAAAATATCACAATTACCAATTTTCATGCTTTGCTTCTAAGTATTGAATTTCAGTTGTGACAAAAATTAAATTATCACAGCAAGTCATTTTTTTTGTTTCGGAGGCTTCATGTTTACAATGGTTAAACATGGCAGAAGTAGTTTTTTTTAAAACAACACTGTTGGGATCATCTAAGCTGTTATTTTCTTGTGTGTATTGAATCAATGATTCTATGCGGCAGATATTGCAGATTTATAACATGATAATTTTTTCACCCATTTGTTAAGTATGGTGTTATTTGCATGTGAAGCCTCCGAAACGGGCTTTCTTGGATATCAGTATATTTTTCAAGCATTAACCATAATATCAATTTTTTTTTAAATTTATGACATTCTGCACATATCATGCAACAATTACAATGCAGATATCAATATGGAACATACCAATTTAGATATGCATAGATGATAATTAAGTTTACTGTTGTTTGGAGGCTTCATTTGTTTCGGAGGCTTCAATTGTTAACGGAAAGTTTGTATTGGGTCCCATTTTCAAGCGGTGATATATATCTCCATGATTTAAAACAAGTGACTTGAGGATCTACTTTGCTACATTTTGATAAATAGATTGGATGAGCTCTTTTATTTATATTTGCCCAAGCTTGCTGAACAGTTTGTTTCGGAGGCTTCAAAAAGTTAACGGAAAATCGGCTCTTTGAAGTCAAGATTTTATAAAAATTTTAAAAGCTTGCAAATCAACTAATTTTTGTTACCCATTTCAAGTTAAGATATCAACTGTTATGAATCAAGAAGAAGTGAAGAAATAACCAAGAATTATGAACCAAAGCTATACCCACAAAGTTTGTTAACAATTGTTAACGGAAAATGAAGCCTCGAAGCGACAAATATCGAAGTCCGGTTCTCAAAAATACAGGGCTGTTCACAATTAAATCTAATGTGGCAGTGTTTACTGAACATATGACCGTACTTTCAGGATAAGAAAAATTATCCATGAACTAACTGAAGAAAACACAGGGTTTTACAAAAATGTTACTGTTTTTTACAGTTTTTCAAAATGGCAATATTAGGTACATTTAAGCCTGCTAAAACTGAGCATAGTAACTCCGAAGATGATTATGCTACCCAAGGTAGCTGCTAACTAGATGACTTATGTGGCCAAAAATCATGGAATTCTGTGGCTTTATTAGAAAACTACGGATCAAAATGTTAAAAATCCAAAGTTACACCCTTTACCGTGAAAATGACCATATACAAGTTATATAATTATTTAAAATAATTTGTGGTGTTGTTTGTGTATTTGTGATGCTTTATAATGCAAAATATTTTTATGTATTTAATAAAATTGAACTTGAACTTGAAAATTTGGATATAAAGAACTAATTTCTCTGTCCCTGACATTGACAACTTCGTTATAATGAGTTTCCACTGTATAAGGAATAATGTTGTGATTGCCGGAAACTTCCTTTAAGTATTTCTTGGCCAAACTGGAACATGCGCGTTGCATCCATGTAGTGTACTAAGCATGTACGCAGTGTAAGGCGTGTGTATACTCTCTTCTGTACCGCGCTATATTCGTATGTGTTTATCGCGGAGCCACTAGCGTACACAGTGTTCCAGTTTGGCCAAGAAATACTTAATTTGATTATAGCTCATCAAGTATTGAAACCTTTAAAGCTGAATTTATACTTGATCGGCGAGCGATTGCGATGAAACGCTTTTGAAAAGCGATGAGCAATCGCCAAATATTTTGCGATGCATCGCTCGTTGCTTTTGCATAATACTTATCACGGTGATAGCGATTGCGGATGACAATTAAAATATTCTAAATCATGCCACAAAATACATTTTTAAAACATCAGTTGCTGTCAATAATTATTGCTTTGAATTAATTTAGCACCAAAAATTAATTGCAAAATAATAGATCCAGATGGTTGTCTTGTACATGTATATGATTGGTGATGCATTCACGTGTCAAGCGATATCGCAGGGAAGTTGAGATTTCTTCAACTTGCAAAAGCGACATCATTTTTGCCTCGGCGATTTGAATCGATTGATCGGCTTGAGTAAATAGAGCATGTGTGAAAATCGCTTTTCTGCAAAAGCCATCGTGTATAAATTCAGCTTTAGACTCACTGCACAAACTTCATGTAGAACTTCTCAACACCCACACATGCATGGCTTTAATGCTCTACATGTAGTAAGAGCCCAGCCAGAAATTGAGCAGAAGCAGAATTACTGAATTTACACTCGAGCGCCGAGCAATGCACCGCTTTTGAAAAGCGATTGGCAATCGCTGAATTTTGCGATGCATCGCCCGTCGTGTTTGCATTAAGCCGAATTTTATACTCGATCACTCTGCATGCTCTCCAAATTTAAACAACTGCTGTTCTTCTCTGACAAAAACTTTGGTGACACTGACAGTGACAGTGAATGAGCTATCAGTGTCACTGTACACTTGTGTCATGCTGTATATCCCCCGCTCAACACAAAAGTTGGTAACTACATGTTACCAAATCTTTCAAAAGACCCCTACACAGCCATTCCCATGGAATGGATGTGTACCAAAGCAAATCTCTGTTGTTTCAGCCAAGTCGGAGTCTATCTTGTTTACATTTCAGAACATGACTTTCTACACCAGTTGAGAGTTGTAAGCAAATTAATAGTCCCAACTTTTGGATAGTACAAAAAAATTATAAATCAACATTAAAGAAAATTGATCCCTAACTTAAACTTAGGGGCTGTGCAATAATTATTTTCCCCGGGGTAAAATTTTCAAACGGCTCGCCAAAAGATCGCTTGCCCCCCCCCCCTCTCGGCCCGCCAAAAAAATCGCACCCCCCCTCTCGGCCCGTAAAAAATCTTTGCCCCCCCCTTTGAACATGCCAATTTTTGGGATCCCAATTTGCAAACCTTAAATGGTCTAGATGTATGTTGTGGAGCAGCGAAGCAGGAAAATTTGCATATTTAAGCGTTTCCGTACTGTTTTCCTAAGCCTTTTAGAGCGTTTTATTAAAAGACGCCCCATGAATGTGTGCCAAAATCGCTTGCCCCCCCTCTCGCCTAGCCAAAAATTGCTTCCCCCCCTTTTGGCTGCCAAAATTTCTTGCCCCCCCAATTTTACCCTCTCCCCAGGGCCAATAATTATTGCACAGCCCCTTACCTATTTGCAGTATTTCCTTCTATTTTGAGGAGCCTTCTTAGTGTACATGCACAAAGGTATCCTGGTACAAACAAGTGTTTCCAATTTCTGCACACAGTTGTTGGTGCATGGAAAATACTGAATACACATTCACAAGCTAGGCTATCCCTCACATTATGCACACATGCATGCCTGGCAATACCAATTTTGTATTCAGTGGCATTTTAAGCCACACCCACCCACATGGCATCTTTCATTGAGAATCAGTCATGCATGCCAACCCACATGCTAAAATTTGTTCAGAGAACCAATGACCATGAGGCCACACATGGCATACATGTTTTAATATGTGTGGTGCAATATTATTGGCTGATATGTTTTGGCATATCATTAACCTGTATTGTTGAGCATAATCATGACAGGTCAACTACCTGTAGCAGTATCTTACACAGATATGACTTGTATGCACTGTATAATTTCTGCTGTGCATAGTGAAATGTGCACATTGCGTGAGGTACTGCTAAATGATCACTGACCATGCTGGCTAAAAATGCAACAGAGTTTCTGCACTTTTGCCCTGTTTTAATCAAAGTTCATGAGCAGAAATGGTAATTTAAAACAGGAATATATAAATAGAAACACAGCTGGTTAAGATAGGATTCAATGGTAAGTGGAATATGTGATATTTCTGAAGTAATAGTTTGGTGTACATTTTCACATGTGAATCTTTGTACTTCACAAGGATATTTCAAATGGGCTTTACTCAGTGTGAAATACCCCCTTGGCAATGATTTTTCATCAAATTGACCCGTTCTTCCTTTTTTTTCATGCAAAATCAAGGACAAACATTTTGGCAGAAAAAACACCTTTTTTTGCTGATGGTACTTGACGCTCCATCATCTAGAAACATTCAGCGAAGTAATATAACTTGCATACATTGTCAAGCTTTTATCTTCACTAAGGCTGGCATTTTCGGTCGGGTAAGCGGTTACCCGCCGAGATTACATTACCGGGTAGGAAATACCCTCCCGGGTACCGAAATTAAAAAAAATTTTTTTATTTTTTCGGTTTTGTAGTGTCCCTGGACCTAGACCTAAATGCTAGGATCATTCATGGTTGACCTAAAAAAAAAAAAAAAAAAAAAAAATTCAAGATATTTTGTTAGTTTTAATATGAAAATTGATCATTTGTATTCATGTCATAGTCTATTTTATGATTTCAAAATGCATTCAAATTCAATACATTTTGAAATCATTAATAGACTATGACATGAATACAAATTATCAATTTTCATATAAAAAATAACAAAATATCTTGAAATTTTTTTTTTTTTTTTTTTTTTTTAGGTCAACCATGAATGATCCTGGCATTTAGGTCTAGGTCCAGGGACACTACAAAACCTAAAAAATAAAACAAAAAAAAAAAAAATTTAATTTTTTTTTTTTTTTTTTTTTTTTATTGGTACCGGTTACCGCTTGAAAATTGCGGCGGTACCCGGTACAAAATTACCCGAAAATGCCAGGCCTAATCTTCACTCAGTCATGGTAAAAGGTGAGCGCACTAGTGTATAGACCAGAAGAGGACTTTCCCGTCTCGTATGTGACACCAACACACCTTGGTGACAATATTAGAATTGTTGATTGATTTGTTGGTTCTGTATTTTGTGTATTTAATGTTTTTCAATATGTTTATCTCCTCAATGCAGAACCTGTCAATATGGCTGTAAGTTGGTGTGGTGGTGCCTTCAACAAAATCAGCAAGATAAAGACCTTATCCGTAAACTCAAACTTGTAGAAAGCTCTATGAGCCTCACTAGAAAATGTAAGCATGAATTTTTATGCTGTTTTGTCTTATTCATTTTGTGTGAGTTTATTTGTGGTCTTATAAAGCAAAATCAGTCTCAAGTCGGGCATATTCAATTGTCAGATTTCTGCATGATTGTAAGGCATAAGTTGCAAAGCTACATAGCAATAAAACCCATAGAAATTGAACATTTAGTTCCAAAGATATGATGAACAGTTGTTTGTTTGTTTTTATTTGGCAAGATCATTAGAATACAAAAACAAATTATAGAGACAGAAAAATCATTACAAAGTACAACAATGTGACAAATTATTTAAAGCTTAAATTAATCAGCCACAAAGCCATTTAGGAACAGGGCACACGGACAAAAAAAAATGACAAGCCGGGATAACCCATTAAGCCCGCAGAAAAGGCAAGCTTATTTCCGATGGGGTCCCAAGAAAAGATGAGAGAACAAATGGGAAACCAAAAAAGTGCCTACACAGTGAAATCAGACATCTCTTGACTGAGAGAGTTGCTGGCTAGATGTTGTTTGACACTTTGTTTAAATGCAGACTTGGTAGGCAATCCCTTGATGTTTGATGGGAGATCATTCCAGTCCAAAATGGCTTTGTAGTAGAATGTGTTTGAAGCAATACCTTTTACCCTAGGAACAATGAAATTGGATTCACTTGGAAGTGTTTCCAAAACAAAAGACAGCAAAAGAAATTATTACCACTGTTTGGCTGTATCTGAAAATCAATATTTCCGACTTCAAGTGGTTTTGCTTGATCACGTCACATTTTTATATGATCATTGTAATGAAAATTTGTGCAATTATAATTGAGGATGCTAGTTCTAAAAGGGGGTTAAATCACAAAATTATGAAAATGGCAGTAGAAAGTTCTGCTACAAGAAGGCTAGCCTATCTACACCCTCTGTGCAAGTTTCATAGTGAAGTAGTGTAGTAGAGCATTGACCTCCTTGCATTGAAACTATGTGGACATTGAATACAACTTTCTTATCTTGAAATGCACTTAATATGAGTGTGACTAAATGTTTAGAACTAGCAATTTAATGATAAAAATGTGGTTCATAAACCACTAGTTCTGCTGCCCATCATTTTCACAGGGAGGGTTGTGCAGGGGTAGACATAAGGAGCAATAATCAGCTGGCCTTTGGGCTAGCTGGGGAGGTTTTGGGCTGGACCAAAGGCAAATACACTGGCCCAGATTATACTTCATTGTGTTATTGTAACATGTCATAAATTCATAATTATGCCAAAATTCCGACTGGCCCACTAGGCCCTCCAGATGGAAAATCTCCTGGCCCGACAAGGAAACTCTACTGGCCAGGGCCCATGGCTAAATAAAAGCAACCCCTGGTTGATTTTGATGGGAATAGAAGGTTGTTCTCAAACTACATGTACTAGGCCTCCTGCCAGTTTTAATACATTTTTCCAAAGTTATGTTTACTGTTGCTTGAGACACTGGGCCAGGGCTCCAGCTGGATTAGGCTTGATAATGAAATTTATTCCATCCTCTCATCATATTCTTGATTCACTTGGAACTGATGTTTTACAAAAGTCTGATAATCTATATGCACTTGTATTAATCCTGGGGCATTAATGAAAAATTCCACATGATTTCTAACTTCTTTAAAGGAGGATTTCGTGATCCTAGCATCCTCTTTAGATATCCAAGAAAAAAGCTTATTCCCAAAATTTCATTATACATGACGGCCACTGTTGTAATTTTGTTCTGGTATACCAGAACAAAATTCAAATTTCACAATATCTTTGCTAAACGAATTATTCAGCAAGTAATTTTTGGTACATAAACATTATGTAGCCATATGTTTCCAGTGGTATAACTTTTTTTGAGAAAAGGGGGGGATGAGGCTGTGGATCACGAAGTGCCCTTATAAGATATTCAAAACATCTTTTAAATGCAGCACTTTGGAATGGTGCAATGTGAATGTTTACCTATAAATAAGGAATACCGATAATGAAAAGCAACCTTGTCCCTTTTTTTAGGTATCAATTGACCTTTTCGGTAAATCCCATAAGCCTTTGCGAGTACACCTAAGAACTTCGTCATTCTGCGTCACGCCGCTCTCTGCGCCGATCTTTATCGTTTATCGACCATCGTTACTGCGCATTGCATGTCGGCGTGACGTAAAATGACGAGTTCTCAGGTGTACTCGCAAAGGGTTATGGGATTTACCGAAAAGGTCAATTGGAAACTAATGATCCGTTTCCATTAAGTTTTTGGCATTATCCCCCACCCGAGACATATCATGCACATGGGATGGAAATTACACCCCCTTACATATAAAGCCTTGGGTGTTTCCTTTATAACCCATATCATCTTTGTGTGTGTTAGCTTTATTTATCTCAATTTTTGAGTGCAAATACTGCTAGGTCATGCTCCCCTCTGATCATGCTCTCCCTACTTGAAATCTAAATACATTGTAATAATAAATCAATTAAATTTTGTTGTTTATTTTCTTACAGGGCTGCGTTTGGGAAAGAGTCTTGACTTTGTCCAGGCGGCTCTAAAGACCATCCACCTTCCAGATGTCTTCATGCGGGTCACCATAACTCTGTCCAAACTCAACCAAGCTCTCTACCTCTTCTTGATCACATCATATTAGCAAATCGAATTGGCATAATATCCATTGACAACAAATACTTCTCCAGTCTATCCAACCGGTTCTGGCTCACTACGATCATTCTTGGCCTTGCCCGGGACATCTATGAACTTGCTGTGCTTCTCGAAGATACTGCAAGACAAAATCGTCTAATCGAAAAGGAAAAGCAACTAGAACAAAAAAGCAATGGAGAAGTAATAGGAGTTACAAATCCTAGTCAAATAAAATATGGTGATTTGGTTGAATGTGTGAGAGAAAACCCACAGGTTATGTTAGATACTCTCAAGAATGGTAGCGATATATTTCTGCCACTGCAAGGTTTGGGATATCTAAGTATTTCTCCAGGGGTTGTTGGACTCTGTGGACTCATTAGTTCTTTAGTAGGGGTAGTTACTGTGTGGAATTCAAAGCTCAAGCTGTCCCCTTGAAGTGATAGTTGAGCCACAAAGAAACTCCCAACTCCTTTTTAAGAACTATTTTCCTCAGCTCCTAATGTAAAACCTTGTCTTCAAGCATATACAGTGTTTTTGATGAAAGCTAGATTAATATGAAATAGCCGTAAATATGCCAATAAATAGATTAGTCTTACAATAGTACTTGTTATTATGTGCTTAAGGTTAGCGAAAGGTTTTTCATGCGCTTGATTTCAGAGGCGTAAGTTCATAACAGAAACAGCCATGCAGAAAATGAACAAGCGTGCGGGAGGTATAAGCCTACTTTAATAATTATAATAGAATATCGATCCACGGTCAAGACATGAAACTTGGCTCAGCTCGTCCCGGAGCTCGTGATGCGGGGGGGGCACAAGCCATTTTCGGCAATTTTCATGAGGATTTTATAAATTTTAAAATCGATTGGGGGCACTTCCTCTGGCCCCTATGCCCGCCCCATGAAGATATGCCACCGTCTAGAAAATGTGTTGATAGAGCTTTGATATCTTATAGATGAAATAAATAAATAACATCAACAACAACATCACAAAGCAATTATTTGTAAATCGAATTTGGGAATATTCAACAAGACAGACTTAGCAGGCCTACTAATTTCTGAATTATATAAAGTGAAAAACAATCAATCACTGTAGTCAGCGAATCAATCAAATAAACAAAAACTATAAAAGAAAGGAGCAAGAAAGAATAAAGAAATAGTGAATAAAAAAAAAAGAAAGAAAGAAAAAAAGAAATGAAAAAAGAAAAGGAGAAAGCAAAGAGGGAAGAACAGAAGTAAAAATGAGAAAAGAGGAAAAAAAACCGAAATTTCAGTCACACGGGGACTCGAACCCACAAAAATTAATCATAATAGATTCAAAGTCCAACGCTCTATCCGCTCGCCACACATCGGCTAACGCATAATTGATTTTCCTCGAAGGGATATATAATTATAATTTGACGCAATGACGTGATTACAATTGCGTCCGCATAATGGCTCTTAGAATAAACATGCATGTCGGCGCTGAAATTTTGGACGAACCCGATGGAGAAAAACCTCGTTTTTTGCAAAACTAGCTTCAATTTGGAGTGAAAATCAAATGGAATAGCAATTGGCAGAATGTTGAGAAATAATGTAGGTATTCAGATGTCTAAATTAACGTCCTGTAATCAAGATATCGATAATTTCACAAACCAGCTTTTTCTCAAGCAAATTCTCCAAAATTTCCACCCAAAAGCGGGCTTTTAAAATTTAATCGGTACTGTATTTGGTTCTTCCCCATGGCAACATTATTTCTTTGATCGATTTGTAGTACAATACGAAAAAGAAGAAAACAATCACTCGGCGTGGATTTATACTGGGCGCACATTTGAAAAAAAACGTCATGGAGCGTGTTTTTGATCTTGTGAACATGGTGCGTAAAAATGGCTTTACACGAAGGATTTTCAAATTTATTCTAAAAATTTGTATATAACACACACAAAAATGTTAAGCTACATCCAATGCACCAACATTTCACTCGCTCGATATTTGATTACTGAGAAAACTCTGTTTTAGAGAACAACTTTATACGTCTTTTATACGTTTTATCGTTTCTTCAGTATAACCTTAATGCTTGTATCAGTAATTTATTTGCTATAAAAACTCCATAATGTCATAATTTTGTTTCGTTTATGATGGGGCACCTGGATTAATTTAGCTTTATCAAAAACACACTATATGCGTGTCGACAAGATTTTGCGGTATGTGCAGAAAGGAAAACTATCAATTATAACTATTTTTTTAAATAAACAAATTTGATTCCATATTTTCAAGCATGTATAATTATAATTTGTCATTCAAATTGTCAGAACTCAATTTGAATTTCATTCACTTACAGTTTGAGTGACAGATCAGAAGGTCTGAAAACAGATCTGAAAAGCTCTTGAATTTGGAAAGCTCCTATACGGTACTTTTTTACAGACTGAGCAAGTGAAGAAAAAGAGCTTAAAATTAAAATTAAAGTCTGAATTCAGATATAAATCGGCTTACAGTAATAATTATGAGTTTTGAATAAGGATCTGCAGCTGAAATTCAATACCATCAACATATGACAAGAAATCAAGGTTTTAATTTAATAGATGGGCCCATTAAGGTTTGGTCCCGTTGGAGAGTACTCGTTCTAATACAGGTCTTTTCAAGAAATTAAGATTGTACAAACTTTTTTTTTATACCAGCAACTACAGGATAATGAGATCTATGAATCAAAGACCATCACATTGGATTCTGTTACTGTCAATCATTCACTATGATAAGGTTGCTGGAAAACACTTAGTTATGTTCCGCTATGTTCAAGCACAAAAACGCTGTGCAATTATATGTAACCTATAAAAATAATATGTTAGTAATAGGTAAAGGTTTTTAACATAATCTCACTTTGTACATGTATATGGTCATTTTCACAGTAAAGGGTGTAACTTTTGATTTTTAGGGTCAAAATTTCAAACCACTTAAATATGTTTCTGTTTACTGTAATCATGCATAGAAGCAACTTAAATTCCAGTAAAATAATGTTTCAAGGCTTAAACCTTTTGATTTCTGATAAAAAATTTAACATTTCCATAACATTTTGGTTAAAATCTAAGAAAAAATGTATTTTACATAAGCTCAGAAAATTATGACATGAAAGCTGGAATACATGTGAAATCCCATTCCAAAGTAAGTCAACAGATATAAGTTAAATTTTATACCATGTTTCGCTATGTTTGTAATTGTAATTTTGAAAATTTTTAACATCAAGGGTCATTTGCAATGGAAATTTCCCAACCTTAAACATATTTTTTAAGTTTTAATTGGGTTCCTAAAATAATTTAAATGTCTAACTTCATGTACAAATACTACTTGATGAAAGGAACCTCCCAGCCAAGTTTCACAGAAATTGGAATTATGTTTTAGAATTGACAATTCAAGTGATTAGTGTATAGGAGGCTTCAGATAACAACACAGGTGATCATAAAAGTAAAATATTTGGCTAACTACTACAAGTTGACATGAAAAAATAGGTAAAAAATATCACAATTACCAATTTTCATGCTTTGCTTTAAGTATTGAATTTCAGTTGTGACAAAAATTAAATTATCACAGCAAGTCATTTTTTTGTTTCGGAGGCTTCATGTTAACAATTGTTAAACATTGCAGAAGTAGTTTTTTGAAAACAACACACTTGGGATCATCTAAGCTGTTATTTTCTTGTGTGTATTGAATCAATGATTCTATGCGGCAGATATTGTAGATTTATAACATGGTAATTTTTTCACCCATTTGTTAAGTATGGTGTTATTTGCATGTGAAGCCTCCGAAACAGGCTTTCTTGGATATCAGTATATTTTTCAAGCATTAACCATAATATCAATTTTTTTTTTAATTTATGACATTCTGCACATATCTTGCAACAATTACAATGCAGATATCAATATGGAACATACCAGTTTAGATATGCATAGATGATAATTAAGCTTACTGTTGTTTAGGAGGCTTCATTTGTTTCGGAGGCTTCAATTGTTAACGGAAAGTTTGTATTGGGTCCCATTTTCAAACGGTGATATATATCTCCATGATTTAAAAACAAGTGACTTGAGGATCTACTTTGCTACATTTTGATAAATAGATTGGATGAGCTCTTTAATTTATATTTGCCCAAGCTTGCTGAACAGTTTGTTTCGGAGGCTTCAAAAAAGTTAACGGAAAATCGGCTCTTTGAAGTCAAGATTTTATAAAATTTTTAAAAGCTTGCAAATCAACTAATTTTTGTTACCCATTTCAAGTTAAGATATCAACTGTTATGAATCAAGAAGAAGTGAAGAAATAACCAAGAATTATGAACCAAAGCTATACCCACAAAGTTTGTTAACAATTGTTAACGGAAAATGAAGCCTCCGAAACGACAAATATCGAAGTCCGGTTCTCAAAAATACAGGGCTGTTCACAATTAAATCTAATCTGGCAGTGTTTACTGAACATATGACCGTACTTTCAGGATAAGAAAAATTATCCATGAACTAACTGAAGAAAACACAGGGTTTTACAAAAATGTTACTGTTTTTTACAGTTTTTCAAAATGGCAATATTAGGTACATTTAAGCCTGCTAAAACTGAACGCAGTAACTCCCGAAGATGATTATGCTACCCAAGGTAGCTGCTAACTAGATGACTTATGTGGCCAAAAATCATGGAATTCTGTGGCTTTATTAGAAAACTACGGATCAAAATGTTAAAAATCCAAAGTTACACCCTTTACCGTGAAAATGACCATATTCAAGTACAAATATACAATGCTGTGATATATATGTAATTGACAGAAAAAAACCCTGTTCTAGGAATCTAGGGGCAGACAGACTTCGCAAGTAAGGTCTGACAGTCAGGATTTCCATTTTCTAGAAACTTTAAAATCTTTTAAAACATTTTTAGAAACAGAGAAAAAAAGAAATTCTGATTTTTTTTTTCCAAAACATTTCTGTCAAAATCAACCCACTGCCGGTTTTTTAACAGCTCTTTTTAATTTAATACATAAAAATTAAAAAGTCTGAGTCGGTCAAACCCATAGAACAGGGTTTTTTCTGTAGCCTAATAAATATGTTTTATATAATGTAAACATAGCTAGAGGGTTTTTTGGCATGTCCTCAATGATGTTAAATTTGAAAACAAAGTCTTGAATGGTTTTGTATTCAATTAGAACAGCACGGATCCCATCAAGTACCATCTATTGAAGATCTGTGACAAAATATTGTGTATTTGGTGAGTGACCCATATTGTTCAATTCAATGGATATATGGTCGCATGTCATGAATTGGTCATCTTTTGTGTAACATATTGTTTTATGATAAAAATATCACCAATCTTGATTCACTTCAACACAACTTTTAATGAATACATTTTAGACCATTAAAAGTATACATTTCTGGAAAGCTTATATTACAAGGATGCCAAATCAACAAAGTATAATATCATAATACAGGGTGGGTAAGAAATATACAGGGTGGAACATCAACAAAATTAGCATCTTTCGTGTCATGGTAAACCCCATGTAGTTTCTTTTTCTGAAAGCTATGTAGCTCAAAATAAATATGGATTCAGAAAGACATTGCATGGGCCCTTCCAACAAATTAGGAAGAAAGAGTTTGGTATCCCTTGCGTTAAACATACAGGGTGGTCAAAAATTGAAAAATAATTTTACAATTTGTATGACATTATCAATCAAAACTTTTTTCCTCCATGTCTGGCACTAAAACTAATAGCATAATTGAATTCCTCATCAAATTTCCTTAAAAATATGTGTACTTTTGAATAAGCAGGGTGACTCGGGCAAGAGATAGGCCATTTAGAAATGTCGGAGCATTACGCATTACACACTTTGTACAGTAACATATAGGGAAAACTGTCTTAATTAGTATTTAATTAGGCAATTAATTAATTACATCTTTTGTTACAGTTGATCTACTCTAAGGTAGATTAACAATCCAGGATGATATATGTGCAATTTGGTGTCCATGCTAGTTGTACTTTTTAAGATACAAAGGTTTGAAGTTTGCCATATTTTCACAATTTTGTGTACAACCCTATGGGGCTCACCCGCCCCGGCTCACCCGCCCCAGCTCCTCCATTGACTCATCTTACATATTGAAGTATACATTTCAAAGTAGTTGTTCAATTGACTTGGGTTTTTTTGCATTTGACAAAGAACATAATTATCTACAAAATGACACCAAACTTTCTAAAATAGGTTGAAGTGGGAAGAAAGCATTTTCATGTTACGGCTCCTCCATTTTTGGGTGACCTATTTGTAACATGCGACCATATGGTACAGTGGAAACTCGTTATCACGAGATCGCCGGGTCGGCATGTTTAGCTCAGATTAAGCTGAGTTCGTTTTAAAAGTCAGGTACAAAATATGTGTCGGAAGACTGCATGTGTTTAAGCCTAATGTCGGCTCAGTGGGCTGTACAAGCAAAACTTCACACTGGTCATGATGCAGTCATGTCTACAGTAGAATTCATCTCGA
Organism: Amphiura filiformis; assembly: GCF_039555335.1. Classification (NCBI taxonomy): domain Eukaryota; kingdom Metazoa; phylum Echinodermata; class Ophiuroidea; order Amphilepidida; family Amphiuridae; genus Amphiura; species Amphiura filiformis. The sequence continues at coordinate 7,552,354 of NC_092635.1, forward strand.
CCTTTGCAGGACTTAACCCCATTAAAAGCTATTAAACCAAGATAACACTCATTGAAACAGCTCAACTGATTAAATCGGATCTTCTCTGGTTGTGCACAAGTGTCTGTTTTCATGTGCGATATCGCAATAAAGCTGGTATTCATAGCTTCAGTTGGGTAACCGATTATAAAGGAAACGAAAGGAAACAATGATATGTATACCTCTGTTCACTTAAATGAGACAATGGCGTGCTTTTTGTAAACCAGCATTCTTGAAAATGAGCAACATAATGATTGTTGACTTAACACGGTTTGGAAATAATTTCTTCATATTTTTGGTGTTATCTGTCGTTTACATATCCTTCCTAAAACACACAAGTTCGACCCTCTCCAAACACCTAAATTAGCTAAAAATTTAGGACATGTTACAAAACTATATTGTCTAGAATTTTAGAAGAGTACTTTTAATATTGGCCGGTTATTTTTCACACAGCGACGTTAACTAGTCATATCCCCATACTTTTAACGAGGGCTATTTGTAGAGGTCACGCGTCAATGGGAAAGAGCACTGTGTATTGTGTATAGGAAAACGGACAGTAACTGCAGTATGTCGAGTCTGCATAGCCGTCGTCATTATTTTATACTAGATTTGCAGCCTCCGAGCAATGTCACAGTTCGAAATTCCCTCAATCGGTATGATAGGCTAATAATTGTTTTTGATTTTCGGAAAGAGGCATTTTTCTCACAGCTTTCTGATGAAATTCAGATGATTTTCTCAAGCTGATTATCGTAAACAAATAGGCCTAAAACAATTATACGGCGATATCGGGATTTCCCCTACTTCCAGCAGCTAGTAAACATGCCTGGAAGGGTTTCCCACTTTCCATCCAAGGGCGGACTTCCGCGTTTGCGATTGGATAGTCTGATATGTCGTCAGCAATAATTGGCCTTATATGGCAAATTTCGTCATGACTTGATTTTATAACATCTAAAAATAGGAAAGGAATCCTCATTTGCCGCTGAAGTGATGTCTGGAGCGAGTATTTTGACAACTTCTCACATGATTTACATCATAAATTTACCTTGGGAAATTAGCTCGTTTTATCCATCATAAAAACAATAGAAAACAAAAGCTTTGACTGACAGCAAATGCTCAGTATATGGATTTCGTGTTATTTACCTCAGTATTAAACAGTTTATTTTGTACAGTAAATAATAGAGGAAAATCGGGACCACAAGTTTCTGTTCGTAGTAAGCGGTTTCTCGCATTAAGCGATCTCGTATTAACGAGTTTCCACTGTATATGTATTTTATAATATATTAACGTTGTCATGGTAAATTTAGTAGTAATATCAGTTATCATAAATTATTTCCACCAACTTTGAGCCCTTCTGAGCATCTCTACCATAAATTTTGGTTTGACTTTTGATGTATTTTTATGTAATATGGAAGTCAATAAAGTTCAAAGTTCATTTTGAAATGTTGATTTTTGAGATTTTTGGTGCAACTTTACTTACCAAATTCAAGCTTTCAGTATTTGTATACTAGTATATTTTTACATATCAATTAATGCTTATGATTTTGTTTGTAATTTTAAGCATTCTGTGTAAAGAAATCATGCAAAATCTTAAAATGTATATTTAATTTTCAAAGTATATGATATGATTTTATTGGCACAAAATCGCGGCCCGGAGGCCGAATTACATTGTACACAAAGTAAAGCAAAAACAACAATGAGAATTTAAGCAATATATATATATAACAACATAATAAATAAATATAAACAACAAATGAGGTCAGAACTCAAGGCAGCAAAAAAGAAACAGGATACACAGCAAAGTAATGCAAGGGATGAACCAGAATTAGGATGGGTTGCTGTTTAGCAGCCTAACAAAGTAAGGAACTGGACTCCTAGCAAACCTGTCCGTGCAGGGCACGGAGTTGGGAAAGATTGGCATTGTTTCTTAATTGTCTACAATGAGCCTGACCTCTGCTGGGAGGAAGCAACTTGGTGGTCCGATCACACTTGGACAATGTACTGAGCAAATTTAAGGCAATGTTGCTCCCTCCTATCAGACAGCTTATCAAGGTTACACACAACAAGAGCATTGTCATAAGATACATAATTGGACCCAAGGATAATTCTCAGAGCTCTTTTCTGGATGTTCTCAAGCTTGATGGCCTGCTTGGAAGTGAGAGTGGAGTGCCAAATGACATCGGAATATTCAACCAGGGGTCTAATATATCCTCTGTAAATGGTCACTAACTCGGATGTATTGAACCCAAACTTCTTAAGAGAACGAAGCATGAATAGCCTTCTATTTGAATTCTTCCACATGTGGTCAACTTGACCATCCCATTTGAGGTCAGTCTGGAGCCAAACACCCAACACTTTGGCAGAAGACACAAAAGAGAGAGGAGTGGGACCAATTTTTAAGTCTGGCTGAGGAGGAGAATCTGTCTTGAAACAAATTTGCATAGCTTGACACTTGGCAGGATTAAGTTTGAGTTGATTATCTACTGACCACTTCAGGAAGTCATCAAGATCGGTCTGCAAATTGCTAGTCACACTAGAGGAACGGTTTTCAGCGAAGGTGAGGTCGTCAACATATTTCCAATAGTGTGACCTGCAGTCGCCAGCCAGCGTCATTGATGACTGCCTGAAAAGTTATGGGCCCAAGTTTTGTTCCCTGTGGAACACCAGCGCTAAGAGGAAGGTAAGCGGACAAAGTTTGATTGTAACGCACGCATTGGCGACGGTTGTCCAAAAAACTACAAATCCAAGTTGTTCCTGTTTTAGTTTTGTTATAATGTAGAATGTTTTATGTTAAAAATTATAATACAAATTTTGAATTAATGTGCAATTGGTGTACAATTTTTTAAACATCAGCCACTTATTGTTCCAATTATGTAATTAAAAATAATTCTATGTGGAAAGGTGGCTAATTGATAACATTCAGCTATACATATATGAGAAACTATTATAACAAACTATGCCCCAATACAAAATCTTGCTTCTCAGGTGGACTTCAACCTACAGGGTACCCACAAAGTAAATCTTCCCTGAAGACATTTTGATATAATCCAAAAACCAATCATCATTTCTCTTGTTTAGGTTGTTTTAAAGTTTGGAACACAGACTGATAAGTTATGCATCCAGTGAGTGGGTTTTTGTTGTTACCATTTATCATCTTCACTGAGAAATATACATCTATGATACTTTTGGCCATAAAAAAAAAAAAAATTGAATAAACATTTTGGAATTATGGAAAATGCTCATTTTTGGCCCAAAGTCCCATATTACTGTTTTTTGGCTCACTTGTTTTTCGTGCATCCTACCAAAATAATTTTTGGGCAAATAATTTTTTTTATAAATTTTACAAACTAGATAAAAATATCTAGGAGAAGTTTTTCATTTTTTGAATTTCGACTAATTTTGAGAAATTTGCACCAAAAATGGTAAAAAATGCTGAATTTTCAAAAAAATCATAAAGAAGGCTATTTTCGCCCAAATTTCAAATATTTTTGGTGAAGTTGGTAAAAATTCAAAAAAATAAAAAACTGCTCCTAGATATTTTTATCTAGTTTTTAAAAATTAATAAAAAAAAACCCAGTTTTTTTGGATTTTGGGCCAAAAATTTGCATTTTGGCTCAAATTTGACCTCACAGATGAACTTATCAAGTCTTTGCCATTCTAAATATGTATACTTTTATATACATTAAACCAACAATTTAGCAGTTATGAGGCCCGAAAGTTTCCATAATTCCAGGGTTCAGACCAACCTTAAGTGGTCTCGACCAAATAGTGATGCATGCATAAAAAGTCTTATGTATTTATATCTTTCGAGATTCTTGAAGCAAATTTGTGGCCACTATTCACACTTCTTACTTGAAATTTCTTAAGAGCTACAATCATGGGGAAAATGTTGACACACTTTGACTGTCGTTTGAGGGATCTCTGCCCCCACTTTCCCAATTCATTGTTGGACAAAGCCATGATGTTGGCAAGTCTGAGACCCTCCAACATTGAAAGACAAAGATGGGGAGTGTGAAAGGGTGAGATACAACGGGGAGTCTGTACTTCACATATATTGCATGCCTATTTCACTCGCCTCCCATTTTGATAGTGCACACATTTCAATTGTTTAGTACAAGTGTGCCAACAATTTTTTCCAGGATTGTAGGAACTTGCTTTATGTGCAATGATTGTAAATTTATACAATGTAAAATGGCATACCAGTTTAAAATAATGTGAAATATGTATGTGTATTTTGTATGTTACATGTTAAAAAAATTACATCATGTATAGAACCAAAGAATCAACTATTTTGGCCCAATGATACACCCAGATCTAGATGAGGGGTGATATTATACCAATCATTCAAGACCATATTTATTTATTGCTTTAAAAACCAATAGACCATCATGCTGGTCTATATATGTGTACTTCTAATTTGGATTTGTAAAAACCCATAGACCATCATGGTCTATATACTGTCAAAGTTACCTAATAATCGGATTAAGTACCAGACCATAGATGAATACAATTCTTGAATATCGCCCTGCACTACAAGCAGATGCACTCATCACCCACTCTTTTCAATGATACAACTGCAAGTGATAAACATTTCTTTGACATCTATGGTTCAATGCAAAGGTACCATGTGAATGTTGTAGTGCAGGGCAATCTATTCAAAATTTGTATTCATCTATTGCTATGGTAATTAATCCGGTTACATCATCACTTTGACAGTGTATACTTAAACTAATTTGTATTTGGATAATAATATTCATACATGCAGGGCTGTCAACTTTTTGGAATTGCTTGGCGCGAGACACTGTCGAACAGAGGCGTACCAGAGTGGAATTACTTTTTGCTGACTACTATGTTCATTTTGACCCATGATTATTTGAGCCATGGCGCTCGAGAATCTAAAAAGTGTGTGTGTGGGGGGGGTGGTAGGGACAACAAATGATTTTTACGATGTGTGAAATTTTAGTCATTTGACGGCTCTTTGCGTGAAATTTACTACCTAGGTGTGAGATTATACTACCTTGGTGTGAGACCGTGAGAAAATGATCAAATGCGTGAGACTCACGGCCAATGCGTAAGAGTTGACAGCCCTGATACATGTACATAATAAACTGCTGATTGTCTCATTAAAAACTTGTTTTTACATGAGGAATCGAACCTTGTTTCTATTTAGTTATAATGGTAGGAAGAAAATATTGCTTCATGTGAATTGCTTACTGTTTATAGTCTGACAAGTAGCACCTGTTTTTTCTTAGTTACCAGGCTATCTACTCGGACTCTGGACTAGCAAGAAAGACAAATAGCATTGTCCATGGACTGCCCCACCTTCCAAAAAAGGGGTAGAGTAGTTAGTGGACTTTCACAGTTATTCTTTCTTGAGTGATCAGAGTAGTCGCGTAACTAAGAAAAAACAAGGCCCAACTCATCGGGCTAATGTGTAAGGAAAATTTGCCGTATTTCTTCTTGTTAAAAACAAAGTTTGGAGACACTCCATATCATGTACTAACATTTAATCGGTAATCCTAAACTTTACCAATATGCAGATTATTGCTTTGAATTTTTGCATTTTTCTAAATTAAAATGTGAATCATAAATTTATTATATCTCTCTGTGTTCTTATTTTGTTTTCTTAGTAAAGCCAAAAAAGAAGTTGTTTCCTTGTCCTCGTCCGACTGACCATCTTGGCAGTCCCGGCCATATAACTTTTTTGAAAAAGTTCCATTTTCCCCAAAATGTCATGAACTTTTCATCTGAAAAACGGATGATATAAAAGAAATTACCATTTCCTGCATGTTTACCGTGTCCAGTCGTACCTGGCTGAGGGTTAAGATATTTTGTATTTTCATATTCCCAGTCATATTCAACACCTAACACTCAGCTCTACAATTTGCTATCCACCTTCACATTTTGGACGGCTCGTCTAAATCTGAGTTTATTACAGGCCAGGCAACTACTGTAAAAGTCAATATTTTCGCGAGAAGATATTTTCGCGATTTTGAAGATTTTGTCAATTGTGCGAGAATTAAATTTCGCGGTTTTGATATTGATACAATAGAAACCTAATGCAAAAGGTTATTTTAGCGAGTTTTTATTTTCGCGATTTATGTCCACTCATGAAATTGCGAAAATAAAAACCTCATGAAAATTTCTACTTTTACAGTATTTAAACATGCTTATCGATAATGTAGGCCTAAACAATATAGCGAATTTTAAAATATAGTAAAAGTAGATTCAGTTTTGAAACAGTTGCACCAGGTGCTCATCTGTTGTTTTAAATATTTTATTCAGTGGTATTTGTTCAAATAACACTGCACTATTTTTTTCCAACATGTTTGTTGAGGCTACTATATTATTACTATTAGAGCACAAATCGCTCTCAGTCATTTCACTTCAAAAATGGCAGACACTATATACAGTAGCGCTCGCCAGTGAACATGGACCAAAATCACTGCTCAATATGATTGGCAGCCTCAATAAAAACCAAACACTGGCTGAATTCTCGCTATTCACAATAAGAGGCGCCGCCAGCGGATTTGCGATGTAATCGTGATGTATCATGGGAAAAGTCGACATCAAGTCGCGCATAATACGAATATTACCATGCTATTACATAGGAACACGTGACAATATTTTTAGTTTGTCAATATAGCGGTATTACACGCAAATCGATAGAGAAAAAATTAATTGTGCACATTTCAAATCACATTATTAAGTATTATTGAGTATCGATTCGCGTGTAACACCTTTATTTTGACAAACTAAAAAAATATTGTCACATGTTCCTATGTAATAGCATGGTAATATTCGTATTGCGCGGACTTGGATGTCGACCTTTTCCCATGATACATCACATCCTTATTGCGAATAGCGAGAATTCTTTTGCATTGTTTTTCCACAATGAACCTGTTCATGACATCTTATAAAGAAGGCTGACCCCTTCCTTCCATCTAAAATATTGGTACATTGTACATCCATATCAAAAGGATGCACTTGTCGGCTGCTACATGTGTCTCTTTTTACATAATAAATACCAGGCTCATCTGAAGTGGAGGTCACTTCAAATCATCCCCAAATTCACATGGTTTAGGAATACAGAGAACAGCCCAAGCCCATGTGACTTGGAATTTGAAGTGACCTCCATGTGAAATGAGTGCGGTATTTATTCTTATGAAAAAAGAGACACATGTAGTAGCCAACAAGTGCATCATTTTGATATTTCATCATTTTCTGCATCAATATGTTAACCTTCTTTTTACAAATTTTAATCACACTCTTTCACTCGGCTTCAAGCAATGTCAACATCAAAATGCAATTTCCTGTTGGTGGTATTTATTTGTCGTTAACTTGTATACATTGTAGGTCTAGTGAATCCAGTCCAGTCCAAGACAGTAAGGGGTGCTGGAAGTTGTGCAGTACAAAGTAAAAAAATGGGCCAATTCGACTTGGCATGTTTACATTTTCAAGCAGTCTGACGTGACATTGTTTTTGAATCATGATTTCATCAGAATCAGACCATCTGATATTACATCCACAATCATTAAAATTTCTTGTATTTTGAAAGTTTGTTATGTCTTTTGATGTCCAATTTCTTGAGTCTTCTCCAATATTGAGGTGTTTCTGGATCCAGCTCTTCCAGTTTAAGAGGAGGTCCTATGTGCAATTCCCATAACCAGTCTGGATATTCACTGTCTGGTTTCAGTTCAATTTCGGGGCCTTCTTTGAAGTAGTTGGCCCCACAACAGTACTGAAGTAACTTCTCAGGATCTGTGGTAACTTCCATCCGTACCTTCTCTGGTCCAACTGCTGCACCTTTGCCTGCAACAATAAGTAGTGAACCACAATAATATATATGTTACAAACATTGTTCAAGTTTTATATCAAGCCTATCCTATCTTCAGATGTTTGTTTGTTTGCCCAGGTTGGTCCGTAAAAATGCACAAGCCTGGATAGCCAATGTAGGCTAATACAATGCATGCTGGCCCAGATAGCTTTGATTTAAACAAAGTAAGATTGAAATGGAAGAATGTAGCAAGGAGAAAGGAGAGAAGGCCACTCCCAAACACATCCCAGAATGCGCAACTCTGTCTTCAATTAAGGTTATTCAGTCATCTTCAATTAACTCAATTTAAAATGCAAATGAGGTATTCAGATGGCCTGTATCAGTACCCCCTAACAACATCAAAATATATGATCAAAATCAGAGCCCAAATCGGTTCTGTGCACTCTGATGGTGGTCAATGTTATGCGTCATGAATTGGAGCATATGAAAAGGTGGCGGTGTTTCATTTTTATTTATTGATTTTCTAATCTCTCTGTCAATGGTGCGACAAGCTTTTTTGAATTTAGACCAATCGGCAGGAGATTTTGTTTTCCTTGCTTTGTTATAGAGTTTCTGTTTAGGCCCTTTCTTTCTTTCTCCCTTTTTAGAAACGAAGATAACTCGCATTGGCTTTACGTGCACAGTAGTTTTACCTATGCATGATCCTGAAACCTAGGATTGATATCAGAACCGGGGATGGTCCCCCTTCTCTTTTCGAATAGCTCTGACACTTTAACGTGCACAGGGTTGGTCTCTTCCTGTACACGGGACCAACGGCTTTACGTGACTTCCGAATCACGGACGTCGCACATACACTACCTATATCTGCACGTGCTAAGCAGTGTATGGGGGCGAGAAGAAATTCTACAATTAAATTCTGTGATGAAACTGGACTTAATTGTTGGATTTCTGACCATATAGGAACTTTTTGGGAGGGAAGAGAATTTTCACCTAAGGCAAGCCCAAGGCTCGAACCCTCGCCGTCTCGCTGAGCGTATCTCCCAGCCGACAGTGCAATGCCTTTACCGCTCAGCCATCTCGCCCTCTAAGATTGATTCTTAGTTCCTGTTTCCCACCCGCATCCAAAGTAGATAACAACTATAATGTCTGAATAAACAAACATAACTGTACCATTACTTAAGGGCTGGGGTATGAACGTTTGGACAGTATTTATTTTGGGACATTAGAGCACATCAGTCATATCGAATTGCATTCTGAATACGAAGAAAGTCATTCTGATATCAAATAATTTTGGCAAATCATTAAAATTGATATTTTTGATATTTAACAGTACTTGAAGTAAACTTTATAAATCTGATGATTTATACTTAAAGTGTATGTAGGTGGGATGAAAAGCCGACGATCAATTGAAAATTTTGACCTTTCAGTATTGAAGATATGGATTTTTTTCCCAAAACACCAACAAAAATTAGGTCTTTAAAAAAAAAAAAATCCATATCTTTTATATGAAAGGTCAAAATTTTCAATTGACCGTCGGCTTTTCCTCCCTGCTACATACACTTTAAGAATATATCATTAGATTTATATAATTTACTTCGAGGACTGTTATGTATATAAAAATTTGAAAAATATCAAATTTTTATAATTTGTCATAAAATTTGTATTATATTGTGATTTTCAAAAAATGAAAATTATTTGATATCAGAAAGACATGCTTCAGTATTCAGAATGCAATTCGATAGGTCTGAGGTGCTCTCATGTCCCACAAAAATACTGTCGAAACGCATAATAAACGCTTCATTTTAGATCCCTTAATGCAGTGCCGTACTTAATACGCTGACTTTCGTATTCGGCGAGGAGGACGATTTCGACCTCGTTTGTTTACAAACAGAGAGGTAGACAAAGGGCCTGTCAAAACTGTTCCGCTTGTCCAAATACTCAAGTATCAAAAGGATGGTCCACTATAATAGAGTGATTCACGCAACATGAATAGGGGATTAAAAAACTGTGAAGTAGGACCATGTTCTTCTTTTGTCCTATATATTTGCCATCAAGATTTCGAATGAAAACAGTTCAGACCCAGAACAGGATCATGTCAGAAATTAATATTTTGTTCTGGGTCTGATTATTCGGACATGTCGGACTATACTTAAGTGGGTACTACACCCCTGCCCAATTTTGTGCCTATTTTTGCATTTTTCTCAAAAATTAAAAGCGCATTGGGGACAAGTAAGATATGTATATTTATAGGGGCAAGGACTACAACTACTGCACTGTAAATTTTATTTCAGCACAGACAACAGTTGTGGAGTTACAGTCAAAAATGAGGGAAAACCAATATTTTATCAATAAATCAATAACTACTTGCTTTGAGGTGCTAAATTTTCAGTACAGTAGTTGTAGTCCTTGCCCCTATAATATACATATTTTACTTGTCACCAATGTGCTATAATTTTTGAGAAAAATGCAAAGATAGGCAAAAAATTGGCCAGGGCCAGGGGTGTACATGTTATGTAGTACTAGTAGTAGTACCCTAGTGCCGTACTATTACGCTGACTTTCGTATTCGGCGAGGAGGACGATTTCGACCTCCTGGTTTGTTTACAAACAGAGAGGTAGACAAAAAACCGTTCCGCTTGTCCAAACACTCAAGTATCAGAAGGATGGTCCACAATAGCGCGATTCACGTAACATGAATAGGGATTAAAAAGCTGTCACGTAGAACCATGTGCTTCTATTGTCCAATTTGCCATCAAGATTTCATATGGAAACAGTTCAGACCCAGTACAGGATCATGTCAGAAATTAATATTTTGTTCTGGGTCTGATTATTCGGACTAGTAGTAGGGTAGGACTACCAATTATCGGACAATGCCAGTTATCGGACGATTACATGGTTTGGACCATGTGGAGTTGTTACTTCAAGTCAACGTGAATTTATATCGCATCAAATGAAAGAACAGATACTTACTGCATTTAAATGGCTGCCTTGCAGCTGGTTCCGTTTTTATTATTTCGCAAATACGAAAGCGTGAATGGACTGAGTATGCCTCTTTATTATTAAAAACATGTTACTTATGAGGTAGCGTAATTTGGCATGACCAATTTGTGTGGGTCTTGAGCTTTTCATAATTTACTAAAACTGATATATTTTTATTACTATGTTTGTAAAACTGTGTAGTTTCTGCAGCAACATCTGACATGACCGGTTGCTAACAACGCTTCCGGCTGAATGAAGTGTCCGATAATTGGCTTGTAAAATCTGCGCATGCCCAATTACCGGACACCCTCTGGCCTTCATATAAACAGTTGCCAGCCAGCCGGCGCTGTATGTCAATTAACATGTTGCACTAGCTATGTTAGGTGTATTTTAGCTTATTTGAGCGAAGTTGAGAACACAAATAGGGTTTGATGTTAAGTTTAAGTTATATTATAATGTTATGATTAAAATAGTTGATGCGCCTACAATGTATAGGCCTACATTGTACCTAAATGTGGTTTGCGGTGGGGAAAATGCCACCGTGAAGTATCAGACAATGTCCAAATATAACCCAAAATCATGAAGGAATAGACACAAACTTAACTGCATTTGGTTGAGTTGAAAAAATAGATGTGTGCCGTTATTTTTGGGTGTCCGATAACTGGCTGCGTAGTGTCCAATAACTGGCATAGGCGTCCGATAACTGGCAAGATGCCTCAATGTGGTTTTCAATCCATATATCTATAGGAGGCTTGTCTCATCAATTCAAATTTTATGTTACATTTAGGGCTGTCTTTGGTCATTACGTGGATGTTCTATAATTGGGAAAATATTCTTCAGTTTTTTAAATATTGAGCAAATTGCTTAAGTGTCCGATAATTGGTAGTCCTACCCTACCCCCTAAGGCCAATTACAATTGATTCTTAGTTTCCTGTTTCCCGCCCGCGTCCAAAGTAGAGAATTGCAAAATATTTAATTATTTTATTTATATTTTGGATTTTCTCTTTAAAAATAACTTTGAATGACTACCATTTGCTACTTTCTGACTTTGATCATATCATCTATAATGATGAATAAACATAGAACCTAATTGTACCATTACTTATGTATATCAAACATAGTTGTAAAATAATTAAATGCATGCTCCTTGTCAAAATGGCTTGATGTAGGTTGCGACCACTTATTTTAAAATAAAGAAAATAAAAGATAATTAATAATTAATAATTAAAAGTCGCCTCATCCCTGGTTTTCAACCATGAAACAGGAAACTAAGAATTAATTGTGAAGGGCCTAATGTATAAAATCAAACATATGATATGAATGATAGTTGTAAAATAATTAAATCCATGTTCCTTGTCAAAACGGGTTGATGTAGGTTGCGACCACTTGTTTTAAAATAACGAAAATAATAGATAATTAATAACCTCATCCCTTGACCTTGTACAAGTTGTAGGCTTGTTTTCAACCATGAAACTCATGAACTAAAAGTAAAGACGAAGTCGAAGAGTCAAAATATTTTGTGAAGGCTATAATGCTAAAACGGTACCGGGTAAGTATCACTAATACTAGTATGATTTTTTTAATTAACGTACCTGCTTTTTTTGCATATTTGGCAACCGGGTAAAGACGCCATATGAATAATTTGCTTTGATTTGATGAAAAACTCGACAAACTAAACGGGACCCTACTGAAACATGTTCTTGCAATGGAAGTCGCCATATTGAATTGCCCAATGACTCAACCAGCCTAAGTCATGCATACTTTATCAAATTCATTCTGAAGCCGCGGTAAAGAAACTTTTGCGTACTTAGTAACTGGAAATTAGACTTACAGTCAGCTTCAAGGGCGCACAGCACTAAATACCTGAAATAATCGCCCATTGAAATACATTGTACATTGTAAGCCTATATTAGGGCTGTGCAATAATTTATGAGCCCGGAGGGGCAATTTTTTTTGGGGGGGCAAGCGATTTTGGCACATATTCATGGGGTGCCTTTTAAATGAAACACTCCAAAAAAACAGTACGGAAACGCTTTAATATAAAATTTTCCTGCTCGGCTGATCGAGCCAGCAACATATATAGGCCTAGGCCTAATCTAGACCATAAGATTTGCAAATTGGGATCCAAAATTTTTGGCATATGTAAAGGGGGGGAAAGAGGGGGCCGAGAGGGGGGCAAGCAATTTTTGGCAGGCCGAGAGGGGGCAAGCGATTTTTGGTGGGCCGCTCGGAAAATGTTTTTTTGGGGCCATAATTATTAGGCCTTTTACAGCCCTACACAATAAGCTACAATACACCAGCCCCTAAAGACTGCAAACCTGTTTCTGCCATAGGCTTTACACTTTCATTTAAGCTATATTTCGCTACTCTCTCTGATTATTAGTCAAAAGAGCAGCCCATACTAAGCCGGGGGGCACATCAAAATTTTTGGTGGGTATGCTCCCCGGAATTTTGAGGTGGTGGGTCTTTGGGAGCTGACGGCGTATACCGGTAAAAGGGGGTCTTTCGGAGCTGCGAACCGGGCTGTGAACAAGTAAAATGGGGTCTTTTGGAGCTGCGAAAAGTCAAAATCAAGGGTCTTTCTTGGCTTTTTGGTTGAAAATCGCCTGAAAAAACAAGAAATATGAGGAATGGGCAATTTTTGGGTCTTTTAAAGCTGAAATTATCAAAATCAAGGGTCTTTCGGAGCTTTATTTTGGTCAAATATAGGGGGTCTTTCGGAGCTGCGAAATCCAAAAAGGGGGGTCTCTCCGGGGGAGCATATCCGTATGGTCATTTGTGTTGAGTGCCCGCCCCCCCGGGATACTAAGCTATATAATATTATAATACCTGCAGACGACGGTGGCCGACATTATTCAATGTGGCAACAGCCAATAGTGTAAACAAAACTGACAATATGACGGCAACACTGCCTGGACGTTGGACGCAATTATTTTTCCCCGTGCCAAGGTGCGTTTAACTCTATTGGCCCCGTTACAGAAAAAAAATGCACAAAATATATTTCCCAGTGCAATGTATAGGCCTACATTTTCATATGAAAATAAATAATTTTAGATTCAAAGAAGAAGGAAAAAAAAATTATCATCGCCGGGGGTGGGAATCGTTCTCGGGACCTCTTGCGTGGCAGGCGAGATCTTTTCCACTAGGCCTACATCACGTATTCGCATTGGTTAACATGGGCAATTTTCAGTATATAACATATCATGCGTTATTCATACAAACATTTTAAATGAGGTTCACTGTCGAACCTCAACGGATTCAACCAGATTGGCCGCCCCCCCCCCCCCTAGTTCACCACGTAAACTTATGGCTCAAAATTCGGACAGATAGTATCAGTTTGTGAATGAGGACATCGTATAAGTTCCTTGTACTACGCCCCCCCCCCCCCTGAATACCTGGGCATAAATACCTCAAAAACCTCAGGAACTCAGTTAGTTAGTTAGGCGTCCATCCAATGATGGACTTTTATTTCTCTATCGACCCTTCCGGGTATGAGAGATCAAACAAGATTACATGAATAATAAATGGCAAAAGTAATAACATAATAGAAAAACAAAATAAGATAAGATGGTATATATACTTGTAACGGGCGAAATTAGTACACAGAATCGTATCCATTTTATATTTCACACGTTGGTTGTTCTTTATTGATGCGGTGGTGGTTACAACAAAACAAAACAAAAAACCCTGTAAAACAGATCAAACAAATGAATACAAATTAAGTACATTATGCTTTAAACAAAGTTGTAGTGATACTTTTCAATGTTTAAACCAATTAACTCAAACTCATAGTAGACAAATGTTCATTATTTGTTAAACAGCAAGGATAAATCCTAATTTGTAATGTTGACAATAGTTTGTTTGAGAATTAGTCCAGGTCTAAAAATGAGTTGTTTGGATAAGTGAAAATATTCAAAACAATAACATTATTTTTAATCTACATAACACATATAATTTCCCTTTTGGTTTTATCAATTTCTCTTTCTAAATTATTATTGTAAGTGACATGACTATCTCTTCCCATAGAGAAGTACAGTAAAACTTTTATGCAAATCCCTCCTTTCAAACTCCACTCTCTTTTCATCAGAGTTGGCCAATGTTTGTACAAGAATGACCAAATTCTAAAGGCTAAAATTCCTCAATCTTGACATAATAGACCTCTTATGCTAATTTATCTTACTCAAAAGATCTACTGGTTTGGGTGTATTTTTAGCTACGGTTCGTTGGTTTCAGGCCCAATTCAGTATTTGGGAACATAATAATGATGGTAAACAACTGGTTTAACATGCTTAATCGAACAACTTACATAACAATAATACACCTAATTTGGCATGATTTGGGTGACAAATCTGAAACTACTATTGCCAGCTCCTCAATAATGCCACACCTAGATTCTATGTTTACTTCCTTGTTAAAATCACTAAATAATATACAGATAGCACTAGCCTATCTTTTATTATATAAAACTTTCATCAGAAACTCTAACTCTTATAAGTTACTTTATTTAAACTTGATATCCAAAAGGGCAGCACTCAACTTATGTGTAAGATTCGGTACAAATGATAACATGTTTTCATCAATAGTTTATGCGTTTTCAATCACCGTCATGAACTTCCTTAATCATTCTCTAAATTAACATAGATCAGAAACAAAACGTCAAAGGGCTGATTTCCAGTTTCCTAAGACACTTCTACTGGTTTATTTAATATCCACTCTGTCCGTCATCGTGCGCATCAATGATACAGAGATATTCCCCGAAAATGAAAATCTATCATCATGACTTAACCATGTAATAAACATAGGAAAATGTTGCAAGGAGCAAGCAATTAAAACATATTTACACATTTAAAACACACATAAACCATTATATAAAAACATCTTAATAATTCCTTATCTCAACACTGTCCTGTCGTACTAAAGTTACTTTAATTCTAAATATTAAAGAATTTGCTTACCCCGACTGGAGTTACATCTACATCTCTTTAAGTGAGCTTCTTCCGTGTATGTCTTTACTTCTGAACATGCAGTAGTCTTATAAAGAGTGTCCAGGGAAAATATACATAAAGCAGTGGTGTGCCCCTTTGTTATTTAAATTGGGGAGGACAAGATTTGGAAAGGGTATGCCTAAAGAGGGAGCTATTAAAGCCTAAAGGATGTGACAAAAACCACATGTCACACACTCCCCTGCTTCATGTTGTCGTCCCCGACAACTACATACAAATGATTAAAGTTAGTAAATTTACAACACAAAGTTAATAATATATAAGTACATTAATTTAGTGAATACATGTAGGTACAGTCTTTACCTAATCTGCATGTTACCTAAAAAGACAATAACGTATATAGACAGCCAAAGGGAACCTGCTCTCATTTTAAAATTACATGAATAAAAAATTGATTGTTGAAGGAATATACTTTTGTCAAAAATGGAACGATGTGCAAATGCTCCCCTGCTTTGTCAAAAGCTGAGGGTTAGACCTTTAACAGTCCAATAGGTGCTTTCAACCGATCCTGTGTCCTGAGCCCCGGCGAATATATCAGGTGCACCTCCATGATGTGCAAAGTTTCGTTGACCGAAGATCTCCGCCATCGTCGACATCTATGCCACACAGGCCGGATATTCGCTGCTTCTCCGTACAACACCATTATGGTACTGTCACACTACACCGAATAGGTCTTCCGTGCAAGAAACGGATGGTATTTTACTAAATCCGTTGTTGTTCGTCAATGATCGTTTTATGTTCTTTTTATGTCCTGCTATCATCCGCCAAGTGCGTTTCGTGTTAGGTGATATTCGTTAAGTCCGTCGACAAGTTTTGTGCGTGCACAAAACTTGAAACGGAGTGTACCGAATACACATGTTCGGTATTTATCCGATGTGTGTTCGTATGGTGCTGCATATTGCCGGAGTTTGTTCGCTCTCCTTTCGTTTATATGCTGCAGGTCTTCGGAAGGGTTCGCGGGTACTGGCGAAGGATGGATTCGCCGGTCATTTGCCTGACGTTGAACTAATACACATCGGACAAGTATAGGACGCCTAGAGGGTTATTACTGGCCATAACGCATAGAGAAACGAACGTAAATCGGCCGAAACGGCCAGAACTGAGGGATACAGAATACATGCAGGATCATACAGAGTATAATATGCAAGATACATTCCAGGGGGAGAACTGATAATGGTGAACAGACACCGGGCAGAAAGCGATCACCCCATGAAAATGACGTAGGCCTACCTGTGCATACCTAGGTACGACACTAGGGGTATATCAAAGGGGATTTTTTTGTCGAAAAAAGGGGATCATTCAGTGGCGGCTTCAAGAAAATGAGGTCATTAGATGTTGAAATGGGATTAGATCATTAGCTGATTAGATATGGGAACGCTCAAAATTGGGTGTCATTAACAAAATATCTTACAATACTTAGCATTTGAAGCTAAAATTGCTTTAAAATGGGCGCAAAGCAAGCAAAATATTTGCAGATTTGGTGTCAATTTAAAAAATGGGGTCATTAGGTGTAAGCTAATGACAAAAGGGGGTCATTTGGGCAGCAGATTTGCATAAAAAGGAGGTATATTGACAGGCACATGACGCATGTCAATATGTGAGTACCTCTCCCTTGATATTGCGAGAACTAAAGAATAAAACAAAAATAACCATCCATTTTGATTTGTTTCTATTTCCAAAAGTATTTCTTCATTTCAAAATAGTGTTGACATGTATCATCAGCAGTGTCATAGCATCAAAGACACCGATTTTATTCCTGTTATAGTTTACATCATGTTTCAATGACCACACATAAAAATAATGAAAGAGTTCGCTAATTCAAAAGTTGCAAGTATAACTAAGGTCGATTTACCAATCGCCGGATTATCGATCAGAATGAAGTGCCCTATTCTGAACCACTCTAAAAGGACTTTCGACATTAGCAATCTCACCATTCATGTGTGATTACTCATCCATCAGAACACCTGTTACGAATCTGTAGATGTTAGTCTTGTTTTATTCTTTAGTATTGCTACTGCAGAATCTAGTATTAATATGGCGTGTCAGGCCAGAGTGGCCCTGCAGTGTAGGACAGCTTTGCTGCAGGTACAATTGAACCTGCAGGATGTTGAAATAGACATGCAAGAGTATATTGCCCGCAGGAGAAGGCGCCGCAAGGAACAGCGAAGACGATGGTGGTCGAAGAAGTGGTTGGGCCCTGAGAGACGGAGGCAGTTTGGTATCTACGACCAGTTAATGGTAGAATTGCGTCGCGATGACACTGCGGCCTTCTGTAACTTCGTGCGCATGCCTCCGGGCATGTTTGACGAGTTGCTGGCACGTGTGGGGCCGCGCATCACCAAGCAATATACCTCGTTTAGGGCACCGCTCGAGCCAGGGTTGAAGTTGGCCCTCACCCTTCGCCATCTTGCATCGGGTGCAAAGTTCATGGACATGCGCTACGGTTGGAGAGTGCCACACAACACCATCTCCATCTTCGTGAGAGAGGTAGTTATCTTATATTATCATTGTGGTTTATAATTTGTGGTTTTTATCGCATTTATCTGCATTTTTATTGAAACATTAGTATTTTCCAAATTGATTAACCATGTTCTTTATTTCTGTCATTTCAGGTGTGCCAGGCGATTATAGACGAGTATGTGGATGAGGTCATGCCGCTGCCGACCGATGCTGCAGAGTGGCAGGTGATAGCTGATGGTTTCAAACAGAAGTGGAACTTTCCACACACCCTTGGGGCACTAGACGGCAAACACATCAGATGCAAGAAACCACCAGGGTCGGGGTCGACATACTTCAACTACAAGAAGTTCTTCTCTGTATTGCTCCTCGGCTTGGTGGACGCTGACTACAAGTTTGTGTGGGTGGACATTGGCGGACGAGGGGCGGCAGGTGACGCTCAGGTTTGGAACGAGTCAGACCTCAAAGACGCAGTCTACACCGGCAAAGTGCCAATCCCTCAACCTGATCCCTTGCCAATGGACAATGAGGATGTCCCTATTTCTTCATTGGTGAGTATAAGTATTCGAGTACACATTTCATTATGTAGCATGGCATTTATAATTAGCATGATACATCGTCTAATTTTTTCTTTGTATTTTGTGTGCTTTCAGGAGACGATGCCTTTGCCCTGCGACCCAACATGCAAAAGCCCTACACTCTGAGAGGCATGAGCAGAGAAGAGCGCATCTTCAACTACAGGTTGTCGCGGGCACGCCGCGTGGTTGAGAATGCCTTTGGCATCTTGGCTAACCGTTTCCAAGTTCTGATGTCGACAATGCAACACACACCAGGGACTGTACGCCTGATCACCACCGCCTGCATCTGCCTTCACAATCTCATGCGCATCAGATACCCGAGGATGCAGAACCAACTCCTCGACAGGGAGGATGCTAACCACAATGTCATCAATGGAGAGTGGAGACAGGGTCGGAACATGCGTGATTGTGTAGTGGTGCAAGGACCTAACCGTGACAACCGTGAGGGCAAGAAGCTGCGTAACCTCCTTAAACACTGGGTCAACTCTCCTGCTGGATCTGTTCCATGGCAGGACCGCATGATTTAATTATGGACTTGTAAAAATAAACAATATGGTTAGCTGCAGTCTATGCCTATACTCAGTTAATCAATCTTCAAATGATGTTAAGTCCCAATCATGATGTATCAGTTACGTAATCACCCTATTCATTTCTGATTATTCCTTTTAATTTGTCTCATTAGCTTTGTTCTAGTCAAACGATTGGTGAGTATTATGTCTATGCTTGGACTATTATGTTATAAATTTTCTTAAAAAGTACAAAATAATGTACAAAATCATAATTGGCGGTCACTTCAAGTCATCCCCGAATCAACGATTTTCAGGAATGTCCTGTCAATGTTAATTGTTGATTATACCGGTACCTATAGACAAAATACAATACTTTGTAACGTAACCCACCACTTCAACAGGATTTAACCAAAGTAAATCAAGACAAGAGCTAACAAATTATATACACATAGATAAAAGCTTATTGGTCTCTTCCACAATAGGATTAATGATTGGTTTTTAACACGAGATTGTATAAGACCAACTTGAATTGCCTATGAATAGGCCTACGACCATTATACATTTTGCACTGTACCTCAGAATATCATTTGCTGGCTTTACGAGCGTTTGTGCAGCAGTGGATGGTCACAATATCGTTATTCATCATGCCTAGAGTAGTAGCCAAACCAAATGGGAAGCCGCAGCCAAAGGGGAGGGGGAAAGGACGCAGGCCGCTGCCCCCTTCACGCTCTAATGCTGCAGAAGAAGAAGAACAGGAGGATGTTGTCGTGGGGCCCGCAAACCCACACCCAGACACTGCAAAAACACCGGCACAGCCGCCATCATCACATGATGATGATGATGCAGATGAAGGGACTGCAGATGCAGAGCTAGTAGATACTGGGCCAGCAGATGCTGATGAAGGGCCAATTGATGCAGGGCCAGTAGATGTTGAGTCAGTCACTACCAAGGCAAAAAGGGCAAAGAAAAGTTGCCACTTAAAGGACGAGCAGGAGGAGGCCCTGGTGATCGAGTGGGTGGAAGCAAACCCCATCCTTTGGAATTCCAAGCACAAAGAGTTCAAGCTGAAGTCTAAGAAGGACCGCCTGTGGCAAGAAAAGGCTGAGGAGCTTGGATATGATGGTAAGTTTCAATTTATTTATTTTCAAATTAAATTGTGAAATTTGTCACTGATCTTGTGGTGCCAATTCTTAAAACTCTTTTTGTAATCTGTTTGGTTTATTCATTTGTCACCCGATGATGATGATGATATCACCATAATAGATTTGAATGTAGACATACATAAATATAATCGTAATATACACCACATGATGTTCTACACAAAAGAAACTAATATTGCAGTAAACGCTGTTACATAATAAGAATAAAGGTATTGTTTTAGACCCGGTCGAGACTCCATGGCCTAATATCACTATGACGAACATTATTTAAAAACATCTAAAAACAATACCTCTATTCTCTAAATAATGTAACACACTGTTTAGGTATATTAATTTATGTTTGTCTTTCTGTATTTTCAGTGCAGGTATTCAAGACTTGGTACACAGATCTTCGCGACAGTAACACAAAGCTGATCCGAATGAAGTCAGGGGACCCCGGCAAGATGCTCACACAGAGGGAAGAGTGGATAATGGGGCGCTTTGCTTTCCTCAAGGCGATCGTTCGCCACCGCAGAGCACCAGTCAAAAGTGTAAGTCAAAAGTGTTATTATTATTGTTGTTGTTTTAAACTGTTTATTGACCTCAGTACTAAATACAATACTGCCAAAATGATCTGATAAGAGATACTTTTTAGATTTTCGAGGATAAACATACATTTTAACTTTCAATTTACTAAAATATACAAATATTTTTTAACATTTTGTATATGACAAGTCAATGTTTCAGGATTTATTTTATTTATGAGTTTTATTCTTCTGTGTTTGCAGGTGCAGGAGGCTCTCGCGAGATCCAAGGGCGACCTTGGTGAGGCAGAGCGCATAGCGGCTCGTGACAGGCTGACGGTGATACAAGTTGATGAAGACGAGCCTACCACCAGTACTGCTGAGTTGACCTCCAAGCGCCAGAAGAAGGATGATGATGATCCCACACTGCATGCGATGACCAAACGCATGGATGCTGCGCACGCTGAACTTGCTGCAGTCAGACAGGCCATGATCACCGCGGAGCCCGTGACCGAGCGCACTGCCTTCATCGACTGGGTGAGGGCCGCATGCAAGGTGGCCAATGAAGAGCAGTGGCTCGAATTCCAGAGTACCTTCACCTCCATGCACGCAAGGTGGAAGGTCGATGACCGTCGCCGCCAGCCGCAGCAACCCCTCCATTTCCACGTCCCCACTCCTGTAGCCACCGTCACCGCGCCCGTTTCAAGTCCTCGTGGGTCTCAGCCATCACCTTCCCCAGACTCCGCTCGTTACCAGCCCATGCCTCACCAGTGGCGAAGACCGGTGCCAGGTGACACGTCGTCGGTGTGGGGCAGTCAGTCTAGAGAGTACATGGCCACCTATATGCAGCAGCCCTACATGGAGCAGCAGCAGCAACAAAGGCAAAGTCAGCAGCCTCATTTTCGAGCACCACACTATCAAGACTCTCAACAGGGGCCGTTGCCTATGAGTTTGAGAAGAGCCTCAGACATGGCCACGGGGACATCAACCAGCAGTTCTTCCATGAAGCAGACTGAGGATAAGAAGGACATGTGAAGTGATATTGACTCTTGAAATGTGCTTAATAAAACGTTCTTAAAACTTAAACTTCTTAAAAGTTTGAATGAATATGGACAATAAAAAGGTGACAAAATATCCCACACGTTTTGGCCAAGGCTGTTACAGTGACGTAGCCCCCCCCCCGTAAGAGGTTCCACCATTCGCCCCTGTCTGCTATACTGGCCGCCCTGATATTTTAATATTTTAGGTTGTTTTGTACTTTTTAGCCTATTTTTGACCATTTTAGTCAATGTCCTCCTGGAAAATTTAATTTTGCCCCACTCCTCCTTTGCCAACCCTATGAAAAAGTGCTCGCTGCGCCACTGGATACATGTGACTTTGGCCTGTGACTAAGGCAAAAACAAACTGGAGCAAAATCTTTAGACAAACAGCAGCGTTAGGCATAAATTGTGGTGTTAAAATATATAACTAACCACATTTGTCACCTGTCAAACTTGCCTAACTCATCCCAAAATCTCAGAGTCCTTTATGATTGGTCAATATGAAAGGCATGATTACAGCAGGTACACATGCTAATAGAGATATGATTTAGGCAACAAACTCTGCCTCTAGATATCATTTGTGGTCAAATGATATATTATGATTATAACACTTATCATAAAATGATACATACTTTAAAAGATAAACATAAACATGAAATAAAACTAATTTGAAAACTGTTGAATTCTGAACGACAATCTGGCTTGTTTTATACGGTCTTGTGTTCGTCACGCGTCCGATTAAAAAACGTTAGATGTTCGTTGTGTCAGGTAAACCGTTCATTTTGTATTCCTTACTCATTCGGTGAAACTCGGCTGATCGAACTGAACTGGCTCGCTGCATGTTCGATCATGTTCGTTCTTTGTTCGTTGCACTCGGCCCGTGTTCATTGCAAATACGTTCCTGTGAGGCCTTCACCCCCAAATATTCTTCCGAACTGGTGATTTCGCCACCGGATAGCATATTTTTGTATTCGGTGATGTACGTTGACCCAGTCAGCGGTAGTGTCACACTACACCGGATAGGTCTTCCGTACAAGAAACGGGTGGTATTTTAGCAAATCCGTTAGTGTTCGTCAATGTTCGTTTTATGTTCTTCATATGTCCTGCTATTATCCGCCAAATTCGTTTCGTGTTAGGTGATGTTTATTTAGTCCGTCGACACTCCGTTTCAAGTTTTGTGCATGCACAAAACTTGAAACGGAGAGTGCCGGATACACATGTTCGGAAATTGTCCGATGTGTGTTCGTACTGTCCTGTATATACCCTGGGTTTGTTCGTTATTCTTTCGTTTATATACCGCTGGTGTTTGAGAGGTTTCGCAGGTGCTTGTGCCGGATGTAGGCTTATGGCGAACATATGCATCGATCATGGGACTAGGGCACTTTCTGAAGGGTGTGGGACGCAATATCAAATTCCCCCAGTACTTTTAGTAGAAAAAAAGAGGGAAAGGAGAGAAAAAAGAAAAGAAAATGAGAAAAATTGAAGAGAGAAGAGTAAAGAAAAAGTTAAATTGCACGTAATTGAGTAGGCCCATGTAAGTAGTATTGGGGGAGGGCACTTTCTGAAGGGTATAGGACTTCAAATTCCTTCCAGTTTTAGTGATTGACAAGAAAGAAAAAAGAAGAGAAAAGGTTAAATTGCACGTTATTGAGTAGGCCCAGGATAGTAGTGAGCCTAAGTATAGGCATTTGATTATTAAAGGTGGGTCCTTGGCCCAAAAGCCTGTGAAAATTACTGCCGGGCCGTCGATATGCAGGTCAGTATTTAAGACGGACTTAGGTCTATTACTGACTTTAACATATCAAACAATGCATGCTTTACCTGAAATTATGAGTCTGAAGTCTTATATCTAAGTGTCAGTGGACCAGTGTAACATTTTAAATTTTGCTAATTCAGTTGGGGCCTTTTTTGCTTTTTGTTTAAGG
This sequence comes from Amphiura filiformis, assembly GCF_039555335.1. Taxonomy (NCBI): domain Eukaryota; kingdom Metazoa; phylum Echinodermata; class Ophiuroidea; order Amphilepidida; family Amphiuridae; genus Amphiura; species Amphiura filiformis. The sequence goes on from NC_092635.1 coordinate 7,576,299, forward strand.
CAATAATGGTGTAAAAATGATGCACCAAAAACAATTCCATTTTTAAAACTAAATTTTTACACAATAGGCCTAATAATGTAAATACAGTCCCCATGCAAATGGCTTCAATTGGACCTTCATTTTCAAAAATGGACAAGTCTTCCTTTTTGCTTCTGCTTTGGACATCCACGTGTTATGTTTAAAACAATTGTTTATACGAGTGTTATACAATAATGGTGATAACTTTTCAATGGCTTCCAAACTAAAATAGTATCCAATAATCGTGCTAAAAATTTTTGTACTTTTTAGCCCATTTTGGATAATTTTCGTCAAAGTTTTCCCCCTTATAAGTTGTCTTTCCTCATTTTGTCTACCCTCTGAAATATTGCTTGCTACGCCACAGCCTCTGAGGGGCCTCAAACCCTCTCAAACACCCTCTCTTCCCCCCACTTTTCTGGTAGGGTCGACGTCCCTACTGGTGCCACATTGGACGGATTCGCCGGTCATTTATCGGACGTTGAACGATCGGATATAAGACGCCTGCAGGATTATTAGCGATAGAGAGACGAACGAGAATCGGACCCCCAAATCCGGTCATTTGTCGGACGTTGAACGATCGTATATAAGACGCCTGCAGGATTATTAGCGGACACAACGCATAGAGAGACGAACGAGAATCGGACCCCCAAAACCGGTCATTTGTCGGACGTTGAACGATCGTATATAAGACGCCTGCAGGATTATTAGCGGCCACAACGCATAGAAAGTCGAACGAGAATCGAACCCCAAATCCCACCGAATCTCCTGCCGGACTGGTGATTTTTCCACCGGATAAAATATTTTTGTATACGGTGATGTTCGTTAACCCAGTCCGTCGTAGTGTGACAGTACCATTAGTGATTACAACAAGGAACACAGTACCTTCCGTCAGCTACCTAACGCTCTAAGCCCGGGGGTCACTCCCATTGTGGCCTGTACACCATCCGCGATAATCAACTTTTGAAAAGCACCCTAAACAAGGATTTAACCCTTGGCTAAAACGACACCCTAAACAGGGATTTCATTCCTAACATCAAATTTCATACCCTAAATTTCATTTCCGTGTATTTAGAAATTGCAATTTTGCTACCCTTTTTTCTAATTTTTCATGTTTTTGACACCCTAAACGCGATACGCGCGGATCGTGCCTACCGACGAAAAACGACCCTTTTTACGCGTTTTCATTATCGCGGATGGTGTACATGCCACAATGGGAGTGACCCCCCTGGGGCTCTAAGTAAGAAAGTCCGTCAAAAGTCACCATCACAACCTTGCCCGGGATGAAAAAGCATATTGAGCCTGATAATGGTGTTCAACTGCTTGCGATCCCGGCATAATCATCACGGCTGTCCATTTGTTTTAATGTAAAATGTTACTTTGTGTTCTTCTCTTTGGTTTTCAATAGGAGGAATCCGATAACTGCAGAAATTTGTCGCTTCAACATTTTCACTTCCACATTGTCTTACCACTTAACTCGTCTGAGTAAACTACAGTGTCTCTTTCTCCAGGTTGAGCCTCTGCTGGTCCTCGCAATACGCCATGTTGCGCCTCATATATTGAAAACCAAAGAGAAGAAAACAAAGTAACATTTTACATTAAAACAAATGGACAGCCGTGATGATTATGCCGGGATCGCAAGCAGTTGAACACCATTATCAGGCTCAATATGCTTTTTCATCCCGGGCAAGGTTGTGATGGTGACTTTTGACGGACTTTCTTACTTAGAGCGTTAGGTAGCTGACGGAAGGTACTGTGTTCCTTGTTGTAATCACTAATGGTGTTGTACGGAGAAGCAGCGAATATCCTGCCGACTACGCCAAAATGTAACGGGCGAAATTAGTACACAGAATCGTATCCATTTTATATTTCACACGTTGGTTGTTCTTTATTGATGCGGTGGTGGTTACAACAAAACAAAACAAAAAACCCTGTAAAACAGATCAAACAAATGAATACAAATTAAGTACATTATGCTTTAAACAAAGTTGTAGTGATACTTTTCAATGTTTAAACCAATTAACTCAAACGCAGAACTTGCTCAGTTCAACTTTACAATAAAATACAAGCCTGGCAAGAATAATGGTAATGCGGATGCTCTGAGTAGGAAGACAGATCATGGAGCAGAAGTCCATCGGCTGGAAGAGCACTCCACCATCACAGGAGAACAGGAAGTGAAGGTTGGTGGAATTACTACTGTTGTGCCAGAGACACTTCGCTCCAGGATAGAAGAAGTCTTTAGACTGGAAGAAATTCAGAACTGTTCCGCAAGTCTAGGTACTGACTCAGAAATTAAAACCGAAGCCATAACAACCATTCCATCTCTCCAAATATCAGACCGTGCAAGCCTGCAGAAGTCAGACCCCATAATTGGAAGGATGATGTATCATTGGAAACAGGGAAACCAACTACGAGGCAGATGAGATTAGAAACGAAGGAAGTACGAAAGCTTCTTCGTCAGTGGCCTAAGCTTTCATGTGAAGATAAAGTCCTATATCGTAACATCACATTGGCTGGAAGGCCAGTAAAACAGCTTCTACTTCCCGAGGTCTTGAAAGATAGAGTCTTAAAATCCCTGCATGATGAGGTTGGTCACCAAAGCACAGAGAAGACCACAGCTCTCACTTTCCAGCGTTGCTACTGGCCAAACATGGTACAAGATATCGCCACCTATTGCAACACTTGTCAGAGATGCCTGCTGGCAAAGGCTGGAAAGAAGTTGCACCCAACCATGGGCTCTTTTACAGCCAAAAGGCCTCTAGAAGTAGTAGCCATCGACTTCACCGTCCTAGAGCCAGGAACCAATAATGTAGAGAATGTGTTGGTGATGACTGATGTATTTACCAAATTTACACAAGCCATCCCAACAAAAGACCAGAAGGCGACTACTGTAGCCAAAGCTCTTGTCAACCATTGGTTTGTACGTTATGGTGTACCCAAGCGGATACACAGCGACCAAGGCCGTAATTTTGAAAGTCAGCTGATCAAGGAGTTGTGTGGCATCTATGGCATTCAGAAGAGCAGGACCACCCCCTACCACCCAGAAGGTAATGCCCAGTGTGAGCGATTCAACAGAACAATGCATGATCGTCTGCGAACCTTACCCCCAGAGCAGAAGAGGAGATGGCCAGAACACCTACCAGAGTTGGTGTACGCCTATAACTGTACACCACACTCATCAACTGGGTATGCCCCATACTATCTGTTCTTCGGAAGAGATCCTGTTCTTCCGATTGATCATCTCCTAGGTGTTGAAGAATCTGATGACATCACAGAAGACTGGACGTCAGAGCACCATAGACGCCTGAAGATCGCCTTCGACACAGCCAGAGATATAACCGAAAAAGAGGCACTGAGACGAAGGGAACGTATGAATCAGAAGGCTGAGGACACAGATCTGCCCATTGGCACCAGAGTTTTTCTCAAGAACAGAGTCCTTGGCAGGAATAAGATTCAAGATGCTTGGGATGGTAATCCTCACAAGGTCGTTGCCAAACCAAACATGCATGGCAATGTCTATGTGTATTGGAACCACTGGATGGTGATGGACCACAGAAGACATTGCATCGTCGTGATATTTTGGATGGACGAGGACTGACCGTAGATGTCAACCCTCATCACCAAAAGGATCAGCCTTCAGAAATCAAGACGTCCATGCCAAGGCCAACAGACTCTGAGGAGGACTCTGGTGACGACACTTGGGAAGTTCAGGTGTGTGCTCCAGACAAAGCAGGGGAGCACACCAACCCTACAGCAACAACTAGTTCATCCTCCATCGTTACTCATACCGCCACGGAGACAACCAGTTCACCCTCCATCACAACCACCTCTGCTGCTTCGACAACCAATGCCCCAGACTCTTCGACAACCAATTCCACTGATGACCCCAATTCGAAAACCAATACCAATGCTAATGACACCACTTCGACAACCAATGCCATAGACCCTATGAAAACCAATGCTATTGACATCGCTTTGACAACCAATGCCATAGACCCTACGAAAACCAATGCTAATGACACCACTTCGACAACCAATTCCACTGATGAACCCACTTCGACAACCAATTCCACTGATGACCCCTCTACGAAAACCCATGCTGGCCCCGAACCCCCTTCAACTACCAATTCCTGGGATGATTCCCCTCCACAGTCCGATTCCAGCAACGATTCTACCCCAACACCTGAGACGTCTAGTTCAACTTCCCCAGAGCCCCTACACCCCCCCACCAAGACGTTCAAGAAGAATACAAGGAAGAGAACCAATTGCAGAAGAAGTTCTGGCAAATGTGAGCAGATCCAATCTATTGCTGATGCAGATGTTGTCTAATCAACAATCATTGTAATAATTTAATGAGACATAGTAGGTAAGAGAGATGAGATGCTGATTGTCGCGGACGACAACATTAAGCAGGGGAGTGTGTGACATGTGGTTTTGTCACATTTATTAGGCCTTAAATAGACCCCTCATTTGGCATCCTTGCTTGGAAAACTTTGTTCCTTAGCCTAATTTGCATGTCAATGTACTTCTGCTTTGTGTTCGTTCAACCCTGGGCAGTCACCATCTCACCTCAGAGGAGTCAAGAAGTGAAAAAGTTTACCATATAAAGTATCTGGCCAGGGTAAGTTAACATTTCCTTTAATTATATTGTTTTTCATTAAGAAAGTTGATCAAGTGAAATAGCACTGTTTGATTCATGGTTTAGAGTAAATCAGTTAAAGTTTGGTTATTTTACCACTATTTGTGTTATAATCTAAAACTTGGTGCTGAGTCATGTTGAAATCTGTTAGTATCAGATTTGCAAGATTTATAGTGAAAAAGTGTGCGCGCACGGTTTGTAAGTTAAAGATGATGATTTTGAATTCTAATTGCAAAATTAATCTAAATCATCAGATGCATTGTTTTGGAATAACAATGGTATTGTATTGTTTTTGAGTTAATAACCATGATCAAACTATGTGTTTCCACATGATCTTCCGTTAATTAATTGTGTATGTTAATTGTGTATGAACTTGGCCTAGTGCTTCATAAAAATAGGCCTAAAGTATGTTTGCAAGTGTTTTGTAACTTACCAAAGTTAAAGTTATGAAAGTTTTTTATAATAAAAAAGATAGGCTAGCCCTATCTGTATATTATTTAGTGATTTTAACAAGGAAGTAAACATAGAATCTAGGTGTGGTATTATTGAGGAGCTGGTAATAGTAGTTCCAGATCTGTCACCCAAATCATGCCAAATTAGGTGTATTATTGTTATGTAAGTTGTTCAATTAAGCATGTTAAACCAGTTGTTTACCATCATTATTATGTTCCCAAATACTGAATTGGGCCTGAAACCAACGAACCGTAGCCCAAAATACACCCAGACCAGCAGATCTTTTGAGTAAGATAAATTAGCATAATAGGTCTATTATGTCAAGATTTAGGAATTTTAGTCTTTACAATTTGGTCATTCTTGTGCAAACATTGGCCAACTCTTTTTATAGGATTTGCATATAACATGCATAATGCTACCTGTAGTTCATATAGGCAGAAACCAAGTGATTTTACTCATCATTATTTTGGAAAGTGAAAGTGGAAATATAAATAATATAATTGTATTATTATTCTTAGGCGTTTCAGTAGATTTGTTTTAGGATGTTAAGATTCTTTATCAAACCCTAAACATTCAGTGCTGAGTAAGAGAAAGGCCTATAAAGAGAATTTAGTGTTAAATAATTTATTTAACCAGTTTAACTTGATCTGTTTTTGTATCATCATGGTATAGTTTGAGTTATTTGAGATAGATAGCTGTGATTTAAGAATGAGATAATATTGAATCTTAATTGAGGTTTTTGTGATGTTTGTAAATAATAATACTAATGCACCCAAGTGGAATTATGTATTATAATAGACTGTGATTGATTGTATGATAGCATATTAAAGGATAATAGGTTCATTAGGCTTTACACCCAATTGGTAATATTGATAGTTTTGTTTGATGAATGAAGTTCAATGTGCAAGGTATGGTGCCAGTAGAAGTAAATAGTAGTATTTTAATTTGTCATCAAAACATGTTCATTTATTATGATTATGTATATTAAAATCCAATTAGGCCTACAAGTTTCTTATACAATCCGTACTTGTATTTATAGCCAATATTGTTGCTTATCATTTGCTGAATTCAAATGTAGTTAATTATTCCGTTTCCGTTTAAATTAATGTATTTTCAGAAAGAATCCTTTTTGTAATTTATCATAAACAGATGATAAAGATTCATTGACGATGAATAAGCTAATGTTCCGATTGTGCTATATTGTGTTGTATTTGATTTCGTGTAAATAAAAACGTTTAATGCTTGTATTTAGAATAGTGTATTATATTAACCGATTCGGCGATTGATATTTTCTGTATTCCTACTAGGTCTATATGAAACTGAAGACAATTATTGTGATAGTGATAATTAGTAGGCTTTGTATTGTATGAATTTGGAAATATCATGTTAATTAATATCAATAATTGCTTGTTTGTCAAAATGTTACAATTATTTGATTATTATGTAAATTCATGTTGTAATCCAATGATTATTGCTTGATTTAGAATATTGAACATATTATTGTTGATTTATGTAAAGTGGTTATCGAGTTACATAACGTTCATTATATTCCTTTTTATATTCTAAACCGATGTCATTTTTAGTATTTTTCGTGCATTTATAAGCTTAAGGTTATCCTTACTGTATAATGAATTATATACATTTTGTATGCATGTGTATTGTTAAGTTTGTTAAGTATTGTTTTGTATCACTACAGCTTTGCTCGACATGTAGACTTAACTTGTATTCAATTTGTTTTGTTTATTGTACAGGGTTTTTTATGCCGCATGTATAAAATAAAGAACACAAACAGATGTTAACGTAGAATGCTGTGTGCTGTTTTCATCCGTTACATACTGTACATAAGAGTTTTCAAAAACACATGAATATGATATAGCCCTATACAATGAAGAAGTAAACATACCAATTAAAACATTGGAATGATGAAATAAAACATAAGCACACTGGTTAAGTAAATTTTGAGGATATCATTTTTACAAATTTACAAAGATTTATGAGCACCATTACATCCCGGCATTACATCAGTTGAGAGTTCAAACATTTTGTGGTTGTTTGATTGAATGAGTAGGCCTATGTTTGGATGCAAGTATTTAGTTCTATGAGAATTGAAGAAATTACATATAAACAAGTAGGCCTAATGATATTCATCTCCAATCAAATCTTCATCACAAATTTTGCAGTTTTTGTTAACGTTGACTGATTTGAAATTGTGGATATTATTAGGGAATTTAATATTCCCGCACCTGAGTTTAGAAAGTAAAAGTCTACAATTAAAATCTATAATTCTTTTAAATAAAATTCAAATGAAAGATGATCTGATTTAAAACATTTATAATTGCTACAAAAACGATTGTTATCAACTTCATCTGACCAGTTTTGAGAGTCAGTGTTTTTAATTCTACGAGATAAAGAATGTTTAAGCCACACTGAGCTATGGTGACTCTGTGCAGTCCAAATATAACTAAAACCACAAAGATCTAGAATTCCTTTGACCTTACATATATCCATTTGGATGAAAGTAAGTTTGAATCGGATTCATGCAAACACTTTATTAAACTAGGGCCTATATAACCTGAAAGATAATTTTGATTGTTTCCCTGTTACAAGTTTACTCCAAAAATTTATCATTCTGTTGTGGATTAAACTATAGAAACTTTATATCTATACCCACCTCACCATACAAAATGCAGTTCACAGTCAGTTTGTTTACCTTCAAAATTCGGCGGAGAAAGTTTCTATATAAAATTTCAACATGGTCGAGGTTTTCAAAACCCCACTACACTTCACAGCCGTAAGTTAGAATCGGCATGATAGCTTATCAAATAAGTCACAGGTAAATAGGTAATCGACAGGTACATGCAGTGTTGCTTTGGCGAGGAGGGCAAACATCGCATGTTTAGCTTGGGTAACTTGTTTACAAATTTTTGAAACTACCATTAAAATTAAAGACTATACCAAGATATGTATAATCTCATCACACACAGCAAGTGAGTCATTACCAAATTTGAAAGACTGTTTTTTTCTTAGTTTGCCGCGGCTGAAAATAACCACTTTAGTTTTACTTGCATTAACTTTAATATGCCATGTAGGCCTATTGCAATACTTATGTAATGAATCAAGAGCTTTTTGAAGATCATTAGCAGATTCAGTTAAAATAATAGTATCATCGGCATATAACAGAACATAAAGTTTTAACCACATCTCAACACTTAAGTGTTTGATTGTCTGATCATTAATATAATTTAATCCTGAGACACTGTCATTCCTGAGAGAAGATTCAAGATCGTTAAAAAAAATAGAAAACAGAAGAGGGGAAAGATTTTCGCCCTGACGAACCCCGACATTACAGTTGAAATAATCTGAAACCAAGTTATTTGATTTAACGCATGACTTTGCCTCGTTATAAAGGTTATATATGACTGTAATGATTTTACCATTTATACCATTGGCAATTAGTTTGGACCAAAGATCAGACCTATTTACCAGATCAAAAGCTTTTTTGTAGTCAACAAAAGCACAATAAAGTCTTTTTTTTTTGTTTTTAAGGTAAATATCAATAATACAATGCAGCGCAAAAACGTGATCCATGGTAGAATAATTTGCTCTGAATCCAGCTTGGTTTTCACCAATAATGCCAGCTCCTTCAATATACTTCGTAAGTCTGACATTTAATACAGCAGTAAATAGCTTACCAATACAACTTAGTAATGTAATAGGCCTACCCCTATAGTTATTCGGGTCATCAGTCGGGCCCTTGTTTTTATAGATAGGCACAATGTAACCAAGACACCAAGATTTAGGAATAATACCTGTATCCAACACAATGTTAAAGACCCGGGTTAAAGAGCTTGGTAAAGATATTGATTAGAATTGGGGGACAATTCTTTATAAATTCGTTTATAACTGAGTCTGGGCCACTTTTGTTGTTTTTAAGTTTGTTTATAACCTCAATAACCTCTTCTTTTGAAATTGGATTGTTAATAAATTCGTGTATTGAGTGTTTGATTTAGTAGGGTTGCACAAATGGCGCATTGATTTAGTGGTGTGCTCCCTTCAATTCATTGGATTCTTTTTGGGGCGCCCGCTACGGCGGGCCCCTTATTTGGCTTGACTTTGCAAACGCTTCTAATTTTGGTCAAGTCAAGTCAAGCAAAACTTTATTAGATCCACAAGGGAAATTACACAATTGGGCGACAAACTGCATTCAAACAACACGACATTTACATTTTCTCCAATGTCGTATTTTAAACATTGAAGACCAAAATCGAAAAAACTGCGTAGGCCTATGTGTTTAGTAGCGAGTTGTAATAAAGTTGATTTGCTATCGTAATTCATGTACTGATGCGGGAATGGATCTAATGGCAACCTGCGTTTTGTTATGTTCGTAGACATTTGGTGTGCATCCATGTGAACTTCACATGACACAAATTATCTTTAATTTGAAGATGGAGTATCCAAGCCAATTTGCATACAATTTAAACGCTTTACACTTGACAAAATTTATACTTAGATTGCAATTAGGCTTAGAAAGTATATGTAGTATGTAGTTTATATTTTGGTGATGAAACTGCAATGCAATCCTCGTCATTCTTAATTTCGCACTAAATTTCACCTATTCACATTAATTGCTACGTCACTGACATAATAATTATTATCAAAGGTTAACAACCTATAAGAAAACATTTTAAATGTAAATGGTTCATCATTTATGCACATTGGATTTACAAACTATATTTCAATGTTCAGTAGGGCCTATATAAATGTACATCCTAAATATAATTCTGAATTCCACATACAAACATCCAAATTTGGCTCTTTGTAAATCATGTTACTCATGCATCACTATTGAATTACAGAACAACAAATGCATGCCTTACCTTAGCATGTTTAGGGACCAACATATCCATTAAGATAACTATACATCGAAAATAATACTGTTGCTATTACTAAACCATTCAACCCTTAATTCACTATTTCAAAAATGATACATATGTATCATGAAATTTGCTGCCAAAAATACTAATAAATTATGTGCACATACACAATTTTTTTACACATGTCCCATTTTCAGTTATAAACCTGAATTCACATAGTATATACTTCATATTAGTTTCAGTAATTTTTAACCAATTTTAATATCATATATGTACTCCAACCATTCCTTAACCAGCGCGCGAGTATAGCTACTTAAACACGTCTGAATGATTGTAGCAACTTAAATATGTCTACATCTATATACCATGTATATATACAAATTCAAAGTATAGACCTCTGGCAAGGCAACCGTTACTTAAAGTTTCACGGAATACCCTCACTTACGATCATTGGGTAAACCGATCATCAGACGGATAGTTTGTCATGAGTTCAAATTTACAGAAATGTTTATACGAGTATATACATTCTGTGGTGTCAAAATCATGACGAACCAAGCCAACCAGAACAGTCTCTACTCCAAAAGTAGTCGAGAGTGCTCAACCACTAAAAAAATAGTGGGGGCGTATTATAACAAGTAAAGTAAACTTGTTACCATGTGTAACACAACATACTCGATATTTGGTCAATTGTGATCGGCACGTTTATTTATCTAGTCATGGGCGATATCCATAATGGTGCTATGAATAGTATTGTTCGTCACAATATTATACAACATCCCCCTTTCTTTCAAAAGGATGTATTTATATTCTAAATACATTCGAAAGTGAAATTTCTTTCAAGTGTGAGATGAACTGTTTTGATCTTTCTTTAATAGATCAATTTATGCATGAAAGTTCTTTCCTTTTCTTATTGAAAAAGTCACTGTCTTTGGTTACTTGTGATCACTTTTAAGTTGCAAACTTAAACTGAAAACTTTCCTTTTCTAAATGTTAAAGGAAGTGAACTGATATTTCACATCTTAAAGAATCATTGTTCTTTCATGTGATAACTATGAAATTAAATCATTGTCTTTCTTTCATGTGACAACTATGAAATTAAAAGTCTGTAAATGTCCTTTGATCATAGTCTTTAGTGTGCTTTGACTGTTATTTTTTGTTTTGTTTTTCAACTTTTGAACTTTTGAAAAGATCAACTTTTCTGAACAAACTTCTAAAAACTACTTAAACTTCAAAACTTTCTTTCAAAATGTCCAGAAAGATTTCTTTTGTCTTTCTTTTGGTTTGTGCCAAAATTTGGTAATGTTTTTTAGACATAATCTTTCAAATAACTTGGACACTTGATTTTTCTTCCAGATTTGGTAGATAGTTCTTGTCTCTGTACTGGTCTTGTTTCTTGATCTGGACTTGGTTTTTGGTGTTGGTTGGCTTCCTTTGGTGCTGGCTCTTGTTGGTTGCCTTTCTTTGGTGCTGGCTCTTGTTGGTTGCCTCTCTTTGGTGATGGCTGTTGTTGGTTGTTTCTGGTAGTCTTTGGTTGTGGCTCTTGTTGGCTGGTTTTCTTTGGTGATGGCTGTTGTTGGTTGTTTCTGGTAGTCTTTCCTTTCTTTGGTGAAGACTCTGGTTTCTTAGAGTTCTTGGTCTTGTCTTGATTGTTCTGGTTTTGCTTTTTCAAAGTCTCTTTCTGCTGTGTTTCTTGATTTCTTGCTGGAGTCTGATGGGGCAATGAGACAACTGGTGGTGGTGTCTCTTGAGTTTTCTTTAAGTGCACTCTGTTACGTCGGTACACTGCTGTTGGAGTTTCGACGACATAAGATCTTTCGTCAAGGCGTCTTGAAACAATCGCCTTTTGCCAGTTCTTTTGCCCTGTTGCGAGGGGCTTCATACGAACTACATCACCCTCTTGCAAAGGTTCCAAGTCTTTAGCTGACTTGTTATAGTTCTGGGCTTGTTTCTGGATGCGTTGCTTCATGTTTTTGCTCTCATCAATGACTCTGGGTTGCAAAAGTTTATCAGACATAGGAAGTAATGTTCTTGTCCCACGGTTCATGAGTCTTTGTGCTGGTGTGGTGTCAAAACCTTGTGTTGGCGTATTTCTGTGGTCTAAAAACGCCATCTGGTAGTCGGTGTTGGCTTTCTTACATTTTGTAAGGATGCGTTTAGCAGTCTTGACTGCGCTTTCTGCCTTGCCGTTTGATTGGCTGTGACCAGGACTGCTACAAAGCGTGTTCAAAGTCCCATTCGGTAGCGAATCGACTGAAGGCCTCCGCGATAAACTGCGGCCCGTTATCTGATACGACCTGCGTCGGTGAACCGTACCTCATGAAATGGCTCTTCAGCTTTGCTACTACTGTCTTGCTTGATGTGTCGTCAAGTTTGTCGACTTCCCAAAAGTTACTGTAATAGTCGACTGTGACTAGGAATTCTTGACTGTCCCAAGTAAATAGGTCTACACCGACCTTTTCCCAGGGTCTCATGGGGAGGTCATGACTTTGTAGTGTTTCTTTTGTTGACTAGTCTCAAATGTTCTACAGACATCACATGTGGCTATGTATTGTCTTATGTCTGATGCCATGTGAGGCCAGAATAGGCACTCTCTTGCTCGTCTCAGACATCCATCAGTGCCCAAATGGGAGGAGTGAACTTTGAGCATCATTTCTTTCCGAAGTTTCTGTGGTACTACTACGCGCGATCCTTTGAATATGAGACCGTCCTGTACCGCTAGTTCATCACGGAAACTATGGTCCGGAGTGCGTTGCTCAGGTAATTCATCTCGCTTGTCCGTCCACCCATTTATGATGGTTTTCTTTAACATCTGTAATGTCTCATCTTGTGATGTCTCTGTCTTTAATTGTTCAAGTCTTTCGTCTCTGATTGGCAGGAAAGTTACCATATTGACTTCTGCATATGGTTCTGCCTTTTCAGGTGTATGTGGTAAATAGGCGCGTGACAAGGCATCTGCAATGACCATTGTCTTGCCAGGACTGTATTTGATATCATAGTTATACTTCTGGATCCGCAGAAGCATTCCTTGTAGACGTTTGGGTGCTTTACACAGTGGTTTCTTGACAATCATTTCCAGCGGTTTGTGATCGCTGATAACTTGTGTAAACCGTCCGAAAGTGTATTGATGGAATCTTTCGAATGCATCCACTACCGCGAGCATCTCTCTTTCAATGGATGCGTCGTGTTTGGTATCTGTGAGTGCTTGGCTGTGATATGCGATTAGGCGTCCATTTTGGATTAGGGCAGCACCCAGTCCTTTACCACTTGCATCACACTGGATGACTAAGTCATCTTCTGGGTTGTAGTATGCTAACAATGGTGCTTCAGAAATCATTGCTTTGACTTTGTCTAATGCATTCTGTTGCACATAAGTCCAATGCCATTCTACTTCTTGCTTGACTAGCTGTCTGATTGGCTCTAGGACATCTGATAGACTGGGGAGAAATCTACTTAGGTAGTTGGCGAACCCAACAAGTCGCTGTACACCATTCACATCTGTTGGTGCAGGCATGTCTAAGATCGCCGAGACCTTCTCTGGGTCTGCTTTCAGACCTTGATTTGTTATCAGATGACCTAAGAATGGGATTTCCGTAGCCCTGAAGATTGACTTGTCTTTGTTAAGTTTAATGTTCTGATCTGTGCAACGCTTTAGCAGTTGCTCGAGGTTGGCATCATGATCCTTTAATGCCGCCTCTTCATCCTGACCTTTGCCATACACTACGAGGTCATCCGCTACACAGATAACTCCAGTCAGTCCCTCTAATGCAACATGTATACTGATGTTGGAAAATCTCAGAGGATGCTGAAGTACCAAATGGTAAGCGGCGCCATCTATAGCGTCCAAATGGGCTATTAAAAGTAGTCAGGATGCTAGACTCATAGTCTAGTTCAATTTGCCAAAAGGCTGAGCTAAGGTCAAGTTTGGAGAACACTTTTGCCTGTGCTAACTCTGGGAGCACATCATCAATTACTGGCAATTGATATTGAGGGCGCTTTAGTGCCTTGTTCAAAGGTCTAGGGTCAATGCAGATTCTAAGGGACCCATTTTTCTTTTCTGCTACGACCATCTGGCTCACCCACTTTGTCGGTTCTACCACTGGGGCAATTATGCCTTTATTTTCTAACTGTTTTAGTTCTTCTTTTACTTTAGGCTTAATCGCATGTGGCAATCTTCTTGGCGGAAGTATGACGGGCTCCATATTTGGATCAGTAGTCAGGTGTACTTCTCCTGGGAGTTTTCCCAGGTCTCCGTCAAACACTTGCTCATACTGCTCTTCTGGCAGTTTTGTTTCTTTAGGCCTATGTACTTGTAGTACTGTGTTTGGAGAGGTGATATTGTCTGTGTTGACAGTAATTAAACCCATGCGTTGACTAGCTACACTCCCTAAGAGTGGTGTAAGGTTGTCCTTAGATACAGTGAATGGCACCGAGTATTTCTTCCCATTTGCCGGGTTCCGTAAATCTAACCTGCAAGTGCCAACTGCAGTGTATATGGCGTTATTCCACATACATGCAAGGTATTGCTTTTATAGTCTATGAGTTCTTTGTTTTCTATCATTTTCTCAGGTATGGTGTTTATCTTTGCACCACAATCTACTTGGAATACCACTTTGGTATCACTATGTTTGATCACCATCTCTGCATATATGTCATCTTTTTTCTTTAGTAGGCCTAGCACTGTTGATATCAGTATTGTTTACATCCTGTACATTTATCATGTTTATGTAGTCTGTACTGTCTGATGTATCACTATCACTGTAATACTGTTCTACTCTTTTTATTCCTGTTGCCCTAGTCCTACACACCTCAGCAAAATGGCCTGTTTTGGAACATCTTGTGCACTGTTTGCCAAATGCTGGGCAGGCAAATTTGTCTCTTACATGTCTTTTACCACAGTATCTGCAATCTATTTGTTGCTTAGGCCTAGTATCTGTACTCTTAGGCCTATCTGATTTTCTACTTTGTTGACCGTATTTTTCTTAGGCCTATTGGTAGACTTGTGTCTACCTGCAACTCCATGGACGGTTGCTGACGTTTCTGACGCTTTTATTTCGCTAGCATGCTTTTGGGTTTTCTCTGCAGTGCGACAAATATCAATGCAGCGCTTAAGATCAAGTGTATGCTCTTCTAACAATTTCTTACGTGTATCCTGGCTTGCAATACCTTTGAGGATTTGGTCACGTATGAGAGACTCATTTAAACACTCACAAAAATTGCATGTTTTTGCTAACGTGCGCACTGAAGCCAAAAAATCTTCAAATTTTTCACCTTGTTTTTGTTGCCTGCTGTTGAAAACATATCTCTCGTATGTTTCGTTTTTTTCGCCAATTGCATGAGCGTTGAATTTATTTATAATTTCCTCTAGGTTTACACTTTGCTGTTGACTTGTAAAGTCAAAGCTATTATATATTTCTAGGGCTTTGACGCCTATGGCGTGTAGGAATACTGCCGTCTGGTATTCGGGTGGTTGTTCATTGATTTTGGCAACGATGACATAGTTTTTCCACATCTGCCTCCACGTTTTCCATTGATCCATGGCTTTGAGTTCGGGAGGTGGTTTGATACCTGGGGGTACCCGTATTTGCGGTGCCTGGTTCCCTTGGCCGGCATGCGACTCTGCTCCGGCTCCGGCATGGCCGTCAGTATTATCGTTCGGTGTGGGCATATCAGATAACTATACCGCGTTTTTACCGTTTTGAAACCTTCTATGCGATTGCTACTTACTACTGTATCTTTGATTTTGACTGTAGCTGGCTTTAAAACGGCAGGAAAGCTTGAAATACCGCTGCCACCATGTAACACAACATACTCGATATTTGGTCAATTGTGATCGGCACGTTTATTTATCTAGTCATGGGCGATATCCATAATGGTGCTATGAATAGTATTGTTCGTCACAATATTATACAACACCATGTATATATATATATATATGTACAAATTTACAACTTATATTTTTAATATATATTTTTGCACAACCATATCTCAACATGCTCAACTTAATAACCTTTCACTATTAAGTCATTCATGTAAAACGATACGCAAAGATTAACATTACCATTTCAATGTAAAGAATAAGTCAACGTAATAACTACTTCACACTTCTTATAAGATGTCTTGCCGTAAAATACAATAAAATAAAATACATAACACGTACATCTACAGATTTCTTATTTCTGTCTTCATCTGCGATCACAGCAATAAACACCCCTCCTTAATAATCCGTCAATATCCTTAATATACACCCCCATATTATACCATTCCCAACCATTTACACTGAGCCAAAATCAAATACCAAATTAATTTTGTACCTTACACTTTCAAACCAATCTTGTTCAATCCCATGCGCTCCCTTATACACCTCGCCTATAGGCCTACTCATATCAAGTTCAAAATTCTTCCCCTTTGTTGCTGATCACGAATGATGCGAATCATATTTAAATTATATATCATATTAATTTGTAAATTGTTAATCTCAGTTTAATACCGTTCCTCTTTGTCTGAAAAGTCTCAGATTTTTTCACACTGTTCAATTTTTGGTATTTTAATACCAACAATTATTAAATTAATTAAAAATATTACGTTCAGATGGTTAAAAACATTTACATATCCACCTGGGAATATACCTGAGACGACTGATCGTCTCAGTTCCCGGCTCAGAATATTTAAAGCTAGAATACCTGGGCAGAATACATAATAGGCCTACATCATGCATGCCATGACGAAAACGCATGAGAGTCCGCGTGATTTATCTAATGTAAATATAGGGAAGGTCACGAAAAAAAAAACCAGATGGCAACTCACATGGCTACTTCGCAAACAAAATCTTCTTTGCATATTGTAAACGACCTGAAGTTTACATTTCAATTTTTATGACAAATATATTTTAATTAAGAATATGTATGAATAATATTATTTTTCAAATAAAGTGTAGTGTATTTTGAATGTTTAAGATATATTCATACAGCTATATCATAATATAAAAGTTTACATTTTTTATCGGATATAAATAAAATATATGACGTCATATTCCATTTATGTAGGAGTCGAATTCAGCACCAATGTCGTGAATGTAAACCATGTTAGAAAACGCGTTTAGTCTTTGAAGAAAAGTGTTTTTAAAGACGACGTAGGGAATTAAACTTACCCTCGCTTGTTATTAATTTTTAATTTGCTAAGTTCCTGATTTATAATTGCCATTGGGGCAGCAGGGAACGTCATAATTTCATGCGATTAGCTTAAGTTAAGCTTATTAAGACTGGAACTTCAAGTTCATACAAGAACTTGTGACTTCTCATCATTCATGCTCATCTCATGATGATCTTCTCTGCTTTAAAATCAGCTTTGCCAGCAGTGAGTGTATAAAGAAAGGTAAGCCAGGGCAATAAGTAGGTATGAGAGGCAAACCTTAGTAGTTAACACATTTGCTATAGAAAAAATATTAAATTTAATTTGTGTACATGTCATCGTGGAACATTCGGGCGATCCTGAAGTTTTAGACCACCCGCGCTATATAGGGCTAAAATATTACTATTTCATCAAGGTTTAATATTCTAACAAGCTTAAACTAAAAGTTCCATCTAAGGAGTCAAGCTTTAAACTATTTAGCAAAAATATCCAACAAGCTAAAAACGATTTTTTTACCCATTTTTTAACAAGCTAAAACCAATTTTTGAAAAGAAGCTTAAAACAGGTGATGAAAACCAATTAAAATCAGCATTGGGCTCACCCCAAGCTACCTCATCACCAGTTGAAAAAAACAAACCAACGAAAACAAAAAAGAACTCATACGGGAGAAAAGAGAAAAAGGACTCAGTAAAAATTGCTGTCATAAACTTTCAAAGTGTAAGAGCAAAAAGGGAATCTATGCACACATATAGAAACACATGAGCCTGACGTAATCATAGGTACAGAGTCGTCGTTATTTGATTCTGTGGACAACAACGAAATCTTCCCAGAGGACTTCAGTGCCATCAGGAAAGACAGAGACATAACCCGTGGTGGAGGTGTGTTCATAGCAACCAGAAAGAACAATAGCTGTTGAACAGGTAGAGTTGGACACAGACTGTGAAATTATCTGGGTTGAACTACAATTGGTTGGAGGTAAGAAACTCCTCGTAGGAGCATTCTACAGAACACCTGACAATAGAGACCCTGCATACCTGGAGCAACTTAGAGTTTCACTGAGTCGTGTAAGGCTGAATCGTAATACCACCGTCTGTATTGGGGGGCGATTTCAATCTGGGTGACATAAACTGGGCTAATAGCACTGTGGTGGCTGGTTCTAATTTCAAAGTCCAGGCTGAAACCCTGATTGAGATCGCGGACCAGTTTGACTTGGAACAGATGGACAGTCGGACGCCTTTGCACATGATTATCATGGACTTTGCGAAGGCGTTCGACACCGTCCCACACAACAGATTACTTTACAAAATACAAAATTATGGTATTACAGGCAGCACTCACACCTGGATTAAAAATTTTGACACAACGCAAACAAAGAGTTGTAGTAAATGGTGAGCATTCAAATTGGACTCACGTCCGCTCAGGCGCCCCACAGGGACTGTCATGGGACCTCTACTTTTTTACTCTATTTGAATGATCTACCAACAAATATCAAGTCTGAAATGCGCTTATTCGCAGATGACTGCGTGGTGTATAGGAAAATTGAAAGTGCTGAGGACTCTACAATTTTGCAACATGACTTAGACACACTGTTTACATGGCAGAATACATGGCAGATGTGTTTCAATGTGGACAAATGTTTTGCTGTAAATTTCACTCAGGCACGGAAACCAGAAACAATTACATACAAATTAGGCCACTCAACATTAGCTGAAGTCAAATCACATACATATTTAGGGGTTCACTTATCAAATGATCTCAAGTGGGGGAATCACATTGCCCATGTTACCTCAAAGGCCAAACAAGTCCTAGGTATGGTGCGTAGAAACTTGCATCCCTGTCCAACCAAGCTCAAGTCTACAGCCTACAAAACTCTCATCAAACCACACCTGGAATTTTCAGCTACAGTGTGGGACCCCTACACCAAAGAAGACATAAAGAAAGTGGAAAGTGTTCAGCGAAAGGCTGCCCGCTTCGTGTGCAGGGACTATGGTCCGCGAAGTAGCATCACAGACATGATTGAGCGTCTTGAATGGGAACCACTTCAAACCAGAGGAAAGATTTCAAGGATGGCCATTTTACACAAGACCCAGAATGGTCAGGTTGCCATACCGGAGAAAAAGTTCTTGCGGCCAGTTACACGCCCCACCCGTCACCACCACAATAGTAAAGCATTTCAAAGATATCATATTATTTATTTTTATTTATTCGTTATTTATTCAGGAAATTCCATCAATACAAATGTACTGGTCTCCCTGGAAGACCTGATTATAATTCTATTATACATGGACATGATAATAACAAGATAGAAATATATATTATACAGAATGAAAGAACCAAACATGATACAAAACAAAATGCAGCATTGTTGAGCTCAAATTATTATACAATTTAACTTACAGACCAATTGCATTTTTGAATTCACCCAAACTCATTGAATTAAAATTGATACGAAGATTGGGAGGAAGCTTGTTCCAAGCAACTGAAGATCTGTAAAGGAAAGTTTTCTTTCCAGAAGAGGTTTTCCATATTGGAACAACCAAGCTGTTTTGAGATTGACCCCTTGTACATTTAGAATGTGTAGAATGAGTGAAGGTAAAATTAGAAGAAAGATGCTCAGGAGCAATTTGTGTGAGACATTTAAAAGTTAAAATAAGTAATTGATGCTCCCATCTACAGCTAAGTTTAACCCAGTCCAGGTCCCTCATCATATTGTCGACTGAAGTTCTGATGTCTGCGGAGAGCAAAACACGGGCTAGCCTATTATGCAAAATTTGGAGCTCATTTTTGTGACAGGCACTGAAATTGGACCAAACAGAACTGCAGTAGTCAAAATGAGGAAAGACAAGGGCTGCTACAAGGGCTGCTATAAGAAAGACTGCTACAAAAACACATTTTTTCCGCGGTCAATCGCGGACTGGAACATACTACCGGAAAACCTCATCAACATAACAAACACAGAAACTTTTAAAGAAGCACTGTCAACGCACTACAAGCAGGAAAGGAAAAGCATCTAATAACATCTTATGCGCACAACCTATTCCTCTGCGTGTGGTTCCAACTCTTGGAGCGTTGCGGAGTAACGTCAAAGAAGAAGAAGAAGACATCAATTTTTTCATCGTAAAAATCATCTAAAAAAATCTTTAAAAATATAGTGATCTACCTTTATATTACTGTGACATGTGGTTTTTGTCACATCCTTTAGGCTTTAATAGCCCCCCTCTTTAGGCATACCCTTTCCAAATCTTGTCCTCCCCAATTTAAATAACAAAGGGCACACCACTGCTTTATGTATATTTTCCCTGGACACTCTTTATAAGACTACTGCATGTTCTGAAGTAAAGACATACACGGAAGGAGCTCACTTAAAGAGATGTAGATGTAACTCCAGTCGGGGTAAGCAAATTCTTTAATATTTAGAATTAAAGTAACTTTAGTATGACAGGACAGTGTTGAGATAAGAACTTATTAAGATGTTTTTATATAATGGTTTATGTGTGTTTTAAATGTGTAAATATGTTTTAATTGCTTGGTCCTTGCAACATTTTCTTATGTTTATTACATGGTTAAGTCATGATGGTAGATTTTCATTTTCGGGGAATATCTCTGTATCATTGATGCGCACAATGACGGACAGAGTGGATATTAAATAAATTAGTAAAAGTGTCTTAGGAAACTGGAAATCAGCCCTTTGACGTTTTGTTTCTGATCTATGTTAATTTAGAGAATGATTAAGAAAGTTCATGACGGTGATTGAAAACGCATAAACTATTGATGAAAACATCTTATCATTTGTAGCGAATCTTACACATAAGTTGAGTGCTGACCTCTTGGTTATTGAGTTTAAATGAATGTAACTTATAAGAGTTAGAGTTTCTGATGAAAGTTTTATATAATAAAAGAAAAGATAGGCTAGTGCTATCTTCATATTATTTAGTGATGTTAACAAGGAAGTAAACAGAGAATCTAGGTGTGGCATTATTGAGGAGCTGGCAATAGTAGTTCCAGATCTTTCACCCAAATCATGCCAAATTAGGTGTATTATTGTTATGTAAGTTGTTCGATTAAGCATGTTAAACCAGTTGTTTACCATCATTATTATGGTCCCAAATACTGAATTGGGCCTGAAACCAACGAACCGTAGCCCAATATACACCCATACCAGTAGATCTTTTGAGTAAGATAAATTAGCATAATAGGTCTATTATGTCAAGATTTAGGAATTTTTAGCCTTTTGAATTTGGTCATTCTTGTACAAACATTGGCCAACTTTGATGAAAAGAGAGTGGAGTTTGAAAGGAGGGATTTGCATAAAAGTTTTACTGTACTTCTCTATGGGAAGAGATAGTCATGTCACTTACAATAATAATTTAGAAAGAGAAATTGATAAAACTAAAAGGGAAATTATATGTGTTATGCAGATTAAAAATAATGTTATTGTTTTGAATATTTTCACATTTCCAAACAACTCATTTTTAGAACTGGACTAATTCTCAAACAAACTATTGTCAACATTACAAATTAGGATTTATCCTTGCTGTTTAACAAAAAATTAACATTTGTCTACTATGAGTTTGAGTTAATTGGTTTAAACATTGAAAAGTATCACTACAACTTTGTTTAGAGCATAATGTACTTAATTTGTATTCATTTGTTTGATCTGTTTTACAGGGTTTTTTGTTTTGTTTTGTTGTAACCACCACCGCATCAATAAAGAACAACCAACGTGTGAAATATAAAATGGATACGATTCTGTGTACTAATTTCCCGCGTTACATTTTGGCGTAGTCAGCAGGATGCGGTTTTGTATGGTTCAACACACCCCCGGCTGGAGGGAGATGGTTCTGATGATTTTTGAGACGCTGATTCTGGAGGAACTGACTCTGGGTAGATTCGACAATTATGAGGCGCAACATGGCGTATTGCGAGGACCAGCAGAGGCTCATCAACCTGGAGAAAGAGACACTGTAGTTTACTCAGACGAGTTAAGTGGTAAGACAACATGGAAGTGAAAATGTTGAAGCGACAAATTTCTGCAGTTATCGGATTCCTCCTATTGAAAACCAAAGAGAAGAAAACAAAGTAACATTTTGCATTAAAACAAATGGACAGCCGTGATGATTATGGGATCGCAATCAGTTGAACACCATTATCAGGCTCAATATGCTTTTTCATCCGAGAAATGTTGTGATGGTGACTTTTGACGGACTCTCTTACTTAGAGCGTTAGGTAGCTGACGGAAGGTACTGTGTTCCTTGTTGTAAGCACTAATGGTGTTGTAATGGAGAAGCGGTGAATATCCGCCTGTGTGGCATAGATGTCGACGATGGCGGAGATCTTCGGTCAACGAAACTTTGCACATCATGGAGGTGCATCTGATATATTCGCCGGGGCTCAGGACACAGGATCGGTTGAAAGCACCTAGTGGACTGTTAAAGGTCTAACCCTCAGCTTTTGACAAAGCAGGGGAGCATTCGCACATCCTTCCATTTTTGACAAAAGTATATTCCTTCAACAGTTTTTTAATTCACATAATGTTAAACATGTCAACATTTAAAGATGCAGATGAGAGTGGGTTCCCTTTGGCTGTCTATATACGTTATTGTGTTTTTAGGTAACATGCAGATTAGGTAAAGACTGTACCTATCCACATTTAAGTAAATTAATGTGCTTATAATATTATTAACTTTGTGTTGTAAATTTACTAACTTTAATCATTTGTATGTAGTTGTCGGGGACGACAACATGAAGCAGGGGAGTGTGTGACATGTGGTTTTTGTCACATCCTTTAGGCTTTAATAGCCCCCTCTTTAGGCATACCCTTTCCAAATCTTGTCCTCCCCAATTTAAATAACAAAGGGCACACCACTGCTTTATGTATATTTTCCCTGGACACTCTTTATAAGACTACTGCATGTTCTGAAGTAAAGACATACACGGAAGGAGCTCACTTAAAGAGATGTAGATGTAACTCCAGTCGGGGTAAGCAAATTCTTTAATATTTAGAATTAAAGTAACTTTAGTACGACAGGACAGTGTTGAGATAAGAACTTATTAAGATGTTTTTATATAATGGTTTATGTGTGTTTTAAATGTGTAAATATGTTTTAATTGCTTGGTCCTTGCAACATTTTCTTATGTTTATTACATGGTTAAGTCATGATGGTAGATTTTCATTTTGGGAATATCTCTGTATCATTGATGCACATAATGACGGACAGAGTGGATATTAAATAAATTAGTAAAAGTGTCTTAGGAAACTGGAAATCAGCCCTTTGACGTTTTGTTTCTGATCTATGTTAATTTAGAGAATGATTAAGAAAGTTCATGACGGTGATTGAAAACGCATAAACTATTGATTAAAACATGTTATCATTTGTACCGAATCTTACACATAAGTTGAGTGCTGACCTCTTGGTTATTGAGTTTAAATGAATGTAACTTATAAGAGTTAGAGTTTCTGATGAAAGTTTTATATAATAAAAGAAAAGATAGGCTAGTGCTATCTTCATATTATTTAGTGATGTTAACAAGGAAGTAAACAGAGAATCTAGGTGTGGCATTATTGAGGAGCTGGCAATAGTAGTTCCAGATCTTTCACCCAAATCATGCCAAATTAGGTGTATTATTGTTATGTAAGTTGTTCGATTAAGCATGTTAAACCAGTTGTTTACCATCATTATTATGGTCCCAAATACTGAATTGGGCCTGAAACCAACGAACCGTAGCCCAATATACACCCATACCAGTAGATCTTTTGAGTAAGATAAATTAGCATAATAGGTCTATTATGTCAAGATTTAGGAATTTTTAGCCTTTTGAATTTGGTCATTCTTGTACAAACATTGGCCAACTTTGATGAAAAGAGAGTGGAGTTTGAAAGGAGGGATTTGCATAAAAGTTTTACTGTACTTCTCTATGGGAAGAGATAGTCATGTCACTTACAATAATAATTTAGAAAGAGAAATTGATAAAACTAAAAGGGAAATTATATGTGTTATGCAGATTAAAAATAATGTTATTGTTTTGAATATTTTCACATTTCCAAACAACTCATTTTTAGAACTGGACTAATTCTCAAACAAACTATTGTCAACATTACAAATTAGGATTTATCCTTGCTGTTTAACAAAAAATTAACATTTGTCTACTATGAGTTTGAGTTAATTGGTTTAAACATTGAAAAGTATCACTACAACTTTGTTTAGAGCATAATGTACTTAATTTGTATTCATTTGTTTGATCTGTTTTACAGGGTTTTTTGTTTTGTTTTGTTGTAACCACCACCGCATCAATAAAGAACAACCAACGTGTGAAATATAAAATGGATACGATTCTGTGTACTAATTTCCCGCGTTACATTACTAATCTATGTTTCCGATGATATCCAAGAAGCTAAAATATTGTGAAAGCAGGCAGGGCTTTGAGTAATGAGGGAAATTTCGGGGTAAACTGCATCACGTTTTTCGAGAAATTCGCCATCTTGAATAAACAATGTAAATGCGGAATTGCGTCACGCAGTAAAACGATGTCAAACGTGCTTGAAATGCATGATACGCTAGCGTAAATTACCATCTAAACGAGCGTACATCAAGTGCTTGTGTTACGCGAAAACTTCGGAGCGGGCATCACCGGTTTTGTTACCAGCTCTTTTACGTCAAAAATAGCTATAAAAACGTGAATTTTGGAACAAAATAAAGCTTGTTCGATTAAAAGGTATGTTTGTACAGTTGAGAACATGTTTAACCTTGTTGCAAAATATGATAAAGTTGCCATTTGTACCATATAGCTCGGGTGGTCTAAAAGTCAGGATCGCCAACTACGGCTACGCTTGTTACTCCGCGACTAATCATGCTAACTACACACGCGTACAAGTACAACGCTACTCTACGCGTCCATATTAGCGAGGCTATCTGCGTACAACTGCTTACTACGCACAGCCATGCAAAGAGTATGTTCCACGATGTACACAAATTTGATAATTTTTCTATAGTCAGCCAAATTAAAAAACAAGCGGCTAGAGGACGCAGGGGTAACTTGTCAATCAAATACTTCATCTATTGTGTCCAATACTTAATCCGATAAGTGATCAATGCATATCGATAAAAATAGGATCAAAATCATGCATCTTTTTAAAGATCCATGATCATGATCCTATTTAAATACTTTACGAGGTGATTCAGCCAGGTACCTGGATTCAGCACTCAACAACATGCACATGATGTCATGACTTATAGGGGTGTACATGTATTTTCTCACATTAATGCAGTGACGTGTGCACGTTAAAGAACGTCACAGGCTATTCGAAGAAAATTTCGAATAGAGCAGGGGATCATCCCGGAACTGTTGACTGTACTTCAAAACTACACTCATCTACTCTAGGTTCCAGAGTAAAAATAAGTACAGCTTGTCTGTACGCAGTACGATAATACTCATACATATGAGGGAAGCACTAATATGGAAGAAGAAGAAGAAGAAATTCGCCTAGACCAGGGCCCAAACACAATACATATTACATAGAAATTTAAAAGAACAGCTAGGTCAAGGAAACCTTCATAAATATGTTGTCTATACTTCACTTGACCCAAATATATGATTTTTTTGGTGATAAAATAAGACAATCGCACATGGAATTTTAGAGGGATTTTGATAGCAGTTCCACATAGAAAGCTGCTATCATCATGAGACTAAGATCTAGAAACACCACCGAAATGCTGTTTTGTTAGCTGAATCTTTTTGATGAAAGTCAATTTCGTCATAAAGCTGACTTTTAAAAACAAATTTTGCAGTTAATTGTGAATTGTGATAAATCAAAACATGGTGAATTTCTGACTTCATTGGCACAGTAAATAGACTGAGTATTCTGAAGAGGTTGTTGTTACCAGTCTTAATTTAGTCATTTCACACTATTTTTTTGTGCAAAGGCTCTCACCAATTCCCTGGTACCCGAGTTCCTGCCCGTCCTTGGCCTACCCAAGAATATGAATGTGAATATCAAAAAAAGTGAATCATGGCAATTTCCTAAAATGACTAGTCTAAGACCTCTTGAAAATCAAATCTCAGCATAAAATGCTTGTTTTAAAAATGGGAATTTTTTCAAAATTTTTAATGTTTGCTAGTACCACAATTTCAGGATAGTTGCAGAAGTTACAGGTTGGTCAGTTACCAATGCCATAGCAACCACATTTCCTGCCATTTTTCATTCAATTTTGATGGTGTTTTAATAATTCGCAGTTTTGGTAAAAAAAGGGAAAAAATCACAAAGTCATATAGTGACTAAAGAAATAAGTGCCTTCCTCTTTATTCATGGTCTTTGTCCCCCTCTTTCTTCGCATTCCTTACTCATTATTTCCCGATAATTTACCAAGCTGTCTTGAGCCATGTGAATTTTAGAGTTGAAAAGGGTGAAATAATGATATTTAAATCAAGCAAAAATGGGACGAAATACTAACAAGTTG
Source organism: Amphiura filiformis (assembly GCF_039555335.1). NCBI lineage: Eukaryota > Metazoa > Echinodermata > Ophiuroidea > Amphilepidida > Amphiuridae > Amphiura > Amphiura filiformis. Next base: position 7,602,863 of record NC_092635.1, read on the forward strand.
TATTTTATCAGTTTCATTTGAAAGAATGCATCTTAGTGTTCATAAACTTGTATCAAGAAATCTCAAATTCAGGCATGAACGAATGTGTCTCCCCTTATACTGGTCTTAATACATGTACATTGTATTCTTGTATTACACATTAATTATTTTCACCCAATCCCTGATTTGCCAAATGTTTTATCTTTGAATGCATAATAACTTAATAAGTTCCTCTCATTGGTCCATTTGTGCCAGTGATCTCCTGACTGACATGATTAGCCTCAACTCTTGGGCACAATTCACAAACCCTTGTCCAAACACTTGTATATAAAGACAATAGATGCTTCAGTGTTTAGAGTACTATTTTGATCTGTTTGGATAGGCATCACATTTTCAGGGTTGTCAAAACCTGCAACAGAAACTTGGAGAGGAAATCTTGTAATAGAGTCAGTAAAGGAATTGTTTATTAGTAAGAAGGTATCAGGAACTTCCATGGACTACTGTGTGCTAAATGATAGAGCTCTATTAAATTTCTTTTATGTGAGTTTTCTGTATTCTTTGATTAAGTACTGTAACTGAAGACATTTGAATAAATTGGTACATTCTGAATTTCCACTGCTTAGCAGGAGAACTTGATAAAAAGGACAAAATGGCTCCTAATGGTGATGGAAAAAAAGGAGGCATTCTTCGTCGCGGCTCCTCAACATATTCAGATGTTAATAACAATGTGAATGTTTATGAAGAAAAGACTGTTGATGGGGATTATTATGACCGGAAGAGTTATGTTACCAAGGAACTGGCTGCTAATAGTTTGCTTCCTATTCCAGGGTATGTTATGATGATATATTTCTCTCATTAGAATTGTTGGGATAACAGATAATATTTTAAATGTAATTCATGCAAGTGCTAACTGGCTGAACGGTTGTTCTTTTGTTATTGTTATTTTCATTCATGAAGTTTAAAATGCAATAGATATGGTGTCTCTATAACAGGATCAGGCTTATTGTCAAGCTCTAGATGCTGCATGGTAGATGATGGTACACATTTGAACCCCTGTCATAGCTGTCATACTATTTTTGTTACTAATGTTGTTCTTGGAAAAGTTGAGCTAGCTTGAAATTTCCCTGAACAATACATGCCTGCTTAACCTCAACGCGCCAAGTGCTTTTTGGCAACTGGAAAGAAGAAGGAAGGAATAGAGAGAGAAAACAAAGAAAGAAGTTGTTTCTTTTGTTTCGGATTCAAACCTGAGACCTGTCGGAGTAGGTCAGTGACTGGTAGCCATGGGTGTTTTGCTGGTCCGGCCAACAAAACGGTGCATATATATGACTTGGGGTGATTGCATCATGTGGATGCATGCATGTGCAGTGCATATGATGTATTATTTTGTAGTTTCTGTGCATGTTAGGGTTCATGTCCCAGTTATCAAACTCTGGGAGCTGATCATGGCTGCAATGGTTATTGTAGATGTAGGCTGCTTAGGTTACTGTGCCTATGTGTAGAGTTGTAAAATAATGCTATTTTATATGGTTTATAATGTGCATCCTCAATTGAAATGGTTGGCAACTTTATGTAAATGGCAATTATCATTTGTGGCTGGACGCGGCGAATGAGCCGTAAACTCGGCAAACTTCATTTCGAGCTACAGGTGAAAATATATTATGCAAATCTCGTATTTTGGTGAAGTTGAGATTTTTGCAGATTTGAAATGTTTAAGCTTTCTTCTAAACACATACAAAGTTTTATTTTAAAGAAATAAGTGGAAATATGAAATAATCTACATTTTCTGAGGCCCATCTGATGAATGGTCATTATGCTTCCCTAACTTTGAACGCGTTTTTCTCGGTTTCGCGTTTTGATTCATGACAACCTATAACAAGCCATAACTTCGCTTCTGATTGTCATATGAAGTTCATTGAGGTGTCATTTTAATCCCTGAAACATGCTCTTTGCAAATATGTAAAAAAGTAAAAATGACCAGAGGGGGGCTTTACGGCTTATTCGAGGTGTCCAGGCACATTTAATTGAGTTCTGTCACTGTATAGAAATTTCTTATAATTGGCCCCTTCCAGCCGTTGATGGTGTTTCCGGATAGCCCAATTTACATCATCTGAGTGGTTGCTGCTAGTTACAGAACATCCAATTGGACCATCCAATCACATTTCAGTTTAGTGTAAATATGAATTGGCTTGATATCCCAACTGTTATCTTACAATTCCTACATTTGCTTTCCCCAAAATACCACTTGTTGGATATGAATAGATTTCTGTAAACAAAATAATAACCAAGATACATAGATGGTGTTTGCTGATCCACCCAAATTGATGATAAATGTCTAATTTCATCATGAAGAAACACACAACATGCCTTACCCTTCTAGTTCTATTGGGCTACCAATCCACATGTCTGGCAACGTGACTTGGCAACCTTGATAGTAAGCATGGTGTTCCATGTGATAAAGATATATTAGTGTTAACATGTGGATGATGCGTGAATCGTTGCATGCCCAGCTTGCAAACCAATGCTGACTACAGAGTTGACCTGCATCTATAGATAACTTTAAGTCAATAAAGTGTTGTCTACTTGTAGAGGAATCGATGTAAAGGAATTAGTTTATTCTGACAGTAGAGACCAGACAAGCAGTCATAAAATTTGCCAATAAAAGACAGAGTCTGTGTATCCACATGGAATGAGAATACTGGGTATTTATCAGGTATACTTGCAGCATGGAATTTTTCATTTCATATATTCGATATTTTTCTTTTGAAAGTTTGTAATTGGAATTCCAGTTCCAATTTTAAGTAAGGTTTTGTTCACTTATTGTTGTGAATGTTGCAGTGATATAGGTGTTCAATCAATTATTAGAGTGACAACTTTTGTTTATTTTATTTTGTTTGTGTCATCATCATTGTTGTTGTTGTTATAATCATCTTCTTATGTGCAAGCCTAAATCTGACTCGGTGGGGGGGGGCAGTACATATGTCCTTAATACTCCATAGTGCTGAAATTCCAAGAGCCTTTACTCAAGATTGCAGCATTTATGTTTATAGTGGCCTTCCTGCCCCCATCCCGATGCAGTTGGTGTTGACATTGTGACTGATATTAGCATCATCATTTGTGTAATATATTGCACACTGATGATAGATGTTGTCAGATACATAGATTTGGTACTTCAAAATCTGTTCAACTCCCTTCCACTAAAATGCAAACTTCCTGAAAGAATGTTGATTAGTACTTTTAGATTTAAATGCAATTTTTTTTTATCGGTGTGCAGATTGCGGGTACATTATGCTTTTCTTTCTTCTAAATTTGTCATTTTTGTGGTTTTTTTCTTTACAGAATTGAAAGCAAGATGATTTCCAATATATTTCGTGCGCATGGATGCTTCTGCTCCTCGCATCCGTGGGAGGTGATTGTAGGAACACTTACACTGACTATTTGTATGATGTCCATGAATTACTTCACCACGGTACCTCAACATATCTGTGGATGGAATTATAAATGCGAAGAAAGTGTGGTAAGAGTGAAATTTGCTATTTCTTTGTGTAAACTTTGATGTCAAATTCACCTTTTTGGCAAATTCCAAAAGCCTAATTTATCCCTAAATATGTCACGCTGATCAATGTGCACATCCCAAGTTTGGTGGAGGTAACTTGTTCTTATTTGGTTTTTAGGTAAAGAAAGAAGATTAGGTCCTTGAGACCTTACATGAAGTGCTATGCATTTTTATGCATGAATTTTCTTCTCGTTGAGTTTCCTATTTAAAAAACAACATGTGATCTGCATGGCAACATGTTAAACTGAGACAGCCCAGAGAGTGAGAAAACCTTTTTTTTTTGCCAAACGGGAACTGTAAAGGAAAAAAAATCAAATCTGGTCAGTGATTTTTTTTAAAAATAAAATTTCATAATTGTGTCCTGAACTGAAGTTAATTCCTATTTAATTTCTATTTTGATGATGCAAAATGATGGAACCCAGCTTTTCTGTTCAAGAAGTGTATTTGTCATTGATTAATGTTTTAAATTTTGCTGAAATCATTATTTTCTCCTTCTTTTACAGGTTCTTTCGTCTGATATTATTGTACTAAGCCTGGCCCATGCATTGGCAGTTATTTATATATACCTACAATTCAGAAAACTAAGAAAGTTAGGCTCCAAATACATTCTTGGTAAGTTGTTAATTACAGGTGTAAAAGGTATATTTTAATTCAATGTACGGTTCATAATAATTGTCGCAAAGGTATCAATGTAGTCAAAATCGTGAATGGTTTAATGAAAAAGTATTGAAACAAGGAAAATTACTAGTGAAAAAAAAGTAGCAAGTTGTCAATAATGCAACTAATACTTTCCCAATGAGTGGGGTCATGACCCCATTTGGGGTAGCAAGCCCAAAATGGGGATAATAAGACCACCTTGCAATAATGTGATGCATGTGACTCAATTTTGACATGAGGTTACTAGCTAGTGGTTTGACTGTAGTTTCAAGAAGTGGTGTCAAATTATAAAAAGTAGTTTGGAACCTGTTGCTTTGTCCAAAGAAAGTTGAGTTGAGTTTGTGAAACTTGTAGTAGATAGATGTAATAGCGTGTAATACCCTATGCCACACATTTTGGTAATGAAAACATTTAATCAAATATTATGTGTTTTTACCTCTTAATGTTATCACAACATCCAGTAGGAGGGTATAGTTGTAACATTTTTCTGCCACTGACATAGACGTTAGTACTACATGTACGAAATGTGACTGCCCATCACAAGTGGGCTGTAACGTTGGCATTTTCAGTTTTTGAAATATTTGAGTTCCATATTCTTCTCAAAATATGCTTTACCAATACCATGATATTACATATTTTGTGAGGTATACCATTCAGCAAATTACTTTACCTGTGTTTTTCTGCTCTTCCTGATTGTCGCATAAAATGAACTAGGTCACACGTTACTACACAGCTTGACCAGGGAATGGGGTGCCGATGTGATGATGATGTGATTCAATTAGCCAATCAGAACCACACTTACGTATACGCAATAAACTGCGCCAAATTGGCAGACCGCTGAAGTTCTCTGCTGAAAACTAGTCAAAATCAGTAAAAGTGATTGGAAATCCTTTGTTTTCTGGGTTTTTTTTGAGAGGTTCAATAATGGGTCATATCTCAAAACAAGCTCTGCCAATTCATGGTGTTTACCTGCTATGATCCCTTCTTAACAATAGAACATGAGCATATCTATCAATTTGACAACATTTGTAGAATATCAATTTATTTCTAATGATTCCTATCTTGTTACAGGTATTGCTGGGTTATTCACAATCTTCTCTAGCTTTGTATTCAGTAGTGCTGTTATTCATCTGTTTGGCATTGAACCTACAGGACTCAAGTAAGTCATGTTACCATAGAATTCTTAACAACCAAAAGTACAGTTAATTAACAGCAAAACATTCCTGATGTCAGTAAAAGTTTTTTAAATAATTGGTTTAATCCTGTAGTTTGACATAACTGGGAATAAAGTAAGTGTTCATTGATTTTTAGGAAAAAGGACCAAAAAAAATCTGCATTCTTATTTTTCATTCACTAGAACAATTCAGTTCAAAGACTAGTAGTACAAGACTAGGTTCAGTGTAATATTGATTGAGAAACATGTTTCTATTTCTTTAAAAGAGTATTGTACTTACTTGCTTAATGTGGGTGGTGGCCCAAATAGTTTCATTCCTTCATTGTAGTCTTAAACTCCCATCCAGTTGCTTCCCGTGCAGTGTCCTGTAGTGTTTCAGCATACCGTGTAAAGTAGGCATGGTGTCTATGGGGTCAGCGAAAAATTGAGCGATCTGTTTACGCTCAGATGAGCAATGTCTCCAGGTCCGAACACTGTACTGGCATCAGTTGAATTCAAGTATGCTTAGAGGGCACAGGCATGGAACATTCCAATCTATGTGTTTCAGTATGTACTCATGATGTAACATTTTAAGTGCATTTAATAAGCAGGTTTTAGTCTTATTACAGAAATTAAACTCACATCCCAAGGTCACAGGTGTAAAGAATGAAGTGTTACTGAAATCTGTTGGGTTTGCAAAAGTAACAGCAATGATCCTTTGTACTATGCAATAACCCTTGCTGTATTGAATGACCAGTATATTTAAAAATGTTAATTTTGTCATAATTTTACTGTTCTTTTTCAGTGAGGCATTGCCGTTCTTCCTTCTTCTTATTGATTTATCCAAAGCTAGTGCCTTGGCCAAATTTGCTCTTAGCAGTAAAAGTCAGGTAAGAAGAATTGAGTGAATACAAAACAACGCATAACCTTATGTTAAAGCGATTGGTGTCCTCAAACTATGATGGATTTCCACAGCTTTCAGTCCTGCATTGCTGTCCTAAGTTCTATAACTTCTAGGTGAGAATCTTGCTTTGAGAACATGGGCATATGTCAGCCTGTCAAGACAGGTCTCCAAGGCTTTGTTTTTCCATGTCTTGGAGTAAAGGGATGTAGATTGGATACCAACTTTTCACTTCTTGAGAAGTGGCCAGCAAATTGGACCCTACTAACTTTTAAACTTAGGGCTATCATTGAAGCCCATTTTGCGTGCTTTTGAAGTCTTGAAAATTGGGTCAGATTGCACATTTTGGTAGTTTCTGGTGTATATCTTCTTGAGAGGGTCTTTAAATGTAGGTCATTGATATAACCACAAATAAGATAATCATGATTTACCACTGCAGCCACTTGAGTTCAAGAGAAAGTCGGCCGGTCTTTCTTATCAGCTATTCGTTGTGTAACTTATTCTATTTTCATGATGTTTGCATGACTATTAAACATTGTTAGTTAGTATTGATAAGAAATCTGACCAATCAGAGGCCAATGTTGATAAAGCTCTCATCCAATCAGGTGCTGGATATCATTTGTATGACCGAGCTGATCACCTCATGGTCAGGTTATATTGTATACAGTGTGTCATCAGATATTTTTGAAACCTCTTATCAGCTTTATATTCTAAAACTTTTTGAATTCATTTTATTCAACTTGAATTGATCCACATTACAGTTGCACATCTATAGAAATATTATTTAATGAAAAATAATCAAGTATTTTGTCAGAAATGTGAAGTTATATCTCTTCTTTTCAGAAAAGGCTATATGGCTGCCTAAGAAAGTTTTTTTTTTTTTCTTCATATCTTTTTCAAACTAAGTTTCATAATATCCTCTTTATTGCTTATACTTGTAAGGCTATTTATAATGAATATTGTGCATGGAAAGTTATTATTAAGCAGTAAACACTATTTTTGAATAATACAATTATTATTGATGTTTCATTAACATTTTTGTCTTTTTTTATTTTTATTGAATTCCAGAATGATGTATCTGATAATATAGCACGAGGCATGGCCTTACTAGGTCCCAACATCACACTGGACACACTAGTTACTACATTGGTCATTGGTGTGGGAACCTTGTCAGGTCAGTAATCAGTGTTGTCTACATGTACTTCTTGGATTTTGGGCCCTTTGCTGTATAGTTTTGTGTCAGGTTATTTGCATATTTATGAATATTATTGACCTTATTTGTATATTCTTCATATTTACAAATCTTATTTACAAACCTTTGCTTTGGGGCCACCTTAATTACAAACCCCATAATTCTAGTTTAACCATAAGACTTTGACACTTTAAAATATCAACAGCTAGTCAATACTGCTGTTTTCTTCGTTTTTTGCAAAAAATTTCATTAAAAAAACCCTAAATGACAATTTGAATGACTTCCTTCACTTTTAAGCAATTTATAAACAATTTTATTTTTTGTGAAAATTATTATACTTACTTCTCTGGGTTAAGGGGGTTCGAAACGATGTTTCTGGAAAACAGAAACTGAATTTAGAACCATTTGAATAGATTGAATAAGTTAAGCTAAATACACTGAGCAAAATAGTTTTTGTTTGAAGGAAATCGGACATACGGTTGTCAAGATATACATGTTTTTAGTTTCTTTGTATTCTATTGTTTTGCCAATATATTGATGAAGTTAATGAGGAAAATTGGCATAATGTGCTCATGAATATTCATGTTTGCCAATATTATACCAATATCTTATGAATAAACCTTCATACTACTTTTATTTTATATGATTTTGACATGAAACTTTGCCAATGTGTTTCTATGGCCTAAAACATTAACATGTGATTTTCCCGCCCATCTAATTTGCATAATTAATTAGCATTATACTTAAAGCTAATTAATTATGCAAATATGCAAATTAGATGGGCGGGAAAATCACATCTTAAAGGTTTAGGTCATAGAGACACATTGGCAAAGTTTCAGGTCACAATTCTGAAAGGTAAAAGTAGTATGAAGGTTTATTCATAAAATATTGGGAAAATATTGGCAAAAATTAATATTAATGAGCACATTTTGCCAATTTTCCTCATTAACTTCATCAATATATTGGCAAAAACAATAGAATACAAAGAATCTTTCAACAGCAATATCTCAAAAACCGTTTGTCCGATTTGGCTCAAATTTTGGAATTAAGATTATTTTGCATATCTCTCTGCAACAAGTCTATTTTAATCTCAATCAGAGCAACTTGATTTTGCCTTTCGTACCACCTTAATAGGATGAACAAATTTCAATCTTTCCCCAAAGTAGGCCAGTCCACATAAACGTTTAAAAAAAAACCCCAGTGCATCCGGCCGGATTCGAACCGGCGACCTTCGTATTACTAGCACAACGCTCTAACCAACTGAGCTAAAGAGGCACGTTGGAGAAGAGCGGAAGATATAAATCTATAGGTATTAGGTTTGAATGATGTTCGTCGCATACCTAGAGGAAGGCATCAGAACTGCATATTTATAACAAATACACAAAGTCACATAAGTATGAAAATTATTATACTTAGTTCTCTGGGTTAATAGGATGAATTTTAATCTTTCAATTTCAATTTTGTTTTTTACACTTGTGCTGGAATCACTGAATGGGTCTTTATTAAAATGTATTAAAGCAGTAGTTTAATGTTTCCTCATCATTTTTAAGTGTAGACTAATGGTTGTCTCTTTTTGTTTGCAGGCATAAGAAAACTTGAGGTGCTATGCTGCTTTGGGTGCTTATCGGTGATAGCCAATTATTTTGTTTTCATGACCTTCTTCCCAGCATGTCTGTCTTTAGTATTAGAGGTAAGAGTCACCCATTCAGGTAACCCCATTTGAAATTCACACTCCCTGTGTGGAAGATTAAGGTCATGTCTTCCATAGGGGGTGTATGGATTTCAACTGGAATAGGCATTCATACTGACATGGCCAGATTGCAACTTTCACAGCATTATTGTGTGAGCTAGCTACTACAAGCTTTCTTCCATTAGCCATATGAATGGGCATCATAGTTCTTGTCAGAGTCCTTTGTCAGAAGGGGGCATAGTAGCAATTGAGGATGCTAGTTGATTGAGTGCATTTCAAAATAAATGGCAAAGAAAGTTGTTATGTCCATGTAATTTCAATGCAAGGAGGTAGTTTTGACTATGGAGTATCAATTCTCTACCACATTTCACTATGTAGCATCCTAAATTTTTGATTGATAATTCTATAAGCTAACCAGGTTCCCAATCTCTATGGATGCAGTACAGGTTGTATCAAAATGATTGGTACCCTTCACTTTGTTATTGCAGAGCCTACCTCTTCCAAATGCAACATTGTCCGAATAGATAAATGTTCAGAATATATAGTTTATGACTTGTTATTCAATTAATCTACAAATTGTATGGATCTTATGCTGAATTTTGATGTGTCAGACTCATCCATTATTGATCAAAGAAAATTGATGGACGTACTGATTATATGATACAGCTTATACTTATGTTTCATTGAAACAAGATCACCCTTCCTATGAAAATCTGACATTTAATTTGAAGTCCCCATGTGTATCATGATATTGTTATGTAACTGTCCATGATCATGTTTTTGTTTCGTGATATGTTGAAAAGTGTCACTCTATTTATGCTAATTATCTATTAAATAAGAAGGATATATATCTGAAGTAAGGAGCTAAATATGTTTGCATAGTATTGATAAGAAGTATTTTTGCCATTATGAACAAACACTCATCTATTCATAAAACAAATTTATTTTTAGAGATATAATGCTGTTGCTTTAGTGAGATAACTTTGTTCCTACAAGTTCAAGAATAGACAAAGCAAACAAGGAGTGTCAATATTATAAAAAATACACACTTATAAGTTGTCTGTAAAATAGAGATATCCTACAAAATGTGTCCCAATTTTGGCAGTGTAAACACTTGACTCTCTTATTGTCTTGTTGATCTTGAGATAACAATTATTGGTTTTGTGATAGCACCATTGTAAGGCCATGATTAAAATAGTTGAGTACACAACTTTATCATCGAACGATTACAAGGCAGCAGAGAGTCCTAAAATAAGACTACCAAGTGTTAAAATAGCTCCTTGGTAAATATTGAAGTGATGTGGTAATCATGTTATCTTGGATACAGATTCCTGATGCAGTCTTCAGAATGACGTTTTGTCACTATCAACGGGCTTTAGAAAATAATGAAATGAAAGAGTTCCTTCTCAGGAAATTTGATATTTGGAAGAAAAATTTGCATGTTTAGATTTAGAGAAATGCATAAGAAATTGTGGGAAGTTATGATATTTTGAATTTATTAGGAGTGAGATTGCCTATATGCATCGCCCTGGCAAGTGTAAGAAAATGCCAATCACAATAGTACATTTGAGGATCACAAATAAGGAAATAAATAATATAAATGTAGAATTGTTATTTATCTACTATTAGAATTTTTAATTTGGATATGTTACGGGAAATTTTTATAGTTTATGGGAAAGTTGGTTTGTCTTCCTGAAAAATACACATTTTCCCATGCCTGAATGGCAAAATATGTACTCTTGAATATTTAATATTACCAGTATTGATAATTTGATATGGCTTTGAACTTTACAAATCTGGACAAATCTGGTCTGTATCAAATGAACGATACATGCTGTACCCAAGGTCTTATTACTTTTGGTTGACTTACAAAATTAAGATTTAGTTGCGTTGCATCAAGGTTTACTCAAAGGATTTGTGATTTTATTTTTACCCTCTCGTTCTATTTTTGACACTCTTATCTGTTCCTTGAAAGATAAATGTATGATTTCAACTTTTCATTTGACGTTTTGTAAGAAACTATTTCTATCCTGTCAACCAACCTGGTGTACATAGATAAGGTGATCAAGTTGTGTCATGTGTGGGTGTTTATGTGTTTTAAAAGAAGGGATTCAAACCCATTCTTTTACTTTGCATACATCAAGGTTCTTAGGTTCTTGAAAGATATAAAATGCACCAAATTATAAAAAGTTCCCTCCTAATTGTTGCTTCATGGTTGTATAGACATGTGGTTATTTTCCCATGGGTTGACTACCATCATAAGGCTGATTGATGGTAGGCTCTGATGGTAGAGCAACAAAATTGCATTGGGCCATTTCATTTGAAACCACTCCCTTTGTCAAAGATTTTGAAATTACAACCAAATTCAACAGTTTTAGCCATTCACAAGATCCTCATAATTTTCATTCCAAAGCAGTGGAAAAACAATGTGAAATTTATTTATTTATTTATTTATTCTTTCTTTATTGAGGGTAATACTGCTTCAGTGACAAACACTGCTTTTCAAGCAGGCCCTCATTGTACACATGTTATAGCAACAAAATATATTACGATACACAATATTTACAAAAATGGCATACAGTATTAACAATGTATTTACAATATACTAGTATTACAAATAAGTATATAATGGTATCATCAACTAAAAGTTAATTATAAAACCATGATTCAAAATACAGAAATACAATAATTATATTTATACAAAAATCAAGCAAGCAAATGAACAAAATGTAGATAAAGACAGGCCTAAATTTCTTTAATTTTTGACTGAAATTGGCCTAAAGTCATATTTTCCATCTGAGCTCTTACTGTCGGTGGCAAAGAATTCCATGCATAGGCTGCCCTGACGTGAAAAGTACGTTGACCAGAATTTGATTTAAATTTTGGTACAATCAATGTATTACAAGTATGATTTCTAGTTATATGATTATGGTTATCATGAACAAAATCAAATTGAGAAGATAAGTATGATGGATATTCATTCTTTAAACATTTGAAAACAGTCATTAATAGAGTATTATGCCATCTTTGATCAAGTTTAACCCACTGCAATGTATTCATTAAATCATTAGTTGGTGTCCTTATATCTGCTGAGAGAATTATTCTAGCTAAGTTATTATGAAGTACCTGAAGCCTATTATGGTACTCTACACCAAAATTTGACCACACCATGCTTCCATAATCAAAGTGGGGAATAACAAGAGCATTGGATAACATTACAGTGGTTTTGTATGGAAGGAAATACTTGATACGTTTTATTATTCCAGTTCTTTTGGAAATTGTTTTACTAACATTATCAACATGAGCTGACCAAGACAGCTTGCTATCAAATTTTACACCTAGATATTTAAACTCATCTACTCTTTCAATGTCATTGTTGTTATATAATAAATGTATATTGTTGAACTTTTCAAGCATTTTGTTTGTACCAAAGATCATAAACTTAGTCTTTTCAACATTTAAAGTGAGTTTGTTTACTTGAACCATTCAGCTACCTTACTTAGACATGACTCCATTTGAATTTTAAGATCAGATTCATTTTAGCTTTGCACATTAAAGAGGTATCATCTGCATACATTACAGTTTTACATTCAGACACAGCATTAGGTAAACAATTAACAAAAATGATAAACAGTAAAGGACCTAAAATTGAGCCCTGAGGAATACCAATATCAATTGGCCTAAAGTCAGAAAAAGTTGAGTTAACATTAACAGTTTGTTCTCTGTTGTTTAAGTATGATTTAAACCATAATAATTCATCCCCATATACCCCATATTGTTTAAGTTTACTAATCAGAATATCATGATTTACAGTATCAAATGCTTTCTTTAAGTCTATAAATAAAACGCCTGTAGCATAACCTGTATCCATATTCTTTAAAATGTAATCTTGAACATCTAGAAGGGTTGTTGTTGTGGAATGATTCGGACGAAATCCTGATTGAGCATTTGATAACAGTCCTACATTACTCATATATTCATATAATTGATCATGAACAGCTCTTTCAATGATCTTTGATACAATTGGTAATACAGAGATAGGTCTATAGTTACTAACATTAGTTTTATCACCTGATTTAAATATTGGAGTTACTTTAGCCTTCTTCCATGCATCAGGAAAAGTAGACCCATTCAAAGACCGGTTGCAAATATGAACAAGGCATTTTGAGATGAAAGGCGCAGCCAACTTTAATAACCTTACATTGAATGGATCTAATCCTGATGATTTACAATTTTGCATTTTACTTATTTGTTTAAGAACAAATTCATTAGATATCGCTCTAAAACTAAATTTGTTTACACTATGATTTTGATGAGAACATACAGTATTACAAGTGCATACATAATTATCATTGTTATTATTAAATTTACTCCCAAGTTCATTACCTATTGAAGTGAAAAACTCATTGAACTCATTTGCCATATCCTTTTTGTTACCTGAGTAATTACCATTCTTTTTAACAACTGCTGAAGGTATACTTGATGTTTTGTTTGGTATAATTTTCTTAATTGTTTTCCAAAGATTTTTACTATTATTTATGTTGTTACTTATAGCCTCGTTACAATAACTCTTTTTCAGTGAATATTTCATATTGTTTACTTTATTTCTAAGAGATTTTGCTTTACTCCAATCTTCAGCATTATTTGTCTTATGTGCTTTTGAAAAATAGTAGTCCCTATCTTTACTTAGTCTCAAAAATTCACTATTTACCCATTCAGGTAAACAACCTTTAACTTTCTTTTCCTTAAATGGTGCATGCTTGCCACAGGCAGCATTGAATGAAGACTGCCATTCATTAAGTGCTTCATTGACATCATTTATATTACATATTCTACCCCAATCAATATTTTTGATTGTATCAATATAATCTACTTCATTAAAGTTTTTGAAACATCTGGATCTTACAATTTTTGGTGGAAGTTTCAACTTATTACATTTTCTTACAGCATATATTAATGAATGATCACTAAGACCTAAACTATGAACACCAGATGAGATAACAAGTTCTGGTTTTGATACAAATATTAAGTCAATTTTTGTTTTACTAGTTTCAGTTATTCTTGTATAATCTGTTATAATTTGTTTCATATTAGAATTGTTTGCCAACCTTGTCACTTTTCTTAAATTACCAATTTTAACCTGATCTAAATTAAAGTCTCCTAAAATATATACATCATCATATAAATTGTTACATTTTTTAAATATATCATCAAGATTATCGAGAAAATCAACAGCACAGTCTGGTGGGCGATAAATACTGCCAACTAAAATAGGCTTTGTGTTGGTTAAATTAAGTTCAATAAAAATACCTTCAATATCATTATCATATAAATCCTCATTTTGTTTTGACAAAATACTATTTTTAACATAACATAAAACTCCACCCGTATTTTACCATTTTGTCTATCAAGTCTATAAGTATTATAACCATCTATTTCTACTTCTGAGTCGTCAACATCCTTATCTAACCAAGTCTCATTAATACATAACACATCAATAGCATTGTCATTCAAAAGGAAATTAACCTCATCAACTTTGTGGATTAAACCCTGGATATTTAAATGAGCTATTTTAAGGCCCTTCCTAATCTTACACTTTAAATCAATAAAGCCCTCATTAAGAGGAAGTTCATCATTAGCAAATTTGTGAAAACAATTCTTACAATACCAATAATTATTTAGCTTAACATCATTATCATCAACACATCTAAAGTGAAAATCAAGTGTACAATTATTACAAGTTACATAAAGATCATTTTTTAAGATTTTTCTTACACACTCAAAAAAAAAATCATTTTCAGTTTTCTTACAAATTTTGACATTCTTTACAGTTTTTAAAGTTTCAGTTCTTTTTTTACCGGCACTGTTTTTATCTTTTACCTTACAACACTTGTTTGCACACTCATTGTTGTCACATGCTGTGACACTAGTAATATCATCATCATCAACATTTCCCTTGTCTGTACATGTACCATTGGCATAAACATGAGAATTTTCATTTCCCATAGCAGAAGTAAAGATGTTGAAATATAAAACAAAATGTCCAAATAGATGCCAAATTGTGTAAAATCCAACTGTATCACTATTTCTACATTTCCCTATATATTTCAGTGGAATTGTGACAAAATGTGCAAATAAATCCATGGCTGTGTCATCTCCAACAGCAAGTGTGGAACTCAAATTGAATAGCCCATATCAACTGCATTTCCCACTCGGGCTTGTTTTTAAATTCCACTGAAGTCAAAATTTGATTTGTTCCTTAATTAATATATTTAAATTTATAATGCAACAAATGCAAGACTTTCTTAGATAACATGTTTATTTTTTCTTTGGTCTAGTTATCCAATGACAACAAGCGTGGTAGACCAGTATGGCAATTAGGACAGCTTGCTACTGTACTGGAAGAAGAAGAAGACAAAAAACCCAACCCTGTTATACAAAGGGTTAAAGTTATCATGGTAAGAGGCAATTCACTAATACTAAATTTCCTAATTTTTCACCGTTATAAGACATGCGTCGAACAGACGTGGGAAACAATTACACTGATTGGCTGATTAAAAGTCACTGACAACACAGTTGACCCATTGGTAATAGAGCATGTTTCAAGATCATGTGCAATCAATCAGTTTCAAGATCATACATGTTGTCGCTCATACTCACTCATTCCGTCCCAAGTCTTAGGTTAACGAGAACACACTCTTGAAATTCAAGTTTGCTGTAAATCAGCATCTTACAAATAAGCAATGGCCATATTATAATGTGTGCATGGATTTTATTGTATATACCATCTTAATGCATTGTGTTCTCCTTTTGTGCAGAAAAACGCTTCTGCTCAATGACTATAATTCATCTTACTAAATTTTTCATTCTGTTGTTTACAGTCTCTAGGTCTAGTTCTAGTACACGCTCATAGTCACTGGGGAGAGAACAAAGATATACCACACGACAATAATCTAGGTCTACCAGAGCTTAACAGTAGCAAATTAGAACCAGATATACCTCTATGGGTCTTCTATGTATCAAGGTAAGATGGCTGCTACAAGCAAGGTTGACAAGCTTTTGTGGGTGGCTTTTGCAGATGGGGTTCATCTCAACTCTTATCCGGTCTATTCACACACAACCGTAATTTATGACACTTTTTGGTACTCTATATGAGAAAAAGGGAATAATGTAGTGTCTCTCCTGTTCAAGACCAATCAACATTTATCATGTTTATTAGGGTGGTGCAGTTATCGTATGTATTGCAGTTGCATAAGTACCAAGCTGCACCAGACTCAAACCAAAGGTGTAAAAATGGGTACCAGCATAGAGTGCTGGGTAAAAGAGAATTGTTGTATAGAAGGAGTTGTGAATCCCTCACAAGTTTATTTATTTATTTATTTTATTTATAACATTCGGCCAAAGCCAGGCTAATCCCAATAGTGCTCAGAGGCTACTAAATTCAAGGGATGCCATCCGGATATGACGGGACAGGGATAGGGATATGGAAAGGGATATTTAGGGGAGTCTGCCCCAATAGCCAAAGAAAGAGATGGGCATTTGGGCCTGTTATACAAGAATCAATAGTGAGATTGCATTACATAACATGTATCAAAGTTTCGTTGTTTTCAATTGACCTGCTTTATTTTGTTGCAGGTTAACTTCCCTTGGAGTAGAGCAGATCATTACCCTCACCTTAGCAACAGTCCTAGCAACCAAATACATCTTCTTTGATAATATAGACAATGATGATATAGTAAAGAAGAGACGAGTCACAATACAGGATGACAATGATGCCAAAAGACTGGCACAAGGTAGGGAGCACTTTCTCTTTGATTATGTGGATTGATATGTTTGATTACCGAATAGGATGCAACTCTACTAGTCTTATTACAAGACTGCCCTACCCCAACCCTAAACCCTAACCCTCCACTCCGGACTGGGCTCAAGTTTAGCAAGTTGCACAATCGGTAATTGTATCAATTATGTTGGTAAGGACTGTGAAGTTGCATAGAACTTAAAGGTTCAACAGTCCTTACAAGTATATAATTGTGAGTAAAATAGAAACAGTTTGCAAGACATCAGTATGGGCTATTTCAGTTGAAATCCATACCCCCCCCCCATGGAAGACATTAATCTCCCACACAGGAGGTGTAGATTTCAAATGGAGTCACCCATTCAGGGAACCCCATATGAGATTTACACTCCCTGCATTTGAGATTAAGTTGATGTCTTCCATATGGGGTGTATGGATTTTAACTGGAATATCCTAGTAACTATCCCAAGAGATTAGGATAAGAGTTTGGGGTTAGGTTTGGGGTAGAGTTAGGATCAAGAGATTTAGGATTGCACTAGCATTATGGCTGCAATGGTGACTAGAATTCTTTAGTTGCTCCCAAAAGTTTTTGAAAATGACAGTTCATCAGCAACAAACACAATAGCAACAAAAACTAAGCTATTGATAGGAATCCCAAGTGTATGCTTACTCACAGACATACACTGATCATTTATGCTACCATCTCTCCACAAACAGGAGACAATCGATTCCGTCCAATCGAAGAAATAGACACTAGCGACATCAAGGTCTTTGACATAGCAACAGAGGTCTCCAGGTCAACACAGACTGACCCTATGTCAAGACCTTCCACACCAGATAGAATTCCAATCCACTTCACTATTGGCAATCAAGATAGCTCTACAGAAAGTGATGGGGAATCATCTAAGGATGCGCTGGAGGAAGAACCTCGAGGTCCTTATGAGGATGTGACCAGACCAGCAAGACCCGTCTCCGAATGTGCGACAATTCTCAACACTGGGGTAAGTAGTAATAGTGGTTTAATATAGTTATCTTTATAGTTCAAATAGATCTACCTCAGTGTATGTGAGAATGTACATCTATAAAGGTTCTGTTAAGAGCAGACTTGTCTAGATCTAAACTAAGCTGCAGAGTTTTCTCTGAACAATTATGGGGAGCATATGTTTCCCAGTACTATCAGGGATGTAAATCTTAAGGAAATTTCCTGATTTCAGGAAATTTTGCTTGGATCTTCCCTGTACAAAATATAGGGAAATACACATTACATTTTCAGGAAATGTTAAAGCAGTTTCAGGAAATTATGTCAGTGCTTGTTTTCATCCCTGTACTATAGATTGGAACGAGTACACTCATCAGGGCTTCTGACAATCATCTTATTTATAGAAAGAGCTGTCAGTTTGACATAACATTTACTTACCATATTTGTCTGAATAGTATTACAGTGAAAATACACCTGTTCCTCCAAACTTATACTCTGATCAGCTCGTAATAAGCGGGACTCATAACATCATGGATTGATATAGAATAGCATACAAAGACCCTGGCGCAGCACCTACGCGAATTGTGCTTTGCTTATTGTTTGACTGACGCTTTTGTGAATTTACGTAGGTGTAAGTAGGAACTTAATAAACGCGCGCAGTAACAAAAACTGAATAATTCTCGCCTATTTCGAGCTGATCATAGTATGATAAAGTCTCCAATAGATATTGCCTATGTGCTTATTCTTTAAAAACTACACATGATGTTACTCTAATTCCATTTCCCCTTTCTGTTTCTTTTTAGGATATTTCTGGCTTGACAGATGAAGAAGTTATCAACTTAGTAAAAAGTCGTCATATCCCAGCTTACAAGCTGGAAAGTCTACTCCCTACACCAGAGCATGGTGTAGCCATAAGAAGACAAATGCTGGCTAACCAGCTTCATACCACAGGCTGTCTGCAAAGCTTGCCATATCAAGATTATGAATACTCACTGGTAAGTTGTGTGACCAAGAGCTACATGTACCACTGTATTTAAGTGTTATCCATGGTCCTGTGACACATCTGAAGAAATTCTAATCAATGGTATATCCTAGAGTGTAGGTGTAAATAACATTTAGTCAAAACTATAGAATAATCAGTAGCGCCACATGTTGATATGACTTCAACATAATTTAGATGAATGTACAAATTTTTATCCAAATAAGTCATTTCATCTTATTGTTTTTCATTTCATGTAGGTGAGCGGTGCTTGTTGTGAGAACGTCATCGGGTACATGCCTCTACCAGTGGGTGTTGCCGGTCCATTGCTTCTTGATGGTGATGAATACCAGGTTCCCATGGCAACTACAGAAGGATGCCTGGTAGCAAGCACACACAGAGGATGCAAGGCTCTTCATGTGAGTTCTCATGCAATTAAAGTATTTAGTATTCTTAAACAATTGTGAATGTTCCTGCAATCTTATTGGTTCTTACCCGTGTGATATGACACGATATCACACGGGTCAGCGCGTGTGCATCGACGAGATACGCGTACTCGCTATTTGTACCAATCGGAGGCGCATAGCAACAACGGGACTGATCGATTTTAAGCCCTAGGTATAATTCCTTGCAAAATGTAGGATTTAATTTGATTAAAATTTGTAATACTTATGATATTTTTATTTGAATTGAAGTATTTAGAATGAGAATAAAGGTATTGTTTTTAGCTGTCGTGCATCTATCGTCTCATATAACACAGGCGACATCATTATTTTTGGCGTAAAACAACTTGGTTTCGCCTCCTTGTTTTACTTAAAATAATGATGTTCCCCGTGTTATATGAGACGATAGATGCACTCCAGCGGTTAAAAACAATACCTTTATTCTCTAAATAGCGCAGTCATGTTTTTACCATTTCATGACTGCATAAGGAAGAATAGATCAGTAATGCATTCAAATTAAACTATGCCATAGTCGATATTTGATAAATATAAAATATGTTATTAGTCACATGTTAAGCATTTTAACCGCAGTCCAAAGGCAGTAGTCCACTTGGGAAACTAGCAAACTGAGGGAGTATGGTGATTTAAAAAATCAGATGTGAAAAAGTATCAAATGTACACAGATTAATACAAATCGTAGTAATATACATAAATGTAATAGCCAAAGTAAGTACAATGGGCAAGTGGACTATGGAGAAGTCTACATTCAAATGAGTACAAACAAGCACAGTATTGTTCATAATATCAGTCTTTAAAAGATGAACATTGATGTAAAATAAAATATTTAAAAAAAGTCCTTTAGAAAGTTTTCATTTGTGCAGTACACAGTTGTGTAGATGTATTGAATTCCAACATTTGCCATGCTTTCTATGCATTATTCTATTATTCATTGTTTACAGTTATCCGGTGGTGTACAGAGTATTGTAGTTGGTGATGGTATGACACGTGGACCTGTTGTGAGATTACCAAGTGCACAGGATGCCAGGTAAATAACAAGCATGATAAGCACGGTTAGGTTTTCTGTGTGCAGTGGAAGTGGTTGCAGTATTAAGTATCTCCTTGGTTTCCAATGCAGATTTCTAGGCCAATGTGCATGCAGGCAGCACATGATAAAGTTTCCATTTTCTGCCTGGCATAATATATACTTACCACAAGTTAGTGCCTATGTATTAACAAAGGACAAACTCTATTTCAAGAATCACTTGCTGCATACGGAAAACTGACCTCAATACTAATACTATGTCATTGGTCCTATCCTGTGTGCAGTGAACCTTACTGACAGTACATGTGGCTCACAGTCACAGTTGGGGACAAAAATAGTATGTGTTCACTCTTGACAGGTCCAATCTAACGGCGTGAAGGACTGAGCGAGATTTAGAAAAGTAAAGCCGAATAGGGGACTGAGTGGGTTTGGGAACTGTGGGATAGTTTATGTGTAAACATTCACTTTAATCTTGAATGCTGTATACTTGATTTGATTTTGACCAAAAGTGGACTGAGTGAGTTTAGAAAACTACTCTTCAATTATTGTAAGCACATTTAGTAACAATTACTTTTTATTTTTCCTGTTTTGCCTTACAGCCGAGTCAAGTCGTGGTTAGATATCTCAGAAAACTTTGCCAAAATCAAAGATTTATTTGACTCAACAAGTCGATTTGCCCGTCTCAAGAATATCCATATTAGTGTAGCTGGCAGGCACATGTTCCTAAGGTTCCAGGCCATTACTGGGGATGCTATGGGAATGAATATGTTATCTAAGGTAAGCACCATTATAAGATGGCAATTTAATTTCAAATCAAATCCTTTTCTTCAAGTGACTGTCAGAGGGGGACGAAACTGTGTTCACAGATCGGAGTGTCCATCTCTTTTTCAAAGTGATTGGGCCAGACTCTTCCTTGTAATGATGCTGGGGGTGGGGGAGGGTCACTACATCTACACAGTGAGTCTGTTACCTCTTGTGCATTGAATAAAGTTGGTACCCATTTGCACACCTTTGTGGGGAAAGGCAGTAGCAGGGAAACATAAATCATCAAGTGTGTTCAGTTGTATGTTAATCATGGTTGCCAAATTCAGCAGCCTTGAATGTGTGCAATATTAATAACACACTTTCATGTTACATGTCATATTTTATCTTTTCTAAATAGGTGCCGCATGTGGTAATTGCTCATATTCTAACATAATATAACTGCAAAAATATTGAATTTCAGGCTGTTCTGCTTCATGAAATCATTGACTTTTCTGTAAAATTAAAAACAACTAAATCAAGAGAAAATAAAATATTTCAAAAAAACAAATTGGGTGTGATCCTGTTGAGAAGAATGAGTGATGGCAGAATCACCCTTCACTGTCTCACATTATGATGATGTTCAATGACGATAGTTTTCATGTATATGTATTTACAGGGCACAGAAAAAGCTTTGAACAAACTACAAGAGTACTTCCCAACACTAGAGATACTTAGTTTAAGTGGTAACTACTGCACAGACAAAAAACCAGCAGCAATCAATTGGGTAAATGGAAGGGGCAAATCAGTTGTGAGTGAAGCCACCATCCCAGGCCATGTCATTAAACAGGTGAGTTAATTGCAATCAACTGGGTAAATGGAAGGGGCAAATCAGTTGTGAGTGAAGCCACCATCCCAGGCCATGTCATTAAACAGGTGAGTTAATTGCAATCAACTGGGTAAATGGAAGGGGCAAGTCGGTTGTGAGTGAAGCCACCATCCCAGGCCATGTCATTAAACAGGTGAGTTAATTGCAATCAACTGGGTAAATGGAAGGGGCAAGTCGGTTGTGAGTGAAGCCACCATCCCAGGCCATGTCATTAAACAGGTGAGATAGTTGCAATCAATTGGGTAAATGGAAGGGGCAAGTCGGTTGTGAGTGAAGCCACCATCCCAGGCCATGTCATTAAACAGGTGAGATAGTTGCAATCAATTGGGTAAATGGAAGGGGCAAGTCTGTTGTGAGTGAAGCCACCATCCCAGGCCATGTCATTAAGCAGGTGAGTTAATTGCAATCAACTGGGTAAATGGAAGGGGCAAGTCGGTTGTGAGTGAAGCCACCATCCCAGGCCATGTCATTAAACAGGTGAGTTAATTGCAATCAACTGGGTAAATGGAAGGGGCAAGTCGGTTGTGAGTGAAGCCACCATCCCAGGCCATGTCATTAAACAGGTGAGATAGTTGATTGATTAGAATTAGTGAGTGAATTGAGTGATTGATTGATTTGAGTGATTGATTAAATTGAGTGATTGATTGATTAAATTGAGTGATTGATTGATTAAATTGATTGATTGATTGCTTGAGTGAGTTAGTAAGTGACTGATTGATTGTGCAGTTGTTGAATTGTCAAAAAACAATTATTTGATTTGATTGAAATAAATTAATTACTCAATATATGTCTAGGGAGTAGACAGTCAGGAACTTAACATATTTATTCAATCCCAGATATTTGTTGCTTTAAAAAAAAGTCATCAACATTACACCAGATATCGATACCACTAGGGGAAAAGTATATTTCAACCATGAAAAATATTGCTAACATATTGCACCTGATATAAAATACTTGTTAATATTGAGAGATGTTTTGCTTAAAATACCAAGGTAATTAACATTATAACCTCTTTATTCTTGATTATTTTAGGTGCTCAAAACCACTGCAGCAGCTTTAGTAGAATTAAATATCAGCAAAAACTTAGTAGGTTCAGCCATGGCTGGTAGCATAGGGGGATTCAATGCTCATGCCGCCAACATCGTGTCAGCTATATTTCTTGCCACCGGTCAGGTAAGTTGTGTTTTTTTTTAGTTTTAATCTAAACATACCCTTTCTTGGGGTTAAGCGTTATATAGTAAATGATCAGCATAGAGTTGTTAATTTTCAAAAGGCTGATAGTGATACTAGATCCTTCTAAATACAAATGTGCTATTCTATCTTGATCTCAACTTAACTTAACTTAATTCTCTTAACTTAACAAATTGGCTGGTGACGTTTAGGTCTTTTGGGAAAAATAATGTATATCTTCAAAACGAAAGGTCAAAAGTTTCAAATGATAGTCAGCTTTCCCTCCTACACTTCAATACATATCTTAATATTTAAGAAGTTTACTTCAAGGACTGTTAAATGTCAAAATATCACTTTTTAATAATTTGCCATAAAATGTGTATTATATCACAAATTTAAAAAATCAAAATTGTTTGATATGAGAAGGACATTCCTGGTATTCAGAATGCAATTTGGTGTGTTTGATGTGCCCTCATATCCTACTAAAAATACTGTGCAAAGTCACTATCCAATCTGATTATATTTCGAAAGGAACATAGTGTAGATGAGTAAATCAACCATTGCTCATGCCGATATCTTTTGAATCTTATTAATACTTGTCAATATTTTGTTATTACCTTCCACAGGATGCAGCTCAAAATATAGCAAGTTCCAACTGTATCACATTAATGGAGTTAACAGGTCCTGCTGGTGAGGATCTGTATATTAGCTGTACTATGCCATCACTTGAAGTAGGCACGATAGGAGGAGGAACAGTGTTGCCAGCACAAGGTGCTTGTCTTGATGTAAGTATTGCCAACTTTGAGTTGTTGCTGTTAATATGATGTGATAGTGTCATGGAATTGAGCCAAAGTTTTGGCAAATTGAGTTGTTGATATTGGTATGATAAATGTTAGAGAATTGACCAGTGGTCTTGTGTTTTTCAAAGTCTGATAAACTGTTTCATGATGTGATCTTTTTATAAAATTGCTCATTGTCCTCAGGTTTATCAAAAAAAAATCAGCCACTGAGGAATTGTTGAATTTGGCTCTTGATTTAATTGGAAAGAAAATGCCAACCAATTTTTCTTTAACCATTATTGTTTGTGGAACAAGAAAATAGTCATAAATAAATTGACTAATAAATCCCCCAATTGGGCATTTTGAGGTCAAAAGTGGCATGTGAATTCAAACATCATAAGTGACACGTTCTGGTCCATGCAAGCCAAAGGAGGCTTTTTTGAAATTGAGTTAGTAGAATTATTACATTATACAAACATTAGGCTGAAAACACCAAAGATCTAGCATACTTTGTTGTAAGGGCTCATATTGAAATACCCTACCACGTTTTCACACAGAAAGAAGGCAGGATTCCCCTCGCTAAGCGCGCGCCTCAGGAAAGCTCGGTCATAAAGCGGATGGATTATATGCATCAGTGATACACCCTGCCCAGGATTTTAACAGAAGAAGGCTAGCACAGGAAAGCTGCAGGATGGCGCACACCTTCCTGTGTAAGGGAATTTCAATATGAGCCCTAAAGTTTTGCGATCGCTATTTTCTTATGTATTTTCTTGTTTTTTACTCCGTACCTTATTTTCAAATTTGCCGCCTATGCCCTCCATGGACAAGATTGTGTCACATTATTATATTATATCAAACTCCTCAACAGCTAAGTTTTATATGCATGTATGTAGCTTCAAAACATACATAGAATGTGACTAGACTACTTGAATCACACTTTGATACTGAATGTTCCATTACAGATGATGGGTGTCAGAGGTTCTAACATTCACCAACCAGGACAAAATGCAGCCAGACTAGCTCGCATTATATGTGCCACAGTACTAGCTGGGGAATTGTCTCTAATGTCAGCATTGGCTGCTGGGCATTTAGTACGCAGTCACATGAAACACAATAGGTAAGCATTATAATAAAGCATGGGCATACTGTGCAAAATGTCTAGGGCAAAATGCTGCCAGACTAGCCCGCATTATATGTGCCACAGTACTAGCAGGGGAACTGTCTCTAATGTCAGCATTGGCTGCTGGGCATTTAGTACGCAGTCACATGAAACACAATAGGTAAGCATTACAATAACCCTAACACCCCAAGGAGTTTTTGGTGACTCAAAGGGAAAGAAGGAAGGAATAAAGAGAGAAAACAAACAAAGCAGTTGTTTTCTCTTGTCGGAATTCGACCATTTTAGCTAGATGCTCTTTCCCAACTTGTAATTTTGTAGTTGCCCTATGTGCTTAAGTAATATGCCTCCAGTACTATTACATGTTATATACTTCATTAATATATTCTTGTTCATTGATTGGTTAAAAGTGGATCACATGACCAAAAATAGTTTTACCATCAGTACTCCTATCCGTAAATAGTACCTCTAAGCCGTAAATAGTATTTTCAATGTCCCGGATGAGCCATAAATAGTACCTCCAAGCCGTAAATAGTACTTTTGACCATGCCTTCCGGCGTGGCGCATTCGATCTTGACGGAACAGTTCACGCACGCTTGAAACTGCCATAGCGTGAATTCGCGCTGCTGTAATTGGTTAGCCCAATTTTAGCCTGTTCGACTTTTTTGAAGGGCAAAATATAGGTTGTGCTTAAATTGGTCGTGCTGTTCACTCAGGATAGAAGCTGGAGAGTCAAAACGTCAAATAATTTTCTTTTAAAAATTAACCAATAAATGAACAAAGAACATATTAATGAAGTATATAAAACAAATATATACTGCCTTTATTTGAAGTTCTGGTTAAAACTATGGTCCTTCGTTGAGATCAAATAATACTATTTTCATTCGGGGCTGCGCCCCTCAGGAAAATAGTACTATTGATCTCACCTTGGGCCCATAGTTTTAACCAAAACCTCTCATGGCAGTATATATTTGTATAATAGCTCAGTACCATTTCCATGGTAGTGATGTAAGATATGAACATTGTGATATTCGTGAAATGTTGACCATGGGCATAACATTTACCAAAGGCTTGTTTGCAGTCAGATGTATAATTATCCTTGTTACTGTAAGTCATAGAGTTAGAATCTTGTGTGTCTATTATTTAAAAAAATAATTATACATATAGCTGTCTGCACAACTCAGTAATTCAAATTTTAAATCACATTCTTTATTTATTTTTCCATTTCAAACTTACACAGGTCGCAACAGAACATAGCTGGCGGATGTCCGCTCCCAACTATCCACGAGCATAAAAGAAGTAAATCCATGGATGAATTAGCGAGACCACCAACGGATGAATTTGTTAAAGAACCTGGTACCTGTATTGCTGATGCCCCATGAATATTACACCTTGTGTAAATGACATTATTATAGAGGCTGACTGGCTGGGTTGTCTCACTTCTAATTGTGTGTGAATTTCACTCATTTTGTAACAAATAACTGGTGAAAAAAGTTGAAAACTATCATGTATAGAGTGTTCAAAGAAAAGCATATCTGAGAAGTGTGACAGGTGTGTTATGAAATTGATGCAGTGTTTGTGTGTTTTCACCATTGTATATTGAAACTTGTGAGAAACCAAAGGTTTGTACTGTATTGTTGTTCAATGTGTCCAGAACTTGTTGCAAAGTGGAACTATAATTGGACATGAGATGAGAGAGATCTGGAGAGAAGCAGATCATATTCAGGTTTTGTGCTAATGTTTATATATGCTGCACAATTATAATTTTCAACCATATGTGATTTATGGTAAGTCGGTATTTATTTTGTTTGTTGAAAGCAACAGAGAAAAGTTATATTATGTCAAAATAAACATAAAATTTTAATTTTTTGCATAAAATATTCTTGTTTTTGATTCCAAAACTGGCTCACTTACAAAACAAATTGCATTAAATGTACCATTGGATGAGAATCAGGGCTGTATAGTTTTGGCTACTGACACTATCTCATATCCCATAATGCATTGCATTATAACAAGATTGAAACTACATAATTTATGTGCCATGTATAGCAACTTTTTTATTTGGCCACAGCAGACAATAACAATGAAACAATTACAAGTCTTGCGAAAGTATTATGGGCAATTGGCAATTGTAAGACTGATTTTGAAATAATGGACAATGAAGTCCTGACAAGCTACAAACCAAATATCTTGTGTTATTGAATGGAGTGATGTTGAACGGGAGTGACTTGCATTAAAATTTGCAAGCAGTGCTCTCGGATAAGTATTTGCTGTAAATTTGTACATCTTTATTTTTCAGTATCTGTATTATATTGAATTCATGACTTCATGATAATACATCGTCACTGCTACGATAATTGCTTAAATCATTTTTTGTAATTTTGAGAACAAAATATGGACCAAGCATGTATAAAATTACATAATCAGCTTAATTATTTCTGACTATTCCCTTTAATTTGTCTCATTAGCATTTGTTCTTGTGCAAAGATTGGTGAATAAATATGTTTAAATGCATGCTTGGATCATATTTTGTATTTTGTTCTCAAAATTACAAAAAATGACTTGGCAATTATTGTAGCAGGCTGACGACATTGTATTACCTTGAATGACTTTAAGATACAATAATACATTGTATCAGCTTATGTATCTTATATAGTGTGCTCTTGTATTGCCTAAAATAAGCTTATTATTTATATCAGGCTTACACTACATGGTTAAAATAAATGTTAACTTAAGTTCACATGTCCACTGAGACTAGCCAATTACCAATTTAAGCTTGGCTAGCTGTGATCTTTTGGCTTCTTCATCTACTATTCTCTCAGAATAGTTCCAGCTTTCTCTGTGGACACGGCCCTGTAGTAGTATTAATGATAGTATTATTTTGTAAATTAAATCAAATACTGGAACTAAAAATTTGCAACTCACTTTGCTACGTTGCGTCCGAAAGTATCGAAATTCATCAGGCATCTGACTGAAGATGTTGTGACGTCAGATGGCGAGGAATGTCTTCTAACGCCGGGTCCCATGCGTGTGACAACGTCCGATGCTTTCGGATGTAACGTAGCTAAGTGAGTTGCAAATTTTTAGTTCCAGTATTTGATTTAATTTACAAAATAATGTTTTGAACTACTGGATGAATAATCTACACCAAGATATTAATGATAGTACTTGCAAATTCTTATTCCTAAGAATTTTCACAAATTTGTTGGTATCATTTGTGTGATGTGAACATATTCAGAAGGTTGGGCTATTTGAAATCCATACACCTCCTATGGAAGACATGACCTTCATCTTCCACACAGGGAATGTAGATTTCAAATGGAGTCACACATTCAGATTACCCCATTTTAAATTCACACTCCTTAAGTGGAAGATTAAGGTCATGTTTTCCATGGAGGTGCTTGGAATTCAACTGGAACAGACCACTGTCATCCCTGTCCTGTGTAGAAACTATGCAATACAGTATTAATTTTGCCTCTTGGAAACCTGATATAAATAAAAGTGAAATTGAAAAAATTATCAATTTATACTTATTGGACAGAGAAGATACCTTACCCTTCCCAGAATCATTTGCAACATGATACGTCTTCATTTCATCAAATGGCACTCCCCTTACTTTGTACAGGTTCCCTTTTGTATTCACTTTGAGAAATTGTACAGGTTCCCTTTTGTATTCACTTTGAGAATCCATTGGGCAAATTGGGTAGATAGTCAAGAAATAAAAATTTTTGCAAGATCTGGATGTGCTCTGCTCACTGAGGAACCCTTTGTTACTACATTATCTAATCGACCCATGTTGCACTAGATAGCAAATCAGTACAGAAAATTGAAATGGAAGAAATGCATTGTGGGAAGTTTCAGATATCTTCTCTGCCAATTGGATTTAGTTGTACAGAAATAAAATATGCAATATAAATTCCTAATAGCAGAATGAGCATATTAGAAAGAGGAAAGTATCTATTTAAATGATTACATATATTGTAGATATACTGTATAGATATGTATTATGTTGAGAAAGCTGAAAGCAGATATGATATTGAGTAAAATACTTTGTACATTCCTCAAATTTGGAAAGTGTATCACTTTAAAAAGAAAAATGTGTAAATGGAGAAAAAATATTTTTGAGTGTTATTTTAATTTTTTGGTTATTTTTTGTTTTAAGTGATACTTGCATATTGTGAAGGGAAATTTTGAATGCCCTCGGAAGTTCAGAACAGACCCCAATAAAATCTATCCATTGTATAAAAAGAGTTGTCTCAAATGGAAAAAAGTACAGGAGATAATCAGAGGACACCTGTTAGTGTGTTACCTTAAGACAGGATTGCCCCACATGGGCAGTGTGGACTTGTGCTCAAATGTGAAGACTCATGGCCAGAATTTTTTATGATTGACCAGGCATTATCCGGTGTGAATCATAACAAATTCTGCACGGAATTTTGACAAAGTGTGCAAATGTTGTTTTTGTCTAATAACTCAAAAATGGAAAGTCGTATGTGCTTCATCTTGCACACAATTTGGGAGTAGATGATATTCTATTTTCAATCATACTGAAATTGTTGATGAAGAAATTAGTTTATTTAGGGAGTGGTCACTGAAAATATCCCCTATGATAAATTCCAGACATTTTGTAATTAGGGGTTTAAACTGCATTATACCGAGTCAAAGTTATTTTTTGTCTCGTAACTCAAAAACGGAATGTCGTATGAGCTTCATATTATACACGATTTGGGAGCCTTGGAATCGTAGTAGAATTGTTGATAAAAAGTTTGGTTTATTTAAGGAGTGATTACTCGAATTCATGAAAAATTGTGCAATGAAGCTGATGTCCCAAAACATGTCTTAACTGAAAGTTGTGGTATTTGACACTAAGGCTATACATGTATGTTGTGTTATTTTGATACTTGGTATAAAAATATACTAAATAATATTTCACTTTTCTAACTGTCAATGAGTTTTTAAGAAAGACTGAAAATTTGTTTGATATAGGACACTTTTGTTTTTGGTTTATTATTACATTATATTATTACAAGGAGACTAATGTATATTTTATTTAATCTGTACCATTTTTCGTCTTGACGATGCAGTGATGTCAACACATTGAGACAGCTGTTTCATGCGTGCATCTATGCGGCGTGCGTCTGTGTACGCCATTGATTTGAATGAATGCTAGCAATTTGCAGCTGCAAACAGACATCACTGCCTTCACAAGGTAAAAAATGGTGTAGTACCAACCATGCCCTCTGTTATTGTAGGAAACTTAAACATTAAAAAGTTCATGACAAAGTTTGTCATGGCTATATACAAACAAATATTGTATTTTAAGAAAATACAGTACAGTTGGAATTTGTAAAAACAAAATAAATTGCAATTTGTAGAAAAAGAATTTTTTTGCTTGAATTTATTATTCACAATTTAATAAAAATGTGCCTAATTGAAGCAATTTCAAAATTTGACCCCTACATGTTCCCCACTATATCCACCAACTTCAACTTCAAACTTACAGCTATATCAAATTTGACCCTTAAATGACCTTTGACCTCAACATCCTTCTGGGTATTATAAGTCCCCACCCAATGATCATGGTTATACCAAGTGTCAGTTCCCTATAGTAATTAAACTTTTCAAATGGCATCTTTTTATCGAAACTTGACACATGCAGACAGAAATAGTGATCGCATACGTGGCACATTTCTCCTTGGAGGGAGCTACTCTAGATTACTCCCCCCCCCCAAATGAATAATTGATTACATCGGACAGAATTTCTCTGTATAAAATGCATCCAAAAACAAGCATGCATAACGATCAAAGGCTTGTCGCTTATTTGATGCAAAGTAACAAAATGGAACCTGGCAAGTACTGTAAGCAATTATCCAAATACAGTGAGCAAAAAAAAATAATACATATTCTCGAGGTTAAGCTTGCTTCTAACCAATGAAAAAAAAATCATCACAATCCACTATTGTTAAAAACTCAAAAGTTATTTTCCTTTATTTACTTCTAGTTTTCTTTGTCTTTTGTTCAGGAGTTACATTGATGATGCGCATGTCAGACGCTATTTATAGCAGCGCATTATACCAAATATGCAAAAAGTGTAATAAAAACTGATTCTATGAAGGCATAGTCCAAAATAAAAGCCTTGATAATAATTTAGTCCTTAATTAATATGGGGATCAAGTGATGAATATTGTCACACTGGGTAGAAAATGCTACAAATATTTTTCAGTGCTTTTCTTGTGCCAGAGAGGATATTTGGTGGTCTGTTCCCTGAGTAATAATAGTAGAATGTAAATTCCTCTTCTTGAAGGAGCACCAAAGCAAGCTACGTAGACATAAGCCATCACCACAGACAAAGGAGAAAAACATACACATCAGTCACCACCATCCAATTCACACAACAGGTAAAACTACACAAAAGTGCTAGATGGAGATACATATGTTCTTCTAAAACAAAAACTTCATGAGCATGAAAAATTACGATATTGGCTGTTGCCGCTTTACATGATTTAATCAATAATACTCGAGACTCAACAGGAATTATAAGTTCATTACATGATTTTACATGATTTAATCATTCATAGTACTCGACAGACAATTCACTGATTGTTTACACATTACGGAAGTACAGAAACTACAAAGCAATAATGAGATTAAAGAATTTTGCATGAATTATTCATATACAATTAGAGCGTAGAGGCTGCATGAAATCAGGAACCGTGTATGAAGGGACTGGAAATGGATTAGTGATAGCTATTGTTATCAAAGTATCTTTTATAACCTTCGATTACATGAGAGTTGTGCCAAGGGCACGATTTTTGATTTCTTATTATTTACTCATGTTACCCTTCAAAATACCAAAAAAGCATCAAAATATTCCAATATTCTCTCAAGTAATGTAAAATGTCTATCATTTGTCGAACATAATTTCATTGAGAATCATTTACATAGGATTTTGGAGACAAAATTTAGTGGAGATATAGAATGCTAGAACAAACAAATTTACATTTTTTCTGGAATGTGTACACCGTACGCTTTATGTTCCTACTGATTTTGATACTGAAATAATTCTTAAAATAACATTCTTTGAAGATTAATGTTGGCATTTCTAAAGTCTCTCCTCATAGGCAAACATGTAGGCTCATTTTGCAATGTGCAAGACAAGCCCGCACTGTGTTGTAACTGTGCTGGGATTTGTACCAGGGTCTATCGATCAACATATTATGCATGCTTGCTCAACTGAGGATAGTTGTAAACCAGCAACTCGCATGGTACAATGGGTGGAAGCCGTTTCCAGTTCCTTCATACATGGTCCCTGATGAAATCCACAATCAAAAACTGAGCAAACATCACAATACAAAATAAGATATTATCATTATGATTTTGGCAGACGGCCAAATCCGAATTCCGTCTTTTTGTTAAATCCATGTTACTGTTACTCAAGAATTATTTTGAATAAGAGGATAGAGGACCAGCAATCGCATGATCTGTTATTCTTTTTCAAATAATTTATGCATATTATGAATTTATCAAAAAGACAAATTTAGATTCTACCAACTGCCAAATTCATAACGATATGATGTCAAAGACAGGGAAACTGTGAGAATAATATGTCACTTGCCACTGTCATTTTACTTTTATGATTCATACTGATTTTACATGGAAGCATCTGTTACTTATAATGCCCAATTTCTAACAATTTTTTCTTCCAAACCTTTTTTTCACTCCCCCAAATTGCTTAACATATATTTTAAACCAAATGATTGGTATAGACAATTTCAGAATTAGCAATAGGTCATATATGTACATGCACAATTGAAGATTATAATATAATAATTATTCTGTATAAAATGCAATACTTTTCAGCCATATTTTAACAGAGCTATTTCTAGACTTCTAGTTTTGTTTATCCTAAATTTCTTAACTATAAAATGCAACTCTGCTACAATATCAATAGGCATGCATTCTAAATTCACCATGTGTACAGTACACCAGAGTACTTATGAATGGTTGATAAAAAGTTTTCCTGAGATTTATAACAACATTATTATTACTGATCTTGTAACAATAGAGCCATGCACTGCAATACATTGTATTATATGGTCACATTGCAGTACTGTTTAATTAAGAAATAAAGGGTGCAGCATGATCCTTTACACATGAAAATAATGTGTCCGAGGCAGTAAAAACGTAAATATTTAAAACGTTTTTACCGCCGAGGATAATGCTGCACCCTTTATTTCTATTCTATTACCACAAAATAGTGCGATTTAAAGAGAAAATATCACATATTTTGCCCAAATATTTCAAGTTGTTTACCTCAAGGTGGAACGCCTACGTGTAGCCAAAGCGTATGCACATTCCAATAACACAACCTAACATTCCATTCTCCCCTATAAGCATGTATGCACATACAATAACACACCCCTGGCATTCCATTCTCCCCTACATAAGCAGGTGTGCTGTGCGCTTTGCTGTGCGCTGTGGTGATAGAAGAACATAAAGTTTGTTGCCCTGGCCACTTTATCGCTAATTAATGGTCTTTCATGTGACGCGTTTCAACAAATCACAGTGCGCGATTTTGAATAATGGGTCGTGGGGGTAATAGAATAGACTATAACAAAATTACAGTTATACAATTTACTCTATGTTTCTACCAGCTATTTATAGCAAATGTTACAAAAAAATAAACTCAATCATATTTTAAGGATTACATTTACCTAGGAGTTGTATTCTGATTTGGACCAGCCATTCTAATATTTTTGGAGGAAAATTGCTTCCTTGTTTGAGCTGCAGCATATAGTATTTCTTGTTTGATACACACACACACCTACCGCTAATATCCTAACCCTAACCATAATCAATATTTAATCATAAATTCATTGTAACATCATCCAAATGGCTTCATGAATAGTGGTCCAAAAATTATACACTCCTCCATAGTGTAATAAAACTGTAACATGGGAACGATTTAGATGCAACATGGATGGGAGCCTCTAAATTACAGTATCTATTGAGTCAAATCTGGAATAAAATCTTGAAAAGGGGTAGTGGGCTATTCCAGTTGAAATCCATATACCCCCTATGGAAGACATGCCTTAATCTTCCACACAGGGAGTGTGAATTTTAAATGGGGTTACCTGAATGGGTAGGGCCATAGAATTGGGGTTTTTTTTGTCACCTAAATGTAAATAGAACAAAAGTTGACTAAAATTTGCCCCAACAAATTATCTGAACTTTAAATCAATAAATCCTCAGATTGGTACCCAAATAAAGCCACTGTGTATAAAACAGTTACCAATCAATGAAATTCAAAATCTTCCAAGTTCTCTCAAATGTTTAAAAATCTACTACATAATAATAAATGCTGTAAGAATTATAGATTATAAAACACTTTATATGTTCATAATTACATTTAACATTGTTATCACATTTTCAATAAAATATATAGCTTTTGAAATTAATATCAATTTTCTCTCTTTGGGATGGGGTGGCATTAAAGTATGACAGTGTACATGCATACATGACCATTATTCAGGACATTCAGAACATTCATTGAATTTGTTTACCCTACCAGCATTAATATTCTCTTAACAATACCAGCCTCATGGAAGAACAGAGGATACCTTAAAACATCCACTGAATGAGTAACCCAGACAAAATAAGAAATAAAACAAAAACAAAATGTTTCACACCAAATGTTGACCCAGGAGCAAGTTTTTGGCCTAAAATGTGCCCGTTTTGACTCAATTTACAAAAAAAAATTAAAATCTACCCTCAGCATGATCAGAGAACCTATACCCATTTCTTGAAAATAATTACGTGTTTTCCCAAAAACAGGTAACAAAAGTTGTTTCCCTTGTTGCCAAAAAAAATCTGTGCACTGTGCATTCCTCAAGTGCAACCCCCTAACCACTGCTCGCTGGTACCCATTTTGCTAGTGATAGCTACTACCACAGCTGTAGGTACCAGTGTCATATTGTTCTGTCGCTCATGGAGGACAATAGTGTACCTTTGCCTTGCCTTGCAACTTTTAGTGTTGTGGCATGTATGCCGTTCCAATCTGGGATGGTATTTGGTGGTTTGTACAACAATGTACATGTATATTATATATGTATGTTGAATTATTTGATGCTTTGTACTTGCTTAATCAATTATTTTGTTCTATTTGGTTCTCAGTCTTTTGTATATGTTGCAAAGCTAAATAAAACTAAACTAAACCTCTGGCAGTTATCGGCTTAAGCCCAGTTTAGGCGTTACAAAGCTTTGTGCATGCAGCACTTTCCACATGTTTTTGACATAACGCATGAAATGCCAAAAGCAAACAACCACACACTTTGTATTAACGATTGCTGGGCGCATAGCTAAATAATCCCAAGGTACACTATTTTGTTTCCATGAGTGACATGCAAACATGACTGAGTTGGTTCTCATTGGTTCTATCTCATTTTCCACTTATTCATTACAATGAATCATGACCTTGATGGCTCCACCTGCACCAGTCTTGGACACCTCAAATGCATCAATTGACTTGGCCAATGGAAAGTGATGAGTGATGAGAGGTTTAGGATCAACCTTACCAGATGCTATCATGGCCAGAGCAGTTGGGTAACTGTAAGAAAACAATTGAATGTATTGAATGAATATGGTGTATTCATAGTGAATTTAGTACATTGATTCAAAGGGTGGTGTGTTAATAAATAACCTTGATGGGTTAGCACTTGTTTGTCAGATATCACTAGATTGGATACTCAAGAGAGCCTATAGAGCAGTTATTTTAGATAAAGGACATTGATTTAGGCTCAACTATTTCAAATTGAGATTAGCATATGGACAGGTGAAACATACAGGGTGTAACAATAAAATGTGTACAATTTTGAAAATAGAATGACACAAGTATGCCGCTTATTTTTTGGTTTGATATTTATACGTCTATCAAGATAATGTCTTTAGCCACCAGATAAGCTTTGTTCCAATAAAATCGATGGTATACAAGTGAAGATATGGCAAATTATGTAACCTAGTCTTAAAACCGCTTGGGCCACTTTTGTCTCAGTGTTACAAAAGTGACTGAATAGAGTTGAACCATGGACCAGTTGGACGGTGCTCTTATGATAGGTAGTTTTAAACAATGGGGTATTCGAAGTGGTAGAAATGATTACATAACAGAATATCTCCTTGAGTTTTTGAAAGTCACAACTAAGCACTGACATACCAACCTCATTTACTAGAAATCGTGGCTGCAGCTCAACAACTTCAACCCCAAATCATGTTGGAAGAGCGTATTTTTATGGTTGTGATATTCGGTAGCACATGGAGTCAAGCAGAAACCATACGATTGTATATAGCTCGTTTTCCAAATTCACATCTTCCATCAAGGCATACAATTACATAACTATGAGAAGTATGTAGAATTTGTTAACAGAAATGCTGGCAATAATCATGATAGTGGTCCCCCCAGAACAACTAGAAGCCCAGCTCAGCTTAATGTTATTGTTTTGTACTTATGGATGCAAAAACTGTTCTCAGAGATATGAGAAATTACTTTATTTATAAGGTTATTTGAAAGAAATTTCATTACTTCATTTATAGAATTTAAAGAAATATCATATTATTATTAAGTCCATGTTAATTATATTAAGAAACACCACTTATACTTCTTTTGTGTCTGTTCTTTGATGTTTAATGCACGATATCTACGCGGTTCAAACTTGATATGCGTAAACATGGCAAAAGTGGCCCAACACGTTTTCTGGACGATTTAATTAATCGGACATAACTTTTAAACCCAAGCTAGTAAAGAAACCAACTAAACGTCTTCTTTTAGCCAAGATATTATTAATTGTATTGCATATAACATTTGTGCCATAACTCTTTTAGTTTTTTCCTTAGAAGTCAAAATGCAATTGTATAAATTTTATTGTTACACCCTGTACAAGTGATACGTACTAAGAAAATGGGTTATTCCAGTTAAAATCCATACACCTGGTTACTTGAATGGGTGACTACATTTGAAATCTACACACCCTGTGTTGGAGATTAAGGGTGTATGGATATGAACTGGAATGGCCCAATATTTATGTAATATCAATTTGTATTATAATTTTTGGACATCGGGATACATCCTGATAAATCACACCCTGCACAATTATAGAGGCCTTGCATGTGACGTATCATCCCGTAAATATGGCGGACTACTCAAATCGTCGGTCGCAACACATAATGGCGTACGTGAAGCACAAAATACGTTTCCGAGCAAAACGTTTTTGAAGCATATGCTACTAGTAAAAGAGTCAATACTCCTCCACTGTTATCTCTCAGTGGCCCGATTTCATTTGAAATTGAAGTTTAATGTTCAAACTATTAAACTGTATCTTTAATAGTTAACAAGGAATAACTATTATAGGATAATAGCTAGCTCAAAACCTATACGCCATTATGTGAAACGGAAAATTTGGAAAATCACTCTACGCCACTATGTGTTGCGACCGACGAAATGCATTCAACAAAAGCATGATTGCAATCTACCGTGACAGTTTGTCTCACACACATAACCCTGCACTACGATCAAATAGGTTGATGACAACATTTGATTGAATGGACTGCACTCCGCCATAACTACGGTGAAGGACACCGGCTCAAATCCTTTGTTTGGAGCCAATCGATAATTTCATGCAGGGCCTCTATAGTGAAGATGTCAGTCCTAGAGCCAAATAAAAATGTTCACCTCAGCTACAACTGCTTGCCGGAAGAACGGCAATTGTTTATATTTTTAGCATGTACACACCAGAGCGCCTAGTATTGCGTTGTCCTGGCTGGACCCGAATTATTCTGTTTATGTGCTAAGCAGGATGTACGCATTAGCTAGTGCCTTTCTTCTGTGGCAGCAACTGTAACTATCTCCCATATAGAATATTCTCTGCTTACATATACTTACCAGTTAGCATAGCGGAAGATTCCCCTAATGTCCACCTCTCTCACAGCAGCATTGACAATAGGAATGGTGGCTGTTGGAGCACCCAAACCAACAAGTACTATACATCCACCAGATGCTGTTGCCTGTAATCAAATACATTCATAATCACATGAGTATATATGTGATGCATGAGACCAATCAAACTATTTTATTTGCCAACAAGATGCACAGTTCCTAATGTGTAACAGTGGACCTCCACGTATGATATGGAACTATGTACCCTTATTAAAGTTTGTTCAGCTTATATAAGGCGGAAATTATTCGGCTTTTGTTACTGCGCGAGTCAATAAAGTCCCAACTCGCGCTCCCGTAAATTCACATAAGCGTGCGCCAGTCACGATTTACACAACTCATAACTAGTGTAAGCACTGCGCCCAGCTGCGTGTATATATGTATCAATACACTGTGTTATGAGTCTTATTTTTTCCACCTTATGTAAACCGAACAAACTTGAGTTCAGGTTTTTTTTTCACTTGCAAGGTATGTTAGCAAAATGCAAACATCTGATTTGTTATATTTTCAGCAAATCATTGTCTGGTCACGAT
The DNA here is from genome assembly GCF_039555335.1 of Amphiura filiformis. Taxonomy (NCBI): domain Eukaryota; kingdom Metazoa; phylum Echinodermata; class Ophiuroidea; order Amphilepidida; family Amphiuridae; genus Amphiura; species Amphiura filiformis. The sequence goes on from NC_092635.1 coordinate 7,641,440, forward strand.
GTATCAGGTTAGTAACATACCGTACAAGTTCGCCAAATGGCGCACCTGGGCTCCTTTGCCTTGGGGTAAATTTCATGTACAAATAGAGAGCTTCCTCCTCTAAAAATCCCAACAAGAATTAAAATTATGTGCCATTATTTGCTGGTGGGATTTTTATGGGAGGGCACCTTTAGTTAGTGTCTTAAATTCCAGTTATGTCAAGGGAGCCCACAGCGCCATTAGGCGATTATTTACGGTATACAAGAAAAAAAACAGCAGCAGATTTCACATCAAACAATATATCTCTTGAGGGCTCTCATCCCAATCTTCAGTGTTTTTATATTGTGAATACTGTGACACACCCATAAATCAATATTACAAACCAACAAAATTGGGCAGATTTTGTAAAAAAGATTGAGAAAAATTCTGAGGGATTTTTTTAAATGTATTTCTCAAGCTGTCAGCTTCTGTGTAAAATCACAAGTGATGCTATTCTGAAAATGGGGTGAACTAAGTTTATAGTCTTCGCGGTCCAGCATCTCAAAAATTCAATGGTCACCAATGTATATCTTTTTGTTTGTTTACTGTGTAGTTGTCTTTCAGGAAAACATCACTTTGAAAAATTGAGTCACTTCCTAAGGTAAGTAGAGCCATTTGAATAGAGCCCATTTTGTACACAGAGTATAGGGAAATTTATTACTATTGTGCTACCAGCAGGAAAGGCTATGCCAAGGCAAGGGGACCCTTTTCCTAAGAATATTGGAAGTGCAGATGGAACACACTTTCCCAAGACATCATTTGTGCCTGGCTGCATAGTAAGTGCGATATCCTATAACAGTACTTACATATATTCCAGTTTGAACACTAGGTTCAGCCCCGCTGCATTCAATGGTAATATCTGGCTGCTCCCCAAAAGCCTCTTCTATTTTCTTGGCCATGACTTGCGGATCACGACTATCAACTTTGATGCAGTGATTAGCTCCTAGTTTCTTGGCCATGTCTAGACGACCCTGCTCCAAATCTGTAAAGGGGGAAAGATATTTCAAAGTTGCAATAAGTTGATGTACATGCAAATTACTCATATGAAATCCTGTTGTACATGTAAAAGGTCAAAATAGTTGGAAATGATCATATACACACACATTACACTCAAAAAAACACACACCGTGTGAGGACACGGTAGCTCAGTGGTTACGGCCTTAGACTCATAATTTGAGAGCTTGCTTGACGTGAGTGGGTTTGAGTTCCTGTCCCGCCACCTTGTTGCGCCCTCGCTTGCCTTACCCCACCCAGGTGCAATGGGAAGCTGTTAGGGGTAGCCACAGTCATTGTACTGATGAACCTGCACCATTTGTAGGCAGCAAACATGGTTCTGACATATTCTAATGACGGCAGAATAAATGTAAACCGCTTTGAGGCTGTTTACTGCATAAAGCACTATATAAAGAACTACATTTTAAATATTGTATGCATTATGCTATATAGTTCAGGGCACAAACATTTCCTTAGTTGGGTCATGTGTTTCTCATCTATCTTAAAGGCATCAGTGATATGCTGAATTAAAAAATCTAGAAATCATAAAAAATAAGCTTCAGCATTTTTGAAGTATACTTGTGTATAGTCTCATACATGTACGTGCAAGTTATAAGACTGAACACAACACAATAAGGGTAAAATGGTACATTTTAGTAACAGCCCAATAAGTGTTACTTGGAACACAAAAACGGTATCTGCTAATGTGTAACAAAGTTGGTTATTCACCCAATGCGACACTTCACATACGATAACTTCCCATACCATACCTCCACTATAATTATTATGTACCTCATATAGATTCCTGTCATATGATTGGTTGAAAGTGCAGTCATTGAATTAGCTATGCCCTCAAATTGAACTATGCCCGGTCATGGAAACAAACTACTGACTGGTCACATGAGCCCTGATCAAACTGCGCAATCACAACATCCACATACATCCATTCGGTATATAAAACAAATATTGACTGCTTTATATTTGGGACATGGTTAAAATTATGGGCCTGCAGTGATCTCAAAACCATGCTATTGGGCCTATAATTTTAACCATGCCCCTCATAACAGTCGATATTCATATAATAGTATGACCCCTTTGTGATATCCTACCTGTAATAGCCACCTCTGCTGCTCCCATGGCTTTTGCTGTCAATAACGTCACTAAACCAATTGGTCCTGCAAACATAATAGCAGTCAATATTATATTTTTTACACATTATTTGTTTGCTTCCTTTTCATTTATCACATCTTTTAACAGGTGTAACAAAATGTACACAAAAGCAGAGTTCAGAAAACATTGGGCTGAGAGCAATTGTGATGTGATGAAGCTAGATGAGTCATTTGGTGCTAATATCCATTTTGAGATATTCAGTAATCGTAGTGAACTTGCTTTCATAAAGTAAAGACAGCTTATTTTGATCTGAGCTTGTTGTCTTGTTTGCTACTGAGTTCTATTTGAACCTGCCTTCAGTTTTGGACTTGAATTTGTTTTTAAACTACAGCATATAGTTTTTGCTGTTTAATTTAATATTTAATTTGTATATCCCTGAAGAAGAGCAGTTTACTCCAAAAGTTAGTTGTTTTTTGTCTGTTTGGTTTTGTTTGTCTGCTATGTGCACAGTAATTTTCATCATTTCCAGTGTACTTTTGTACTGTTTTCCTGACACTTCTCTAGGCTCTGGAATTGGCTATTTTTGCCAATCAAACTTTGCCTGTTTTTGTGCTTACATTGGTTGTTTGGTTTATCGTATATGCTTATGTGCACAGTGATTTTCATCACTTCTTCTAGTGCACCTTTGCATTCCCATTGATCCCTGTTGTTTTTGCAAATTTAGCATTTCTGTGGGCCTTGGAACTAGTAATTTATGACTATCAAACTTTATCTACTTCTAATGCCTACATTTGCTGTTTTGTCCCCCTCCCCTATGTGTACCATCTAGTCTGTATTTTACCTGTTTCCCCACATTGGTGTACCTTGCTCTTTTTTCCAGCTGTTTACATATTCAAGGTATCCTCTTGTATCATTTATTGATCCTTGATGTGTTTTGTGTCCTCTTCCAAGTGATTCACCATTACCCACTTTTTTCAATAATCATATTCAATTTCTTTGGTATTTCATTGTTCGGGACAACACTAAAATTATCATATCTCTGGAACCGTAAGTCCAATTGTGATAAAGTTTTCATCACAATAAAGCTCTGCATAGCACACTACAAAGAAATCCTAAATTAATGTTGATTTTACTTGACAAATGACTCATTTTGTTTGATCACATCACATTTTGTTTCCATTTGTGACGCGATCAAGCAAAATCAGTCGGAAATTTTAAATTTTCGGTTTCTTATAGGATAGTAAAAAGTATTTACAAAGCTGGATTTTGCAGAAAACCCCATTGAAATTGAACAATCAGTTCCAAAGATATGAGCAATTAAAGAGATTCCAAAACAAGAGGATACAAAAGGAAATTTTTTTTGTTTGGCTATATCTCAAAATCAATATTTCTGAGTTCCGACTTATTTTGCTTGATCGCATCACATTTGTCATGTGTGGAAAGTACCCGTCAGTGCGCTATTTCAGTTGAAATGATACACCCCTATGGAAGATATGACCTTACTCTTCCACACAGGGGCATAGATTTCAAATAAAGTCACCTATTCAGGTAACTCAATTTGAAATTCACTTGCCCTGTGTAGAAGATAGGAGTGTATATATAGGAGTGTATAGAATGTCTAAATGGGAAAGAGTACATACAACTTCAAACTAATTCATAAAATCTGTTCAAAATAGCCCTCGTAATCCAAAACATATTTTCAGTCCTTTGTGAAAGTAGATATATTTATGACAAAAAATATGCATATGGACCCTGGCTAAAGGCAATGAAAAATATCTCATGGTCATTTTAATTTCAAATTGCAGGTAAATTAAGTAATTCTAGGCCAAGATCAAACACTACGAATGCTAGTGGCTCAGTGATAAGCACACACATGCATACTGCGTGGTACAGAAGAAAGCATACACGCACCTTACATTGCGTACATGTTTAGTACATTACATGGACGCAACACACATGTTCCAGTTTGGCCAAGAAATACTTAATTTACCTGTAATGTGTTTGATCTTCTTTTTTTCTCTCTTCCAAAAAAGGTTTGTTTTTAATCCTTTTGTAAGTAATGAAACTGCTTTTGCAGATTTGTGCTTCAAAAACAAGCACACATTGACTAGTAAATATGCAACTTGTTACAAAGGGGATGACTCATCAAGCCTGTTATAAGTTTTTCCCACAGCCACTACCACCATATTCTAGATCTTTGCTCTCTTTTGTATATTGTTCATGCTTGCTGAAATATACTCGTATGAACTTCTATGAAAGACTGATAATGGATTAAAGAAAGTACCCTTTAGATCTTACCTGCTCCACAAACAAGCACATGTGATCCCAAATATACCCCAGCCCTTCTACATGCATGGACTCCAACTGCCAATGGCTCCAACAAGGCACCCTCTTCCAATGAAACATTGTCTGGAAGTCTAATAAACAGTACAAAAGATAGTGCTTTAGAATTTCATACATGTGATATGATCACATAAAATCATACATGTCAGTCCACGCTTTTTTGCCTTGCAAAACTAACTCAGAAGACAAGACCAGCTTTAGCACCATATCACATATTACAGTTGAGTAATCTCTTACCCATAATTACGGTATGTGATTCCATAAAGCAATATTGTGCTATTGATGTGACGAAGATTGATGTACAGTGCAGATAGAGACGGCCTAAAGGCCTACATTGGCTGACAAGAGATTTTTTGAAATTAGCTTTTTGAAATAGAAGTTTGTCCAACAATTTCTGAGGTGCAAAATATTTAGATTTGCTCTGCGTGTCCTATATTATTAAAAAGCAAAACGAAAACCAAGAGGAATAATACCCAATTTAACGGGTTGGGCAATTTTAACAATGATACGTTCATTGATTTCTCAAAAAGTAAAAATCGCAGTTTAACAAATAACGATTCAAATGAAAGCTATTATTGGGGGCTAATTGTTGTATCACTATGAAAGGCCTGACACCAATATAAACATTTGTTTCAGTGACCCAAGTTCATGGTCATTTCCGCCCACACACTTTTTTACAGATGGCCTGGAATTTCATATTTGGGTTTCAGCGATTGCCCGAAAAAAGGTGGTATGTTTTTGAAAAGCGTTTCCGCTTGGAATGTAGATAGTTATTGTTGCTATTACTCTTCGCGATTTTAACTTATGCACTCTTTACCCGACAATTTTCAATGCATTTTACATATTAGAAATGTCGCTTGCATAAATACCGATATTTTTAACAGTATCGTTTTTGTTAACCAAAATACCATCCACATTAGTTCCCAAGACTGAGATGAAACCATAGATACCAAATCGGACTACAGGTGATGAACAGATTTTAAACCAGAATCAAAAGAACCAGCGTAGGCCCTCTCAAAATGTACTTTTTTAATATAAAATGACTGCTTTTTCCTTGTTTTTTATAACAAGGAAAAGTTTTACTTACCCCAAACTTCTCACGTAGTGTTGTCTCAGTGTCCGTTGCTGGCTGGTATTATTCCGATCATTCGATTTTCATGATTTAGGCCTACTTAGCCTACATTTGACCAAATATTTGCCCACACAATGTATGATATATTCCAAAAATGGCGTTGCATTCGGTGTCACATTAACGACAAGGTTATACTGAGACGTGTGAGACCTTCTGACTATATTCACGGTTTTTCTACTAGATATTCAAACCTATGACAAATTTGGCTGGTTTGCGATGTTCAATACCATTTTCACCCTGATGTGGCAGTGACGTCACGTCAGTACTGTACGAATTTTATTAGGTGCAGCCTCATTCGCTAGAGTTCGATCAAAGCGCTGGTGTACATACGCACGCGCTTAAAGACGCGAGCGAAACAGCCGTTTCAACGCGTTGACGTCACTGCCACATCGGGGGGAAAATGGTATAGGTAATAGATGACTATGAAACCTCAAACTCACCCCTCGATAAAGGTTGGCAATTGAAGCAGGCCTCAGTTTAGCGAACTTTGCCTGTTTAATGCGATGCGAGTGCAAGCGCCGCCCGGACTGTGAAGGTTTCTGCATACCGAATATGGGTTTAGGTTAGGCCTATATCATGGCCTCTAGGCCCTATGATTTATTATACGAAAAAAAAAGCCTAATCCCGGAGCCTATTCAATTGAGAAGGGACTGGATTTTGTCATAATACTATAAAAATTAATACTTGTCGTCCATAACAAGAAGGAATGCCTCGCGATTTTATTGATATCCAGCCATAGTATTTTAATTGATTGCACTGAACATGAAGCTATATCTTTCCTTCTACATGAAGTGAGTACCACATTAGATTGTGTTTACAAGAAATAATAAGCGCTGCTTCCTCGAAATTTATTATGCCAGCAGCTTTGATGATCAAATATTATCTACAATCACGCACCTGTGTGTTCAAGGCCTTTCTTTTATCTATTGACCTCAAAAGAAAGGATTAGAATTATCAGAATGCCGTCCCTGACCTGTTTCCACACACTATTAATGAGTCAGTAAGGGAACGTGCAATCGTTATACTTCAGCGAATACGTATGACCACTACACATTTCAATGGCCTTATTGTCATCTGGCGGGCGTTTTAAAAGCACGGTCCCTGAACACAACATGACTGCGTAGGCATATTTCCGGGCAAGGAACAATAGAGACAAATTGCCTGACAATGACGTCACATGTAATCCCAGTCTATAGTGAGATCAGAACATTATAGGCTGGTGGTCATTATAGTACGATTATTAGGAAAAGTCCAATGCGATTTTTAATGTATTTTCTAAAATCAAAAGAACCACTTTTTAGCGGGAATTTTTGTAAGTTACACAGCTGAAGTTGTGAAAGGGTTAAAAGACTACAATATTACGGCATAAACAAGAACATGGTTGTTTGGTCTTTATTCCTATAGCCACATCCCTTAAACAGTTGAATTATCTCAAAACTGAGTGAGTTTGGGAAAAGCATGCTTCAAAACATCCTTCTTTATCCCCTTTATGAGGCCTATCATGTACATACTTGTAACAGAAATCTGCAGCATGGCAGTAGTAACGTCTGAGATTACCGTCAGTAGGAGGGGTAGCACAAAACTCCATGTCAGCACACAGGTTGTATCGGCCTTGCTTGCAATGTTTACACATACGACATGGTAAACCAGGCTCAATAGCCACACGATCTCCTGTTAAATCAAGCAAATATATTATGATATTGTTATGAGTTTGACTGACTGACGAATATGGATTTAGGCTCTTACACATGTTATGCATGAATTTTCTTGAATTAGCAAACAGGGGATCAGTGCTTTAGCAGTGATCAGCATGATAAGTGAAGATAAGAGGGTGGCATACAGGGTTAGTTAATGGTGCAGCACCGTAAGATTGGTCCCCTGTTCACTAATTCAAAGATACAAATCCATCTACCTGCTATATAATATAGACCGTGTGGGCCATCAGTTCTGCAGCCCACATTAATCTGTTATCAAAAGGTGACAACTATTGACCTTAATCCAAATCCGATTGATACTGTGTATTTTGCATGCGGGATAGTGGGTAGATACCATTTGGTAATAATTGTAAGTTTCCCTGGATCAGTCAAGAAGTGTGTCACATCGAAAGGAACAATAAGGACCCAAAAATCAAAATTGAGATTTTGGTACCATCTTGAGAGTTTTTTCTTTAAATGCTGTGCATGATACATCATTACATTTCAAAATTAAACAGGAAATACAACCCATTTTGACAACTTTGTATGGATTTAAAGATAATTTTGGAAGAAAACCAGAATGCAAAGAAGATTTTATACTTCAATTTTAACATGTTTTTTGGACATTGTTTTTGCAATGGGACTTTATGCAGGCAATCAATCAAATAAGCACCAATTGTAACGTTTATGTAGAAATCAGGAAGTCGACCTTGTATGAGATTTTGACCTTGTCCAACTTCAATGGCTCATAGCACATAATATTGAATGCCGACCTTCTTGTTCCTTTCGATATAATGGGTCACACATAATAGTACCTTCCTAGGACAATGGATGAACTTGGTTGACTCTCATTATCTTTCTTGTACTGGATCAGGAAATCCATAAGGTTAGCCAAGGTTTGTACATGACCCAGTACAACGGTGTTATATCCTTTCTGGCTGGTCTAATGTTTATAAATGGCAAAATCCATTTTCTAGCTTTATCCACAGATATAACACCCAAAAGGGGAGTCAATTATGTTTATTTAAAAAATGTATGTGGCTCAGTGTTGCATTCTGATAGAAATATCTAGATCAGCAAATAGCGGCGTGCACGCCACTTGTGGCGGAGGCATTCTTTGGTTAAAAAAAACAAAACAGTTTTTTGATAATTTTGAAGTGTATTTAGGCCTATCTGTAATCTTTTGAAAATAGTGAACAAAAAAACATAGTTGAAAACATGAACAAAACATGTCACAAGATCCTTCCTATACCACTTAAAATGGCCCAGACCCACAAACTCTAGGGGCTGCGCCTTTCTTGATGTGTACAGTTTCATCACCATAATGCTGCACAAACAAGATCAATGGTCTTACTTTCCACATGAGATATTGATCTGGGACTGTAGATGTGGATCACAGAAATGAAAAACTATTATTTTTCTGACTGCACAACCCATAATATAATACTAGAATTACATTAAGTAAGCATTATATTGTCATGATTTATGCATATACTGCCAAATAAAAGATTGCTCTCATCAATGTCAATAATGATACCTCTTCAGTCAATAGAATACAAAGATTAATATGGTGTAATAGTCATCTGGGTTCATGTATAAGTGCAATTAGCACTCATATACGCCTTTCAACATGGTGCTGAGCATGCTGTGTTAACTTCATAACAACTATTCTATTACCTCCATGACCCATTATTCAAAATCGCACACTGTGATTTGTTGAAACGCGTCACGTGAAAGCCCATTAATTAGCAATAAAGTGGCCAGGGCAACGAACTTTATGTTCTTCTCGCATCACAGCGCACAGCAAAGCGCGATGCAGTATATTAGCGTTATTACGCATTCTCACATAAAGCATTACGCTTGGTTACGCTGGCGTTCTGCAATACTCGCTATCACTTACGCTTTGGCTACGCGTAGGCTCTCCACCTTGAGGTAAACAACTTGAAATATTTGGGCAAAAAATGTGATATTTTCTCTTTAAATCGCACTATTTTGTGGTAATAGAATAGAAATAAAGGGTGCAGCATTATCCTTTACATGCAAATAATGTGTCCTCGGCAGTAAAAACGTTTAAATAATGGGTTCGGCTGCGCCTCACCTATTATTTACGTTTTTACTGCCTCGGACACATTATTTTCGTGTAAAGGATAATGCATTACCCTTTATTTCTTAATTATGCCTCTTTCTAAATGACATTGCACACTCAAATTTGCAAACACATATGTGACATGATCAAGGGGAATGAGTCGCATGTCGGCAATTTTCAATTTGAACTTTTTTACATGCTATATTTTGATACAAACCCCATCAAAATCTAACATCTGGTTTCCGAGTAATGAGCAATTTATCAATGACTGAAAACAGAATAAAACAAAAGAATTTGAACACTGTTTTTACCAATATCTCAAAAACAATATTAGCGACATCTGACTCATTCCCCTTGATCATGTCACATATATGGAGGGCTCCTTCCCTTACAGCAGACACAATAAACAACTTTCTTTCCCCATTACCTACCTACTTAGAGATGAGTGACCCCTTCCCCTACAGCAGACACAATACCACTTCCTTCATGACATAGGATCAATGGCTTCTTTCCCCCATACCTACCTACTTTGAGATGAGTGACCCCTTCCCCTACAGCAGACACAATACCACTTCCTTTATGTCCCAGTATCATTGGCTTCTTTCCCCCATTACCTACCTACTTTGAGATGAGTGACCCCTTCCCCTACAGCTGACACAATACCACTTCCTTCATGTCATAGGATCAATTGCTTCTTTCCCCCATTACCTACCTACTCAGAGATGAGTGACCCCTTCCCCTACAGCAGACACAATACCACTTCCTTCATGACATAGGATGATTGCTTCTTCCCCCATTACCTACCTACTTTGAGATGAGTAACCCCTTCCCCTACAGCAGACACAATACCACTTCCTTCATGACATAGGATGATGATCAATGGCTTCTTTCCCCCATACCTACCTACTTTGAGATGAGTGACCCCTTCCCCTACAGCAGACACAATACCACTTCCTTTATGTCCCAGTATCATTGGCTTCTTTCCCCCATTACCTACCTACTTTGAGATGACTGACCCCTTCCCCTACAGCTGACACAATACCACTTCCTTCATGTCATAGGATCAATTGCTTCTTTCCCCCATTACCTACCTACTTAGAGATGAGTGATCCCTTCCCCTACAGCAGACACAATACCACTTCCTTCATGACATAGGATCAATGGCTTCTTCCCCCATTACCTACCTACTTTGAGATGAGTGACCCCTTCCCCTACAGCACACACAATACCACTTCCTTCATGTCATAGGATCATTGGCTTCTTTCCCCATTACTTACCTACTTTGAGATGAGCGACCCCTTCCCCTACATCAGACACAATACCACTTCCTTCATGTCATAGGATCAATGGCTTCTTTCCCCTATTACCTACCTACTTTGAGATGAGTGACCCCTTCCCCTACAGCAGACACAATATCCACTTCCTTCATGTCATAGGATCAATGGCTTCTTTCCCCATTACCTACCTACTTTGAGATGAGTGACCCCTTCCTCTACATCAGCCACAATACCTCTTCCTCCATGTCATAGGATCAATGGCTTCTTTCCCCATTACCTACCTACTTTGAGATGAGTGACCCCTTCCCCTACAGCAGACACAATACCACTTCCTTCATGACATAGGATCAATGGCTTCTTCCCCCATTACCTACCTACTTTGAGATGAGTGACCCCTTCCCCTACAGCACACACAATACCACTTCCTTCATGTCATAGGATCAATGGCTTCTTTCCCTATTACCTACCTACTTTGAGATGAGTGACCCCTTCCCCTACAGCAGACACAATACCACTTCCTTCATGTCATAGGATCAATGGCTTCTTTCCCCCATTACCTACCTACTTTGAGATGAGTGACCCCTTCCCTACAGCTGACACAATACCTCTTCCTTTATGTCATAGGATCAATGGCTTCTTTCCCCCATTACCTACCTACTTTGAGATGAGTGACCCCTTCCCCTACATCAGACACAATACCACTTCCTTCATGTCATAGGATCATTGGCTTCTTCCCCCATTACCTACCTACTTTGAGATGAGTGACCCCTTCCCCTACAGCACACACAATACCACTTCCTTCATGTCATAGGATCATTGGCTTCTTCCCCATTACCTACCTACTTTGAGATGAGTGACCCTTCCCTACAGCAGCAGACACAATACCACTTCCTTCATGTCATAGGATCAATGGCTTCTTTCCCCCATTACCTACCTACTTTGAGATGAGTGACCCCTTCCCCTACAGCTGACACAATACCTCTTCCTTTATGTCATAGGATCAATGGCTTCTTTCCCCATTACCTACCTACTTTGAGATGAGTGACCCTTCCCTACATCAGACACAATACCACTTCCTTCATGTCATAGGATCATTGGCTTCTTCCCCCATTACCTACCTACTTTGAGATGAGTGACCCCTTCCCCTACAGCACACACAATACCACTTCCTTCATGTCATAGGATCATTGGCTTCTTCCCCCATTACCTACCTACTTTGAGATGAGTGACCCCTTCCCCTACATCAGACACAATACCACTTCCTTCATGACATAGGATCATTGGCTTCTTCCCCCATTACCTACCTACTTTGAGATGAGTGACCCCTTCCCCTACAGCAGACACAATACCACTTCCTTCATGTCCCAGTATAATTGGCTTCTTGACAATAAAGTCCCCGATATTTCCATGTACCCAGTAATGCACATCAGAACCACAGATCCCAACAGCTTGCATCTGGAGCTGAACCTCTGAAATATTTTAAAAGGCATAAAAATTATCAAACAACCATTTGGGTTGCCTAACCAAGAATGTTACAGCTTACACTTCATTACTGGACTATCACTACATCTGATGATGTACTTCTATTCCATTTATGCCAAGACTACATCATGGATTTACACAGAATGGCATGCATGCAAGTGCATAATATGTAACTATGTTTTTGTGACAACGTTTGATATTGAAACAGTAACTTTTGCAGTTTTGATATCTTCCGCTATAGGAATGTGATATTTCAAACCAAATACTAAAGATTAAATTTGTTCAACCAACATTTGAAATTGTTTTCAAAATGTTAGGAAAATGTTTAAATTATTATATTCAACATTTGTGCCACCTTTTGACAATGTTACAAAAATGTTTTGATTTTGTTGAGTTTGCTGTTTTGCTGTTAAATGTAAACAAAGATCCATAAACTTCATGAAGGATTGCTAAATGTTCAATATTTTGTTATTCATTACAATTCTTTTCACTTAAGTTTTCATCTTTTTCCAGAAAATGTACTTACCATTTTTGCCAGGCTGTGGTATTGGAGTGTCCTCCTAGAAACAAAATGAAATAAGATTTTAAAAAAGTGATACGTTTCATCTGCACCACACATGGCCATGATGACTCTTGTGTTGCTTTTGGTATGAAACTTTATAGGTGTTATATAAACTTTCATTATGTATACATTATTATACATATTCCATGCTTCAAAACAAAAGATTCTACTTCGCATCTTAGAAACGGTAAATATTTGAGTCAATTCATGATTTATAACATTGGTATTTCTACTTGCCCACATTTTTTTCTATGGAATACCATACCAGTATTCTAGTATTCACAATGTTTTCCACATTTTACATGCACCACACACCACTATCATACTTCATTATGCTCATAATAGTCAAGATCTGTTCTTCACATATGCATGTAATTGCCATAGTAAAAAAAACACTAGACTTAGCTGTGGTCTAAGACCACGCACACAGCCGTGTTGTGGCCCTTAATGACCTTTGACCCCAAAATATATGAAAACCCCATAGACATTGGCTAATGTCAATGTATGTGTGCACGTGGCATCACTTTGCCATGTTATTTGTGGCAGAAGGGCATTTTGAAGGTTTTTCGTTTTATACCGGAAGTGACCCCTTAATGACCTTTGACCCCAAATCTGTGTACACCCCATAGACACTGGGTAATAACAATGCATGTGTGCAAGTGGCGTCACTGTCCTACAGAATCTGTGGAAGAAGATGCATTTTAAAGGTATTTCGTTTTTATACCGGAAGTGACCCCTTAATGAGATTTGACCCCAAATAAAAAATACCACATATACATTGGGTGACTGCAGATCATGTGTGAACATACCGTTACTGTCCCATGTTTTACTTAGCTTATAAAAATGTTTGAATATATTTCGTTTTTTTTTACCGGAAGTGACCCTTAATGACCTTTGACCCCAAATCTGTGTACACCCCATAGACACTGGGTAATAACAATACATGTGTGCAAGTGGCGTCTCTGTCCCACATAATTTGTGGAAGAAGATGCATTTTAAAGGTATTTCTTTTTATACCGGAAGTGACCCCTTAATGAGCTTTGACCCCAAGTAAAAAAAATACCACATATACATTGGGTGACTGCAGATCATATGTGAACATACCGTTGCTGTCCTATGTTTTACTTAGCTAATAAAAAATTTTGAAGGTTTTTCGTTTTATACCGGAAGTGACCCCTTAATGACCTTTGACCCCAAATCTGTGTACACCACATAGACACTGGGTAATAACAATTCATGTGTGCAAATGGCGTTGCTGTCATACGTAAGTTGTGGGAGAAGATGCATTTTTTGTTGAAATCACGTTTTTGACCCCTATGACCTCTGCGTGACCTTTGACCCCACAAGTTTCATGTGACATGTAAGGCCACGGTCAATGATCATTGTGACCAAGTTAGGTCAAAATCGATGTAAGCGTGTGAGTGCTAGAGCAAATGTAATGGTTGACAGAAGAAGAACTAGACTTAGCTGTGAATGACCTTTGACCTCAAATTATATGAAAACCCCATAGACTTTGGCTAATGTCAATATATGCGTGCACGTGTCATCACTTTGCCATGTTATTTGTGGCAGAAGGGGCATTTTGAAGGTTTTTGTCTCAGACCGGAAGTGACCCTTAATGACCTTTTACCCCAAATAAAAAATACCCGTATATACTGAGTAACATCAATTCATGTGTGAATGTACCGTCTCTGTTCTATATTTTTCTTTGCTGATAAAGTTTTTGAAGTTATTTCGTTTTATACGGAAGTGACCCCTTAATGACCTTTGACCCCAAATCTGTGTACACCCCATAGACACTGGGTAATAACAATGCATGTGTGTAAGTGGCATCACTGTCCTCGTAATTTGTGGGAGAAGATGCATTTTAAAGGTATTTCGTTTTATACGGAAATGACCCTTTAATGACCTTTGACCCCAAATAAAAAAATACCATATATACATTGGGTAAACATAATTCATGTGTAAACATACCATCACTCTCCTATGTTTTTCTTAGCTAATAAAAATTTTTGAAGATATTTCGATTTACACGAAGTGACCCCTTAATGACCTTTGACCCCAAATCTGTGTACACCCCATAGACACTAGTTAATAACAATGCATGTGTGCAAGTGGCGTCCCTGTCCTACATAAATTGTGAGAGAAGATGCATTTTAAAGGTATTTCGTTTTTATACCGGAAGTGACCCCTTAATGACCTTTGACTCCATATAAAAAAATATCACATATACACTGGGTTACTACAACTCACATGTGAACATACCGTTACTGGCCTATGTTTTGTTTAGCTAATAAAATTTTTTGAAGGTATTTCGTTTTATACCGGAAGTGACCCCTTAATGACCTTTGACCCCAAATCTGTGTACACCACATAGACGCTGGGTAATATCAATGCATGTGTGCTAGTGGCGTCGCTGTCCTTCGTAAGTTGTGGGAGAAGATGCATTTTTAGTTGAAATCACGTTTTTGACCCCTATGACCTCTGCGTGACCTTTGACCCCATGAGTTTCATGTAACTTGTAGGGGCACGGTCAATGATCATTGTGACCAAGTTAGGTCAAAATCGATGTAAGCATGTGAGTGCTAGAGCAATGTAACAATTGACAGAAGAAGAAGAAGAAGAAGAAGAAGAAAGAACCTGTAAGAAAAAAGACACAGCCATGACTAACGTCACGGCTGTGTAATGAGTAATAAAGTGTTTTATCGCGACCAAGCAAGTAACTTGTGTGACCCATATACCATATAGTTACTCCATGAAATGCATTTGGGGAGCATGAAATTTTGCGAAAGGGGGCATTTATCACTATTAGCTTGTCTTTTTTGGCAACAATAATTCACAAAATAATTCTTGAAATGCTGAAATGATGAACTCACTTACAGGTTTGTGAAGTCATTTTCGGCCAATAGTTTCCGATTGTATGGACCATGATAAGCTTACTTACGCAAGATAGCATGGAAATTTATGAACCATAAGTCATATTTTGGTGAGATTCACAACACATTGGAAATATAATAAGATTCTGTGTGACATACGATTTAATATGCTTCATTGGGCCACAAATTTTAAGTACATCTTATCACTAATGAATCAAAATCACCTCATTTCAAATATATTTCAATAACCTATATAAATATTACAATCATGGCTCAAAATTGGACCTTAAAGTTGTGGAGTACCGTATCATTAAATGGCAACAAACACGTACATTTAAAGGTCAATCTATGGGTGTACAAATGCAATGGGGGCAGGGTAGGCTACCTGCTATACAGAGTTTTTTTTAAATTTAGCACAGTAAAATCATGTGGGACTCTGTATTTTTCAATTTCTGAAAATGATGGGGGACCCCATCATTTGAGATTAAAATGTGATAAAGATCCCAACAACTTGTTTGGGACCACATAGGATTCCAACTGAACCCCATAATATTTGGCCCTATCAGGAACCCTGCAATGGGTAAACAGTGAGAATCATATATGCGTTTACAGAATGGAGCCTGTTTTAGGATCAAGGAAAACTTGCTTACTTTTATCATGTGAACTTTGACCACACACAAATGAATCCAGGCTCCCAATCTGTATGTTTATCAGTATAGATAAATAAAACTAACAAAGATTGAAACAGAAGCCTGAAAACAGCTTGACCTACTAGTTCAGATTATTCAAGGCTTCAAGCCAGCCCTCGTATAAATAATATGAACATTAATTTGAATGAAAATGTCAGACAAATATAGGGCAAATACAATAGGTACAATACAATAATATACGGAATTTATATAGCGCCTTAGCATAAGTATGAACAAAGCGCTTTACAATGATCTTAAAAGTACAACTTACACTACATCTTAGGCTACACTTAATGTACAACTTAATTAAAAATAAAAAACTTAGTTTGGAAACAAATAGGTTTTCAGGTTAGATTTAAAAGTGGCCAGACTATGTGAAGTACTGAAGTTTTAAAGGTAATTTGTTCCAGAGAGCTGGCACAGAATTGCAGAAGGCATTATTCCCATATGTTGTGTGAGTTCTTTTACATTCAAGCAGACTGCCATCAGCATGTGATCGTAGGAACATACCATCAGAAAATGTGTGAGATTTTAGGAGACTTTGTATGTACAGTGGTGTTGTTTCATGTCTACTTTTATAAGCGAATGTGAGTAGTTTGTAGGTAATACGCTCATTTACTGGAAGCCAGTGAAGCTCTTTCAGCAGAGGAGTGGTGTGTTCCATACGGTTTGCCTTGAAAACAAGTCTGGCAGCTCTGTTTTGTATCTTTTGTAGTTTTTGTGTGTTTTTTACAGTTGTTCCATATAATAAAGAGTTACAATAATCAATTCGAGAAATAACAAGTGAGCGGACAGCATGGTTGCAAGTATCGTTATCAATATAATAGCGAAAACAGTACAATGTATTAGACCAGAGGGTACTCAAGTTTGGTTTGGGTAGGGGTGCACATGCCGCTGAGAATTTGAAAGTGGACTCATCAATATACCAATTTTTAAAGAAATTTAGACCCATTGACATATATATCAAAAGTCATGACCGGTAATGATTGTTTTAGGGAAAAGTCCCAAAGATACTTAAATTTTTTGCATGATACGTTCATCATTTTAGACTGGTATGATGTCTATACTGGGCAAAAAATAGAGGGCAGTAAAATCTACCTGCTGACAATTCCCGACAACTGCACATGCAGTGCACAGAAATTTTACATGAAATTCGCTAGTGCAAACATGGGGAGAAATTTCAACTTCCTGAATTTTGACAAATATAAGAATATAATGGAAAGTAACCACTCAGGTATAACCCTACTCCCTACTAGATGGGCAATTTCACTCCATAACTGGATGGGTGGGTTTACAACCAGGAAGGGGGTGGTACTTGATTTTATTTTAAAATCTTCCTAATTTGTACCGGTATAACTTTCATGCGACATGATCATGCCCGATGTACCAGTAATTTCTATCATCTAGATCTAAACTCAACCCAGAAAGTATCGAAACGATTATAGATGGTCAGATATATCGGGAACTGAAATATATAGCAAAAACGTACTTAATGTATATAAAGCGCAGCTTTCTCCTCCGCATTTTGATACCTCTTTTGTTGCTCTACGATATCATTTGGTCTAGTTATGGGCGCTTGACTGGCTTCAAGTCGGATTTTGAAAGTTGCACTTAGCTCCTATTCAAGCCAAATGTGTTGTTCAGAACATGTGACGACGAATCCAGGCAGTGATAGACAGTGATGGTGGGCACATCAAGTATTGAGATGTCAGCAGAAAGAGTTCATGAGATAAGTCAGAGATAAGTAAAGGGTAGCAAGTATTGAAGTTGGAAGTCGAAGGAGTAAAATAAAGTAAAGTTCATGGTTAAGTAAACAGAGCACATCAGTGTCCTTTGTCTTGATTTTGTGTGCGTATGTGTGTGTACACGACGAACGCATTTGGCTTGAATAGGAGCTGAGTGCAACTTTCAAAATCCGACTTGAAGCCACTCAAGCGCCCATAACTAGACCAAATGATATCGTAGAGCAACAAAAGAGGTATCAAAATGCGGAGGAGAAAGCTGCGCCTTATATACATTAAATACATTTTTGCTATATATTTCACTTCCCGATATATCTGACCATCTATAATCGTTTCGATACTTTCTGGGTTGACTTTGAGCTTTACAAGTACTATTGCTCCAGCTCACTTTTTGGTACGAGAAGCAAAAATGTGTATATTATACACTGTATAACAATGCCCCATTGGATACACTTCCAGTGTGGTTACCACAAATCAATTTTTGTTCACACCATTTAAGCAAAAAATTTCACTGGGATAATGACCAAAATATGAGCTTTCTTCTGATACCAAAAACTTAATTAGAGCAAGATCTGCAAGCTATCTCCTCATGGACTGACAGATGGCAAATGGCCTTTAATGCATCAAAGTGTCAACATCTCACCATCACCCGTAAAATGCAGCCATCTGTCTTCAATTACAAACTCTAGCTAAACAAGTCATCCAAAATACTGTTAGTCACAAACATCGCAGTTACTAGTTCCAGTGAGATGACTTTCAAAGAGCACATTGCTAACATCCAATCTCAGGCAGTGCATACCCTTGGTATTATCCAAAGAAATCTTGGACCATGCTCACAGAAGGCGAAACTTAAGGCTTACCACAGTTTAGTAAGACCCGGCCTGAATACGCTGCATCGACATCAGGGACGGATTTAAGCAGTGGCCCGGGGCCAGTTGATTTTGCCTCGGGCCAGTAAACTTCAACAATACTGGTTCCGGCGGGCTACTAGATTTTGATCCTGATATATGAG
The DNA here is from genome assembly GCF_039555335.1 of Amphiura filiformis. Classification (NCBI taxonomy): domain Eukaryota; kingdom Metazoa; phylum Echinodermata; class Ophiuroidea; order Amphilepidida; family Amphiuridae; genus Amphiura; species Amphiura filiformis. Next base: position 7,660,456 of record NC_092635.1, read on the forward strand.
GCAAGATATAATCAGTGATGGACACTATTGGACACAGTTTCTGCTCCACTTGTTACTTGTGTGTAATTTATATTTATTTCATGATTTTTTTGTCTATTTATTCTTATCCTTGCGTTGCAAGCAAGTTCGAAATATAAGGCCGCATTTTACTGCGATGTAGGCCTACGTACTATTTCCAAGCTCTTTCATGCTCTATCTGATGATGATAGCGATATCGCAAATACCGCATACTTGAACCTTTTCTTTTGTGAACTTTTGGAACTATAGATTTAATAAGGAAGGACTACTGACTAAACTAGTGACTAGTCTCTCTATATTGAGTACTCTCAGTACAAAACAATTTAAAAATTTCAGGTTTGCTTGAATTTAAGTGGCACCATAGATCCTGGAAAAAGAATTTTAGGGTCCATGGTGGCACAGAATAAAATAATGTTAACACACAAGTAACATGTGTCAAGTTTGGTAACTGGTAGTCTCTAACTTTAAAAGTCGCATTGGGCGTGCAGGCCCGTAACCAGGATTTTTAAAAAGTGGACTTTTGTTCAAAATTTGGACCTTTTTTGACCGACAAGGACTGAAAACCTCTATTTTTTCTACGCTCGTGAATGGGACTTTTTGGGTCAAAATAGGGGACTTTTTTTTGGCATTTGGCGAGGGGGTGTTCACCACCTGCCCCCTGGTTACGGGCATGGGAACATGCTTCTTTATTTGCACTTTTTGCAGTAGAACATATTGAAAAAGTTGGGCCAGTAAATTTATTGCAGGGCCAGTAGATTTGCTATTTCACTGGCCCGGAGGGCCAGTAGAAAACTGAAAACTAAGTCTGTCCCTGATCGACATGGAGTTCATACATCTGGGGACATCAAGTTTCGTTCAATTTATATGTCAACAAAAAGTAAATTTTGTTCAAACCATGTGTCTAGCATTCAAAATGGCAGCTCCCAGGGTCCAAGAACGCCATCGCGCATGAGTCCATTCATAAAATAGTAAAATACATTGTGACTTCTGGGGTCATGATGTAACAGTTATAATTAGATGCGCTGTTCTGTGGTTTCCATCGTTCATTGTTGTGCTATGGGGGTTTATGTGTCAAATGTGCAGGTATCCAGTTTTATATAATTTAGAACCATTGGAATATATTACCGTACGTAAGAAATATTCATTGATGGCCATGATGGGAATCATGGGACTGAAGCAATGCGGCAATTTCCATGTTGGTACCGGGCATTTCCAACACGCAAAATTCGTTCAAAGATAAGGGGATGGCATTTTTGACTATCACAATCACCAAATGTTTCGGAGTTGAGGTCCACTAAAAAGTAGGCCATTTCGGAGGCTGTTGTATTTGGTGTATAGTGTTAGAACAGGGTACTCGTACCAAGACCGCGAATGGAGTGTTTCTAGATGATTTCAAGAACACCACCGCGCATGTGTAAGACCTTTTTAGCCTACGTCTCGTATCCTACATGTAGGGCCTACTATCGGATCGTTGAAACAAGAAAACCTCATCACGAATTCACTCACCTTCCTACACCACCAGTTGAAATAAAACTCAAAACTTCCTGTGTTATTCCTCAAAACAACATGTAACTTCTTAAAATAAAAATCGGCATGACGCATGAGCAGTGCAGCTGACATGAACGAGGCTTACAATTGGCTGATAGATACGTCATCGCATGTGTATAAAATTAGTCTCAGGCCAGACTGTATGTGGCTATCACAGCTTTCTTAGGATCGACGAGCGTCAGACCGACACAATCTAGTTGTGTCAGAGACTATCATCGTGACGCCCACGTTGGAACCCAGTTGGAACCATTTGGAGTACGGAAGAAATATTCATTAACGGGACTGAAGCAATGTGGCCATTTCTATGTTTGTACCGGGCATTTTTCGACACGGAGACTGCTAAAAATTCGTCCAAAGGTAAGCAGAGGGTTGGGGATCGCATTTTTAACTTTGACTAAACTGTTTCGGAGTTAAAGGTCACTAAAAGTAGACCATTTTGGGGGCTGTATTTGGTGTACATGTCACATTTTGAACAGTAAAAAATGACCATTAGGCGCGTGAAAGTCAATTCCGAGTTTATCGTCCCCCGCCCGCATCACTTTTTGGTAACCAAAAACACCCGTGTCAAATTTTCAAAAATGCCAAAATAATTCATTATTTTCAAAGTATCAGTGTTTTCACCAGTTTTAGCAATTGGAAACATATATTTTTGTTTGTAAAACATATAAATTCATAACTTGGAAGCAAAACGAGGCCCTTTTCTAACTTTTCTAGTCCCTACCCATATAAAAACATGTTTATTCTGTCGGTCCGTGCCACGTCACTTCCGGTTGATGATGCGACTCACGGTCGAGTGAAAACATTCGATTTTTGTTGATGATTTCTGTCATTGGTGTTATGTAAATTTCGATCGCAAATAGTCAGTGGAATCAAACTACCGTTTCTAAGTCTTCAGAGTGGAAGAAACTTACTTGATTTACCGTTTATATACTGACAAACTTAAAATTAAATTCAATGGTCGAGTGTCGTTTTCTCAGAAATTGAGGGTCACTCCAACAACATCGCTATGTAGCCTCCTTCACAGCCAGTTTCTGTTGTTCATACAAACCGTGAGCCACATGCAGTTTGGACCCGAGACTAGAGATAGCCTGGATGTTGGACCGACAGAATAAATAACATGTATGAGTGTGGCTTTAAATCAACACGCATTTTAGGTCAATAATGAAATCTGATGAAATAATGAAAAATGAAAAATGAAAAAGTCACCTCACCAACCTGGGAAAAAAAAGGAACGATAAACTCAGAATTAACATTCATGGGCCTTACTTTATAGTTGCGAGCATGCGAGAGACACTCGCTTTACCATGCAGCAATAGTTCGTATTGCATGTGTGAGCCACACATAAGTACAGGGAACCCATACCGTAGTGTAGCTCTGCATAACGGAGCAGTACCAATACGAAAATGTCATACCGATAAATGATGTGTCTGTTTTGCCCGGTTTTTTAAGTTTATGTTGCCAACTAAAGGTTTATTCAGATTTCCTTTTACAAATTAAGCGTACTGCTTGCCGTCCAGCGCGTATTATTTGCACAAGGTCCAATGCACATGCTTGACGTCGCACACGTATACGCGATGGTTAAGCTGTCAAAGGAAATCTGAATAAAACTTTAGTATACGGTAGTGTACATATCACATTTAGAACATTTAATTAGTAAAAAGTGACCATATTTCACTGAAACGATTTTGGTTCACCGTAGTACACTGCCTTTCCATGGAATGGCTTTGAGTGTGTATTGTAAGTAGACATAGCCAGCCAATGACATGACCTCCAAATTCTGCAGTGCAGGCAGTATCGATTCTGATTCTGAATTATGAGTAAGCTTACTTCGACTCGCCAACATTAACAAAAACACTTGATGCAAGAATGCAACATAACAGCATAATGCAATATATTCGATAGATCTGAATGTTACTATTTACCATAACCAGCTCGCCTTTTTTCTTGAGGATAGCCGACAAATTGCCACTTTCTGCCATCGTTATACGATATCAGCTGCACTGACTGATGATGAATGAATTTGTTATCATTTCAGGTCATGTCATGACCCATGACCTTGGCCGATAAACTTTTGCTGGTTCATACTGTCAGGCCGCGGCGTGCCACGAGCCGCGCTTAGCGGCGTATATTTAAAAAAATAAAATAAGGGAGCACACCACTAAGTAATCGCCCCATTGAAATACTTGCCAGTTCTGAGTTTTCTTTGCTCGTTTTGAGTCCTCGGGCGCCTTTTGAGATATTTTATGACAACCAGTCGATTACAAATCGATGAAAGTTTAAACAGTTAGCCCCGCCATGCTTCATAGCAGTTCTGGGGTGAACCATTAAACCTGACTGGTTATCAAATTAATCAGTGACAAGGTTACCTCTGAATTTACCAGACGCTAATTGATGTTTTAATGTTAATGCATAAATTAGCAGCTGTCAAATTCAGAGCTAAACCTTGTTACTGATTAATTTGATAACCAGGCAGGTTTGGTTCGCCCTGCTCTGGCTGGCTTCCTCTTTATGTTTTGGCAGCCTTCCACATCGTTTTCCCGGTACGAGCCCGTAAACAGCGCTCTCACTATTTTTTCTTTATGCTCTATAGACTTCAAACCAGTTTCTACCCACTTTTTCATTTGCGGACCTATTTTCTCGATAGGCCCCTAATTATAAAAATGTGACTTTGGCGACTCAGATTCATGCATAGGCCTAGGCTTTACACTTTCATATTTAAGTTATAATTCGCTACTCTCTTGATTTAATCTAAAGAGCAGCCCAAAATACCTTTTTTTGGGGGGTGGGGGGTACACAAATGAGCTAAAAATGGCACATTGATTCATAGAATTTTAGACCAAAAATAGGGGGGGGGTAATAATATACAAATATATACTGCCATGAGAGGTTCTGGTTAAAACTATGGGCCGAGGTGAGATCAATAATACTATTTTCCTGAGGGCGCAGCCCAAGGAAAAATAGTATTAATTGATCTCAACGAGGGACCATAGTTTTAACCAGAACTTCGAATAAAGGCAGTATATATTTGTTTTATATACTTCATTAATATGTTCTTTGTTCATTGATTTGTTAAAAGAAAATTATTTGACGTTTTGACTCTCCGCTTCTATCCTGAGTGAACAGCACGGCTAATTTAAGCACAACCTACCCTTCAAAAAAATCGAATAGCCTAAAATCGGGCTAACCAATTACAGCAGCGTGAAATGACGCTATGGCAGTTTCAGCGTATGCGTGAACTGTTCCGTCAAGATCGAATACGCAAGCACGCCTGGAAGGCATGGTCAAAAGTATTAAGTACTATTTACGGCTTGGAGGTACTATTTACGGCTCATCCGGGACATTGAAAATACTATTTACGGCTTAGAGGTACTATTTACGGATAGGAGTACTGATGGTAGAACTATTTTTGGTCATGTGATCCACTTTTAACCAATCAATGAACAAGAATATATTAATGAAGTATATAATAAGCGTTATAGAATTATTAAGGGCTGGTGATTCAAAAATTGTGCACACTATCTTTCATTATCTAATGCAAAATTTTTCTTTGCTCTAAAGTTTTGGTGCACTCCGCGCCCTTGTTCCGACAATTAATTATTTGTCTTGAGTCTGTGTAGGTGGGGGGGGGGTCATAAAAAGTTTTGACCCAAGATATGGAGGGTTGTAAAAAAATTTAGCCCGCTATAGGGGGGTCATAAAAAATTGAATCCAGTCACCGACATATTCAGGACCCCCCCTTCAGAAGACAAGGCGGTTCTCGAACCACGAGTCTCGCCTGCTTTCGCGATTACTTTTGGTAGAGGTAAATGAATTTGGTGGTTATCGGCTGGGCACGATTATCTGGCTGATGGTGACCGTACCCACCAAGTTTCATGCCCGTACAACAGTTTTTACTAATTTGACCTCAGATGACCCTGGTGACCTCGAAATGACCTTCAAAAATTTGGCTTTAAATGTTGACTGTACCCACCAAGATTCATGCCCGACCAACAGTTTTTACTAATTTGACCTCAGATGACCCCTGGTGACCCCGAAATGACCTTCCAAAAATTTGGCTTGAAATGTTGACCGTACCCACCAAGTTTCATGCCCGTACAACAGTTTGTACTAAATTTGACCTCAGATGACCCCTGGTGACCTTGAAATGACCTTCCAAAAATTGGGCTTTAAATGTTGACTGTACCCACCAAGTTTCATGCCCAGACAACAGTTTTACTTATTTGACCTCAGATGACCCCTAGTGACCTCGAAATGACCTTCCAAAAATTTGGCTTTAAATGTTGACTGTACCCACCAAGTTTCATGCCCGTACAACAGTTCTTACTTAATTTGACCTCAGATGACCCCTGGTGACCTTGAAATGACCTTCCAAAAATTTGGCTTTGAATGTTGACTGGACCCACCAAGTTTCATGCCCATACAACAGTTTTTACTAATTTGACCTCAGATGACCCCTGGTGACCTTGAAATGACCTTCCAAAAATTGGCTTTAAATGTTGACTGTACCCACCAAGTTTCATGCCCATACGACAGTTTTTACTAATTTGACCTCAGATGACCCCTGGTGACCTTGAAATGACCTTCCAAAAATTTGGCTTTAAATGTTGACTGTACCAACCAAGTTTCATGCCCATACGACAGTTTTTACTAATTTGACCTCAGATGACCCCTACATGACCTCAGTGACCTTGACGCACTAACCAATACAAACCGGTTCTGTCTCGGGTCAAGATGCACCCACCCACCAAGTTTGAGGAACGTGCGACTCATAGTCTCCGAGAAAATAGGCGGAAGGCAAACTTTAACCAAAACTTTAACCAAATTTGTCACATACACACACACACACATACACACATACATACGGAAAAGTGATTATATAGTCTCCTGCCTTATCAGGCGAGACAAAATGACATCCCCCTAACTCGCGCATTGCGCATACGAAATGACCAACAATTGTTTGGTAGTTGATAGGAAATGACTAACGACTGTTAGGTAGTTGATAGGACATGGCCAACAACTGTTAGGTGGTTGATAGGAAATGACCCAACACTTAACTGTTAGGTGGTTGATAGGACATGACCCAACAACTGTTAGGTGGTTGATAGAAAATTACCAAACAACTGTTAGGTGGTTGATATAGGAAATGACCCAACAACTGTTGTGTTAGGTGGTTAAAAGGAAATGACCAACAACCTTTAGGTGGTTGAAAGGAAATTACCAACAACTGTCAGGTGGTTGATAGGAAATGACCAACAATTGTTTGGTGGTTGATAGAAAATGACCAAACAACTGTTAGGTGGTTGATAGGAAATAACCCAACAACTGTTAGGTGGTTGAAAGGAAATGACCAACAACCTTTAGGTGGTTGATAGGAAATGACCAACAACCTTTAGGTGGTTGAAAGGAAATTACCAACAACTGTTAGGTGGTTGAAAGGAAATGACCAACAATTGTTAGGTGGTTGAAAGGAAATGACCAACAACTGTTAGGTGGTTGAAAGGAAATGACCAACAACTGTTAGGTGGTTGAAAGGAAATGACCAACAACCTTTAGGTGGTTGAAAGGAAATACCAACAACTGTTAGGTGGTTGATAGGAAATAACCCAACAACTGTTAGGTGGTTGAAAGGAAATGCACTCATCTACTTTCACTCATTTACTTTTTGTGGCGAGACTCTGCAAGAGGGGGACTTCCATTCATATTTAGGAGTTGAAATTGATAATAAAATGACTTGGAGTGTCCACATCAAAAACACAATTAATAAGGCGAACAAGGTGCTCGGCTTTCTCAGGAGGAATTTTGGTTCTGTACAACTGACGTGAAAACTTGCACATATAATATGCTTGTGCGACCTATACTGAATATGCCAGTATTGTTTGGGACCCCCATACCCAAATACATAAGCACAGAATCGAAATGGTGCAGAGGAGAGCAGCCAGATTTTGTAGCCGGAACTTTAGCAAATACAGCAGTGTCACAGATATGTTAACTAATTGAACTGGGAAACATTAGAAAAAAGAAGAAAGAATGATAGACTGACAATGATGTATAAAATTTCAAATGGACTGGTCGGGGTAAAGAGCGAGGATTATCTGATTCCTTCACAAGTCACCAGAATCAGGGGAAGCCATCTTCATAAATACCAAAGACAGCACACCAGACTCAATATCAACAAGTTTTCATACTTCAATCGAACAATCCCAGACTGGAACAAGCTACCCGGGGAAGTCACAGCAGCAACTACATTAGACATTTTTAAACAAAAACTGAACAACTGTTAGGTGGTTGAAAGGAAATGACCAACAACTGTTAGGTGGTTGATAGGAATGGCCCAACAACTGTTAGGTGGTTGATTGGAAATGACCAACAACTGTCAGGTGGTTGATAGGAATGACCAACAACTGTTAGGTGGTTGATAGGAAATGACCCAACAACTGTCAGGTGGTTGATAGGAATGACCAACAACTGTTAGGTGGTTGATAGGAAATGACCCAACAACTGTTAGGTGGTTGATAGGAAATGACCAACAACTGTTAGGTGGTTGATAGGAAATGACCCAACAGCTGTTAGGTGGTTGATAGGAAATGACCAACAACTGTTAGGTGGTTGATAGAAATGAGCCAACTGTAAGGTAGTTGATAGGAAATGACCCAACAACTGTTAGGTGGTTAATAGGAAATGACCAACAACTGTTAGGTGGTTGATAGGAAATGACCAACAACTGTCAGGTGGTTGATAGGAATGGCCCAACAACTGTTAGGTGGTTGATTGGAAATGACCAACAACTGTCAGGTGGTTGATAGGAATGACCAACAACTGTTAGGTGGTTGATAGGAAATGACCCAACAACTGTTAGGTGGTTGATAGGAATGACCAACAACTGTTAGGTGGTTGATAGGAAATGACCCAACAACTGTTAGGTGGTTGATTGGAAATGACCAACAACTGTTAGGTGGTTGATAGGAAATGACCCAACAGCTGTTAGGTGGTTGATAGGAAATGACCAACAACTGTTAGGTGGTTGATAGAAATGAGCCAACTGTAAGGTAGTTGATAGGAAATGACCCAACAACTGTTAGGTGGTTAATAGGAAATGACCAACAACTGTTAGGTGGTTGAAAGGAAATGACCAACAACTGTTAGGTGGTTGAAAGGAATGGCCCAACAACTGTTAGGTGGTTGAAAGGAAATGACCCAACAACTGTTAGGTGGTTGATAGGAAATGACCAACAACTGTTAGGTGGTTGATAGAAATGAGCCAACTGTAAGGTAGTTGATAGGAAATGACCCAACAACTGTTAGGTGGTTAATAGGAAATGACCAACAACTGTTAGGTGGTTGAAAGGAAATGACCAACAACTGTTAGGTGGTTGATAGGAAATGACCAACAACTGTCAGGTGGTTGATATACTAAAATTCGGCGCTAACAACGCGTACGGCGCACAGTTCATTCATAAATTTCCACTCAGCAACAACATATCGCCTTAGCAGCCAATCAGAGACAAGTGCGTGCAACACAGTAAATACGCGATGTATCATTACAATACGCGCTCGTCAAAGGTTTACTGCATTTTAGTATAGGAATGACCAACAACTGTTAGGTGATTGATAGGAAATTACCAAAAACTGTTAGGTGGTTGATAGGAAACAACCCAACAACTGTTAGGTGGTTGATATAGGAATGACCCAACAACTGTTAGGTGGTTGATAGGAATAACCCAACAACTGTTAGGTGGTTGATAGGAGTGGTCAATTTGGTGCCCCCCTAAGGGTGGCGCCCGGGGCATGTTGCCCCCCCCCCCCCAGTTACGCCACTGTCCATTTATGGCGGGCTCTGTGGGCAATCATTGCCTGGGATTTGGATTTTAGTGTTGTTTTTATTGTGTGATGTCCTTTAATGATAATATTTTCAAATTGTGTGCAATAAGTTGATCATTTTACCTTTTTGGAATAAGAACTTTTTTGCAGTGTATTGTATAATGTAATGTTTGCAGGTTTAGAAATCATTGGTTTACTTTTACTATTATTCGGTGCATTGAGGTTTGGCCTAACACGTTATGTAAATTGCTTTATATATTTATTAGTATTAAAGTTGACTAGTACCCTAACCCTAAACCTAACCATAACTTTTAAACTAGCAAACCCTTATTTTTCAGACTAGCAAACCTTTATTCTGAACTGCAAACCTTATTTTTGATCTAGTTATCAGTCTACAATAATATTATACATTGTAGATGCCAAACTTACTTTAATGGTGAACATATTGCACCAACATAATGTTGTGCATTTTAATATGTCCACAGAAGATGAGAAAAGATTTTTTCAATAATCTTTGAAATCAATTTCAAAAACAAATATAAAATATTCCTACCTCGGACTTCAACTATTCTCAAAATTGTATACCAAAATGTTACAACATTATGTTTATTTGGTAAGATTAAAATTTCAATTTATATAATTTGAAAGCATAAAAATGTTAAACAATTATTGATATGCAAATGTATTACTTGTTTATTAACACAAAGCAAACTATTAAACAACAAAGACACACTAGAACATCAATGTAAAACCGTTTATTTTGCTGTAGCTTTATTTTCATTAATTCATCAAGTGAATGAACTGTCCTATAGCTCTGAAAATAAATGTTTTCCAGCATAGTTATTCACATAGAAATTCATAATTTTACAAGCATTAAAGTTTTAAAAATAATGTACATATTTCAGTCATATTAGCAATGGTACACTGGTAAAAGATACGTTGCAATGCGCCACTTTAGCAATAGGAAACTGGTATAGATACGTTGCATTCTTAGTCAGTGGGAGTGGTCTAGTTCGTAGACACATTTCTGATTGGACAATCGCATGATTTCTGGTGCCGTCTATCAGGCCGTAGAGCACCCCACGCCATCATGCGTCTTGATAATGCGGAACACGCGTGTAGAGATGCGCGTATGTATCGTGCTGGATGCGTAGACTAGTGCGGAATACGCGATGCGCTAGCAGTACGCGCAACAGAATACGTGAAGTTGTAAACAAGTTTCGTTCATTTTATAATGAGGGGAGTTTTTATGACGGTAGCTTAGTTTTTGCTTAAAAAAATTGTTTACAGTTATTAAAATAATATTTAACTGACTAAGAATGAGAATAAGCGATAGGAATTTTTTTTTGCCTATCCTCTACCTATGATAGCGACAGGCAGGTCCAATTTTTATCGTAGTGGATACGCCGCGCCGGCATCCACTACTCAAAATATTGGACCTGCCTGTCGCCTATCACACGGTAGAGGATAGGCAAAATAAAAATTCCTATCGTTTATTCTCTAAATGTATCACATTAGCAATGGTACACTGGTAAAGATACATTGCCATGTGTCACATTAGCAATGGTACACTGGTAAAGATACATTGCCATGTGTCATATTAGCAATGGTACACTGGTAAAGATACATTGCCATGTGTCACATTAGCAATGGTGCACTGGTAAAGATACATTGCAATGTGTCATATTAGCAATGGTACACTGGTAAAGATACAATGCAATGTGTCACATTAGCAATGGTAGGCCTACACTTGCAATGTGTCACATTAGCAATGGTAAACTGGTAAAGATACAATGCGATGTGTCATATTAGCACATGTAAACTGGTAAAAATACATATCAATGTGTCCAGGGTCTTAGCTAGCCACCCGTCTGGCCGTCATTTTAGACGGCCAGTTTGCTCCTGGGACGGGCAAAATTAATGCCTTTGACAGATGCTATATTATAAATTGTATGTTTTGAAAAGCTAATTGCCCTTTTTAGTAGACCCAATTTGTAGAACAAGGCCATATCAGCACATATTTGAACTCTTTGAACCCCCAATGGGCTATAGATGTCTGGTAAAAGTTTTAAGGTCAAATTAGGATAGGCAATTTTATTCAAATGACGGGCAACCCTCAATTTCTAGCTAAGACCCTGAATGTGTCACATTAGCAATGGTACACTTGCAATGTGTTGCATTAGCAATGGTACACTGGTAAAGATACAACACATTGTGTTGTATTATTAATGGTACACTGGTAAAGATACAACGCATTGTGTCGTATTAGCAATGGTAAACTGGTAAAGATACAATGCATTGTGTCATATTAGCAATGGTACACTGGTGAATATATATTGCTTTGTGTCATATTAGCAATGGTACACTGGTAAAGCTACATTGCAATGTGTCATATTAGCAATGGTATACTGGTAAAGACACAATGCAATGTGTCATATTAGCAATGGTAGGCCTACACTTGCAATGTGTCACATTAGCAATGGTAAACTGGTAAAGATACAATGCGATGTGTCATATTAGCACATGTAAACTGGTAAAAATACATATCAATGTGTCACATTAGCAATGGTACACTTGCAATGTGTCACATTAGCAATGGCACACTTGCAATGTGTTGCATTAGCAATGGCAAACTGGTAAAGATACAATGCATTGTGTTGTATTAGCAATGGTACACTGGTAAAGATACAACGCATTGTGTCGCATTAGCAATGGTAAACTGGTAAAGATACAATGCATTGTGTTGTATTAGCAATGGTACACTGGTAAAGATACAACGCATTGTGTCGTATTAGCAATGGTAAACTGGTAAAGATACAACGCATTGTGTCATATTAGCAATGGTACACTGGTGAATATATATTGCTTTGTGTCATATTAGCAATGGTACACTGGTAAGATACAACGCATTGTGTCGCATTAGCAATGGTACACTGGTAAGATACAATGCATTGTGTCGCATTAGCAATGGTACACTGGTAAGATACAATGCGATGTGTCATATTAGCAATGGTACACTGGTAAAGGTACATTGCATTGTGTCGCATTAGCAATGGTACACTGGTAAAGATACAACGCATTGTGTCGCATTAGCAATGGTACATGGGCATGATGGGTAAAGATACATGCAATGTGTCATGTTAGCAATGGTACACTGGTAAAGATATATTGCAACGTGTGATATTAGCAATGATAAACTGGTAAAGATATATTGCAATGTGTCATATTTGCACCATAAAATCCACATTGACATGTGCAAAAAGCATTTTTAAATCAAAATAAATGTACTTTAAAGGTTGCCTTCTCTGTATCTTGTATTAAACTAGTTCCATGACCTTTGACCGACCTTTTAATTGTAAATTTGACAGAGATGGTTGCGGTATCATTTTAATCCATTGTTTAGTGCATTTATGTGCAAATGCAAAAATTGCAATTGACAAAATTTATGACATGTGCCTTATATACTCATGTTGGGTCACATATTCATTACAGAACATCTTCATCTAGTGCAGTAGTAGTGCAGTGAGAGCTGTATTTCTTAGGCAATTTAGCACAAAATTCTCTGCAAATTGCAAAACCTAGCTTGGCATTAAAGGATAGAAGAGCTTAAAAAAGTATTGCACAAGATATTAGATACAAGTCTCATTTATTTGTAAGCATTACACTGCACAAATGACCAAGATCATGTCTTGAAATATTAGCACTTTGAGCCCAACAAAATCAATTCTGAATTTCCCTTCACTAGCCTGTAAATTCATGCCTACATTTTAATTAATTATTGCGATTTTTCAAAATTACAAATTAAAAAGTGTGTTTTCTCAGTAAAACAATAGTGCATTTTAAAAACTCAGAATGCACTCTGAATTCACAGCATGTTATAATTCTACATTCTGACTGATGATGAAGGTTGGGAAAATAAATAAAAAGTTCCTGTGTTTATTTTCTGAATATATGTGATGAGGAAACTCAAAATCAACTCTGAGGGGCCTTAATTACCTGATACCTGATATTGAATTGCCATTTCCCCATTCTTACTATCATTGTGGCGATTGTCAGTGGTCTATATTTACAATAACAATGACTAAAGCCATACTTTACTCACAAGCTTCCAATGAATGCATTTTGGTTTCTGTAAAAATTGCCACTTGTACCAAACATATGCAACAAGTCCTATTTTTCATATTCATTTGTGTATAAAAGTACACTGTGCAATAACTATCAAAAGTAGTAAATATGTATCATATTAGACAAAATGAACTTTTGAATGTTTACAAACACATTGCAAGATTAGCACAGACATACCTATCAAATAATTAGTCCATCATATTGGCCAAACATGGCCAGGAAAACAGAAAAAAGATTTGTATTGCCCTTTCGACTGACCCAAAAATCTGAAATTTTAATTTTTTTTTGGTATTTGAATTTTCTTTTTTGGTATAGGCCTAAATTACACAAAAAACGTTGTGAAAATGTTTTGCCTGTTTCTAATTCGTACTGCACAACTGATTAAAAAACAAGCCTTAGAAACCCTCATTGTTTACACACAAAAAAACAACTTTGGAGCTCTGGGCAATACAATTTTTAGGCCTTAATACAACCAAACTTGCATCCCTTAAAAATCCATTTTGAACAACCATGCTCACATTTGATTTGAAATCTTCAGCAAATATGAGATAAAAAGTACAAATTAATAAGTCTGTTATAGACCTTTTGAGCAGCTGATTTGAAATAATTGGAAATTAATTTATATGCTGCCTTGTGATAATCCGGTTGTTGTCAATAGTGTTTACTTGTTTGTGTAAATACTGTAAAACCTTGTCTACACATAGAGTGCTTCGGATGAAAGCTACATTAATTCAGGTGCCATTGTGGAGTTTGAGCAAATAAATTATATAGAGCCAAGCATATACAAACAAGTATTATTTTAAAACCAATCTATGTATTGTCATATTTACACTTGTTTTGAATTTATTTAGCTTTTATAAAAAAAACTATATATGCTTGTAGATGAGGTTTTACGGTATTCCCACAAATAAGTGCATCATCCCTAATAAGCCATTCAAAATTCATCTCATCACATAACACGTCTATATTTTTCTATAAATAACAATATTAAATACAAAATACTCAACAGACAGTGTTTATAATCACACTTCGTATTTGAAGTCTTACATTAACCCAGAATGATAGGATTATTATAGCTCACTGTGACTAAAGCTAGAATGAGGTAGTGCATAATTGATGATGCGACTTTATCTTACCGACAAAAGCGGTTAGTGAAAGTGGACTCTATAGCACCTGCCTTGACATTAAAAATTTCATCTTGGCCCAGAAATCTTGGTGTTAAGCTAAAATTACACTTCACATCCCATATTGACCAAACATTGACCAATGAGCTGCTTTGTTTTTTGTTACTACTGAAAGAACAAGCCTGTTCATTGGTTGAAAATATTTTGTTCATCAAAAGTGTCTGAAGTATAAATTCAGCTTATAGGAAATACTGAACAGGAAAATTGATGAGGCATCCAACAAAGTGCTTGGTTTATTTCCTGAACAACAAAGGCAAAACAACTATGGGAGACAAGTTGTCAGAGCTTGTCAGCTCAGTACAACAACTTTCTATGAATACCCAACAAACACATCCATGAAACATCTGCAAAAGTTAAGAACTGGTTGGCAGAAAATGTTTAAATGTTGGGTTTAAAAATTATAGTTTAATCATTTATATGGTGCATAAAATAGGTCCCAGCCAGGAGGGCTGTTCTCGAGATTTTGTTGAAAAATTAAAACATATTAACATATTTGCAAAATGATTCAAGTGACCCTAAAAAAAAGAAAAAAAACACACTGTGACATAACATAGTGCAGTAGGCATAAACTCGCAAGCTTTAGCACACTTTACATGCACACCCTCAACATTCCACAATAGACCTTCACAACCAGGATCAGCCATTCTAGTTTGAAATAGTTTTCTGTTGCAACATGACTTAGTATATGCATGGACTTGCAGCCAAGAAACTGTAATGAAATCTTACCAACTCTGGAATAAAGTCCCTGGATGTTCATGTGCCACTATAGGCTTGGCTACCAATTTAATATTTCTGCAATACTGAACAATATCCCATTCTTCTACATTGATGCAGTCATGTGAAAAAACTAATCATGTTGTTTACAAGAGTATGAAATGAAGGAATGGTGTAGAACATGAATTGAATTACAATTTGTCTGCTCTGATTTTGCTGCCATAGTGAATATTATCTATGTACAGTGGCGGCACCAGGAATTTTTTACAGGGGGGCATGGAGACAAAGTGAATTTCAGGGGGCGAAATCAACAAATTTTGCACAAAAGTGGAAATGTATGTAATTTTGGGGTTTTTTTTTCACAAAAGTGGGGTGCAAACTGGGGTGGCAAGAAAAATATTGGGGCGGGCATCAATGCCCCCTCCCATAGCGCTGCCACTGTCTATGTGAGCTTGTTTCATTCCTCCGTCAAAATGGTCCATATTTTCTGACAAATTGCATTTTTATAGTCATCCATTTGCTATAATACTTTCCCATACTTTTGAGTATTCCAGTTGAAATCCATACACCCCATATGGAAGACATGACCTTAATCTCCCTCAGGGAGTGTAGATTTCAAATAAAGTCACCCATTCAGGTAACCTCATTTGAAATTCACACACCCTGTGTGGAAGATTAAGGTCATGTTTTCCATAGGGTGTACATATTTCAACTGGAACAGCCCATAATTTTCATTTAGGATACATCATCCATGGGGCCAAAAATCCCAACTTCAGGAAGCCTGCCGTTAATCTGGAAATATTTGTAATTTTGTTTTGTATGTGTGCTTTGCCTATAGACTTAGGCCCTATACACAAGAGAAGTAAACTGAGTTCAAAAAGAAACTTATAATTTTTCACAAGGTCATATCTTGAAATCCTGTCAATCAAATTGAACCAAAATTACACACAGATTTACTTCAATACTCTACTCTTAACACATGTCAGTAACCAAGCAGTTATCCAACTGACACAACAGCAAAATGCACTGACATGGGACAGCTTCCTGGACCACATTCACAGCCCAGCCCTGTTTCATGAAAAAAGTGTATGAAAAGCAGAAAGCAGCACCGTTTTATCATCTGTGCAAGGATCCTGTGTGCATTCTTACAGATTTTTTGTCCTGGGTGCCAAATGTTGGGCTGTGAAAGTGAAGGAAGTCCAGGAAGCTGTCCCATGACAGTGCATTTTGCTGTTGTGTCAGTTGGACAACTGCTTGGTTACTGACATGTGTTTTGAGTAGAATATTAAGGTAATCCTGTGTGTGATTTTGGTTCACTTTGATTGACAGTATTTTAAGATATGACCTTGTGATTCACAAGTTGTAAAAAATTATAAGTTTCTTTTTGAGCTCAGTTTATATCATGAATGTTATTTTCGTAGTACCTCTTGGAGTCCAAATATTGTAAAAATAAAATGTAGTATGAAAATTGTGATTTTTACAGTATGCCTTGAAGCTCAAACACACTTTTGTTTGCTCTGATTTCAAATATTCATTAAAGTGTGGCAAATCTGCAGATTTGACGGCAATGCATCCCTGTGGCATGTGCACATTCTTGATCAATTTACTTGTGACCTAATTCAAGCCAAATGTGCCAAAGTTGGAATCATCATTCCACTTGAGAAGATAGTAATATAGGACTACAGCTTTTGCACTCAAATGAAAAGACCATTATGCAGGGATGTATGTAAACATCCGCCCAAACTCCGGTGGCGGGTAACTTTGTTATCAGGCAGGTACATTTTCAAAAGTGCCGACCTGCCTGGCAGGTAAGAAATTGAGGATGGTAAACTGTTAATATTGCAGCCCTCAGCTGAGCTACTCTGGGATGTCTTTTCCGAACTATTCTAGGTCCACCATTGGCAACTTTTCAGAAAGTCAAAAAAAGGGCAATATTAAGGAGGTTTATGTCCACTATTTACCAAAAATCGGCATAAGCGCACTTTTTCAAACAAAAAAGGTCCACATTGTGGAAGTCCTGCACCCTGCCAATAAATATGGGTATGGGCCTGACGATACTTTATTGTATTGATTGAAAGTGAGTGTGAATCATCTTGGACAGTGAAATAAACAAAAAGAAATATTAATATCTTGCTGTATTGATACACTCAGCATTTAACCGTTTTGAAAACTGACTATGGAGTTACTTTTGAAAACTGACTAGGAGTTAGGGAGCGATCGTTATTTATGGCAGGGGGGAATGGGTAAATTTAGGGGAACACGAAATTTTTTGTGGTCTTGAGGGGGAACCTGAAATTTTAGTTGAACCAGGAGGGGGATTGTTAAATTTTAAATGGAGAAAATTGGGAAAACAAGGGGAACGCGAAAATTTTGAGCGGACGCGAGGGGGGAACGCGAAATTTTTTGTCGATATTTTTGCCAAAACACCCATTCCCCCCCCTGCCGTAAATAACGATCGGTCCCTTACAGAGGATATGTGACCCATCATCTATTCCAGTTCCATCTCATGGAATCACCCATTCAGGTAACTTCATTTAAAATTCACATTCCCTGTGTGGAAAATTATGACCATGTCTTCAATAGGGTGCATGTGGATTTTTGACAGAAATAGCCCATTTGATGAAACAAACTCTTATAAGGCAATTGGAAGTTTTGAATTGCCAAATCATTCACATGCAGTAGCATGGCCAAAGGGGTGGGGTTAGAGTGTCCCTGACAAAAAATGAAAGAGAAAAGTGCCCTTCTGACAAAATATTAAATGAAAGAGAAAGTGAGGAAGGCTAATGAAAAGAAAAGGGCAAGGAGCCCGTTTCCCACCAAATTTACCATATCATGGGCAAAAATAGTGTAAAATACCAAATTTATCCCAATGAGCCCTTTTTTGAATCTTAAAGACATATACATTCTCTCTCTAAAAAATGGTATAGGCCCTATATATCCCACCGATAATAATGGGAATTTTTTTTCTTCTTTGACTCCAAAAATTGTTATTCCCTCCAGCAAGCTGGCTACGTCCCTATTTACATGGCTGACTTACTAATGTTCTTTTCCAATCAAATTGGACAAGTATCACCATGACATTTGAACAATTGTTCATATTACTATGAAGTTTGGACACTTGATGCCGAATACAATATCTCAATATTACATTCTCCAACAAACAATCCTTTCACACTTAAATAACCTAGATCTGGATTTGGACCTGATTTAGGTTCAAAATATATAAGCTTATCCCATTCCAGATCAATTGATACAGAATTCTATTCACTTTGATTTTATTCTATTTGATCTATTTTAAACAATAGGGTAGAACCTCAAGAGTACTGACTCCCCATGTTTGCATGTTGCTCATGGAGGGCAAAATAGTGGACATACCTCCAGGTTTTGACCATAGATCCTGCAAACTTTGATTTATAGTTTGCTTGTGTGCTTCCTAATGCATTGTGCCGATTTGATAGCGTGTGTGAAGAGCTATAGGCCTACACCAAACTTTGTAATGCTCTACCTTCAAGGCAGAAGTACACTATTCTGTCATGTCTGTGTTCCATCATGCATTACAAAAACCAATTTTGACTCTTTGGGTTGTTCGTATAACACGTTGGTAAATCTGCCATATTGGCTTGTCATGCATGGGGAGCAGAATAGTGTAAGGCATGAGGCAATTCTGAGTTGGGGCTCTTTGAGTCTAATCTCAAAATATGATCCAGTAAAAATCAATTTTACATTGAATTCCAAATTAAACATGATCTGGAATTAGATCAATTCACATTTGAGCCCAATCCAGATTGGTTTGATCCAGGCTGTTGTTAGAGCTGAGACGAATGTTAGAGTGTAGGCTTTTCACATCTATACATCTGCAAATGGTTCATATTCACCCTAAGGGCCAAATTGTGCAACATTATCTCAAAATATCTGTAAATTATCACCACTTGCTATAATTTTACCTCAGCTTTGCTGAAAATAAACCCAGCTGAAGACATTTCAGCAGCATAATACAATCCAGGTCTTTCAAACACCAGACAATATATAAAGTTACTCGCAATCTTTTCTTTTCCTTACGGATTTTTGTGTGTATGTCACAAATGTCTGATTTGGAGATGTAACTTCTCAAGTTGAAAATTAATGGTAGGTAGGTATGATACAAGGTATACACAAAGTATAGTGTGAAAATATGGATAAGATAAAAAGTTACTCAAAATACTTTCTTCCATCTCAGATATGAAATTGATATCAGGTGCAAAACCTATAAATAATGACTAGGACACTAGTATCATAGCATGCATTTGGGATAATAATGACTAGGACACTAGTATCATAGCATGCATTTGGGATAATAATGACTAGGACACTAGTATCATAGCATGCATTTGGGATAATAATGACTAGGACACTAGTATCATAGCATGCATTTGGGATAATAATGACTAGGACACTAGTATCATAGCATGCATTTGGGATAATAATGACTAGGACACTAGTATCATAGCATGCATTTGGGATAATAATGACTAGGACACTAGTATCATAGCATGCATTTGGGATAATAATGACTAGGACACTAGTATCATAGCATGCATTTGGGATAATAATGACTAGGACACTAGTATCATAGCATGCATTTGGGATAATAATGACTAGGACACTAGTATCATAGCATGCATTTGGGATAATAATGACTAGGACACTAGTATCATAGCATGCATTTGGGATAATAATGACTAGGACACTAGTATCATAGCGTGCATTTGGGATAATAATAGGACACTAGTATCATAGCGTGCATTTGGGATAATAATGACTAGGACACTAGTATCATAGCATGCATTTGGGATAATAATGACTAGGACACTAGTATCATAGCATGCATTTGGGATAATAATGACTAGGACACTAGTATCGTAGCATGCATTTGGGATAATAATGACTAGGACACTAGTATCATAGCATGCATTTGGGATAATAATGACTAGGACACTAGTATCATAGCATGCATTTGGGATAATAATGACTAGGACACTAGTATCATAGCATGCATTTGGGATAATAATGACTAGGACACTAGTATCATAGCATGCATTTGGGATAATAATGACTAGGACACTAGTATCATAGCATGCATTTGGGATAATAATGACTAGGACACTAGTATCATAGCATGCATTTGGGATAATAATGACTAGGACACTAGTATCATAGCATGCATTTGGGATAATAATGACTAGGACACTAGTATCGTAGCATGCATTTGGGATAATAATGACTAGGACACTAGTATCATAGCATGCATTTGGGATAATAATGACTAGGACACTAGTATCATAGCATGCATTTGGGATAATAATGACTAGGACACTAGTATCATAGCATGCATTTGGGATAATAATGACTAGGACACTAGTATCATAGCAGGCATTTGGGATAATAATGACTAGGACACTAGTATCATAGCATGCATTTGGGATAATAATGACTAGGACACTAGTATCATAGCATGCATTTGGGATAATAATGACTAGGACACTAGTATCATAGCATGCATTTGGGATAATAATGACTAGGACACTAGTATCATATCAGGCATTTGGGATAATAATGACTAGGACACTAGTATCATAGCATGCATTTGGGATAATAATGACTAGGACACTAGTATCATAGCATGCATTTGGGATAATAATGACTAGGACACTAGTATCATAGCATGCATTTGGGATAATAATGACTAGGACACTAGTATCATAGCATGCATTTGGGATAATAATGACTAGGACACTAGTATCATAGCATGCATTTGGGATAATAATGACTAGGACACTAGTATCATAGCATGCATTTGGGATAATAATGACTAGGACACTAGTATCATAGCATGCATTTGGGATATTTTTTTCAAGTATTTCTCATCGCTATTGAAGTGACAATTTTGAAACAAGAATAGTTGATCAATCTAGAATGCTCTCTGGATGCACCGTTGTCATGGCAACTGCTCCTAGGACATAACACTAGAAATGACAAAAAGGATTGTATTTCGTTATTCTTAGTGATTTTCTGTCACTGCTGCTTTTCAACAATTTCTCAATTTTTAACAGAAGTGGCTCTCTAATATTGCATATTGTAGAAAATCTTAAATAATAAGACTTTGAAATATAAATGCTCTTATAATTGATTCAATGCTTACAAAAATAAGCAAAAGCGATATAGTAATAGCAAAAGATAAAATATATAAATAATCAAAATTGTTTTAAACTAGAGTCACATAACTTTTCTATAATAGTAGAATACAACGCATAAACAGTGAGCAGTGCTGCATCTCTGCCGAGGTATGCGTGTCTTCAAAGTCAGCACAATGTGTGCGTCCGTGTCGGTACTTTGAACTTCAGAGCAGACGGACTGTAACTGCAAGCATGATCATTCAATTATTTCTTCCCAAAGTGATCAAGTTCAATCAGAATTGATCTGCGCAAACACCCGTACCCCTAGAATTAATCGTAACTGACCTTAAGAAAACGATTACTACAAATGCATTTCTACACTACAAGGATGTGGTACTGTAGGAAACACAGTTATTTTTCTTGCAAAGTTTCTCTTAAAAATTTGTATCTTTCTTGTGATTATAAAACAATGCAAAATATATCAAAATTAATTTATGACAAAGAAGCAGATACATTGAAGTATTTCTAGCATTCATCTATTCCAGTTGAAAGCCATATACCCCCTATGAAAGATATGACCTTGATCATCCACACAGGGGTGCACATTTCAAATGGGTTTACCTTTAAATGGTTGACTCTCATGCTCCATTTTAACTTCGCACCCTCTGTATGTAAGATTATATCTTCTATAAGGGTTGCATGGTTTCAAGTGGTATAGCCTGTTTTTATATTAATCTTAATTTACAGCAGATGTACATATCTTAATTACAAATTGTACAAATATATACATTTTAAAACCCAAGGATGGAATAACGAATCCAAACACTTCTTTTTGAAAATTTATTTACAAAATCACAGGGTTTTTTCTTTTGTAAATATATACAATCATTGTATTTTGATAATTCAAATTTGCTAACATTCAGCCATAAATGTGAACACTTAGCATGCTATAGTGCCGTGGGTTATTAAAGGCACACTTGGCACCTTATAGCTTACAGACTTAGTTCTCAGAATTGATTTCAAAATATTCAATTTTTCTCTCACTTTCTGTTTCAAATATTGAAAATACACTCTTTAATTAAGTCTTGAGGTGTTCCTTTATATCATAAATATTCCATTGTGTTTACAATACATATTGACTTGATTACTACTGGTTGGCAGTGGCAGCACCAGGAATTTGTATTTGGGGGGCATGTGGGGGGGGCAAAGTCAATTTCAGGGGGGGCAAAATAGACACATTCTGCGCAAAAAGTGGACATTTACATCGCACGCACACTGGCAAAGTCTGACTTTGTCAGTCTAATTTTTTTTGCCTCTGACCACCTGAGCTGCATTCATTTCTGTATGAATGTTAATAAAAAGCTTCAATTTCTGAATACATCTGCTTTGCTTTTGAAAACATTACCATAATGTCAGGTATTTCTCATTAAAGTATCACATTAATACAACAATGACATACATTACTGATCAACGTCTTTGACTTTTCTTGTCTTAGAGGCATGACACACAAACTTGACACTCATCGGCATGCAAGATGTTTTCTTACCATGTCAACACCAGATGCAGGGGTGTGTTTGTGAGCCTGGCAAATGCCTCGCTCCTGCGACTGCAATTATTCACATGTCTTAAGACATGCAATCAGGTGCAAATTCCAGGTACTTGACACACAAAGTTAACTTTGCGTGTACTGGCATGTACAATGCCAGATAATTGCCCATGAGTTATATGCAAAATGAAGATCAAAGACTTTTTATCAGTACTGTAACAAATATACCCACATGGTAATGTGATACATACAGATATCATGTTACACAATCGCTAGTTTTAACCTTGTCTAATTTGCATATATTTGCATAATATTCTAAATATTTCTAAAAAACACAGACAAAACATTAAGTCTTTATTTTAATACCAACATTGAAGTTTTGTTTAAATCTACTTATTTCAAGATTGCAAGTGTGTCAAATAGTTGTAAGCTTGCCACATAGTCTCAAATGAATTTTGAGCTTTTTAAACAGATTGGAAATGAGCCATATACTTTGTCTTTTGCTGTTATAATGCATGATACATTTTCTTTGATGAATATGATTATTTTCATCTCTAGTAATAACCTGAAAAAGGCCCATGAAGAAGGCAGATTATGAGTGTGCTGGTCCCATATGTATGATGAGCACCTATGGAGGTTGAAGGACAGTGTTAAATGCATCAGTAAGGGCATCATAGCATCATACAAAATTTGAAAAATTCCATACAAAAAGGTACCAAAACACAACAAATGCCCTCAATCATACTCAAACCAGGGATATGAGACATCTAGCCCTGGTGTCTGCCCCATCCCCTACTGACATAACCAGAATTTTTTCACAAGAGGGCCCAAAATTTGATGAAAATGGTACAAAAAGGCTATTTATGGCTATTATGCTAAAATAGTCTCATCTCAATGGCATAAGTTCAATAACCTAATTCATATCTCAAAAGGTGACATCAAGTTGTGGGGTATGTTTTTTTGTACCCAGCACATTCTAAAAGTCAGTCGATGAGTAGATGTTAAATAGTGCTAGAAAAGAAACAGACTTCCAAAAAAAGTTGTTGGAATGACTTGACTTTGTTGGGCAGCTATGTTATATAAGTAGTATCATTGGATCATTTTAGTTTTCTGTTTACCTAATTTTGAGATAAAGGCCTTCCCACTTAGTTCTCACTAAGCATCTGGGTTTATGGGAGATAGTTACAGAATTATGGATATGATGCAATTCACTGTCCTCTCACCTCCAGCCTCTCTTTAGTAATGTGAAAGTTGTAAGATAAACTATGAGCACAATCCAACATTCATTATTGGTCCATAAACCAACACATAATTTGAAATATCAAGAGGTTAGTGCAGAAAGGCCATATCTGCAATAGCTGCCAGGTGTCTTATTTTGAGTGTGTACACAATATAGAGTATAGAAATGGTCAAATGTCTACAGGGCAGCTATTGTAGATAGGCCTTATTGCACTATCCCTTCAATGTCTTTATTTCTTCCAAGTAACTAGGCTACACATATCCTGGATTTCTAGGGTCTGTCATCTACATTATGCTACACATATTTATGCGTACATGTCATTACGTTTCACTACCTGAAGAGAATTGCTCAAAAATTGAATTCCCTCCTGAGGTTAGTATCTGTCAATGAATGGACCAGATCACCAGGCTGCCATTATAGCTAGAGGCAGTATATAACACAAATGGGTCAATAAGTTACATAGAAATGACCTTGTGTGGTATTTAGTTCCCCGGATGTGAGTTTTGCCTGAGGCAATTTGTGGCTAAATGTTGATCACTCACTAGAAGAGTTATTACCGTCGATTTAGTTGAAAAAGGAGGTGAGACATGATCAATTCTGTTCAGGCAGTAAAACCTAATGTATGGTAACATTTTGTGCGTAAGTTTCTAAATAAGATCTAATTCCAGGTTTGTCTCATCTGTTTACCAGCATATGTATACAACATTGAAGAAGGGTGTTAACTTTACATAGGAAGGGAGTAAACTTGATTGGGGGAGTAAACTTTACAGCAACTTTATCATACTATTCATACACATTCTTCATTACTTATATAACTTACAAATAGATGTGCAAATCTTAAAATCTAAAAAAAGAAAGAATTATTATTTTCAAAAATATATACAATTACAGCAATGTAATTCCTTATTTTGATAGTTGCTATCAAATTCTATTGATCTTTTGGTTTATGCTACAGATTACTGAGTGTGATCATTATAGTCAAGACTACAAGTCATCAGGAGTATCTCAGATTTAGAGAGAGAGAACCAATTATTATGTACGGTTCTGTCCTTCAATGGGGAAATATGTTATGGAGGCTCTGAAAAGATCTGTCAAAAATGATTTTGAGTTATTGTGCATGGAGAAGAAAATTCCCAACTTATTTTTTTAATTTGTTTATTGCATTTGTCAAATCCAGGATAATATCCAGTCTAACAAGTCCATTACCAAGGCAGACCCACTGCAGTAAGCCTCTAAAACAGTGTACACCCAATGATGTGTTTCACATAATTTGTCAAGATGCTTTTTCGTTGAAATGAACGTAAAATACAGGAAAATATTCTGCTGGTATACTGAACGACCTGTAGATTGCAAATCCATATGTCCTTAAGTCTTAAGAAGGAATATATTTAAAGTCTACTCCTGGAAATTCCATTGAAAATAATAGAATGCTCTTGATGCATGAGACAATAGGTTGGGTTATATGTTAGCTATTGCAGTATCTATAATCATGATAATGCACTGCTGATTTACCCGGTTTTTTTTTGAGAGACAAAAAATACAAAGAATGACAATTCCCTGTTGATCATTATTTGTTCGGTAAACCTATGCTTGGATCATTAACTCAGTAATTTGTAGCAATTAACACTCAAGTCTGTACTCTATACATATATTGAAAGCTTTGCGGTAAAAGACTATGATAAAAGTCATCCCATGGTATAAAACAAAATGTTTAAAACTTCTACTATGCTCTTGCACTTCCGTCACCTTCTTTTCCTTGCAAATCAGCAAGATTGGGGGCGCTTGCACTGAGGGCTCGAGTCTGCGGTCCATTCAAACTACCATGCGAAGTTCCGCACATGCACATAGTTTGCATATTGTTTGAAGTACTAGGCAACTCACACATGCACATGTCATATGAATAAGGCTGACTTAACTGTAGTCTCTTAATTGCCTGCAGTTTGACGCCCCGCGCTTTGCTTTGGTATCTACGAGTTTTTTCCGGACTCATCTGCGAAGGAGGGTTATTATTATGCTCAATAGTGACAACAGTTGTATCTGGGAGAGAACGCTTGGAGGTCCTATCCTTCTGCGGCGGGTGCACAGTGCCGCAGGTACAGATATTGTTGTCGCTTGTGCCACCAGAATGTGTTGCATCATCATCTGCATAATAATCTGAATCCATAGAATCTCTCATTACACTAGCTTGATACAAATATCTACGGGTGTGCGGACAAAACGGTGAATTCCCGGGACAGCTACCATGGTCGCATAGAGAGTTTCTACTGTTCCGTGGTGAGTGTTTCTTGAGAAGTGGTGAGTCTCCACAGTTGCAAGTGCACTTTGAATGTCTGTGTGCATGGCCGTTGGATTTTTTGTTCAGGGAGGAGTTGCGGGAGGATTTCCCCATCAAGGCACGTTCCTTCATGCTGCCATGGCGACTGGAATCCCTGAAACTATTACTGATGAAACTGCCATTACCATGACTTCTATGGCTGCCAAATCGACCTGGGATCTTGTCCTTTTTTCTTAATAATCTGTAACAAGCAAAGAGAGAATATCGTTAAATAATATTAGGAGAGGTTCATAAAAATGCTGCTGTTGTACCACATCTGCAAATTACAACTATAGTTTCCAAGGGCCAGCTATTCCTTATATTTTAATCTAAAACTGAGACTTCATTTAAAACATTTAATTATGCTTCCCTTATGTAACCAAATCTTATGTTTGATGAAATCTCTAATACTTGAAAGCTCCCTCCCATGCAACCAGCTGTTTCAAACTGAGAACAAAACTATATGTAGTAGTAGAGTTATAAATGTGGTAGCCCAGGAAGATATTCCCAATATATTTCTATTTTTTCTTCTGAAATAATTGAAATATCTTTTATTCTTGATGTTATCTAACCTAATACAAGTGCATCTTTATTACAATTATTTTTTAAACAGAGACAGACCCTAAAAAAGATCGTCTTTGGGTCATTCGTGTGATAACGATCAGCTTTAATAAACGGTGACTGTCTTCTTCATTCAGCCCAAGGGCGTCCATCTTTTATAGTCATTATAAAATGCTAAAATAGAAACTGTATCCGAATAAGGTATTATGTGACAGTGTGCTAGCTAGAGTTGATTGATAATGATAACATTATCAACTGCTATGAAATTATCTTTGATAAAACTTGCATAAATGTATGCATTATCAATTCAATATCTTATGAAACCCATTGCAGCCTCAGCTAACCATTCGTCCACCTGTCATTATGGACAAGTTTTTGCTTGTGAAGCAGGTGTATATCAATCAGTTTTCTTCCCAAAGTCAAAGTATCTGCAAGTGATAAGATTTTAGGCACATCCACACAGAAGGCTTTTTGCTTAAGTTATGCAGTTTACCCACAAATTTATCACCAAGAAATGATGTGCATTTCATGATTTCTCTGAGTGATGCTCGAGTAGTCCTCGAGTGCTACCATCATGTGAATGATACATTTTGTGATTCTCAAGTGCTGAGCATAACCTATGGCCTTGTAATAATTATATTTGAAGAGTTTCATCATAAAATGCAATAAATCCATTGGAGAAAAAGATCAAATTGTGTTAAATGGACGTGGCATATGTATGTACCTGTTTACTGTTGGATATGTTGCGAGTTGGTAATTTTTTATTATAATCGCGCTATCTCTCAACGATCGTTTGACAGTGTTATACTGTTATCTCAATTTTCATATATTTGGCGCTTATCAAATTTTGCAATGAAACTCTTCAGTTAATACTGCTAAATTTGGCATGCCACGGGGCCACTAGAAAGCTCACAGTAAACTTCCGGTTGTAATTCCAGAGCTGACGTCATCAGGCATTGCAAAACTCAAGAATTTCAAGTATCAATTGAGTCATGTGGACACCCACTCTGGATTTGACTTGGGATTGCAATTCTTGAGCATGTGAATGAATCCTTTAGTTAGGAGGCAGAATATGTCTGTCACAAATGTAAATGGCACTAGCTACTAATAATTCAAGTAATATTGTTTCTCCACAGTGTTAGGAGTTTTTTATTTCTTTTCCACAAAATGTTAGTTTTCACTGACAGAATGTCCCCTTTTATTTTGACCTGAACAGATGAGGCAAAATAAAGAAAATCCCTATTTAATTCCAGTGTCTATGTTACCAATGTGTGTCACTCTGTTAATAGTGACTGGATGAGATTGATCCTTATGATGTGTCGGCCTTATACGTACAGTGTTATGAACATTGCGTATGCATTGACTAATAATTTGATGATAAATAGTTCAAAAAAGTACTCCATCTTTTTATTCATAATCTGATTTTAAGACAACCATAGCACCTAAAGCCTTGATATTTCCAAGGTTTGTTAGTTTTCTAAAGTACATTACAATCATGTAAAATTCATCATCCTCAGCCTTGAAAATGTCTAGTGGCACTTCCCTAGTTCAATCTAACATTTTATTTCAACATTTCATTTTTCAACATAGTACCCAACAAACTAAGAAAAACAGGGATGCTTTTATCTCAGGTTTATTCAGTGTTTAGTTTGATTGCACAAATCTCTTGCATGTATACCCACACATCACTATCTTATCGCCACTTTAAGTGTGTGTGTTGATGCAAAAACAGACATAATTGAAAGCATTCAAGAATACATGAATCACTTTATTGCAAAAGGTCAATGGAAGAGAGAATGGGCATTACGTGCAGAAAGGAATATGTTCAGGGATTTTACTGTGTCTGAATGAAATTGAATGTGTGTTTGCATCAAATGACTTCAAATTATCAATAAAGTGCATATCATACTATATCGCAAAGGGCGTGGCATTTTTTGTGATATAACTTCCATCACCAGAAAAACAATTGCCAATATCTGATCGATAAGTCGGTCTCTGGTTCAAATCCCAGATTGGCCTCATGTTGATATCAAATGAATTTGGATTCTTTTAGGATGGAAAAATATTTGCAAAGACTGGTCTGGTGATTTATTTTCTTAGTTCTTTTCTGGTGGCTGATTCTCTTACAAAAAACCTCCCTCTGGAACATTGACATTGATTTCTTTTTGACATTGGAAGATGGGGGTTTTGTTGTAGAATTTGAGAAGCAGCATGACTGTAGCATCATAAACTAGCAGATTTACTTTCTTGGAACAAATGCATGCAAAAAGTGCCAATATTTACAATTATTTTTAAGCTAAAATGGTCCAATATGAGTTTGATTTGGTCAAAAACACACACACAATGCATCCTCAAATGGTGATTTACCCCCTCCCACCTTCACCTGCCCTAGGATCTGTGCCTAATACAATGGTTTACTTCAAGTTCGGTAGTGACGTAGGTGCATATTTCGCTAGGAGCAGTATCAAATCGTGCGCGTAAAGTTAATCTTGCAGCGTGTACACACACGCGTACAAAGGTGTTTTTTGCAGCGCAGCAGCAGAGCCGCGAAAAGGCATTGACGTCACTACTGAACTTAAGGTGAACTAAAGAATAGATACCCCTTAAATTAAATCTACTCACTGTCTTCTCATCAGGAAGTACCACAAGACAATAGCACCAAGCACCAGCATGAGAGAGGCAGCAGATGCGGCTGCAGGAACAGCTGCATTGGGAGGATGATAAGGCTCTCCTGAAATGATAGAATACAATCATGAGATGGTCAGTAAACTGAATACCAGAAAGAGACCAAGGTGTGAGAATACTTCAGGAACAGCTGCATTTGGAGAGTGGCATGACTCTTCTGAAAGGAAGAAAACATAAACTGTGACATGGTCAGTGAATTGAATGAGTATCAGAAGGAGGCCAAGGTCTGACTGAGGCTACTGCAGGAACTGCTTGTCAGCTCACATCAAAGTTCTTTTCTTTCATGTTTTTTAGTCCCCTTTTCCTACAATTATCCAGTCCAACTAAAACTAATAAATAAAACTCCCTGGGACACTGTGCATATTTCTTGCACATGGTAAATAAAATTGGCCATGTGAGGTTCATCATAATTATGATATTTTATTTGTATGATTCCAACCTATTTCAAATCCTCTCCAGCTCCTCCAACCACTGTTGAAGCAAACATGTGGCACATTTCAAATAAAGGCATTTGGTAAATAATACTGTAGGCTATATGCTAAGGGGAGCTGTGAGTATTTAAAATGTCGAAAAGTGTCCCAACAAATATTGCATTTGATTGTAGCTATTCATTTTATAAATACGAGAAATGTCACTGATAAAATGTCTCAAATAGAATTTGTTGAATTTTTCTGTAATTAATAGAATCATACCATGCTATGTACACTGTAAAAATGTTTCAAAATTTTCTTTATTTGTCATCTCAGGAGAGAACCTTTGATGGTTCTTAAAAGAAAACATACAATTGATCTCTTGGTACTCGGATGAACCATGTGTGGCAGAAAGCCTGTAGAAACTTTAATGGTTCTCCAAAAGGATTCATGAATTTTCAGGAACCCCTTTTGAAGGTTCATGTACAATGTCTCTCCCTAGAGGCCACTTCTTGGAGTGGTACAACATTTTTGCAGTATGTATTACTTTTTACAAGAGGTCCATGTCCATTATCCTTTCAGTTACACCCCTGTATTACGGGTCATTGCTTGCAAAGCTATGAAAAGTTAATCATTTGAATATTACTTGTTATGATAGATCTACACCACTCTGAATCAATTCGGATTCACAACCATCAAATAGCTATCCCAACATCCCAGCACAATTAGAAGTCCAACAATCTGCCTTTGAGCATTGCAAATCTAATAATTTACCAACCCTCAACAACGGCTGTCTGCAGAACTTACAAGTGCCTTGAAGCAGGATATATACACAATACTGCAATAATTGTCCCACTGCAAAACAACATTGTTTGCCACAATCTGCCTAAGGTGAAAACATGAAAAATGTTCCTTCAATACTGAATCAGCTGTTATTGATTAAACATTGTCAACATTTCTTCAAGTCAATAACAGGTGACCTATTATAGGTGAAATAGCTGGCTTGTAAGTCAGCCATTTCATTATATTGTCACCATCCTAATGTACAGTTTATTGCCAGCAATTTAACCTTTTATTTTGTGTGGATGTTGAGTCCATCCAACTAAGGTCATAAAAATTGACAACAAAATTGTACAAAATTTACCAATTTCATAAATATATTTGGATTCTACGTGAAAAATGCATTCATATGATACAAACATGCCTAGTTCTACAGTGGTTATTATGATTTCGAAATGTTTTATGAAGACCTGTATGAGTTGAAAACGCTGCGTGTGCATTTTAACCTATACACTGATATCAATAATAATATTTGGACCAGATTTGGACCAAACAGAGATTTGAATTGATTTTTTGGTTATTTCAAATATAATGACAAAATATACTGTTTTGAAATACAACATATTTCAGCCATATACATCTGACCATCACACATACATCTCTGCATTGCGTTAACCATCTAGACCATCAATACATTGATCCACACAGCAAGTAGTTTGTCAATTAGCCAATCTTGAGTAGATGACTGACCCATATTTAACAGATGAACAACTTCCTATCAGATTACCATTACATAAGTACTTATAGTCATCTGCAGTTTAATTACCTTCTCAGTGTACAGTGATGCAAATGACATGCCTTAGACGCACAATTGGGCTATTTGGCGATCACTTGCCACTACTCAAAAACCCATGCCGCTACTTGCCTAAAATTGGGCTACTTTTTTTTTATTGTCAGGCTGCGGCCTATTACGGAATTGTTATACACAACATCGCCAGAAATTCCATATCAGTGTTTGAGCACCTGCCTAGCTCCTCTTTTGACGTTTACCGATGTATAATAGAGTGCAACCTTACTTCCCATTAAGCACCAGCAGTGTTCGCGTCAAGTGTTTTTCTCGCTCAATTGGGTGATTTACATTCTAAATTCAGGTAAAACAGCCCAAATATCCAGCATTGGGTGCTTTGTTTTACAATCTTAAAAACTGGGCTACTGGGATTATACAGCTTGCAGATTAAAGCTGTATAATCATTTAGTTTAGTTTTAGTTTAGTTTATTACCTTCATTGCACATAAAAATATCAAAATGCGGTGTGTGGTACAAAAGGGCAACCCCGAACAGGCACGCAGGCCCACTAGATGTGGTCCCTTATACACACACCAAATAAAAGAACTAAAATTACACAGTACATAATTATAAACACATTTAAAAACACTATAAAATACATTAAAAATACAATATAATACTAAAATTGAGGTGCCAAAGCTATCGCAGAATTCATAAAAGCACTAGTGAAATTGCACAAAATAGGTATACTGACAAGTTAATTTGAGATGTAGTGGTTAAACTGGTTACGAAGCGCAGATTTGAAACATTTGAAAACTGAATATTCCTATAACGTCAGCAGGGAGTTTATTCCAGGAGTTGTACACACAGTTAAAAAATGTCTGCTTGAAAATATTAATATTACACTTATTTGAGATAATTGTAATTGAATCAGAAGATAAAAAGACACTAGTACAAGTTATCAAAATGATTGGTAACCATTAAGTTCCTGTGATTTCAGGTGGCAATTTCCAAATGCAACATAGGATCCACCATATTATTTTGTAGATCATCATCAAGGTCATAAAGTGAACAAGTCTATTCATTTCAAGAGGACCCAGTTTTCATTTGATATAACGCTCATTCTACAAAATCCGGTGCCAATAGCCTTTTTTCCATTCTTTGGTCCACAAACACTTTGTCGAGCATTTAGGGCATCAAATATGTTGTTTTTCTGGTAGAACTCAACGAGATCTACACGGACATATATAGTTTTCCATACTTTAAATGCTTTCTTCAGCCTGATTAACCCTTGCAAAGGCTCAAAAATCGCTAAAAATGTGTTTCCACTGCTCAAGTGTCACATCTAACCCTGAATATTTTCTTTGAATAAATTCGATTTCTTTACATATTTTTTGTTTTTTAATTAGATAACGCACCATCATATTGTTTATCAACATTATTTTTAGTGATTAAAACGTCTTTGTGTAATTCTAAAATAAATTGCACTTTCCACCAAAAACGCTGTAAGCTACGTTACCCCTTTTTAACACACGTTATTGGAAAGAAGTAAAACAGAGGTATCAATGTAATTTGCGGTTTTTGAAAGGAAACACTCATAGGTTTTGAAAAATCACAGTAAAAATTGTGATGCTGTAGCATTTTTGGCATAGAAATGTTGTAAACATTGAAATTTCGACCGACCATGTTAAGATTGGTGAGCTACGTTACCGGGATTCTATAGTATGCACTTGTATTACATGTACTTCCTAATAATATGTGAAAGCTACCAGTGGTCGAACCCCATTTATATTAGAATTAACCGACATAACGTTCTAACGTTCGCAAATCACATTAAAAACATTAAAAACCAGTGAACTATGTTACTGTGAGCTACGTTACACACTCATTTACTCATCTTCAAAACTTCTATGAAATGGTGAAATCTGTTTTACATTTCACTCAAGTGATCTTTAGTTTGCTTTTTATGACCTTGGATTGAGTAAAACCAGCCCATTTTGTAGTCGGTAACGTAGCTCACATTACATTGAGTTTTAGTGTTAAAAAACATCATGACTTCCTGAAAGAAAAATATGCAAGTGGTGTTGGCAATTTTTTACATCTGAAAGTAGTGATACATTTACTCTCAAAAAACACAAACAGCAGGTCTTTTTGAACAACTTTTATTTTTTCAATTTTTATAGTGGATTGGCACCGGATTTTGTAGAATGAGCGACAATAATTATGCAACTTATGAATAAAACATTCACTTCTCATACACAAGCAGTGTTGCCAAAACAATTCAGTGCCAAAGTGACATATCTAACAGTAAAAACTTACATTTTGTGGAAAATAAATACTAATTTACTTTTATGGCAATGTTACAATATGGCTTTAAATGCTTCACATATCTAAGACATTGCATTATTAATGACATTCATTGGAATGCAGCAGACTAGAACACTATAGGTTTGTGACGTACTGTCTTCTAATAAATCTTTAATCAACGATATCAATTGTTTAGTTGATGAATCTTTTGAAACATGATCTGCTATTTAAACAAAAACATAATGTGATAAATTTGTAATAATTTATAAAATATATTCTGGTAATATTAGTATTTCAACTGAGCAAAATTCATTTTTGATTATTTTATCAATTTCTTGAGCATTTAAAAAAAATGCAGTTGCTTCGAAAATAAAAGGGCACGTGGCTCGGCACCGTGCCACGGTGGGCACGGTAGCTCAGTGGTTATGGCCTTGGACTCATAATCTGAGAGCTTGCTCGACGTGCATGGGTTCGATTCCCCGTCCCACCACCATGTTGCACCCCGGGGGGCAAGGCGCTTTGCCTCGCTTGCCTCACCCCACCCAGGTGCAATGGGAAGCTGTTAGGGGTAGTCACAGTTGTTGTACTGATGGACCCTGCGCCACTTGTAGGCTGCAAACGTGGTTCCGACATATTCTAATGACGGCGGAATAAATGTAAAGCGCTTTGAGGCTGTTTACAGCATAAAGCGCTATATAAATATCTACATTTATTTTTTTAATTTATTTAAAAGAAACGCTGTTTCCTGAATTACAGAAAAAATTGCATTAGCCCAATTTGGCAGGTGAAATGGGCATTAGTAACACTGCTGACAGAAATTGAGGCATCTTTGGAAATGCAGGGATAAGCTTTCCTAATGCCAGCTAAAGCTAAGATTATCACCATATTTCTATGAGAAATATTATGACAAATACGGTCATATGCATGGGAAAAACATGTAATATCTACTGATAGCAGCAGCATCTGGAACTTGAATAGATGCAGGGATTGTTACATCTTACGATAAGTACCTAGTATTTCATACCTGGATACTATAGTAATATAATATGACCCATTCTCACAAAACCATAACAGCCTCTGTGATAGCTGACAATGCAACGTAGCAAAGTTGCAAAAAGTAAGTTTCAGTATTAGATTTATTTCCAAACTTTTTTCCAACTACTGAATGATTAAGAACATTCACTCATTAAGGTTTTCTGGTCATTTTAAGCCAACCTGAAAAGGTAAAATGAAAGAAAGCACATTTACTTTATTGGCTGCTTAACTGTCGAACTCTATGGGGGATTCAATGTCTTAATTAAGAAATTAATTCAAAATTGCTCTGTTGATCTACATACACAACCCATTTGGCTGATTCCATTATTCAATGTAAGTTGGGACATACAAATGTAAACATTTACATACAATGTAATTAATCGAACTCATTTGAAAGATCGTACAATATTGCTTAAAAATACTGCAAATACTTTGATGGATATACACCTGTAACTGACATCCAAAATCACTAAAAACTCTTCTTTTAAAGGCTTTTATTTTAAAACATGGTCTGCCATCATGTTCCGGATTTTATGGAAATGGGTCAATAAACACATCTAGGGTATGATACTTTTTATGCCCCAATACCTCGGATAATAACATACTATAATTATAGTTATATATTTGGTTAACATAATTCACATCCAATTTCCCCCTTGAAAGCATTTGAAAAAAAAAAGCAAAGACAAAGTCAATAGTTATTTTCAAGATCCACACTTTCCTCTGGGTGATCAGTCCTTATTATTTCCTAGTGAAATCAGCTTCATACCATCTCCATTAAAAAGCACATTTATACCATTTCTCCTCTAGGTGGTGATTATTGGTTTAACCCAATTTTGAAAGTTTTTTCATTACCAATTTTATACAACCTGGAAAATAGCTTATGGGGAAAAGTGCAGAAGCTCAGTTAATAACCAGTTGAGCTAGAAATAATGATTCCATGTATTTTTGCAAGAGTTTGTATTCTATCGGTCGTAGTGCTGTTATAACTTGACTTTTTCATGGTTATTCCTCAAACTCCACCTGACACCGGAGTGAAAGATTGCTGTTGTGTTGAACATGGACGAAAGTTAAAGCCATAATGTATTATTTTATAACATGAAATTGTTTGCTATATTTGTACTGTTTACACTTTTTAAAACGTACACCTAAATCAGCTTAATTTGTTGTGTTTGTGGGGGATTTAATATCAGGGTGGGGTAAAAGTCTTTAAAAATATGAAAATTGGCCTAATTTGGGATTTAATTTTGCTCCAAATAATGAGATTTTTGGGTGACGATGGGCGGAGGTGGGTAAGGGAATGTCCATATGGTGCTACCACTAACTCCATTTGGCAGAATAAATGGTCTGTTTCTTATGCTGCAAATATATTAGTAGTGAATTAGACTCAGATTATATAGAATGATTGCTGATGATCGGCAATGGTTCATTTTAAGATAAGATATTTCCAATGTGTCTACTAACAGAGCACACATTTTCCCACTTTTGTTTTGTACCATGTTTGAACTTATTTCATTACAACAAAGACTTAATCCTTAAATAATATATAACAACGACATTACAAAATATGAAAGAAATTAATCAGACTAATTGATTAGTAAAATAATACTTCATGGCACACCTTCAAAGGAAGAAAATGTTTTAAAAACTGGATAACAAAATAAAATACAAAAAATAGAAAACTGCTCAGCCCACTCTACATGGGTGAAGACTGCAGACAACAAGTTCCAAATTTTCTTTAAAAATTCAAGAATTAAAAGATTTTATATTATCATTACCATATTTGGAATTAGCATTAATAATGCATTAAAATGAGTACAAACATGCCCCAGTATTGGTTCAGTGGTTCTTGAGACTATAGCTCTTTATATTTTGAGGAAATATCTCAAAACTTGGACTTTTTATGATGAAGCCTATGACAGGCACGCAATGCATTAACAGTGAAGAGATGCCCAAAACAAGAAAACACAGAATAAGGAAAATACCCTCAGATAGTCTCAAGGGTCTGTCTAACACTGTGGTACTGTGGTAAAAATACATTAAACATAGCGTAACATTTGAGACTGTAACATTTAGTTTGGCAAGATTTCAATGGCAAGACACCATGCAGCGACAGGCTCAATTATTAATGTAAGATTAATTCTTGATCATATTTCCCTCGAGTTGCAGAGTAAAGAAAAATCTAAAAACAATATTATTTTCACTGTAACATGCTTAATACGTGTCACTAGAGGAGCGGCAGAGATATAATTTGGAAGATTTATCTGTGGTTTTATCAGTATACTATTCCAAAACTTCTTAAGGCTTATTCATACTCCATATTGAATATTTGATGCAACAAGTATTCATTATTCAATCTTTTTCAAGTCGGTTTATCTTCTAACAAGATTTGCTGTTGAAAAAGGATTCAATGGAAAATTCAGTATTCTATGTTGAATATTCAATGATTGAGTAACAAATACTTGTTGAAAGCATTCAACATCAACTAAAACAATTCTGTTTCAGGGCCTCGGAACACAAAAATAGTAAAAAAAAATTACAGATTCTAAAACAGTTGCATTTTTCCTTTAATTTCATTAATTCTTGCCTGTGTTATATGAGCCAAGGGAGCACAGTTGGGTGCATATTGAACTGTGTAGTGGCATGTATCATTTGCATTGCACGTAACATGGTATGAGCGCAGTGATCTTTTTGCATCCACATGTGAAGAACTCAATGGATTTGCTAATTTTCTGAACAGCAGTGACTGGCTGAAGGGGCTGAACTTGATCAAAAGACATCATAAGGAGTAAGCATAAATTACCCCTAGACAGAGAATCACCAAACTTGGACTAAAATTCATCTCGATCCGCTCTGAGCAATTGCAGACAAAAAAGTGACGATTCAAATGAACCCGGAAAGCAACGTCACATTGCACAAACAAAAAGGAGAATGCCTATTGGATTAACGAAGAGGCCGATTGGCAATGAAATCAATACAATAACAATGGGCTCAACCATTCTCTGCTGAGGTAAATTGGTTCTATATCCAAACATGATTTTACAATTGATCTTTTACGAATGAGAATAAAAGTATTGTTTTGAGACCCATCCATGTCTCTATGACCTAATATAACATGGAGGATAGAGAGATGGCTGGTCTCAAAATAATACTTATATTCTCTAAATTAACGTTAAACGATAGGAATTGTTGTTTTATTAGCCTGTATACTGTGATAGAGGGTAAGCAGGTCCAATATTTTAAGTAGTACAGCCGGCGCACTACAGTAAGATACGCCTATCAAAAAATTTGGCACGTCCTTATACTTGCGATGATGTAGGGTTATCTTAGGGCCTGATAGATGACACCAAAAATTGTTTACAGGTTAGACCATGCCTATTGAATAAGAAAACAATTTAGATTGTACTTACCATTATGTGCAACTGTAGTTGTAGCTTTAGTTGTATTGCTAGCCATTGTAATCATGCCGCCACCAATATCAACATACTGTGCTACATTATTACTTCAATAATCACTATCGTACAAAAATTGTAGAAAACATCTTCAGCTTCTAAATGAAGCCATCATAATACACTGCCAAGATAGATGACAATGGATGGGGCAGTTCCTGTATGGAGAAGGTAGTTCCTATAGCAATGCTTGATTATTTCCGCTTCCCTTGAAACACTTGCTCCTCATCAATAACCAGTATCCTCTTTCTTGCCGATTCAAAGTCTGCAAGAAATTGAGAGAGAGACAGTATTGTTAATGTTGATATCATCAATTATAGTTAACCTTGCTGTTAAGAGCTTTGAAAACCTGAAAAATGCTATCAATTGAAGAGTTCTGATGCAAAAGCTGATAAATTAAATGCCATTTTCATTAATTCAAGGCCGCCAACTTGCTATTCCAAGATAAATTTTTGATCAAAAACTAGGATTATATCTACTTCATACACTCCTATATCAAAGCAGCCAATCAGAAAAGCAGTTAGAAAAGTATGCGGAGTGCATTGATTGTGTATAATGTGCACTCTATGTACTACGCGCAGTGCTTTTGCACGCATTCGTGTTGTGTAGACTTGATTCATTTTTTGAGCGGATTGATGCATTTATATTTGGTTCTATTTTACAACATTTTTAGTGATAATTTAATTCTTCTTGTTTTTGAAATAGTTAATGAATGTGTATTTACTTGTTGCTCAAAAAATTAGACAAAATAATGTACTTGCCCTGATGTTGCATGTGTATTATTTTGTCTAATTTCTCTCCTAACAAGTAATATGCATTCATTACCCTATAAAACTGTGATAATAACACCCTGGGTATATCAGTTTTGTAACTGAACCCTACAATTGATATCAAATATGATATTATTAATGGTTTAGTTTATGAAAGGTGAGGCTTAAAATGAAATATTGCATTCATTTGTAAATAATATTGTTGTTGCAAATAAACAAGGCAGCTAAGATACTGTGAATGATCCCGACATCAATATTTCACTCTATTTTGTTTGAGGCAAAGCTTACATAAATAAACCTTTGTTTTGTAAAACTGAGTCTGAAGCAAAGAAGTGTAGAGATGACAAAATATTGCAATAAAATAATGCAATCGCTTATCATCAATCTTTAACTTTACTTAAAGGTTTTATGTTTATCTCTGCTTAAGTAAGCTTGGCTAATAAAATATTTGAAAGGAGACATCTGTCAACTAGGTCATTCAACCTCGTATTCCATTTGTCTGCTGAATATTTAAACAAATTAACAAAATTAAAGAATAAGGAAAATTGTTAAACCAAGAGAAAATGTTCATTATACTGCAGTGTAATCATGGTAATGAACACAGATTATATTATGTGCAAATGTATGTACTGTTTGAAATATTATGTTATTGAAATTATATATTTATTTGCTAAGCTTTAACTTTTAGGCATAGAGGTTATCAGTGTTCTATAAGTTGCATATCCTATCAACGACTGCTATACCTTGTTTAGGACTTTCAAAAGAAGTACCTACATGTGCAACCATGACTGTTTCAAAATAGCCCGCCTGTCATGCAAGTAATTCCGAGGTTGTGCATTGAATTGGTTTGAATGAGGAATACTGCGGGAATCAGCGCCTTTTGTTAGAAGTTACGCATGAGTAAAGTGGATAACCTCTATTCATATGGAGTTGAGTACTAAGTAAAGAGGATATATTGGAAAGGATCCCATGTTCAAGACACCAGTTAAAATAATTAATTTTCATCAATGGCATAGCCAGGACTTTTTCAGAGGGGGGGGTGAGGGGAGCAAGGCAACTTTCAAGGGGTGCAAAATTTGACGAAAATTGTCAAAAATGGGCTAAAAGGTACAAAAAAGCATCTGCACGGGGGATGAGAAGAGCAAGACTTCTTACAAGGAGGAAGCTGCCCATTGCCCCAAATGCCACTGATTTACATTCACTATTTTGACATTTTCTATCTTCAGTAGATGACATTAATACATAGAGTACATTGCTATCGGCAGCAGATGATAGCAATATCATATTGCTATCTTCAGAAGACAGGATTAATACACCAAACAAAACTAATCAGATTTATTTATTAGCATATTTCCTTTTAAAAATAACATAACTGTAAATAAGATGAGTGTTATTACAATCAGGAATGTTCAGGTAACAGAACTCTCACACTACCGTTAGCACCATGTGAACAGAAAAGAGAGAATGAAAATCAGGATTGTCAGTGTTTGATCCTTTAATGTTGAGTAATGTACTGTAGGCTACTACTATCAGAGGCTGCCTCCCAGTAGCCTAAAGTACATTACTACCTTTAGTAGATAATTGTATTTCTATGATTCATCACAAGAAAAAAGAAATACAGCCTCCTCAAGAATGAAAATGTGCTGAAGTGAGTTAGTTCAGCTAGATACTCTAGATATCACAAATTTTATCATTGCAAACGCCAGCATCAAATTTGTAGAAAATCAAGTTTAGTGAGACAAATTTGTAAAGGATTTTGTATATTTGCATCGACTTTGACAGCAAATTGCACCATCTCAATTTACTATTAAAGGCTGCCTCCCAGTAAGCTATGCAGTACTGCCACTTACCTATTCAAGTATTGCCAAAGATGCAAAGACTTCAAATTCATAGCTCTGTGCCAAAGCGGAATTTCTTAATGGTGTACAATGGTCATAAATGTCTTCCAATATATCTCTATTAGCCTAATTATATATATAATTTATCATATATTGCACTGATTCAATTTGGACACACTTTGGTTAGAAACATCATGGGCATAATTCATCTTGGTACAAAGATGAAAGATACCGAGGCGAGGCCAAGTACAATGATGATATAAAAATTGATTTTGCGGGGTTTCTTTTCTTCAAACAAGTTCATTTGGAATCATAATTAGATTAAACTGTCAACATAGTTCCTTTTGGACAATTCCAAGAAATAATGAATTCAAGATGTGGGACTCACATTTTTAGTGCTGTTTCACCTCAACACTATGGGTTTCTTCAGACTGACAACTCATCACATCTGACTGCTTCCTTGTATAGGAAAAGACAATCTGAATAAGGAGGAGGGGGCCTATACACTCAATAATATCTTTAACCAACTCCTCAAACTATATGCTGTTACTGTCGCCTATAGAAGCAAAAAGTCAGAAGTGATGAGTTGAGAAGAAACCATTGTGTAGTGGTGAAACATCACTAAAAATGTGAGTCTAACATCTTCATTATTTAATGAAGAAGGTGGCGGCCTATGTGCTTCACCTTAGGAGGGCGTAAAACAATGTAAGATACAAATTAATATATGCAAGGATCAGAAATAAACGATGCAAGCCCAAGAAATTATGATTTAAATTATGTGTTTGGGGCTCGAGCAAACTGACACAAAAATTTTAAGAGGGAAAAAAATCAAGACTCAGAGTGGATTGAACCCCGGTCGCTGGATTACCGGCCCATAGTCTAACCACTGTACTACCTGTGAACTCAGGTGAACTTCATTATTTCTTGGACAAACCAAGTATACGCTTATTTTACTCTTAGGACATTATACTTGTCCAAATCACAGAAAATACTAATTCCATTTGTATGCAGTTTCCAGCGAACATGGTGAAATGTATTATTCACATTGTGCTAATTAGTATAACACAACACTGAATTGTAGTGTGCCATTAGCCTACTACTTTTAGCAAAAATTAGATCCTAACTGTTGTGTGTGCGTAACTTTTGGGCAACTGTCCTACAAATTTCTGCTTGAGGATGACAAAACGCTTGGTTGAAGTGTCCCTCCCTCCCCCTGGGAGGTGGTATTCTTCATTTCTCTTTTACTTCCTCTAACATTGTTCTCTTATTTCACACTGGCCAGCCAGCCAGCATCCAATTTTACAGTCCTTCAAGGAAGAATGACCATGTGAACAAACACCAAGCACAAGAGCCTTAAACTGGTTTACTCTTCTCCACATCGAGTAGAATCTGATATGAGAGTACTGTTTGCATTGTGTAATATCGGGTTACACTTTAGTCTCAATATACTGCATGCCAATAATACAGTCTATGTTCATTAAGATGATACACAGGAAATATATTACATTTTCAATTCCAAGCCAAAAATAAATTGAAAAGGATATGAAATATCTGTCCTTTCCCATCATCATTATCCTTGCACGCATAAATGAATACGTCAAAATATTATCACTATGCTTCGCAGACCCCACTTTTTAATATTGATAATTTCTATCTGTACCACCGCTTATCTTAAATATAACAGTAAAAAAGAAGTTACAGATTCAATATTTACATTAATATTCATAAAAAAATAGCTGACAATCAAAGTTAAAGTCTATTCCATTTAAAATCCACACACCCCTATAAAAAACATAACCTTAGTCTTCCACACAGGGAGTGGGGTTACCTAATGAATGGTTGTCTTCAATTGAAATTTACACCCCCTGTGGAGGAGATTAAGGACATCTCTTCTGTAAGTAGTGTATGTGTTTCAAATTGAATAACACATTGTACAATCTATCCTTTTAGTTGATATGCATTGAGTTTGCTTATCGGCAACTTGGTTCACTTTTAGTGTACACTTTTATATGATGCAGTCATATAATTGCTGTGCCTTCTACTTAGTAAATACAATTTCTCTTTCATATTATTTGACTAGTATTATTGAAACCTTCATTTTACTAAAACCCATTCACACTGGACTCACTGTAAGTTTGCCAGATTTGTACAATTTGCAGGATGAAAAATGTCATCATGCAATTAATATATTTTTTGTCCTCAATAGGAGTTTAATTTGGGTCAGCTTGGTTGTGACATTGAAGCACATCCATATTCTTGATTAGATGCTTTGAAATGATAGTGATATCCCAGCAAACACAAAATGTTTTATAGAAAACATTTAAATGACGGGTTTATGATATAAGGGTATAAAACCTTTTAATAACATTCAGAAAACATTTTTGAAAACGTGCTGCAAAACATTCAAACATAATGTTATTAGTGTTGATAAAATATTTTGCATTATTGTTTGCCAAGAAAAATATTTTGCAATAACAATTTGACAACATTTTAAAAATGTTGATAAATGTTTTCACGACCATTATATTATATATATATATATAACCTGGCATTTAAATGTTTTGACCAAAACCCAAACGCATATATAACATGTTTATAACATTTGAAACATATTTTTGTGTTTACTGGGATGCTGAATAGGGGTGTGTATGTTTCAATTTAATTGTGCGATGTGCATTAGAATAAAATCACAGCAGCGCACAATACTGCAATATAGAGCATCTGTCATAACACTAAATTGCAATATTTCTGGGACAATTTTTTTGACAACTTAATTGGCTGTATATAATATCACCTATTGATATAGCATATTGGCAAGATTTCAAGAAAATAGTATCAATAAAAGTATAACACTGTCTTTTATCATTATCTTCATATGCGTGGTTGATATGCATTTGGTTTTTGTGTTGACATATTGGGTCATTTATAGGTGACACAATCTGTTCCAATCAGACGAAAATCGGCAGTAATGAAATTGAAATATAGGCAAAATTAAGGAGCACCCATGTATGTCAACGACTTAGATATTTCATCATCAGTAAACTTATGTACTGAGCAAGATAAAAAAGGTATTATATAAGATCCTGAGTACAGGATCTGTGGTGAATCAGATCATG
Organism: Amphiura filiformis; assembly: GCF_039555335.1. NCBI lineage: Eukaryota > Metazoa > Echinodermata > Ophiuroidea > Amphilepidida > Amphiuridae > Amphiura > Amphiura filiformis. The sequence continues at coordinate 7,704,852 of NC_092635.1, forward strand.
TCACATGATAAAGTATATAACAGCTCTAACCTGGCACAAAAATTGAACTTAAAATTCCATTTAATATTCTCTAGAGGATGTTTTATTTACTTCCCAATGTTGTATAATAATTGTCTTTGTCAGTTTCACAGGACAGAATAAATTGTTGATCCCATCTTTCATCAATCATTCAGTAGAATCAAGTTACACAAGAACTGTACAAGACGTTATTAACTTTAATATTTCATGAGAAAAATGCGTCAATTGATAGTGAAATGATAGGCCATACATTATTGAAGGTATTTTTAAATCGTTCCTTGGATTAGCAATTAAAAATTAATAAAAATTCATTATTGATCCAGACACTAACAAGGGTTAACATCCAGAAATTGATTGCCAAATTAAGCCATCACTTTTCCAATACACATATTATTTAGTGATTGGTTTCATAACATATTCCTCTAAAAGATTTAAATTTGACCTTAGATTTTATGAATATTTTAGGACAACAGGCAACAATAATTTTAAAACTGCTTAAAAATATTTTTAACCCAATCAGGCTTCAATATATAGCTGTTTGAAACAGTCGAAATTGAGGAAAATTACTAGTAACACCTCGCAAAAATAACCTTTAATGTACTGTAGGAGGTTTGACACAAAGTACTGTCCTTATGCACATCAGAAGCATAGGGGGTAAAGAGCACAAAGCCTGTGAAAGCTCAGAATCCTCCTGGTTATGAGACTGTCATACAGCTTACTCAAAATATATTTTTACAATTTACTGAATAGATAGTATAACCATAGACGGTGGAAGTGTGGGAGCGGCGGAGGTTACATACCCCCTAAATTTTTCCATGGGGGATGTTCCCCCTATAACAACCCTAATAGAAGTAAGCAATAGTTATGCCCTGCACTTCTTCCTTTTCCCCCCCCCAAAAAAAACAAAGTTGCAAAACTTTGCATGCTTTACGTGCACTGGTCCATCAAATACCAAAATGCATCATCCCTCTAAATTTTAATTCTTCTGCCACCACTGAGTATAGCAAAAATATATGAGATAGATAATTAATAATATTTAAACTATATATCTTGTAACTTATATCACTCTATGGCACAGCTGCAAGCAGATCCCTCATACCTTATCATAACATCACACATTAATGTTGCTATAGCAATTACATATTAGAAAATGACCTTCTCATATATTCACTGCAAACTATATATAATTTGCACATTCACACATTGCAAAAGCTGTGAGAATGGTTCTCCTGATAATATGCTGGCTGATATTTTTAGATAGACTTGCATATTTTGATTCACACTCCTGGCTGGTATATTCACTGTAATTAGAATAGCAGCAATGGAAGCAGGTTTGGATTGGAATAAAGAATGCCACTTCTAATCTAAGCACTGGAAATTCTGACTCCTTACGGTAATACAATACCCTAAAATATCCAATTCTATCCTTACTGACCCACTTCTGAAATTAATTATCAAGTGTATGAAAATTTGCATTTTGCAATTTGGCCAATAATTTTAAATTTCAACCTAATTATTGGTCAAAAGCTGTGTACTTTGATTACAAATATAGTAAAATAGACACTGAATGGTGGATATTTTATTGAATTTATCTTGCCATTTGATGCCTCCCACAAGTTGGGATTGAAATCAAATACAAGCAATTGTCACCATGATCTGTTATCTACTGAAGATCGAATAGTAGCATTCCAATTAAATGTTACACACATCTTTCATGTGTACCTATTGTCACCATATTTTGCTATCTACTGGATATAGCGTAGTAGTATGCTAATGTTACACACATATTTCATGTGTACTATTAATAATAATAATAATAATGGAGCGTATTTATACCGCGCAAAAATCATCAAAAAGATCTCAGGGTGCGAAAACAAAAACAAGCAAAGGACACACAGTGAAACACAAAAAACCTTAAGGTTCAGGGAAAGCAAGTTGGAAAAAATGAGTTTTGAGACTACTTTTGAATTGAGCGAGAGAAGCGATATTGCGGATGTTATTGGGAAGGGAATTCCAAGCTACAGGCAGACCGGCAGATGATACCTGTGTACCTGTTATCACCAAATAATCTGCTATCTACTGAAGATAGCATAGTAGTATACCAATTAAATGTTACACACATATTTCATGTGTACCTATTGTCACCATAATTTGCTATCTACTGAAGATAGCATAGTAGTATACCAATTAAATGTTACGCACATATTTCATGTGTACCTATTGTCACCATAATTTGCTATCTACTGAAGATAGCATAGTAGTATACCAATTAAATGTTACACACATATTTCATGTGTACCTATTGTCACCATAATTTGCTATCTACTGAAGATAGCATAGTAGTATACCAATTAAATGTTACGCACATATTTCATGTGTACCTATTGTCACCATAATTTGCTATCTACTGTAGATAGCATAGTAGTATGCCAATTAAATGTTAAAAACATCTTTCATGTGCACCTATTGTCACCATAATTTGCTATCTACTGTAGATAGCATAGTAGTATCCAAATTAAATGTTACACACATATTTGTGACATGATCAAGGGGAATGAGTCACATGTCGGCAATTATCAATTAGGAGTTTTTTACATTCTTTTCTGGCAGTGTACAAATGCTACATTTTGATGCAAACCTCATTAAAATCGGACATCTGGTTACCAAGTTATGAGCAATTTATCAATGGCTGAAAACAATATAAACAAAGAACAATATTAGCGACATCTGACTCATTCCCCTTGATCATGTCACATTTTATGTGCACCTATTGTCACCATAGTCTGCTATTTAGCTATCTACTGAAGATAGCATAGTAGTATACCAATTAACTGTTACACACATCTTTCATGTGTACCTGTTATCACCATAATCTACTATCTACTGAAGAGGCCTGAAGACAGCATAGTAGTATGGCAATTAAATGTTAAAAACATCATTCACATGTTCATAACAGTGTCTGTACAGTATGTAGTCTTCTTGTACATTTGAACAGAAACGCAGCAAGATTGACCAGATTTTGGAAGAAAATTCTGATTCTTTCAACTGAATGTAATTGCAAGAGGTTTTGTCAATAATTATTTTTTTCTGTTAGTGAACTATTTCAAAATTTGATTCTTGATAACATACAAATCAGAATACCATGATATGGAATAATTTGGCTATATAAATTATCACTAAGTTTGTGATGATACCATATACTTAGTGATGTTATTATAGCAGCACCCATGGGTCATGTGCAGGTTTTTAATTAACTATTTTTAATTGCCTGAGCTAGCTGATGTAGCATGAATGCTCCAAAGTGTTATCATGACATTCCAGACTCTTAACCATATTCATGTATTCCCTCAGTTTGTAGCATTGTCACTTCACAAGATGTGTGTTATTCTAAAATTCATGTTATTTTTAGCTATATGACCTGTGTCCTACATGTAACAGATGATTAAAATTCTTGCTGCATAGAAATTTGGGAATTGAGAATCTTATTTGCAATCACAAGATGTATCATGATTGGATTTTTTGTCCCTATGTACATCTTTTTGAACATAAGTAGTCCTAAGTTTTGAGATATTTTCTCAAAATATCAAGAGCTATCTCAAGAACCACCAAACCAATACCAGGCTTGTTTGTGCTAATTCTAATGCACTGTTTGTGCTGATTCCATATATATGGTTATTAAAATGTACAATACTGAAATTTTTGAATTATTTTAAAAGCATTTGAAACTTGTCGTCTGCAGTCAACACCCACATGAAGAGGGTTAAATACTCCACATTTTGTTAATTTTTCTGTAACTTTTTTAAGTCACTTTTCTTTACACTTTCTTCATTTCATTAAGTATAACAAACATATATAGCTGCCTCAAGTCAGATGCAAATACAAATAAATTTTTGTGTTTACATTCCTCTGCTGTGTTATGGATGATAGGCAGTCCAATACAGTAAGCCAAAGAATTAAGGTACCAGTTGCATTCCTGTATATCCTAAATAAACACAAGTATGTCAAAATTAAGCAGCCAATAGATGTACTTTTTAGCTCTGATTTAAGACCTTATTTGTTGAAATTGGTTGAGAATTAAAGAGATGGTGATCTAAAATCTAATGAAGAAACAAAATCAAAAGTAGCACATTTGTGTTCTAATGAATGAAAGCATGACACTAGTTTTAACATGCTAATCAATGGAAAGCAAGGCGCTAGCTCTCTTGTTTGCGGACGCTTTGTGTACTAATCAATAGGGAATACAATGGATCAAACTGTAATTTTTAAATTGGCATCTTCCTTGGGTTTTTGGATCCCCATGTTTTTATTTCTAAAACAATTTCAACAAATGAGGTCTTAACTTCGAGCTAAAGGATGCAGCTATTGGCTGCTGGTTCCAATTATGACATATCTGCTTTTGTTTAGAATATACAAGGGGTAAACATAACTGGTACCTCAATTTTTTGGCTTACTGTATATTGAGTAATGGATGCCAGGCAGCTGTTATCCACTATGATTGAATGCTTCTCTCTGGTCTCTTTCACATCGGAATTCAAGATTAAGAAACTAAAGAAAGCAGCTATTGCATTTTATTACTGATTTTTTGTCTTTTCTCATGAGATGGAATTTGGAGACAAACATCTTTACTCTAATGGCACAGGTGTACAAGACTACACTCTAAAACAAATTCACTCAGCATTGTATTGATTCATTGGGAACATTTTCCTGGTGAGTCCAATTGTGCAAATCTGAGTAAAGCCTCACACAATCATAATATGCAAATATTTCAAGAATTTACTCAATAATGCAAAAAGTGAAGAAAAACCCACACGGGCCAACCGACCTAGATTATTGCATTTTCTTTTTTAGCTGTATAAAATTAAAAACAGCCATTTTTTGGCTGAAGTTGTTTGAGTCTGCCAGTTTTGATTTGAGAAAAATTCCTAACGTGACTAAAAATGTTTGCAAAAATTTGTCAAATATTGAAAGGTTTTAGTGGCTTTTTAGTGTCATTAGGGTCATTTAGCCACTAGCAGAAAAAAATCAAAACTGACTAACCCTACTTGCAGGCAATTCTGTCCACCTGTAGAGGAGGGTTGTTGTTCTTTTGTTACCTAAGTCTTCACTTCAGAATTGTTCACTTTTTAATCAACATTGGATTCAATATATTTAGAGTGTATACATACCACCACATCAATTAAGAAACATGTGTCTGCATAATCAAGTCCATGTTTTCTGTACAAAAAGGGTTTTGAAAAGATTAGGCTCAACTGAGTCTAACACAACTTATGCAATAGGTGTACCGGCATGCAAAACACGTAACTCAAGCTTGTGTTAAACAGACATGTGCGTGAGTTGCAATAACGAGCAGATGAAACAAAGACTGCATAATGTCTACCTCAGTACCATAGTTTATGTCTCTTAAGAATGGCAAGATGCACCAATATGAACACTGAATACACACCTGAAAAGGCCTGTTGAATAAATAGAGTGATATTTTGATATTTGAGAAATGATCGCTTTTGTGCTGGCATGCGCAGCGTTGGCGGAGGTGGTGAGAGTTCTAGCTTGTAGGTGTTAACATGAAGAACCCCCTGAGATGATACTACTGTTTTGACCTGGATAGATGTCACAATTGCTTTGATAAACAGCTTGTGTGATTAGTAACAATTTTTAAAAGAATATAATTTTTAATAAAGAATATATTTTTTAATAAAGAATATAATTTTTAATAAAGAATATAATTTTTAATAATAATATTTTTAATAAAATGCTATTGTCAATATCTTGTAGGCTGAAAAAGAGTCTCAAACATGTAGGTAAAGCCTAAAAAATGTTTGATTGGGGTAACATAAAAAAATTTATTTATTTTTATTATTAATTTGTTTTAATGTAATTTTTTTTGGCAAAAAGAAAAAGAAAAAAGTCAGGGTCGGGCCTACTTTTAGGGTCGGTCAGGTAACGATATTTTGACCTGTCAGTTTCTTTAACCATCATGCAATCTTTTACATCATGTTTTTTACACTTCTAGAACAGATTTTCTTTTTCAAGCAAGGTGTAAATCAATAAATTCAATGAACTGAAATAACATATACTTGTGTTGTATGTAACCATGCAAGGGCAGATTCTTAATCAAAATGTAGTTACTACTATGGTAGTCCATGCTATCAAATAAAGCAAAAGTGCTTTGAAGGTTCATTCTTGCCAAATGTGATAAGAATCAATCATTTCATTTGCTTGCAGGATGTCCAACTCATCTCCTCCATTTATACCCACAGTGTACATGGAACTAGAATTGTCATATTGCACTTGGATTACATATCAAATGGAAACATTTCAAATAATAATTAGGAAGGAAACAGCTCTTGTCTGATTTCAGCATACAGGTGTTTATTGAAGGTCATGAGCTAAAAGCATCAATTTCCGATGAGCATATGACAGATATGTAATCATAGATAAGTGTAAATAGTTTATATTTGCTGTAGAAGTAGTGATGTAACAGGGCTAATTACCATAGCGATAGGTGAAAATATTTTTGAATGTATTGCCCTGCACTATAAGTAGGCTGCATTCATCACCTGTCATTTCTGTGTATGTGTGCAATCATAGATTGAATATGCTGCTCTTTTCAAAGACACTAATTATACAGGTGCGAGTGAAACGTACAAGGAATCTGCGTAATGTGACATTTCCATAGCATTACAATCCAGGTCTTTATACCAATTCTTTGATAATCAATGGTGCAATGCAGAGTTAAAACGTACTTATAGTGCAGGGCAATACATTCAAAAATTGTTTTCACCTATCGATATAGAAATTAATCCTGTTACATCAATACTTCTACAGCGAATAGAGTGTCAAAAAAGGAAAAAGAAAACAGCAGATCTCAGATTTTTACAAGAAGTGCTAGAGTATGAAAAATATGACGGTGTAAAACAATTGGAAGGAAATATTACACGGTACTAAGAATTTTTGGTGTTGCAATTTTCTTCTATTATTGACTTTCTTGCCAAATTGTGTAAGAGTCACAGTTTTAACTAAATCAATACAATTTCTTGAGCCTGCTACTTTTGATACATGATGTGGATTTAAACAAAGTACTTAAAGCAAGTGTTAACTTTTGTGGTTAATATTTGCCTGGGAATATTTGCAAGATGCCACAAGTAGCAGGTGTATGTTCAAGGTCACATGCCTCCCTCGCTTAAACAACCTTCAATTTCCGATGAGATGATACATACAGATACCCATCAATATAATTGCGATTAAAGTGGATGTAAGTATAATAATACTACGCCACATGAAGGTCACATGGTTCAGCTCAATGACAAAGTCACTTTTATCTTAAAAGCATTTTGTTATTTCTACAAGATTGATGAATTGTCATAAAAACCTGCCTTTTGTAACTGATAGTAAAAAGTGATGATAAAAAAGGTCACATCAGAGCAATGCTCAGAGGCTGAAGTACCAATCCATTTTAACTTGGCATTTCTCCAAGATTTTCTCAGTAAAATTTGTGCAAGGGGGAATCCCCACTTTTTCCAGACCAACAAGCCTGGCTTACCTAAAAATCCCAGCATATGTTGGTACTCATTTCACATACAGATGGAGAGAGAGAGAGAGAGCCTTGCACAAGTTGCTGCCCGAGTTAAAACCTGCAAGATGGAGGAGCACTCAAATAATTGTTGGTAAGTGCCACCCAGATTTCAAAAATGCAGGCTCTGAACCAGGGTCTTAGGTAGCCACCCGTCTGGCCGTCATTTTAGACGGCCAGTTTGCTCCTGGGACGGGCAAAATTAATGCCTTTGACAGATGCTATATTACAAATTGTATGTTTTGAGAAGCTAATTGACCTTTTTTTAGTAGACCCAATTTGTAGAACAAGGCCATATCTGGACATATTTGAACTCTTTGAACCCCCAATGGGCTATAGCGTCTGGTAAATGTTTTAAAGGTCAAATTAGGACAGGCAATTTTATTCAAATGACGGGCAACCCTCAATTTCTAGCTAAGACCCTGCTCTGAACCAGATTTTGGGGACATGAAATGGGACCTCAAGAACTAAAATGGGACTTTATTTAGTGTCCCTTTTTGCAAAGATTGTCAACAAAATCTTGGAATTAAATGAGTGTAACTCAAATGTGAAGCTACTTTTGGGCTATTTGGAGATAAATTTAGCAAAAAAAAAAAAAAAGCTGCAGTGATTTATAGTGCGCTACGCACAGGCACAACGCCTAGACGTTGATCCACAAGCCTCAGCACCCTGTACAGGTTGGCGCTGACCACTACGGCCCCACATCATTCCACAAATCATTAAACAACAAATCAGGGACTTTGCTGCTTCAAGAGTGCACACCCTATACATTCCACAAATATCTATCGCAACCAGGATCAGCTCCCCGAGTTCGTACGGGTTACAACGAGACAAATTAGCAGTGAGTTCCTTGTCCAGGGAATTTCAAGCTAACTCAATTTTTCCACGTGAGCGTACTAGGCACCGCCAGGGTTCGAACCCGCAACCTCTCGCACCACAGTCGAACGCCTTATCGATTGAGCTAACTTGACTGCTAAAAGTCTAAGGGCTTTTAAATGGGGGAGGGGGGTCTCTACAGTAAGCCAAAAAATTAAGGTACCAGTTATGTTCACCTCCTGTATATCCTAAACAAAGACAGATATGTCATAATTGGAACCAACAGCCAATAGCTGCATCTTTTAGCTCGAATTTAAGACCTCATTCGTTGACATTGTTCAAGAAATAAAGTCACGGCGATCCCCAAACCCAAGGAAGATACCAATTTAAAAGTTGCAGTTTGCTGCATTAAATGCCCTATTGATTTGTACACAAAGTGTTCGTGAACAAGAGAACTAGCGCTGCGCTTCCATTGATTGCACGTTAAAACTAGCGTCGTGCTGTCATTGAGTAGAGCACAAAATTGTCACTTTTGATTTCGTTTCTTCATTAGGTTTTAGATCACCGTTTCTTTAATTCTCAACCAATTTCAACAAAAGGTCTTAAATCAGAGTTAAAGAGTACTGATGTTGATGATAATTCAAATCCTGATTGTGCAATTTATATGCAAAGTAAGTGTAGTTCAAATAATCATGTTTCTTCAATTTGTAGGGTAAATAATATGTGCAATAATACTGTTAATAGTGACAGTGACACAACTAACAACACTGTTGTTAACACCAATGCCATCCATTCATCAAATTTTAATGTGTGTGGCAAATGTGCTTGTAAAATTAAGAACTGTGATTATAATGTATGTAAAAACTGTGATCTTCATTTTCATGTAAAATGTATTGGAAACAATTCTGCTCGCACATGTAACTGGTTTTGTGACAATTGTTTTTTTAGAATAGCCAATGATGAACTTCCCTTCAAGGATAGATTTATTGATTTTAATTGTTCGTTATCAAAAGGTTTTAAAATAGGACATGTTAATATTCAAAGTCTTCGCTACAAAGTAGATCATATAAGAATTTTACTTAATGACAACAATTTTGATGTGTTATGTCTTACTGAAACTTGGTTGGATAAAAATATTAGTGATAATGAGATTCAAATTGATGGTTACAACATAATTAGGCTTGATAGAACCCATATGCAACATGGTGGTATATTATGTTATGTGAAAGATGGTATTATCTTTAAAGAAAACTCCAATGTGTATAATTATTCGCTTGATGTTGAAGCTTTATGGATAGAGCTCAATTTGCCTCATACCAAGCCTATCCTCCTTGGTACTGTTTACAGACCACCTGATTCTAAAGCTGAATACTTGGACAAATTGGATTCAATCTTTCAAAATAGTACCTCCCATTATGATGATGTTGTAGTAGTAGGTGATTTTAATTTAGACATAAGTAAGAAATGTAACTCACGTAAAATTAATAATCTTTCTTCACATTGTAATATGCTTCAGCTTATCAATGATTACACTAGGATAACTGAGACATCTAAATCTAAATTGGACTTAATTTTTGTATCGAAGCCTGATAAGGTATATTCATCTGGTGTTCACAGCCTTGGACTTTCTGATCACTGTCTTACATATTTAATTCGTAAAAATAAAAAAGTAAAGATTCCTCCAAAGATCATTAAATCTAGATGTTTTAAGAACTTCAATGAGCATGAATTTATTGACACAGTTAAGAAAACTAATTGGGACAAGGTACTTATGTGTAATGATGTGGACAATGCCTATAACAGGTTTCACAATATGTTTGACCAAGTTTGCAATTTGCATTGTCCTGTGAAAGAAAAGAGGATAAAGGGATCACTTTGAGTGGATTACAAGTGATTATATAAAGCTTTCTAAAGATAGGGATCATTACTATGCTAAAGCACATAAATCCAATAATTCTCATGATTGGGTGATGGCTAGAAAATTAAGAAATGATGTAAACAAACTTAATAAAACATTGAAGAAGAACTATTGCAATGATGCTATCAATAATAATATTAATGATTCATAGAAATTATGGGGTACTATAAGAAAATTAATTCCTAAAAATGTGTCTTCTGCTACTAATGTTAAAACTAAGAATGGTTTTACTTCTAATGATGCAGAAACAGCCAATCAGTTTAATAGTTATTTTACATCCATTGGCAATACCTTGGCTGATAAGTTTAAAAATGATGATTGTAATAATATCAATGTTTTGTCTAATACTGGGGATTACATGTGTGAAGATGTTCAATTTGATATCATAACCCCAGATTTCATCTTTGATCAAATTTGTAACTTCGCAAATAATAAGTCTTCAGGTATTGATAACTTCAGTATTAAACTCTTGAAGATAGCTGCACCAGTAATTTGTCACCCCCTTGCATATATTTGTAACCTTTCCATGTTCACATCTACCTTTCCCAGTGAATGGAAGAAAGCAAAGGTTACACCTATATTCAAGGGTGGTGATAAAAGTGATGTCAGCAACTTTAGGCCCATTTCAGTTCTTTCCTGTATTTCAAAGATTTTGGAGCGTGCTGTGCATGATCAATTGTATAATTATCTCACATGTAACAATATTTTGAATCCATGTCAATCAGGTTTTAGGAAAAATCACAGTACTAACACTGCTCTTTTAGATGTAACAGATGAAATTCTTAATAACATAAACAATGGTAAAGTTACTGGTTCAATTTTCTTAGATTTAAAGAAGGCATTTGATACGGTGAACCATGATCTTCTTATTTCTAAACTTAAATCATATGGTATTAAAGGTAATGCAATTAATTGGTTTCATTCTTATCTTAGCGGTAGATCTCAGGCAGTAAATATAAACTCTACCCTTTCAGACTTTAAGGAAATTGGTATCGGTGTCCCTCAAGGGTCAATCTTGGGGCCGTTATTATTTATTGTATTTGTTAACTCTCTGCCTGAGTCTGTAAATTCTAATTGTAAGTGTGTAATGTATGCAGATGATACATCTCTTTTACTTAGTTCATCTGATCCCAATATTCTGCAAAATGAACTTAGTGCTAACCTGAATAACATTGCTGATTGGTTCCAGGCTAACAATTTAACACTTAACATAAAGAAAACTAAGCTAATGTTGTTTGGAACCAGGCAAGCTCTTTGTAAGTTTAATAATGTTTCACTAGTCTATGGCAAAGACACAATTGAAAGAGTTAACATGTATAAATATTTAGGAGTTACTCTTGATTCACATCTGTCATGGAATGATCATGTTAATTATTTATCTTCTAACATATCTAAGCGCATAGGAGTTATTCGTAGAGTTAAGCAATACCTTCCATGGAAAACTGTTAAAATGCTTTCGCAAGCCCTTGTCTTTCCTCATTTTGACTACTGTAGTTCTGTTTGGTCCAATTTCAGTGCCTATCATAATAATGAGCTCCAAATTTTGCATAATAGGCTCGCTCGTATTTTGCTCTCTGCAGACATCAGAACTCCAGTAGACAATATGATGAAAGAATTGGACTGGGTTAAACTGAGCTGTAAATGGGAGCATCAGTTACTTATTTTAACTTTCAAATGTCTCACACATGTTGCTCCTGATTATCTTTCTTCACATTTTATTTTCACTCATTCTACCCATTCTAAATGCACTAGGGGTCAATCTCAAAACAGGTTGGTTGTTCCAATATGGAAGACTTCTTCTGGAAAGAAAACTTTCCTTTATAGATCGTCAGTTGCATGGAACAAACTTCCTTCCAACCTTCGTATCAATTTTATATCTATGAGCTTGGATGAATTCAAAAATGCAATTGGTCTATAAGTTTTTGTATAATAACGTTTTCAATCCCATCAATTGAAAACCAATTTAACCCCTGCAGAATAAATGCTGTGGTCCGGCCCGTTGGTAAGGCCTATTGTGTGTATTTGTGTACTGTTGCCAAGTCACGTGGTACACAGGCGATGTTTTGCATTCCGACCATTTCTTGTTTCGTCATTATTTTGTCAGATTCAACAAGACTAGGTTGTGTTTAAAAAATTTTCTTTCGGAAGTTTTTTTAGTTTGCATATTTTACAATTTAACCATCGTTCATAAGTAGTAATCCCAGTAGCTTTATATATTAATTTGGAAGTGTATTTACAACAATATTTCGTGGCGTGGACCGTGTTTTCATTGATGGTTTTCGTCGGAAAAAATACAACAAAATATGTGCGGCGGTTTGGAATTTCAAGAACTTTCAGGTGGAACATTGGGAGAAAAGGAGCCTATACCACCAGCTGGATCGAATTGTATGTCTATTTGCGCTATCACCGAGAGCATCTCGCCAGGTGCATGGCTGATAATTCATCAGTTATGAAAGTACAAGTGCGATCATAGGCTAATGATATAGTCCAGTTTGGTTCCTTTACGATTCCAAAGTCTTTTTTTTACATGAGCGGAAAATCGTTGTTGAATTTACGCGCGAAACAACTAGCTGCAGCAATCAAGTAAAATCGTCAATATTATCATAGTGATGGTATTGCGGCAAGTGGAAATTGTGACATTGTCTGGGATTCTCTTAAATATTTTATAAAATAATACAAATAGTTGGACAAAACTAACCCGAGTGATAGAGAGGCGAAGTTGCTGGTATTTTAAATGCGGAATGTGACAATTTTACGTGAACGGGTCACCCAGCGTCGGGCGTTATCCGGCAGCGGTGTTGAGAGCAGTCAAGATGATGAGTTGATTCGGTGAGAAATTTGCTTTTATAATCAATCCGGGTTTTAGTAGCAGGCCTAGGCTTAAAGCCTAAAGGTAGAACACATTTGTAAAAAAATGGGCATTGGAAGTATAAATAACATTGGGTCGAGTGCGATTTATTTTATAATTTCACTTGACACGGTTTTTAAGTTTTTCAAACTGTGATATTCACACAAGCAGAACGCAAAACCAGGTTGCCAAACAATTTCTGCTTGAATTGCTGGCCAAATAATCAAAAGGTCTCCAAATGTTTTAATTTGGTTTAACTTTATGGGAGCCAAATGTTAAAAAGTCGCAAAAATTTTCCTTAGGCCTAGGCCTAATCATTGGTTTTTTGAGGCCAGGAAATTTTCAAAAGTCGCAAAAAAATATAAAAAATAAATAAAAATCGAAAATCGCCAAATGGGGCTACCAAATCGCGGGTTTGGCAATACTAAATGGCGGTCTCGATGATTGCGTAAATTGTTTACCGTCTATCAGTCCTGGGGAATTTGCAAATAGCCAATTTCTGTGCGTGATATCAACAGATTATTGATCAACCCATTTACGAGAAATTACATAAGTTATTTATTAATGGAATGACGTCATTCGAACATGTATCACATAAACAAAGATATTTACATTGTTGAAATTGCGATATCAAGTTGTGTCCGAAACGAAATTTGAGTGCCAATAAGGAGCAGTTATGATTAAAATGTTTATATTTTAGTTTAATTATGGGTTTTCACATATAATTTGCATCGTTCACATAATGTATCAACTTAATTGAGAGAAAAACATCGGACTTCTGCAGGATGAAATAGGCGCGTGGTATAGGTTGCAGAATTAGACATGCTTGATTTATCGAATCCATGGACGGAAAGATCAATGCCTGGTTAAAACACATGGATCAGAAACAGCAACCATGGGATATGGGTTTAAAAACAAACTGTATTGTTGTTGCTGCAATAAATTCCAGGGCATTGCAGGGATTATAAAATAATCCCAGGGTTTCAGTCCTGAAAAGGTAAAGAGGCGGAGCCATGCGAGATGTGCTGTGACTCCTGCTTTGCATAATATGCCCCTGCTTTGTCCAATCGTGGGACAGGAGTCATTCACAGGCCGCGCTTTTGGGGCGTTGGCGTATTTTCGGTAGTTAGTGTCGGGAAAATTTACAAGCAGTTTGTATTCCCATCCGAAGTTGAAAATAATAATAAAACTAGAGCGGTTCTCGGCTTTCGCGGTTCTCGGCATTCGCGGTTCTCGGTAGTGTGGGTTGGTCCGTATGTGACGTTTCTGTTCAGAACCTTGTGTGACCCTTCCCCCAGAAAAAAATCATCCGCCACCACTGGTTATAACAAGGGCCTTGTAAATGCAACTGGTGAGACAGAGCCTCGAATGACGTTTGTGTTTTCAGTCTGATTTCAGTTCCCTAACAGGTACAAAGTTTACGCATTATCATTAGGCCTACCAAGTATTGTATGTCCTATAATCTCTTATGTATGACATGGATCTTTACCATGATTGTGCAAGCCACAAAAATATCATTTCAATACCCCAAACATGTTAAAAAAAAAGACCATGTTTTACACATGCAACCTCAAGTTTAGACATATAATTTAATTTGCCCTAAACCCTCATGCACGGGAAAAATCATGCCGCCACCATTGGTTATGACAAGGGCCTTTTAGGGTGCACACCAGTAAATAACCCCCACTGACTTTCTGTACAGACAGGGGCCGGAAAACAACTCAGTTCTTCAAAACTTCCCCTTTCTGCAAGCAGAAGGTCAGATGACGACATCCATTGTAAAAATTAATATAATTATGGATTTCAGGATTTTTTTTCCAGAAATATTGTAAAAAGTTCAACCTATAACCCATACAGCTAACGCCACCTCACAAACAGCTTGGTGTTTCTGAAATGTAACACATTTTGAAAGTCGTCATAAAAAGTCGGATCCTGCTAAATTTACACAGACAATCTAATTTACAGGCCTAAATGATGATTAAATATGAATCAGGGCCTAATAGTTGGCTTTTAAGCCTTTTCTAATGTATTACATTAAGTCATATTGCACATTTCCTCGTTTCAAATACTGTTTTTTCCCCTTCCAGGGTGTAGCTAGACTTCTCCGTACTCCACTTGCCAATTGTGCTTCTGGCTATTGCATTTAAGCTTAAAACTCTGATTATTATTTGTGCACAATTGATAGATTTTCACATCTAATCTTTTCAGTCACCGTACGCCCTCTGTTTGTTTGCTTCCCAAGTGGACTACTGACTTTGGATTGCGGATAACTTTTTAACACGGGATTCTATGGAGAGTTAGGCCAATTTCTGGCCTAACTAAAATTGGTCATGATGTAATGCATCTTTAAATGAATCTGGCTTGTGATTGGTCCCCCAGATATCGTTATTGATTGAACAAATTCATCAGGATCGGTAGAGTAAACTAGTAAACCAGAGTTCGTCGTATCTGACTAAGAAAATGCACTTAAGTTTCAACAACCACTGTTGTCTTTGTCAACACTTGATGAGGAGTGACTGCAATCTACTGACAACCAACGCTAGAGGGATATGTAAAATCAGGCGGTTTTGGCGATTTTAGCCATTAAGCCCCCCCCCGCATAAATCTGAAAGCCCCTCTGAGCCCCCCTCCTGGAGACGCTATTGCAAAATCAATGGAGAGAAACTATACTACCTTGTTTCTTAATAAAATGTAACGGGGTACATCAGGCAACTATGAGAGCCAAAAAGGCCTCAAATTGAGCAAAGAAAGACATTAATTTTCACGTGCATTTCAACCAAGGCGCTTCATTAGTGGTGTTCGCCCTTAATGTCATATTATCATGACCGTTTTATTTTGTTTTATGTTAAGGGCTGGGGTATGAGCGTTTGGACAGTATTTATTGTGGGACATTAGAGAGCACATCAGACATATCGAATTGCATTCTGAATACTAAGAATGTCCTGATATCAAATAATTTTGATTTTTTGAAATTGCAATGTAATACACATTTTATGACAAATCATTAAAAATTGATATTTTGATATATAACAGTCCTCGAAGTAAATTTTATACATTTAATGATACATTCTTTAAGTATATGTAGCTGGGAGGAAAGGCCGACGATCAATTGAAAATTTTGAACTTTCGTATTGAAGATATGGATTTCCCCCCCCCAAAAAAATAGGTCTTTTTGGGAAATAAAATCCATATCTTCAATATCAAAATTTTCAATTGATCGTCGGCTTTTCCTCCCAGCTACATACACTTTAAGAATATGTCATTAGATTTATAAAATTTACTTGAGGACTGTTATATATCAAAAATTTGAAAAATATCAAATTTTAATAATTTGTCATAAAATTTGCATTATATCGTGAATTTCAAAAAATGAAAATTATTTGATATGAGAAAGACATTCTTCGTATTCAGAATGCAATTCGATATGTCTGATGTGCTCTCATTTCCCAAAAAATACTGTCGAAAACGCTCAAAACGCTCATTCCAGATCCCTTAAGTATATGTCATATTACATGTTTCACATTTGTACGATTTTAAATAATTCTTTATCATGTTTATAGGACATGCTCTGTTATATTTTTATATCCTCTTTTCATTCTTGAAAAGATAGATCATGCTTTTATTTCACCCATTGGGTATTTCTTTATTAATTTGTGTTTATATGGCGATTTCAAGTGGGATAATAACTCCTGGATGACGTAAGCATAATGTTGATAGATTTAAATATCATTATAAATAGGCACTTAATAATAATGATATTGAAATAAATTGATAAATAGATAAATTAATAGATAAATAAATAAAAGATATATAAGCCTAGATAAATAATAAATAAATGATAAACTAGGAGTAAATTGCAAACATTAAATATCTTAGAGCAAATGAGCATTTAATAAGTTTTTGCGACAAATATTTTGCCCTTCTTGTATGCTTTTATCATTATTTTATCTTTTACTAATTTTTTTTTGGGACATGCTCGCTTATTTATTTTTTATGTGTTCCTCTTATCATTTGTGAAGTATTTCTTTATTTTTGTTTTAGTACAAGTGATCACTGAGTATGTTTAACTGTGGAAATATCGGTAGATAAGGTGTTTTTTATTTCACCTTTGAGTATTATTTATAAGTGTATCGACATACATTTCACATGTCATGATTTTTCATTGTTTTATTTTAAAGCAATTCTTTATTGGGGTGCATGCTCTCATATATTAGGTGGGTTTTTTTTTCATGTTCCTCTTGTCATTCTTGATAGATGGCTGTTTATTTATGTCGCGTGTTAAGTATTTTTTTAATTTTTGGTCGAAGTGTATAATTATCATCACATGCTGTACGCTGTTTATTTATTTCGCCCTCATTTTCTTTACTTTTGTTTTTAGATCTTTAGTTCTTTATTTTTGTTTCTGTGAATATCATCCAAAAGTAGGCCTTCTGCACATTATGATTTTTCCTTGCTTTATTTAACTCTTTACTGGGGTGCATGCTCTCTGCTGGTTTTTTTCATGTTCCTCTTATCATTATTGACAAGATAGCACCTGCTGTACGCTGTTTATTTATTTCGCCCTAAATTATTTCTTTACTTTTGGTTTTAGATTTTGAAGTTGATATCATGATATCACACGCTATGTTTTATACCAACCGCATTGTCTGGTTAAAGACAGTTCTTGTTTTAAATCCTGAATACAATGTCAACATTCAGTTCGTTCACCTCACAATGCGGTGCGATGTTATATAACTGTATATATTGCAGGGTTGCCAAACCCAGCGATGTAATAGGCCTAGGTCAATAGGATGAGTTTTGAAGATTTTCCTCGCGACAATTTCCTGTCCTATTAAGCTACTTGCAGTTCGCCATTATGCACTATGTGGGGAGAGCCTCGAACTGGCAGCATACATGAATGGGAATTGAACTAGTCATAACGTTCTGTGTAAGGTTACATAATTCTTCCTTTCATGTATGCTGCCAGTTCGAGGCTCTCCCGCACATAGTGCATAATGGCGGAACCGCAAGTAGCTTAATAGACACCAATTGATGGTTAAGAAAAATATTGCATGACTTCTAAACATTGGCCTACGCGACTTCTGGTATTTTTTTATCTCATAGAAACCAACGGTTGATAAAAAAAATATTGGGCGACTTTTTCAATGATTTGACCAGCGGTTTGCCCTCATTTGTTTGGCAACCGTGGTCTGTGTTAAGTGAATATATTTCGTAAGAAAATAATTATCATAGACCATGTAGACAGAACGGACAATAGTCATAGGCGCTCTCCTCCATTTTGAGAAATATACTTTTACACACACACTACATTTATAATTAAAATGATCAGCCTTAAAGTTTTACCTTTTAGTGGGTTAAGCCAAACCTAAGTGGATGAAATATAAATCAACACTTCTGGCACTGATTGGTTTCCGTAGTTGTTATATGGAATACGAGCTGTCTGTAGCTACAAAATTGTCTGCAAATCGGCTTTTGCCGGGCCTCTCTTTTTCGGCGTTTTTCTCATTAAATTAGGGTCCCGTTCAAATAAAAAATAAACTGGTGTTTAGATGTAATCACAGTTAACACACCAGGAAAATTATAGAATATACAACAACCTCGTTACACCTGTAGACTGCGAACAAACATGCACCTGGCCAGACCTGGCCGTAAAACAAAGTGTTCTCCCTACGGATACCCTTAAGGGTCACACAATAAGATAAAATCTAGCCAAGATATGGCCAAGAGATCGTAAACAAGTGTTGGGCGATATGCAATATAGTAACATCGCTGCGGTGCATTAGTGATGCGGTATATGATATCCTGATATTACAAGTGGGATATTCGTGAATCATTTAGTCTGATTAAAGAATGTTAGTGGCTCTTGGAAAAGCTTGAATTACTTGAAGTCAAATTTTGGTTGGATTTTCATGTAAATTCCTGGAAAATTGTTTAAAGCAATCGGTAAGGGTTAGGATATGTGAACAGATTTCCTTTCTGGCATAAAATACTAACATCAGGAAAGCAAAATTGTAGAGTCATCTGATGTAAAACAACTAAACAAGTTTGGTAGATCTTGGTACGATTCCTTTTACTTGCCCAAATTAACTCGGCATAGTTTTTACTAGATTTGGTTTTACTACTTGGCAGCATCTTTGTGAAGCTCGCCTAGATAGTGGGAACAGAGCACACTGCCTTTCCACTTGGACCTTCTGGCATATTTAAAAAGTTGAAAAGTAAATAAAGAGGTAAATAAATAAACAAAATAAATGGAAAAATAATCATGTTCAAGATCAATTCAATTTTAACTCCTTAGTATATAGTAAGGTAGTTTTATTAATAATCAGGCTTGTATATATGCAAAAGCCTTTGCTTGCACAATTTGCTTCCCTTTTTCTGTTTTCTTCATTGCAGATTATATCAGGTAACAGGAGGGAAGACGGGTTGCTTCAACTTGCTTGTCGTGAGACTGGAGATTTGTTATGACCACAATAATATTTGACGGTGATCTCTTCATCAAGCATTTACCTATAATCATGATAATGGGTTTACTTCAGTTAGACATGGAGCCACGTAGCAGCTACATTGCAGCAATCAATGACTTATATTTGCACATTTTGAATTAACACTGAATGTTGCACGTTGCTTTATCTACGAACTACGTAAAATGGAAGAATCATGTCAAGTGCTTTAAAAACATAAAATGGTGTACAATCTGGTAAGAATCACAAATCACGTACAATTGTACGTCGTCGTTGTCTTGTGGGTCATAAGTAATATGACTGACCTGGTATTGTGATTTAAGAGTGTTGTTTCAACTCTGCCTGTCCATCCAATATGTTGAGCATTCACAAGGGACAGTCTATTTGGTTTTTGAATGTCATCTGACCAATAGACCTCTGTTCCCAAAGTCCTGCAGTTGCTGCAATCAATCCTCTGACATTCTGAACATTTGACAGGTATGTACACTTGTACAGCGTCATCAATTATACTTCCAGTTGTTAGGTACTCAAAATTGTTTAATGAAAGTATGCATAACATTTGGAATGCACACTGAATATGTGCACATGATATAGTGGATTAAGGGGATGTAAATTTAAGGCTAAGTACAAGAACACTTAAGAATTCAATTGTCGGATTGGTATAAATTAATAAGCAAGGAACGTGTCAAGTTGCTGCTTCAGAAGCATGAATGTTTGTTTTGTTTTGTATTGTTTTAAACGATCATCTTGTTCAGAACCATGAATTGCCCTATTGTATTTTATTTAATAAATATTTATTGAAAGCCGGTCTAGCATGTGGGATTTGATCGATTAAGTTTGTTAATACTAAGGAAGGAATCAACTCCAGGTTGGCATGGGATAGCCTAGGCAGGGGCCAAGTACTATGCCCTCAAATTTTTCTTGTTCAACAAAATTCAAAATAAAAAAAATAAAAAAACAAATTGTGTTCAAGTTTTTTCGTGAGGTTGCGCAGCCGCCTAGTTATCACGTTGATTCAAGAAGTATGTTGACCTATTGTATTATAGAATAGGCATGTTATCCTAGTTCTCTGTACACTTTTATAGCATGGCACACTTCTCGTTTGATGATAACAAACATGGTGCGGGGCTTAGATGTACCAGAAATATAAACAAGTGGCACACAAAATTTGTAGAGCAGAGTTAACGTGTCATTACCCACAGATATATTTCATCCAGATATGCGTAATATTGACAAAACCACTATGGGTAGGGGATTACACTCACAGTCACCGTTTGGTCTCCTATATATCAGGCAAAAGAACATCCAGAGAGCTTCCCATATCCCCAGGCTTAACTGATGAAAATTAAAGAATAAATAGAATATGTTTAAAAATCTGGGGGATTGGGAAGTTTATTTCTCATTCAGTTCTTGCATGATCCATTAACTTCTTTGGCAGAGATTTTCTAATTTGAAACATATCTATTTAAGTATGGATAAGAAATGCACACAAATTAAAGTATGTAGACATTTTAGTATGGATCAAGTATCCAATTTAACCTGTCAGGGATTTCCCCTATATATATGAATGTACGATTCCTGGAAACCATCTTACAGGAATATATATTATATATTTTGCATGCACAAATATGGTTAAAGGTTTCAGCCCATATCATTTTATATTACTGGCTGTGCTCTTTGTTTGGATATTTATAATCTCCCATTTTTGTAGTTCACTGGGGATGTGATTTCAGATAGGTCATCTGGGGTGCTATATTAAATATTCCTTATTTTATATTTATATTTTCTATTAACAAGATATTATTCAGCTCCTCTGTAGGGGTCACGAGGGTGGTGACTTAAGATAGGTTTCATCTAGGTCCTCTAAAATATTCTTGTTTATTTTAAGATATTTATAAGCCCTTACTGTGTAGGTCACTGGGGTGGTGACTTTTGATAGGTCATCAGGGTCCTTTGTAAATCTAAATATCGTTTGGCTAATAAGTCCAGGTTTTGGGTGCTGATTCCTTATATGCATGCTATATATTTGTGTTACATACTTATTGCAAATAAATCATATATGTCTGTTGAACGTCTGACAAAGACGCAAATCATTGCTTCCAATTTCATTATTTTGTCTGGGGTTAATAACGTTTTCAATCCCATCAATTGAAAACCAATTTAACCCTGCAGAATAAATGCTGTGGTCCGCCCGTTGGTAAGGCCTATTGTGTGTATTTGTGTACTGTTGCCAAGTCACGTGGTACACAGGCGATGTTTTGCATTCCGACCATTTCTTGTTTCGTCATTATTTTGTCAGATTCAACAAGACTAGGTTGTGTTTAAAAAATTTTCTTTCCCACCCACCACTCCCTTTGCAATTTTTCATATTGAGAGTATGGTAGTGGTGGTGCGGAAAAATTTATAAAGAAAATTTTAAGTTTCTATATTAAAGTTAAAGAAGCAATTCTAACGTAATTGATAGAGCAAAGATTGGGTCACGATATTCGTGATTTGATGATTGGTTTGGTGCAGTCGTCTAATTCCTTTTGAGAGCGGTAAATTGCTCAAATCATGAAACTCTTGATAGGTGCCTTCCTTTGCTATATCAATCAAGAACTTCCTGCGGATAGTTGAACTTCATCGTGTAAAATGTACATCTCGGCGGAATCTCTCTCCTTGGGCTAATATGCATATAGTTAAATGTTATCTCATATGTTATAGCTTTTCAAACAAAAATTTAAAAGAAAAGGACGAGATAGCTGTAGTTGATTAAAAATACACACATGTCTAACCATGTCATTTGAAGTGAGCAATGCTAAAGCATTAGCATCAATTTAAACAAATTTAAAATCCGCTGGCAGAGATTTTCTAATTTGAAACATATCTATTTAAGTATGGATAAGAAATGCACACAAATTAAAGTATGTAGACATTTTAGTATGGATCAAGTATCCAATTTAACCTGTCAGGGATTTCCCTATATATATGAATGTACGATTCCTGGAAACCATCTTACAGGAATATATATTATATATTTTGCATGCACAAATATGGTTAAAGGTTTCAGCCCATATCATTTTATATTACTGGCTGTGCTCTTTGTTTGGATATTTATAATCTCCCATATTTTCTATTAACAAGATATTATTCAGCTCCCTCTGTAGGGGTCACGAGGGTGGTGACTTAAGATAGGTTTCATCTAGGTCCTCTAAAATATTCTTGTTTATTTTAAGATATTTATAAGCCCTTACTGTGTAGGTCACTGGGGTGGTGACTTTTGATAGGTCATCAGGGTCCTTTGTAAATCTAAATATCGTTTGGCTAATAAGTCCAGGTTTTGGGTGCTGATTCCTTATATGCATGCTATATATTTGTGTTACATACTTATTGCAAATAAATCATATATGTCTGTTGAACGTCTGACAAAGACGCAAATCATTGCTTCCAATTTCATTATTTTTGTCTGGGGTTAATTATATTTGAACTCATCATTATTGCATTCTGTTTTGTATCATGTTTGGTTCCTTCATTTTGTATATATCTACTATTGTTTTCATATTATCATGTATACATGTATATATCAGGTCTTCCAGGGAGACCAGTACATTTGTATTGATGGAATTTCCTGAATAAATAACGAATAAATAAAATAAAATAAATAAAATACTGGTATTAACTGCTTGTTTTAATTTTGACATATTTGTCTTTCTTTAGAATATACAGGGGTGAACATAACTGGTACCTTAATTCTTTGGCTCACTGTACTGCACCATCACTGTATACTCACTCAAAAAAACTTTTTGTCACTCACTTCATTCATATTGTTTCAGTTAAAATCAATACCCTGCTAACTAGTTTCAACTGTACAATGTTAATATAATAAAGTCTCTTTGAGATCACTCTGTTATCACTATTCATAAACTTTTTTAAATTTTTTTTTAATTCTTTTTTTTTGTAGACAGCATTTTATTTATTAATATTAATGACATCAGCATTTCAAGAGAGTTATAAAAAAGCAACACTCTAAATAAAAATAAAAACTACTCAATGTCGAGCAAAAAGGGAACAGAGCAACAGAATGAACTATTCATAAACTTGATTGCAATAACTTGATCAATCTTATGACACAGTGTTTTCCCTAATTTGCATTTAATGATAAACATATTTATTAATCTAGTCCAAGCTTTTAACTTAATGAATCTATACTCTACTTTTGCTGGATCTTAAAAGCTCTAAGAGGACAATTCAGGAAGTGTAAGTGAAGACAATCACTTAATGTGTTTTGCCAATTTGTAAACGAGAGACTGATATCTGTAGCTGTTTTGGATACTGTAAAATGCATTTAAAGAGACAATCAGTAATTTTCTACACAATGTTTTTTTTTTTTTTCAAATGATAGGTCCATCAATTTGGTAATAACAGTAGTTCATGCTTATTTCATTAACCCTAACGTGACCAAAAGCCACAAGAAGCTACAACAGCAAAAAACTGTGAGCACAAGTATTCTATGTGATGTACATAAGGTGATGCAAAGCTTGGCCAGCCAAGGCAATCTCCCATGGCAAGGTATATGTGTCTAGCACATGAGGGGTTGGGGACTCAAAACCGCACCCCAGAAAATGAAAATTCTCTTCTTCTTCTTCCTTCCTTCTTTCCTTCCCTCTGCCAAAAAGCCTCAGCGGAGTTAGGGTCATGCATTGCTAATAACTCATTGGGTCCCAAGCATCAACTGCTCATTTCTTTATTGGTTCACAAATTTGATAAATTCACCTGAGCAAGTATAAAAGGTATACACATGTAGTCAAATTCCTTCGGACAGTTTGTCACTTATCATTGTTCAAAAATGCCAGTAGCTGAATTTAGTTTAATTTTAGGGTGTTTGAATCACAGATTGCCCCTTTAAGCCATCAAAGCAAAATTAAATCTGTTATTCACTTTTAACACAACAACACTTTCTAACACCAAGGTTATTTGAGAAATAACAAATTACTTAGGTAAATTCTTCTTGAAACACATTAGGAAAGCTTATGGCCTTGAATGAACTCTTATGTTATTGAACCTACAGTAAAACAGATTCGTGTAATTAAGATTCTTGTATCGTTAACACCACAGCTTTTATCCTCTTACTTGATTATCTTTCATTAATGAACTTATCATAATAACGGCAAGAAAGGTGTGTTCAGCTATGGCTGCCAGCAAATAGATTTTAGACTCAAGGTAAGAAAAATGCAGGAACAGTTACACTTTTGAGTTACCGATCTTCACACTAACATTACTGTATAAAAACAGAGGCTGCACCAGGATTGTTTTCGGAGAGGGGCATTAGGGTAAGTGATTGGGAGGCAAAATCTGTACTTTGTTTTGATTGGGGTTGGCAAGTTCGGATTAACTAGATGCAAGTTTAGGGGGAGCAAATGCTGAAAATTGCAGAAAAAGGCAACAGTCAAAATTGTGCCGTCATCGTTGTGCCAGAAATGAATATAATTCTTAAACTTAACGACTAATACCAAGGTACAATTTTCACGTCTTGAGCAAATGATTGTGAGATAAAATATAATCTGTAACTCAATAGCAAAATGCAGCTATCTTTGTAACATCTCTGATGCAATATATCGCAATACTAGCTGACATTTAGAGGATATTGTCAGTACCTTGTACAAGCTTACATTACCTTATGGCAGGTTATTCACACATTAGAGTAGCTAGATAAAGTCAATTTACAACTTTTAAATGGTGTTTGTATGATAATTTACATATATCATATCTATAAATCCTTATTGAGTATCATCAAACTTGAGAAACATGTGTAAATTGCACCTTACTATCAGCTCCTTTTCCCATATAGACCAGGCTTCAAAATAAACCCCTATTTCATGAGCCGGAGAATTTTTGGTTGTTTAATTTTGCTAAAATCATGTAAAATCAGTCTTATTTTGGACAAAATGCAGCCCTCGAATTAACCCATGGCACCCATGGCATTTTGCCGTGGGTGCCCATCCCCCTTGCCATAATGCCCTCAAAGTATGTCCTTTACCCAAGGCAGTCACTTGCCGTGCTCTCTAATGAAGTTGCCGTCGGGCTCCCAGCCCTACCCCTCCATTATAAAATCATCTATCTATGTTTGTGTGTATTTTCTTCACTTTTGAGAAATTGCCTTGGTGCCCTTCTCAAATTTTCAACAGTTGCCATGATGCCCTCTTGAAATATTACAAACTGCCGTGCTGCCTTGCCTTTTCAGTGAAAATCCAAAGCAATTATCAACTTGCCCTAAAAAGGTTGCTGTGCCCCTTCAGATCCTTAATTCGAGGGCTGCCAAAATGTATTAAAAATATTTGAAAAAAATTCAAAAC
This sequence comes from Amphiura filiformis, assembly GCF_039555335.1. Taxonomy (NCBI): domain Eukaryota; kingdom Metazoa; phylum Echinodermata; class Ophiuroidea; order Amphilepidida; family Amphiuridae; genus Amphiura; species Amphiura filiformis. The sequence goes on from NC_092635.1 coordinate 7,730,815, forward strand.
ATTTTCAAAATTTGTTTGTTAAAAATAATACCAATTTTTTCAAGCTTATGGTGATATTTTGTGGTCATTTTAGCCTGCAGAAAAATATCCCAACCAAAAAGGTCTGTTCACCTGTAAGTGTTTTTTTATTTCCTAAAATGACTGAATTCAATCAATTCCGTTTTTTAAAGTTGCAAATCTTTTAAAAACTAGATTGTCTCAGCAGCAGGGGACATTAGGCTGTCATGTGCATCTAGGTGTAGAGGCTTATCCTCTTATTCCCACTTGAGCATTCTCAAGTACACTTAAAGTGTTTTGGTCTCCTGGTCAAGTCAGTTTTAATTAGGGGTTGTTGTTATGTTGTTATAGCAACAAGCTCAGTTTTTCTGTCCAGTCAGCTGTCACTTTAGTGGTGTGCAGCCATTCAGGTCTCCCGTCTTATTTTTTAATTCCTTTGTTATGTCCATAGTTCTCCTAGTGATGCACTTGCAATTGTTCCTTCGATCTTGAAAGACCAAAAAATCCCACCCACCCTCCCAAAAGCTGGAAGGGTGATTCAGTAACTAAATATGGTTAAAGATACTCCAATAAAATGGTATGTCCAAATATGCTGCTTTATGCTTAAAAATAGAGGCTTTGTTTGGAATTTCTTGAAATCTTGAAGAATATCATTAGTAGATTGTCTCCACTTTCTACTGCGTTTTATAGAAGGGGAATTAATGCTTTGTATGGAGTTTCTTCAAAACCTGAAGAATCTCGTCTGTAGATTGTCTCCACTTTCTACTGCGTTTTATGGTGTTTGAATGTGTTACGGAGTTTCTTCGAGACCTGAAGAATCTCGTCTGTAGATTGTCTCCACTTTCTACTGCGTTTTATGGTGTTTGAATGTGTTATGGAGTTTCTTCAAAACCTGAAGAATCTCGTCGGTAGATTGTCTCCACTTTCTACTGCGTTTTATGGTGCTTGGATGTGTTAAGGATTTTCTTCAAAACTTGAAGAATCTCGTCTGTAGATTGTCTCCACTTTCTACTGCGTTTTATGGTGTTTGAATGTGTTACGGAGTTTCTTGAAACCTGAAGAATCTCGTCAGTAGATTGTCTCCACTTTCTACTGCGTTTAATGGTGCCTGGATGTGTTAAGGATTTTCTTCAAAACCTGAAGAATCTCGTCTGTAGATTGTCTCCACTTTCTACTGCGTTTTATGGTGTTTGAATGTGTTACGGAGTTTCTTGAAACCTGAAGAATCTCGTCTGTAGATTGTCTCCACTTTCTACTACGTTTTATGGTGTTTGAATGTGTTATGGAGTTTCTTCAAAACCTGAAGAATCTTGTCGGTAGATTGTCTCCACTTTCTACTGCGTTTTATGGTGCTTGGATGTGTTAAGGATTTTCTTCAAAACCTGAATGATCTAGTCTGTAGATTGTCTCCACTTTCTACTGCGTTTTATGGTGTTTGAATGTGTTACGGAGTTTCTTCGAAACCTGAAGAATCTCGTAAGTAGATTGTCTCCACTTTCTACTGCGTTTAATGGTGCCTGGATGTGTTAAGGATTTTCTTCAAAACCTGAAGAATCTCGTCTGTAGATTGTCTCCACTTTCTACTGCGTTTTATGGTGTTTGAATGTGTTACGGAGTTTCTTGAAACCTGAAGAATCTCGTCGGTAGATTGTCTCCACTTTCTACCGCGTTTTATGGTGTTTGAATGTGTTACGGAGTTTCTTGAAACCTGAAGAATCTCGTAAGTAGATTGTCTCCACTTTCTACCGCGTTTAATGGTGCCTGGATGTGTTAAGGATTTTCTTCAAAACCTGAAGAATCTCGTCTGTAGATTGTCTCCACTTTCTACCGCGTTTTATGGTGTTTGAATGTGTTACGGAGTTTCTTGAAACCTGAAGAATCTCGTCGGTAGATTGTCTCCACTTTCTACTGCGTTTTATGGTGTTTGAATGTGTTACGGAGTTTCTTGAAACCTGAAGAATCTCGTCAGTAGATTGTCTCCACTTTCTACCGCGTTTAATGGTGCCTGGATGTGTTAAGGATTTTCTTCAAAACCTGAAGAATCTCGTCTGTAGATTGTCTCCACTTTCTACTGCGTTTTATGGTGTTTGAATGTGTTACGGAGTTTCTTGAAACCTGAAGAATCTCGTCGGTAGATTGTCTCCACTTTCTACTGCGTTTTATGGTGTTTGAATGTGTTACGGAGTTTCTTGAAACCTGAAGAATCTCGTCAGTAGATTGTCTCCACTTTCTACTGCGTTTTATAGTGGGCTATTGGTTGCCTTCATGCTTTCCTCCCTTTCTGCTGCGTTTTTATACCAGGGTTATAAATGCTTTGTTGCTTATTTGGAGTATCTTTAATTACTTGGTTGTCAATACCAGTGGATTATATATCAGTAAATGGTTTAAGCATTGATGCCGTATCTTGCTGAATACAAAATGTTCGTTTGCTAGTGTTGGCATTGTTTATTCTTTTGGAGATTTCTAATTATTTAATTGCGGTTAAAAATGCTGTTTTCCAATCCAATCCTCTGTTTGATCCAAAGATGTATCTGTTTAAGATATGCTTAAGATTTGCTTAAGATGAAATTTGGTTAAATGTGATTCAGAAGTCAACTTTTGTTTGTCCAGCCTGTATGGTTGGCTTGTACACATTTTTCCAATAATTTGTGTATTTATTGATTTATATGAAGATGATAAATAATTCCAAATGCTTGCTGCAATTAATCATCTCAATGTATATAATTTGTTTAATTGATATGAAATCTGTTATTATCTCAATATAGTCTTAATTTCTATGAGATTGTGAAATTATTATAAATAAGCTTATGTGTATTAAATGGTCCTCATGATCGTGGGGGCAATGCGGAGTCTATTCTTTGCGTTGTTGTGCTTTCCTGCTGTCTCGAGACAATCATTTTTATGTGTATATAATTCATAGTAAGACATTTTGCATTGCAAAAGTTACCAGTGATTCACTACATCAGAAAATCTTTTAAAAAAATCATCAAAGATCAAATTTATAACAAGTATAGGTATGCTTATGACCTATAAAGGAGACAAGTTGACATTTCAGTCAATGTTGGAGGTGTCTGTCTCTATAGACACTTTCAGCAGAGCTCGGCATTTATTATGCAATTGACTGCAACTTGACATTTTCCAGCATTTTTCCAGCAGTGCGATTTGTTTCCTTTTTTGATATAGAATTACCCAGCAAACACAGGAAATTAATGTTTTTAAAATGTTATAAAGGTGTTATAAAAGCATTTTAAATTTGGTCAAAATGTTTTAATAACATTTAAATGTTGGGTTATATAAAGGTCATGAAAACATTTTAAAACTTTTTGCATGAAAACAAAAACAAAAACACTGCAACAACATTTTTAAAATGTTTGTCAAAATGTAATTGCAAAATATTTTTGCAAAATGTTATGTCAACACCTTTAAAATTATTAAAATAACATTATGTTAAATTTTTTGAATCAAGTTTTCAAAAATGTTTTGTGAATGTTATTAAGGGATCTGGAATGAGCATTTTGACAGTATTTTTTGTGGGACATGAGAGCACATCAGACATATCGAATTGCATTCTGAATACGAAGTATGTCTTTCTGATATCAAACAATTTTCATTTTTTGAAATTCACGATATAATACAAATTTTATGACAAATTATTTTAAAAGTTGATATTTGTCACATTTTTGATATATAACAGTCCTCGAAATAAATTTTAAAAATCTAATGATATATTCTTAAAGTGTATGTAGCTGGGAGGAAAAGTCGATGATCAATTGAGAATTTTGACCTTGACCATATTGAAGATTTTTTTTGGTGTTTGGGGAAAAATCCATATCTTCAATACTGAAAGGTCAAAATTTTCAATTGATCGTCGGCTTTTCATCCCACCTACATACACTTTAAGTATAAATCATCAGATTTATAAAGTTTACTTGAGTACTGTTAAATATCAAAAATATCAATTTTTAACCATTTGCCATAAAATATGTATTACATTGCGAATTTCAAAAAATCAAAATTATTTAATATCAGAAGGACATTCTTCATATTCAGAATGTAATTCTATATGTCTGATGTGCTCTAATGTCCCACAATAAATACTGTCCAAACGTTCATACCCCATCCCTTAAAGCCTTTCATACCCTTTATATAACCCGACATTTAAATGTGTTCTTTTAAAAGTTTTTTGTTTGCTGGGAAAATATCAAATGATAATTTCATAGATTTGGCCTTCAGTTTATTCCTACAAATTTCAAATATTTTTTATGCTTTGGCAGAGATCAATGACAAATGACTTAAATATAAATTCAGCATTTAATAAACATGAATCAAGTATGGATTCAAAATGTACAACAAATAGATGAAATCAAGTTATTTAAGGCATTTTGTTAAAACAAATAAGCTTTTGTGACCTCGCTCTACATACTTTGCCACCATGCACTAAGTGCTCATGTCATCTTCCCTTTATACTTCACGTACGATTAGAAACAATATCCTATACAAAGAACTAAATCACACACTTTTATGTCACTAAATCTACGCTACTGTTGGGAAGTCCATAAAAGTTCTAAAATGCACACAATTCAACATTTGTATTTTTCTAAGTTCACACTTGAAATCTACATACCAAATGCCTTCAAATGAGCGCAAACATGTATAGTATTGGTTATTTATAAATATAAGTGGCTCCTAGGATAACTATAGGGTTGTTTTCTGGCCTTACATACGTGTTTAACACATTAACATCACAGGTTATGTTCATTCTACACCTTTTGAAAGTGCAGTGAATACTAACCACATGAGTCCCAAATGCCAAAATGTTACACTCGCAATAATGCTTATTCAACACATTTGTACTACAGATAAAAAATACATATGATATGACCATGCAAGGCTGTAACAATAGTTTGTTGAAAAAGTTGATAAAAATGCACTTTGAAATTCTCATTTTTAAATTTCAGTAATTTATAGGCCCCTGATTTTTGTTTAAACCCAATCTAAAATGGATCTTTAAATCAGATTTAAGAAATCTGGTAAGATTACCAAGATATGATTTTCCTGTACTATTTTAGGCTGCAGTTGAAAATAAAGGGGCTTAGCTTAGTTAACTTCCTGTATTGAAAAAGATAAACCCTCCTTTTATATTTTCAGTTATCAAAATTATGTTTAAAAAGGCCATTTTGCTTAAAACGCCATCTTAAAAAGAAGATTATACACCATGGATTTCCTGTGCTATTTTGGGTAGTTGAAATAGAGGGATTATTTCTGATATTAATGCAAAAATATAAATAAACATAATGCACACAACAGCATTTTGGTGTAGCAAAAGGGCCATTCATACAGGTACACAGATCCTTGATTACAGTCTTACACTAGGTCAACTCTAGAAATATTTCACACCAGTCATTCTAGACCCCAGTTAGGGGACCTCAATTATACATGCATGTATTATAAAGTATACAGTAAACAAATTAAAAAAAATCCTTAGTCAAATTTTAAAGAGTATGCATTGATAAAATAACATACACAAATCATCACAAAGAAAAGTTGAAAGTAAGATCCAGGAACTGAATTATAATATAGGGCTAGCCAAATAAGGGGCTGGTGGGGTGGGGACCCGGGGGTGGGGAGGGATGTTTCCTCAGTCACTTGATGGACCTTGGCTAGGGCCATTATGCAGGGCACCATTGATGCCCGGCATTGATGATGCTGAGTAACATGTCATCTACAGCATGTACCACGTAATTGACATCTCATGAAACAGATTCATCAGGATCGTTCATAGTTCATTTGATTGATAAAGGTTTTTTTTCAGATCCAATTAAAATGATACTACTCACTCAGAAATATTTCAATTCCTATCAGGAATCTTTACCAGAGTCAAGATTCCTGATAGGAATTGAAATATTTCTGAGTGAGTAGTATCATTTTAATTGGATCTGAAAAAGAACCTTTATCAATCATATAATTGACATCTGTTCCAATGTACGGGATCCTTAATTACAATACATTATTTGCATGTAAGCAATTTGTGGGGGTAAAAAGGTCCATAGTTTGGAAATCCTTCACCTCACAACAAACAAATCCTAGGTATAGACCTGACATTAATGATCAATATGCATTACGATCCCACAACTACACAAATGACAGATAATGTCAGATGGGGCATAATGGTATTGGCATATAACATGTCAGTAAATCATTTATGTAAAAATCATGATCAAACAAAATGTATTCATTTCATTTCCATCATCACTGCCAGCATATGTAATGCTATGTTTGCACATTACATCAATGACTGTGTACATTAGTGATCGATTCATGTTAGCTACTGCAGCTACACAATGTTATGTACAATGTCATTGGCATACAACATGTCAGTAAATCAATTATATCAATATCTTGAAGCAAAGGTACAACTAATGAAGTTGCGACAAGACTGCATCATGACAGCCAGACTTCCTCCTCCATGGGTTACTCTATAATTTGATGAGCATAGTTGGGGAGAATAGGTTCTGATTTTATCCGATTATCCTTATAGAATACAAAGACCACCGAGTATGATAGGTGGAAAGCCTAAGTTGCCTGAGAAAAAAAAATAAAAATCTCAGTTCTGGCTCAGACTTTTTTTTTAACTTATAATACTGAATACTTTCGACTCACTAAATTTGTTTGAAGTCATGTTTATCTTCTAACAAATGTTTGTTGGTGGAAAAGTATTCCATCAAATACTTGTTGAATCGATTATACGAGGGGGTATCCAAAAGTTTTTGACATCACCAAGAAGCGACGGAGCTATATCGATGAAATTTTGTCAGTGCAATTACTGGTCCTTCTCTACATTCTGGTCCAAAAATGGTCTCATAAGTATGTTTACTTTTTTTACAGGTGGCGCTAGATGGGTAGGCGCATAACCTGTAAAATTTTGAAAATGAAATGAGGCCTTAGCGTGATTGAAGTTTCTGCATTTTGAAGGTTAGGCCTACAATGCTCAGAAAATCTATGATGAAATGCCCAGCTATAGGTTTGGCTCTGTGATGACATGTCATCATAGTTTGGCAAATTCTTTTTTATGGTCCAAAATTTCCAAACTTTACAGGTGGCCATGTAGGCGCATAACCTTTTCATGAAATGATCCTCCACTTTCTTGATGAAAAGTGATGGTCGCCCATCTTGGCTCATCTGTGAGGGACATGTGGAGTTTGAAAGCTTTTACAAAATAACAGTGCCATATGATGAGCAATCATCACCGTAGCGGATAGATTTCATCATAGATTTTCTGAGCATTGTAGGCCTAACCTTCAAATGCAGGAACTTAATCATGCTGCGCGCCTCAATTTTCACCATTTTACAGGTTATGCGCCTACTGCCCATCTAGCGCCACCTGTAAAAAAGTAAACATACTTATGAGACCATTTTTGGACCATAATGTAGAGAAGGACCAGTAATTACACTGACAAAATTTCATCCATATAGCTCCTTCGCTTCTGGGTGATGTCAAAAACTTTTGGATACCCCCTCGTATAACATCAAAATATGACATATGATTTGGCCTTCACTCTGTTCTCTGTATTGATATTAAACACTCATTCCTATGACCTTACGGTGTAATATTGAGATTCCGTCAACATGGTATGCTCCAGGAGCTAATAGTAATACATAATAAATGCCATGAATACACCCTTTAGATGACAGTTGTTCCATAAAGCTCCCAGCGCATAACATGTTGATGGAATCTCAATTCTGATTTGATAGGTAAACAGAAGACAATGGGAGCTGCAAGTCAAACTGTATTCAGAAATGGCACAACTTGGGCTTCAGTTGGGAGTTGGGAGAGCTGGCGGATTCGAGAATGAAAGAAAAAAAATGGAGGAGTATAAGGCGACGAAAAAACACGTCCCTGCTCTACAGGTGGGTAGACCTTTCAAGTAGGGTCAGTCGGTTGCTTTTTTTTCCGGAGGCAAAAATTACCCTAAAATTTCACCATTGTTTTCATTTTCAAAACATTTTCAGCCAAAAAAGTGAACAAGTTGGTGTGTAAGTTTTAAAAACTTTATTAAATCAGCCACAAGTAAAATGCAATCTGAAGACTTTGTTTCTATCCAAGATAGTGCAAATCAATATCGCAGTATACTCAAATTAGAATTTATCATTTATTTTTTGTATATATGCGCTATAAAAAAGTGTTCTCACAATGAGAGGCAAGTCACCAGGGTATTTCAAGCATATACTTTGACAAATATTTGAGAAATGATATCAGTTTCACATATCTTTTCATGTTAGCTGAGGATATTCCCAATTGCCCTTCCAATGCTAGCAATCATAAAGCACTTTTACAAAATTTAATTGAAAAAGCCATGCTTTGCACAAGGAATTAAACAAACTCAAGCAGCAGCTGGGGAAAAACACTTGAACAGAATAACATTTCAGGTATAATTTGAACAAAATATTATTGCAGAATGAACACTTAATCATATCAAAATAAAATATTATTTTCTTAAAGTTTAATTTGACCAGATTGAATTACTATTTTAAATTGGCAATAATATTACTCTTTACAGCTAGATATATATTAATGTACCTCTTGAGGATTACTTAATCTCAATTAGGCTTACATTAATGCACTTAAAGGAGTATTTCGTGATCCTAGCATCCTCTTTTTATGACAGTTTTCAGTAGATATCCACGAAAAAAGCTTATTTCCAAAATTTCAGTTGATTCCGATTTTGCGTTTGCGAGTTATGCATGATTATGTGTATTACACTGCTCCATAGACAATGTGTTGTAATTTCGTTCTGGTGCACCAGAACGAAATTCAAATTTGGCGATATTTTTGCTAAACGAATTAATCTGCAAGAAATATTTGGTACATAAACATTATGTAGCCAGAGGTATCCAGTGGTGTAAAAATCTCAACTTTTTTGGGGAAAAGTGGGGGGATGAGGCTGTGGATCACGAAATGCCCCTTTAAGCAAGCAGCTGAATTGCATGATGACATGCATCATAATCAATGCTTGAAAGACTAGTTTCAAAATGCAAAACAACACTTACTGATGAAACAATAGATCGTTTAGACTCTGCAAAGTATTCTAGCTAGAAATACTTTCCCGCGAAATTCCCGGAACACTTAGTATTTTTTCTTGCATAGCACATCTGCTTTGACATACAACAAGGTGTGTGCCTTGTTGTATGTCAAAGCGCTTCCTGCACTGCTCCCATGTTTACTGTTCCTCATTCATAACCATGATAACTCTTCTTACAATAATAATAGCATTTGTATTTATCCACTTTTGCTAGATTTTTCCTGTTAATAAAATTGTGTGATTAATCCAATGAGATGGATCCAAAGATGGATCTTTGTATTACAGTAAAAACTCGATAGTTAGCATATGTGCTACTATCGAAGCTTTTGAAAACATGAAATTGTACCAAAGTCTGGCGCTTTACCAACTGGGCTAATGGGGGTTGAGACACACATTTGCAGCTTTACTTGTTTGTATATAACTATGTGTATCGATGATTTGCTCAAAACCCTTTACACTTTTGTGGATGGAGCTCTTCATGTTTGCATGTTTTACAAGACTCAATAGTAAGCACATATGCTAACTAACAAGTTTTTACGGTAGGCTATTCCAATTGAATCCATACACTCAATATGGAATACATGACCATAATCTCTCATACTGGGGTGTAGCTTTGAAATGGAGTCAGGTAACCCATTTCAAATTCACACTCCCTGTGTGGCAGATTAAGGTCAGGTCTTTTCTACAGTCAGGGTTCGATTTACTTTGAAAAATGTGTGTAGCAATTTTTTAGCGAAAACTTTATTTAGGTGATATTCTTATATGTTTACACATGGTTTACATTGTAAAAAATTGCTATACAAGCTGAAATTTGTGTAGCAGGTTGTCCAAAATGGGGAGCATTTTGCTCCACGACACAAGTTATTAAATCGAACCCTGTAGAGGGTATGGATTTCAGCTGGAATAGCCAACCAGTCCCTCTCTGTTCATAGCTGCAGTCCAAGTTGTCTAGTCCAAGTTCCATCACAAATTAATTAAAGCATTCAATGACATCACAAAGTCATTCAACAATTCAATGAGTTCATTCATCCTTTCAAATATGCATGTTATTGATCTCCCTCTTTATAATGTATTTGATAACCCTGTGAATTACTGGTGTCACTATGGCCTTGAGGGTCCAACAGGATAAATAAAATACCGGCATCTCCATCATCATAGAAAGATCTTGTCAAGTTTATTCAGTTGTTAAAACACTATAAAGCATGACTATAAGCGTGGCATTGATGCATCTGTAATTACACCCTTCTATTGAGCATAAGAAAGAGATATTTAAATAAGAAAATGATAGCTCCCTTAAGTCATTATTTGTCTTTCAAAATGATGTGTGGTAGCTAACACCCTGCCCATTTTATATATTTTCTTATCAAAGAAGTAAAAGTGAGAATGACTTTGTTTCACTCCATGCAGAACACTTTGGGCAATCAGCCATTTGTCAGACATGGCAAAGGTATATTGTACCTTAGTCATGTTAGTCAATGACAATCATTGGATTGGAAGTACCTCCCTCGATGGTATAGCGGTTGGGAGATTTGCCTTGGAACATGTGGGTCGGGTTACTTCTTCAAATCCCAATATAGGCTTTTTGAGTTATAAATACCGTAAACGGTCGCCTAATGGCACACCTGGGCTTCTTTGCCTTGGGGTAAATTTCATGTGCAAATAAAGAGCTCCCTCCTCTGAAATCCCAGCAAGAATTAAAATTCTGTGCCCTTATTTGCTGGTGGGAATTTTACAGGAGGGCACTTTCAGGTTGTGCATAAAATTCCACTTATGTCAATGGAGCCCATAGCGCCATTAGGCAAACGTTTATGGTACTCTACAAATTTCTCAATAAAAATGACTAAGGTACAATCTTTGCCAAGCCTGTCAAATGAATAAGGCATTTTTTATTTTGAGTTTGTAAGAACAAAATAATAAAATTAAGTGCAATATTTAGCTGCATAAACTGGTATGGGAGAAATATTGCCGCTAGCCTTGCCTGTAATAGTACACAGGGCAGGTATTAGTGCTCCATGGTGTTACATCTTATTTTGCTCTTACAAGACGATCCAGTAACGCTCCCTAATTCAATTGGATAAGCTGTTGAATATGTTTACCCATCACTATTCCATTCAGGTAATAGATTCAGGCAACTCAGAGTTGTTTTCATTCCAATTTCTCCTGCTACGATAATTTCACACCCCTTGATTTGATTAAGACTGATACTAGCTCATATTTTTTGAGGATAGGGATAGATTTCTTTATAAAATAGAATGATGAGAGCATTACAATACCCAATTCTCTTCTGCCCTTCTGAAGGGCAAAAGTGTTACTATACCCAAATTTTCTGACTTGTCAAAAATTCCATGAAATTCCCAAAGCTTCCTTCTGCACATTTAAAATGTCAATAATTGCTATGTTTTATCCTGGTTTTACAATAAGCAGTGATCATGGTGATAAGGATTCCAGATTCAAAAGTTGCATCAAAAGCCAATGGCAGTGCCAGGAATTTTTGCAGAGGGGGGAATTGCAACAAAAAGTGGAAATTTTTGCAATTTGGGGTTTTAACTGAGGGGGACAACACCCTCCCTTTTGTGCCTCCACTGTCAAAAGCATTGCAGTGCAGTGTACATTTTCATGGTGAAAAGACATTGTATAGGTTAGTTTAACCAAATCGCTGAGTGGGCACTTGTTGGGGCATGGGCTTTTAATAGAATGAATACAATACTTCATTAAATTTGTTTCTTCATCCCAATCAGACCTTGAAAACAAATTGCATTCTGTTTTTAGCCATATCTTATATCACGTTATCTGTTACTTATCTAATTTTATTGAATCATAAATAAATTAATCTTTCTATAAATCTATGTATCTGATGTATAGCAAATCACACTCACTATGCAACAAATTGGGCTGTTCCAGCCAAAATTCACACCCCTTATGGAAGATATGACCTTTATCTTTAAATGCAGTTATCTGAATGGGTGACTCTATTTAAATTATACGCCCACTGTATTGAAGATTAAGGCCATGTCTTGGATTTCAGGGGGTGTATGGATTTGAACTGAATAGCCAATACAAACTAATCATCTTATAGATGTGACATTTACATTTTACTTGTTCAAGTTAACATTAAGCTTCAGAAAAAAGGCATTTTCACACAGACACCCTTACTTAGGATTTTTCTGACTTTGTGTATAGACAAATCCAATTTCACGCATTCCTACACCTCAATGGCAGCCATAGCTGGGTACCCCCTTAGGTCTATTCCACCTAAAATGTGAAATGATGTGGCCTTGGCAGGGATATTATGCTGCATTCCATCACCGTGTTACACATAGACAAAAGAATGATGAAAGTTTACAACACAATACAATTCAACATCGATTTTTAACCAAATTTAATACATCCAATCCGGCAGTTACAACACCAGTTTTGTGCAGACGGGACCCAGTAATGGCCGACTGAATTCGTCTATAGAACCTGCTGGTCATCATATACATCCTACACTGCCTAGCCCACCAATAATGAGCTGCCCCTCCTACTTTTGAAAACCTGCACAAATACAGTTTATCTTGCAGGGCCTGGTGTAAGAACAGCATTTTTGCTCATAGTATGGGTAAATATAATGTAATAAATAAATAAATAAATTGTACTTTCAAATTTAGTTTTTATGGCAAGTTTGTGCAAAACATTAAGTATCATCTATAACCACTAAAATCTCAAGATTTTGTCCACTGTGTGTTTGTAATTATTCAAAAGTAAAATGAATGAATGATAAGAATGATTTTTAAGGGAATAAATCTTGTACAAAATGTCAAGGTGAAGCGGTAGTATTTATTTTGCCTGCTTGACTGCTGACATTTCAGTTCTTGGGGGAATTTTATTGACATTTATCTGTTGATATAACTTTCCAAGTATTGTTGTTTTATTGAATTAATGCATTTATAAAATCCCAGCAAACAAAAAATATTTTCATAACATTTTCAATAGGATGAACAAGGGTTGCCAGTAAATGTTTAAACATTGATTTATAATAAAGGTTATAAAACATTTACTCACATTTTTTTAAGCTGCGGCAAAACAATGTTATTTTACGTGCTGACAAAGGATTTTTTTAAACATTTGTGAACAAATAGTTGAAAATACAACTACCGCACCAAAAGCAACACATTTTGATGTATAGTACAATTTTTTCACATTTTCCGCCCTTATTTCTTTTATAATTCTTTTTGCCGCCTTCTTCTTCCGCCGCCCTCTTTTTGCCGCCTTCTTCTTCCCCGCCCCTTCATTTTGGCCGCCCCTGCTTTGATAACGGGCTGGCGCCTCAAAGCCCCCCAAAAATACGCGCATGAGTATTATAAGGAATGTAAAATAATACTAGACAGAAGTACAGTACTGGTACATTTAAATGTCACCCATGTAGCAAATGCATTAACATATTCAAGAACTAAAGATATACAATCATATTCTTCTGTACTCCTATTAATGAGAAGGAAAGTTAATATTAATATTATTAATATTATTGCAAATATTCCCCTTTGTGGGAGATTAAGGTTATTTCTTCCGCAGGGGTGTATGGATTTCAAACGTAATAGTCTAGCTGTTCAATAAAGAACAACACCGCACCTGGTTGATGTAAATTTGTTTACAAGATGTGTTAAATTGACTTGTTGGTGAATTGTCTTCATTCGTTTGTGGTGGGTGTTGTATGGAGGTGGTTGCTTTTATACCAAAAAGAAGAAAATTTCCCAGAATTCTAATATTTATAGCACATTTTCCGTTACAATCAACAGGCATAACGTTAGAACCTGTATTCCAGGGGTTTGTTGCAAGAAAGGCCTATCTGCAATAGATGCCCTTTAGACAATATGACCATTTCTGCATTCTATATTGTATACATATGACACCTGGCAGCTATTGCAGATAGGCCTTTCTTGCTCTAAAATCCCAATTTTTTATGAAGATCAATGCTAATTTGCCAGAAGCTCATCCACCCAAAATCTGGCACTTGTAAGGAAGGAAATGTCACTGTATGGCAGGAAATGAATGGTTCCAATGCACTTAAAAAAGAGTTCCAAGTGTAAAAAGGAGGGATTTTCACTACCTGATATTTATTAAAATGTACCCAACTGATGTGCAGTCATTAACCTCTAAGCCTTAATAATATACATGTTTGTTTCTTGTAGATATATCAAAAACCAAGATGCAAAAATGTGTTAATTTGTTTTCTTCTTAGAGATATGAAAGATTTGTGGCAATCTACACTACCAGATTCCTATTCCGGCTGCCTGCACAGGTACATGGATGGTACTGTGCTGTATCAGTCAAGATTATAGGAAAATTTTCACAGGAAAATTTTCTGGACACGTGACACCCATGGGCGCAGACATATTAGCATTATGGAATGTGACCCCGAGCACAGCGGGTGGTCTTCCAATGTATTTGAATAGGAAGAATTTCTCCTTGGATGCAAAATAAGATACTTGTCGGAAGTTGAAAATGTTATAACAAGAGTTTCCGTAGATAAATATTTTTTTCCGTAGGTAAATATTTTTGAAATTAAGTTTTGATGATATTGTGAAGAAATTAAGATTGCATAATTTTCAATAATTTTGCAATGCACAAATCTCTATCGAAACTGCGGCCAAAAATACTATTCCAATTCAAAATAACAAAGACATGAATAGCGAGGTCACCAACGGGGGTCAGGGATTGATATGCATTGGTCACATGTCCAGAAAATTTTCCCGTGAAAATATACCTATTAATCTTGACTGTGTATAGGCCTACCAGTGGAGTACCAGTGTGAAGAACCACTGCTGGTGGGTCCTGTGCAGTAGTAGTGTTGGTAATGTGTAGGTACTCTGTTTGTGTCATGCCAGTATACGCAATGGTGTACCTGACGTGTGCAGGTGACCACAACAGGAATGTTATAGTGTATGCTTCAAATTATAATATTAATGATCAAAGCAATTGCAAAGAAGAGTAAGTGGGTAAGTTATGAGAAATGGAAAAAATAAGTCTCCATTTTCATTAATATGAAGAATGATCCTTGATAAAAAAATGAGGACTCTGACAGGACCTAATCTAGCTGTCTCCTCCGTTTTGGTGTAATTCCGCTCACACTATACACAAACAGTCTGCCAACGATTACAACAACACGGCTTGAAACAATGTTAATTGGCTACTCAATATTCATGAGTCACAATCTTCATAGTCACATGGAGTGATTATATGTGACAAGATTAAGGGGAATGAGTCACATGTTGACCCTGGTCAAAAATGAGTTTTACATAGGTTAATAAAGAGTACATTTAGAGCTTTCAGAAACAGAAAACCACATGTTGATACAACTTTTCTTTGCAAAGTTATGGTTTTTTTAAATCAATCATGGAAAACAATATAAAACAAAAGAATTTTAACACTTTCTTTGCCAATATCTCAAAATCAATATTAGTGACATCCGACTCATTTCCCTTGATTGTGTCACATATATCATAGAGCCCTATTTTTAGACTCAAAAAGTTCCTAGATGTATCTTTCTCGTATCACATCTCGTGGTCAATCAGAAATGGCTACCAATGTTAAAATTGGCAGACGGAATCAAACTGGTGGCAGAGACTAGATAGAGATGAATCCATTCAGTGGGGAAATTTATCATGCTCAGTATTGTTCTTCATCTACTGCAAGATGGTATCAACAATTTCTAAGTGAGTAACCTTTCAAACATGAACAATAACTGACCAACAAGAATTCTACACAGTTCCTGATGAACTTATTCCTAGAGTGATAACCACAGATAGCATCTTGAAGATTAAAGCTTACACAATCTACTATCAACATGTTATTTTGAAATAAAGAAAGCAATCTATCTGACTTGACAAATCACAGTCACACAAAACATGTAGTCTGGCTATTGCCCCGAATCAATTTATCAGACTTACTTTTCCTTAATGCCGGCAAACAAATTGTTATTGAGAGTATGTCAGTGCAAAGTCTACCTGCAAATCTATTTTGTGCACAAATTGCTTCAACACAGCTTGCAGCTAAACCACAGGGAATTAGCAGCAACATGGAAAATTAAATGTATTTGTCAAAATACCCTTAAGAGTAAGAAGTTAATATTGTTTTTCTTGTCAGGTTTATGACAGGAAATGTTGAAAAATTAGTGAGTGGCAAAAGGTGTGCATGGATGTGATAATGGGGTGCGCCACATCTCCTGGGTAGAATTCTTGCATCTTTGGGGTAAATTACTTACAGTCTAACTAAAATGTACTTAATGAGGACTTTTCATATCCTTTCAAAAATAAGTAGGGTAACTTAATGATTGCGAAAACACTGTATGCAAAAAGTAACAAAAAATGAACCATTCTCTTTTGGTTTGTATTTGTACCGGAGACAGAGAGCTAATCATTATCCTTTAAGCAACTCCCCATTTTGGGTGATATTTCACAGAAAAAAATCACAATCTTTGCCTAAGTCATGGACCTTAAAAGGAGGTAAAGAGAGCAGGCATGAGAGGTAGTTCAACTGTAGGACTAATCAGAGGTACTTCAACTGTGACTGTGGTTAGAGAGACGGTAATTTTTGTGTGTTTAATATTTTGCACTTTGCTATATTGTTTTTAACTATACATAAAATAATACATTTTTAAGTTTGTGGTGACTGCATTGAGCATAAAAAGCGCTAACTTTAATATTCCGTAAAAAATTCCACTTTAAACAGTCATCATAGGTAGTTCAACCCTAGTTGCAATGGAGGTAGCTCATCATGACTGTGATCAAAGGTAGATCAACAGTTACTGTGATCAGTAGTAGTTCAACACTATGACCAGGGGTAGTTCAATGGTAACTGTGATCAGAGGTAGTTCAACAGTGACGTATGATCAGAGGTAGTTCAACAGTGACTATGATCAGAGGTACTTCAATAGTAACTGATCAGAGGTAGTTCAACAGTAACTGAGATCAGCGGTAGTTCAACAGTAACTGTGATCAGAGGTAGTTCAATGGTGACTATGATCAGGTAGTTCAACTGAACAGTTACTGTGATCAGAAAAAGCTCAACAGTAACTGTGATTAGAGGTAGTTCAAAAGTAACTGATCAGAGGTTGTTCAACAATAAATGATGATCAAAGGTAGTTCAACAGTAACTGAGATCAGTAGTAGGACAACGGTGGCTCTAACTGTGAGCAGAGGTAGCTCAACAGTAACTGTGATCATAATTCAACATTTACTGTGAACAGAGGTATAGTTTAAAAACTGTGATCTGAAGTAATTCAACAGATTGCAGGTAACTGTGATTAGGTAGTTCAACAGTAACTTTGATCAGAGGTAGTTCAACAGTAACTTTGATCAGAGGTAGTTCAACAGTAACTATGATCAGAGGTAGTTCAATGGTGACTGTGATCTGGTAGTTCAACTTAACAGTAACTGTGACCAGAGGTAGTTGATCAGAGGTAGTTCAACAATAACTGTGATCAGAGGTAGTTTAACAGTAACTATTATCAGAGGTAGTTCAACAGTAACTGATCAGAGCAGTAACTGAGATCAGTGGTAGTTTAACAGTAACTGTCTGTGATCAGAGGTAACAATAACTGAAACTTGAATTTTTCCGATTGGGCTTCTGAGATTGGATAAAAGAAAGTCAGTTCTTTTTTTACTCTTTTGCTGCAAGAAAAACCTGTCCACATGTACAGAATAAGGACTTTATTCTTTATCTGTTTTTCAAACCCCTTTCTTAATGTCCTGTGCTTTAACATAAATCTTACTTATTCACTTGACTTATAGTGTATTCACTCCAGGAATGATGCATGCTTTTTACATGGAATGACCGTTTAAGTAAACAAGTCAAGGGAAATTGAATTCAAAGAAACTAAAAGTAAGATAACCCAGTCTTCAGTGTCACTATCCTGTAATGAAATCAGCCATATGGACATATAATGAATAGTCAGTAAGCACTTTGTACAAAACTATTCAAATATGGGAACAGAGAATTTGTGTGTATTCCTGTGGGTAAACCTGATCCATAGATTGCCTTGTGACTAATGAAAATGAATGAAACATTGGGCTATTCCATTTAAAATCCATACACCCCCTGTGGAAGACATGTCCTTAATCTCCCACACAGGGGGGGGGGTGTTAATTTCAAATGGAGGCATTCATTCAGGTAACTCTATTTGAAATTCATACTCCCTGTGTGGGAGATTAAAGTCATGTCTTCCATAGGAGGTGTATGGGTTTCAACTGCAATAGTCCATCATGCAAAAGAAACCCATGTGTAATTTTATTTATAATCTTTTTGTTTTGTTGTTGATACATTGTGTTGAAATATCACCAAAACCAGATTTACAGTTCCTTAAATCTGGCCATTTCTAAAGCTAATGTAATTATCCGATAGGTTACAAACTTACTGTTTTGCTCTATGAAAAACAATTAATTTCATCAACATGTATAGCTAACTTTTGCTTGAGAGCATGTAACAAAGTATAACAAATCTTTAAATCCAAAGGGAATAACATGTATCAAATTTCAAAAATAGATGGTTATCAATGGATACAAATTTCACAATAAACCCTTGAAGATTTATTACTGCTGTTTACTGTGTGTCAATGTGAAGGCCATCAACAATGTAATTTAAATTCAAGTTTACTTCTAGCATCTATTTTTCTTAGCAGGTTGTTTTCGATCACAATTCTTAGGTTAACGCTATCTCAGACAAGGGTTAAATTCACATATGCCCATGAATAAACACACCCCATTGCCAAACATATTAAATGTGTGCAGTAGCCGCTACTTCACATCACATCAACTGGACAGATTTGAGATGTTTCATTGCCCAAAAGACCTTTGGCTTTACTCCATCAAGAAACAACATACTACAAATTTACTATACCGTATTACTATACAAGCTTTTTGCATAGAGCCATTTCATCAAGTTCAGTGTAATGTTGTTTATCTAAAGATCAGAATCAGTCAACCAGGCAGTTAACATATGGTTGTGTGTGATTACAGTGACAAATGCACTGTGCCCATTCAATTATCCTTACCATAAATCTTAAAATGTTTAAAAGATAAGAACAAAAGATGCAGCAGCATATAAGAACACAAAGATCTTAATCAAAAAGCATCTTATTGCTAGAGACATTTCAAAAGAATAAGAGTAACTTGCCATTTTAGGTTTACAAAGCTTTTCCCTTGCTACCTGCCTACCCTAAAATGAACCATTTGAAAGATTTGGCTGTACCTTGAGGGACATACTACATCTTATAGCTCTATTTTGTCAGCTTCATAACATATTTAGAGTGTTTTCTAAAACCCCTGTGGTATCCATCTTTTACAATATTTATATCACATTCAGTTATATAGGTCTTGGGTTACGGTAATAAAGTACCAACAGATTTTTTTTAAAACAATTTCCGCAAAACCTTAAAGCCATGTTGTACAATCTTATAATAAGAAATTGGTTAAATTTTTTTCAAACATATAGTCCCAACTTACACATAAATGGAATCAGTCCAATTACCTCAAGACAGAGAATTACCAAACTTGGACTAAAAATGTGCGATTACTTGTCTGTCCTCAGAGGGGATCATTTAATATCATACCAATAATATTTCTACATAAATTTCATCTCAATCCACTCTGAGCCATTGCAGACAAGAAAGTGACGATTCAAACTAACCCGGCAAACAACGTCACAGTGCACACGTTGAAAGGAGTACGCCCATTGGCTGCACTGAAGGGGCCGATTTGCAATTGAATACAAACCATAACGAACATGACAAAGGGCTCAACCATTCTCTGCTGAGGTAAATTGGTTCTATTTAGACAAGCTAAATAAAACCGTATTTGTTGTGTTTGTCAGGTCAACATAGCAATTTTGACATAATGTCATATTCAGACCTTAAGTACCTTATATAGAACTCAATGTTAAATGGCCAAAATAGCCAGTGCGGTACTCTCACTTTACCTTGTTATTTCGGCTTAAAATGGACAGAAACCTTTCCTGACGGTTATTACTAATATCAATCATTTCAGCATTTTGAACAAAGAATATCAAATTAAAATTTGATGGAAATCGTACATTATGCTTTAAGAACTCAGAACTTAAGACTCAGAATGTAATGTTAGTCTATGTTGGTAGACAAGAGTAAAAACCTGTGACCTCAACTGGGACTCAACATTATTTTTATAAGAGTGTCAAACTTGAGTCCAAATCAACCAGCAGATTTGGGATCAAGTATTCACAATGTCACTGATCTGCCGTGTCAATCCATCTTGAAAAGTGGGGTGGTGGGCGTTTAGCCTGAATTGTCAAACAGTGGCTGAACAATGACAAAGAATTAGTTATTTTGTCAAAAAGTGAGCAGGAACATGTCCCTGTGCCACCCCCAGATTGATACCAATGACATCACTGATCCCTATAAGTTACTTCAGTTGCCAGTTTCCTGAAGGTCAAATCTGCAGAATCTCTTTCATAATATCCATGTGATACTTTTTACACTGCTATCATGAGTTTTGATATTGAAGCAAAGAACCTGTCAAACCTAACAATACCCCTATAAGTCTCATCTTATCTTCATTGATGAAAACATCTTGAACGTTTGATGATGCCAAGCAAAGGTAAGCTAAATATAGAATAGATTGCCTTGGAGCTAATGTGTAGCTTTTAATTATCTCTCTAATGTATTAGCAATTTTATCTTATGTAAGTCTTATGTTAGACTTAAATCTGCAATGTGCCGCAATCAACTAAAAAGAAAAGATTTTTTAGAAATATTTTCCCTTAACTGAACACTGATCAATCAGCATGTGAAATATGGATAAGCATAAAAAAGCAATTTTACTTTCTTCATTGAAATGACAATCTGCTGTCATGTCAAATGATGAATTAACCAAACAAGGGATCACAGACTTTCAGGCCTCTTCTTAGCCTTTCCTGTGATTCCTTTACTCTGACATTTTGTATTATGATTGTTGTATGTATTCTAATTTTGTTATTTGATGAGTGAAAAAAAATAAATGAATGAATGAATGATAACATTAGGGAATGACAAATGGACAGAAATTAACAAACAAACCTCTAGACAGATTGAATGGGCAATTCCATTTGAAATCCACACTCCCCATGTGGAAGATTTTGCTAAAGTCTTCCACAGAGGGAGTATGGGTCTCTTCCATTTGAAATACTTACTCCCGTTGTGGCAGATATGGATAAAGCAATTACACAGCGGAAGTATAGGTTAAAAAATAATAAATAAGGACAACTTTAGCTAAATCATCCACAGGGTAGTGTGTGGATTTTAAATGGTATAGCCTGAAAGGCCTTTCATCATTCTCATCACCAAGATGAGTTAAACATCACCTTTGAAAGACAAAGACTAATCTCTTTTGCCTCATCATGTAATTCTCTCTCTTCTTGATGGCCTGGCTTGATGGATTGTACATCAAATGACACTTGTCAATGAAAAGTGTCTCAATAAGGTAGGAAACAGTACAGTGCAGTGGTCTTGGTAATTGGGGCCAGCCACACAGGAGGACAAATTATAGGTTAATAAATGTGTATCACTTGTTGGGAGTGAAATTGTACAAAATAATGCATGCATACTGAGATGTTGATGCATCTAATGCATGCACCCGGAAGGAGGGTAGTGTATTAGATGTATCAACATCTCAGTACAAGTACATTATTTTGTAAAATTTCTCTCCCAATTCATTTACTAACCTATTTCATACACGATAAAAAAATCCATGATTTTTACTATTTTGATTAAAAAAATTATCACTAAAATGATGGAAAATGTAAGCAAATATAAATGCACCCACCTACAAGAAAAATTAACTTGTCCGAAAGCCCATGCAATTATGCAATATTTGGACTGGTGTACCACAATACGGTATGGTGAATGTGTAATGCAACACTCCCAGTCCAGCATTTACTGCAACTTGTAATGTGACTTTTTGATTTTGACATTTATGCGCTACTGTTGTTTTCAAATGTCAAAACACTTGCCCTGCTACTACATGAAATTTACACCATTATACAGTACTGATCTAAGCCTTCAACTTTCCTTGTGGAATGAAACGCAAGGCAGTATTCATACTCATCGAAATGCAATGCTCTTTTATTGGTCACGCCCAAATCATAAGAGTCCCATGTGTTTGTGAAGCAAATGCCTCTCCAGTACTTCTTTGTGTTTATTCGCATGTCTCTACAGTAAACATGTAAAGACACATGATTGGGTGCAATTACGAGGCAACTGAAACTAAGCTAACTTTATGGCATGTACAATTGAAACGTGAGAGAATTGGCCATGTGCTCCTCACAAAATGCATATCAAAGAATTTTGATCAGTACTGTAGGCAGTCTTAAAGTGTTCTAAGAAAGTTCCCATTGATCTGGATCTGAAATAACCACATTGGTGTGTATTAGGAATAGATCACTCCATATTTTCAAAGCCATATTGTAACATTTGCTGAGGAGGATGACCTTAATATTTTTCAAAACTCTGTTGCTTACATGATTATAATGTACTTTATAAACTAACATACCCTGCAAAAATCAAGACTATGTGCTGTAGTTTTGTCAAAATCTGAGATTTTGAATAAAACGCAGGATAACCATCGTTTAATTATTATGATGGAAATATTAGTCGAGCGCGTATACGATGTTCATATTACAGTACGTACATGGCATGTGGGACGGCATACACACATTAAAGGATCGTACCTTAGCACTGAACTGACAGAATGACACACATTGGTGGTGTAAATTCCCATTCTCTTTGCTTTAAGCCCTACCTGAATTGTTCGACTCAAAATTAAAAGGGGACATATCTGACAATAAAAGCTAACATTTCATGGAAACGAAATACATGTACTAATCTATTTTTATGGAAATGTTACAATATGGCTTTAAAGTCAGTTCATCCCCCTTCCTCTTATGGTATCACAGAATTGATGCAGATTAGGTATAGATTACTCTATATACCATTTTCCAAAGTCGGTTCATACCCTTCCTGTTATGGTATCCCAGTATTGATGTGGATTACTCCCCATTCCAGAAAAATACAGCACTAATTTTTTGGGACTAAAAAAATATTATCAAGTTCTGCCAAATGAAACAAAGCTCAATCCTAATCATTCATTTAGTCCTAACTGGAGATAAAAGAAAAAGTTCACTATTTTACTAATTTCATTTTCCAAAGTGAGTTCATACCCTTCCTGTTATGGTATCACAGTATTGATGCGGATTAAGCATAGATTACTGTTTTCCAAAGTCAGTTCAATCCTCTTATGGAATTTCTTTTGTAGACATAACACATATCTGAAGGTTATACTTAATCTTTTACCTTTAACTATTTACTAGGAAGCTTACTGATCGATATGCTCCTCTCTTCTGACATGACATTCTAAGCAATTGAGATTGACCTAGCATATTTTGTAGGTGTTTGCTTGCCTCTAGTCCAACAGGTCCCTGGATGCACATTGAGACTTGGCAATGTATAGAATTACACAAGGTATTTTTCATGATAAGTTTATTTTCATGAGAGATAGCAACTCAGCAAACATAAAACGTTTTTGTAACATTTTCAGAAGGGTACATAAAAGTTGCCAGAAAAGTTGCAGCAAAGCATTGTAGTATAATGATATTTAAAATGCGGACGACAGGTGTTTATAAATGTTATAATAAGTGTGATCAAAACACTCACTGTTACAGTCCTCAATAAAGCAAGCAAATTGTAATTGCTTTTCCCATTACATTTACTGTGGCTTTTTGATTTAAAGAATGGAAATTAATTAACTTCAGAGTGCAATACCTCACCTGCAAATGCAATCGATTAAAGATAAACATTTAATTGACCTCTAAGAAGATGAATTGCAATGTAATGTACACAAGTCGATAACTTCAACTATTGATTTTTGGATATAAATGCTTGGATCGGATCAATTTCAGGTCATTAACACATTCAAGGTGACTGCAAAACCTTCAAAAATTACAAAAATGAAAATCATAAGAGCTGCTACATCAATATTAGGTAGGTTTGTATTAATTTCAATGTATTCTTAATAAATCATAATTATAATTCATTTAATTTGCCTACATGAGCTTTATGCTAATTATTATATTCTCCCTTTCTTTGCTATCTACTGTATATAGCTCCTATTACATAGTGCCTATTCTGCCCTCTCTCCTGAAGGTAGTACTATTCACTGACCTATCTGTGCTATTTATTGAAGATACATGTAGGATTATTTTTCATTGTCCCTATCTGTGTTATCTACCAAAGATATGCTACATGGTACATATATATTATGTGCTATCTACTGAAGATAGCATTATTGCTACTGTGCTATCTACTGAAGATAACATTACTGCCACATGGTCCTTATCTGTGCTATCTACTGAAGATAACATTATTCCTATATTATACCCATCTATGCTACAGTTTGTCCACTCTGAAGTACAAAGTGACAACGTGCGCGTATACAACACATTAACAGTGCGTAGTGCTGCGTCTTTGCTGCAGGTATGCGTGCCTTCAAAGTCAGCACAATGTATGCGTCCGCGTCTGTATTTTGTGCTTCAGAGTAGACTGACTGTATCTACTGAAGATAACATTATTGCTACTTTACTTCTATATCTACTGC
Organism: Amphiura filiformis; assembly: GCF_039555335.1. Taxonomy (NCBI): domain Eukaryota; kingdom Metazoa; phylum Echinodermata; class Ophiuroidea; order Amphilepidida; family Amphiuridae; genus Amphiura; species Amphiura filiformis. Next base: position 7,755,523 of record NC_092635.1, read on the forward strand.
CTTTTTAAAAATGAGTTAAGGTGCTAGTTCCTGAACTTTCCACAGTTAGAATGAAATAATACATCTAAAAAAACTATTTATATTTATAAGGAATAAATCTAACAAGATTTGTTTTGTTTGCTAACATAAAAACAATTGATTGACACAATTATTCAGCTTCAATTGTTCTATGTCTTAACTAATCCCAGGAGCATCCTACTTTACATGACAATAATAAGCACACAATGGTACCAGTCACATTTTACACAATTATAAAGACAGTGCGTGCTGGCTTCACAAGGAATCCTATTTGTGCATGCTGTGCTAAGCATCTTATCGCTAATTTTCTATTGGGAGTTTTTGTCAACAAAAGGTCATTGTGTCAGAAGCATGCTGTCAATTTTACAAGCCTTTGCATTTAAAGCCATAATCAATTAAGAATAAGCCCTCTAGAGCAACTTTCCAAGACTACCAAATCCCAAATCAACTTTTGCCCTTAAAAATCTCAATCCCAAGAGAATTGCCTTGGCATAAACAGTTTCTAAAAGTTAATTGCTTCTTACGCAAATCCTACAATTCGTAGGTATTTTTGAATAAATGGCACTTGAGAGTCAAAGTGTTACTGAAGCATGTTATTTTGTAATGAATTAAAGATTTCAACTGCTAACCCTAAGGCTAAGATAAATAACAGTGCTGCGACCACATGTGCCCAAAGAGGTTTCTATTTCGGTTTTGTGTACGGCGTCAATGCACGTCTTCATTCAACTGAACACTTATGCAAAGCTAAAGTAAAGTACTGTCTGTTACATTGATGAAAGTAAATTTGGATTGGTGTATGGAATGATTAAAGTGTAAAACGTCTGATCCAAGAACACAAGAAAATTATTTAAGGTAGAAAAATCAAGGTATGAATAATTTTCTTGAGTTTGAATCAGAACTTTGCTATGTCAAATATGAAACAAAGATCACTCGTCAAATCCAACCCAAACTCTAACCTTAATGTTAACACTAACCCTAACCCTAATCCTAATCATAGCCCTAACCTTAAATCTAGCCCTACCCTTAACCCTAAACTTTAATAATTTTTTATATAAATTGGGCTCTAAAAGAAACTTATAATTTTTCACAGGTCATATCTTAAAATTTTGTCCCTAAAAATGAACCAAAATTACAAACAGAATTACTTCAATACTCTATTCTAAACACAAATCAGTAACCAAGCAGTTGTCTAACTGTCACAACAGCAAAATGCACTGACACAGAACAGCTTCCTGGACCACATTCACAGGCAAATATTTGGCACCCAACAAAAGAGTGTGAGAATGCGTACAAGATCCTTACACAGGTGATAATTTCCATGGAGTAAATGGAATAGTGCCGGGGATGCTTCTGCTTTTCACACACTTTCTTCAAGAAACAGGTCTTGTTCCACACTATTCCACTTACTCACAGATTTCTTGTGTTGGGTGCCAATTAACAGGCTGTGAATGTGGTCTAGGAAGCTGTTCCATGTCAGTGCATTTTTGCTGTTGTGTCAGTTGGACATTTGTTTGGTTACTGACCAGTGTTTAGAGTAAATTATTGAAGTAATCATGTGTACAATTTGGTCCATTTTTATGGACAGGAAATTACTAAAATTGCCACTCTTTGCAGCAACTTTGCGCAAAATTGATTGATTTTGCTCCCCCCCCCCACACCAAAAACAAATTCACTTTGCCCCCATGCCCTCCCAAAAAAATTCCTGGCACCACCACTTCGCAGTACAGCATGGTGAATGTGTAATGCAACACTCCCAGTCCAGCAACTTGTAATGTGACTTTTTGATTTTGACATTTATGCGCTAGTGTTGTTTTCAAATGTCAAAACACTTGCCCTGCTACTGTATGTAATTTGCACCATTATACACTACTGATCTAAGCCTTCAACTCTTCTTGTGGCATGAAACGCAAGGCAAATGTCATACTCATCAAAATGCAATGCTTTTTTATTGGTCACACCCAAATCATAAGAAACCCATGTGTTTGTGCACCAAATGCCTCTCCAGTACTTCTTTGTTTATTCACATGTCTCCACAGTAAGCATGTAAAGACACGTGATTGGGTGCAATTACGAGGCAACTGAAACTAAGCTAACTTTATGGCATGTACAATTGACATGCGAGACAATTGGCTGTGTGCTCCTCACAAAATGCACATTCAAAGACTTTTATCAGCACTGTAGGCAGTCCTAAAGTGTTCTAAGAAAGTTCACATTGTTTTGGTGGATCTGAACCGACAGAATGACACACATTGCTGGTAGTAAATTCCCATTTTCTTCACTTTACCTTAATTGTTTGCCTCAAAATTAAAAGGAGCCATATCTGACAATAAAGCTAACATTTTATGGAAAAGAAACACATGTACTAATCTATTTTTATCATGTTTATAGAAATGTTACAATATGGCTTTAAAGTCAGTTCATCCCCCTTCCTCTTATGGTATCACAGCATTGATGCAGATTAGGCATAGATTACTCCATATATTGTTTTCCAAAGTCAGTTCATACCCTTCCTGTTATGGTATTGCAGTATTGATGCGGATTAGGCATAGATTACTGTTTCCCAAAGTCAGTTCATCCTCTTATGGAATTTCTTTTGTAGACATAACACATATCTGAAGGTTATACTTAATCTTTTACCTTTAACTATTTACTAGGAAGCTTACTGATCGATATGCTCCTCTCTTCTGACATGACATTCTAAGCAATTGAGATTGACCTAGCATATTTTGTAGGTGTTTGCTTGCCTCTAGTCCAACAGGTCCCTGGATGCACATTGAGACTTGGCAATGTATAGAATTACACAAGGTATTTTTCATGATAAGTTTATTTTCATGAGAGATAGCAACTCAGCAAACATAAAACGTTTTTGTAACATTTTCAGAAGGGTACATAAAAGTTGCCAGAAAAGTTGCAGCAAAGCATTGTAGTATAATGATATTTAAAATGCGGACGACAGGTGTTTATAAATGTTATAATAAGTGTGATCAAAACACTCACTGTTACAGTCCTCAATAAAGCAAGCAAATTGTAATTGCTTTTCCCATTACATTTACTGTGGCTTTTTGATTTAAAGAATGGAAATTAATTAACTTCAGAGTGCAATACCTCACCTGCAAATGCAATCGATTAAAGATAAACATTTAATTGACCTCTAAGAAGATGAATTGCAATGTAATGTACACAAGTCGATAACTTCAACTATTGATTTTTGGATATAAATGCTTGGATCGGATCAATTTCAGGTCATTAACACATTCAAGGTGACTGCAAAACCTTCAAAAATTACAAAAATGAAAATCATAAAGCTGCTACATCAATATTAGGTAGGTTTGTATTAATTTCAATGTATTCTTAATAAATCATAATTATAATTCATTTAATTTGCCTACATGAGCTTTATGCTAATTATTATATTCTCCCTTTCTTTGCTATCTACTGTATATAGCTCCTATTACATAGTGCCTATTCTGCCCTCTCTCCTGAAGGTAGTACTATTCACTGACCTATCTGTGCTATTTATTGAAGATACATGTAGGATTATTTTTCATTGTCCCTATCTGTGTTATCTACCAAAGATATGCTACATGGTACATATATATTATGTGCTATCTACTGAAGATAGCATTATTGCTACTGTGCTATCTACTGAAGATAACATTACTGCCACATGGTCCTTATCTGTGCTATCTACTGAAGATAACATTATTCCTATATTATACCCATCTATGCTACAGTTTGTCCACTCTGAAGTACAAAGTGACAACGTCATGGCAGTATACAACACATTAACAGTGCGTAGTGCTGCGTCTTTGCTGCAGGTATGCGTGCCTTCAAAGTCAGCACAATGTATGCGTCTGCGTCTGTATTTTGTGCTTCAGAGTAGACTGACTGTATCTACTGAAGATAACATTATTGCTACTTTACTTCTATATCTACTGCCTTTTAAAAATGAGTTAAGGTGCTAGTTCCTGAACTTTCCACAGTTAGAATGAAATAATACATCTAAAAAAACTATTTATATTTATAAGGAATAAATCTAACAAGATTTGTTTTGTTTGCTAACATAAAAACAATTGATTGACACAATTATTCAGCTTCAATTGTTCTATGTCTTAACTAATCCCAGGAGCATCCTACTTTACATGACAATAATAAGCACACAATGGTACCAGTCACATTTTACACAATTATAAAGACAGTGCGTGCTGGCTTCACAAGGAATCCTATTTGTGCATGCTGTGCTAAGCATCTTATCGCTAATTTTCTATTGGGAGTTTTTGTCAACAAAAGGTCATTGTGTCAGAAGCATGCTGTCAATTTTACAAGCCTTTGCATTTAAAGCCATAATCAATTAAGAATAAGCCCTCTAGAGCAACTTTCCAAGACTACCAAATCCCAAATCAACTTTTGCCCTTAAAAATGCTCAATCCCAAGAGAATTGCCTTGGCATAAACAGTTTCTAAAAGTTAATTGCTTCTTACGCAAATCCTACAATTCGTAGGTATTTTTGAATAAATGGCACTTGAGAGTCAAAGTGTTACTGAAGCATGTTATTTTGTAATGAATTAAAGATTTCAACTGCTAACCCTAAGGCTAAGATAAATAACAGTGCTGCGACCACATGTGCCCAAAGAGGTTTCTATTTCGGTTTTTGTGTACGCAAGCGTCAATGCACGTCTTCATTCAACTGAACACTTATGCAAAGCTAAAGTAAAGTACTGTCTGTTACATTGATGAAAGTAAATTTGGATTGGTGTATGGAATGATTAAAGTGTAAAACGTCTGATCCAAGAACACAAGAAAATTATTTAAGGTAGAAAAATCAAGGTATGAATAATTTTCTTGAGTTTGAATCAGAACTTTGCTATGTCAAATATGAAACAAAGATCACTCGTCAAATCCAACCCAAACTCTAACCTTAATGTTAACACTAACCCTAACCCTAATCCTAATCATAGCCCTAACCTTAAATCTAGCCCTACCCTTAACCCTAAACTTTAATAATTTTTTATATAAATTGGGCTCTAAAGAAACTTATAATTTTCACAGGTCATATCTTAAAATTTTGTCCCTAAAAATGAACCAAAATTACAAACAGAATTACTTCAATACTCTATTCTAAACACAAATCAGTAACCAAGCAGTTGTCTAACTGTCACAACAGCAAAATGCACTGACACAGAACAGCTTCCTGGACCACATTCACAGGCAAATATTTGGCACCCAACAAAAGAGTGTGAGAATGCGTACAAGATCCTTACACAGGTGATAATTTCCATGGAGTAAATGGAATAGTGCCGGGGATGCTTCTGCTTTTCACACACTTTCTTCAAGAAACAGGTCTTGTTCCACACTATTCCACTTACTCACAGATTTCTTGTGTTGGGTGCCAATTAACAGGCTGTGAATGTGGTCTAGGAAGCTGTTCCATGTCAGTGCATTTTTGCTGTTGTGTCAGTTGGACATTTGTTTGGTTACTGACCAGTGTTTAGAGTAAATTATTGAAGTAATCATGTGTACAATTTGGTCCATTTTTATGGACAGGATTTTAAAATATGACCTTGTGAAAAATTATAAGTTTCTTTTTGAGCCCAATTTAGATGACCTTATTTCACATTCGATGTAGCAAACCTTATTTTCAACATAGTGAACCTCTGACATGGCAAATATTGATAGAGTGGGTGGACACTGTTACAAAAGCTAATTTTGGTCACTGAAATTGCAAAAAAAGTAGCGGCGTTTATTACGTTTACAGGTACAATATCTGTGAGCAAACCTCAATATTACTAATGCTGAAATAAATCCCCAATGTTATGTGATAAAAGTGGTTTTCCAAGTAAAGTGGTTTCCCAATGTTATGTGGCCTGTCTCTTTAGAACATATCAATGTATTACAGAAGAATCTGCTTGTGTGAGTTAATTGAAATTGGAACAATGTTGACTTGTTAAGACAAGTAAGGATATTCCTGCATGACCTGGTTGCAACACGAAACCAATTGAAATATATTCTGTTTTATTAATCCAACAGATATCACAGCTGTAATAGCTGCTGTTGGTCATTTTCTACATCACACCCAAGTGTCCATGTCTTAGTGTATGTGCGACGTCCGTGATTCGGAAGTCACATGAAGCTGTTGGTCCTGTGTACAGGAAGAGTCAAACCCTGTGCACGTTAAGTGTCAGAGCTATTCGAAAAGAGAAGGGGGACCATCCCCGGTTCTGATATCTGCCATCAATCCTAGGTTCCAGGATTGTGCATAGGTTATTTAACATTTATGCTATCTACTGAAGATAGCATTTATGCTATCTACTGAAGATAGCATTTATACTATCTACTGAAGATAGCATTTATGCTATCTACTGAAGATAGCATTTATGCTATCTACTGAATATAGCATTTATGATATCTACTGAAGATAGCATTTATGCTATCTACTGAAGATAACATTTATGCTATCTACTGAAGATAACATTAAAGTCTCAAGGAAGAACAGATGATTAATTATGTTTTAAACAGATTGAGTGTCCCAGGTTAAACAAGCAAACAAACAAACAACCAAACAAACAGTTATATCATCCCTATTTATGATATCCAATGATGTGAACAATATGTTATTGTTTCCCTGTTTGTATCTGTGGAAATAGCATCATACGAAATCACAATCCAGCAAAAGGCAGTCATCCTAGATACAACCTTGCTGCACAAATTTAATTTGGTCACAGAACAAATTACAAAAAGGTAGTGGTGCTTGTTTGACAAGTGAGGTTGTTGTAAATAAGAGACAGACACCATGTCATTGGGGCCAGGATTGGGGCTACCCAGATACTATTAGTTATTAGGTGAAATAGAGATATGGTATAGGAAATACCATGGGCGAAAGTGTCATACTAAGCGAATCTCAAGGTTGAGGCCTGGTATGACATTTGAGTACTGAGTATTTCCCATGCAATATTGATGCAGTATCTAAATGACAAATATCATACCTTAAGTTATCAAAAAATATTGAAAATGTAAATAAAACAGCACACTCTCTTCACATATACACTATCTCTTTCCTCTCTCTTTTCCTCATGTGATGCCATGTTCGGCATGGCCAGTCAGGGAGCTTTTCAGGCAACAGATGCAAGGAAAATCCTGAGTCAATTTATCAAAAAGAATAAATATTGAATTAATTGCCATATGATGTTGAAAAAACAAATCAATTACAAAATATTTTTACTTTTAAATTTTCCCACAAATTTTGTTTAGACTTCACTTACACATTTGAAAGTTAAGTTTCAGGAAGTATTGTTTTGGCATATATCCCATGGATCATAATATGATATTACCATCATAAACTACATTCAACCCTCTCCCTGCTGGGATTACAGTTGTAATTATAATATCCTTTATTAGGGTTGTAATGAGCAGTGGCATACCGTGGCCGCCCCAACCCCGGGGGGCTGAAGAAAATTCAATTTTGCCGCCCCTTCCTCAACAGCCCGAAAAGGTTGACCCAATTTTTTTCTCGGTCGTTTGAAAAAGTGAAGAGCAAAAAAAAAAAGGTTTCAGGCGCTAGCGCCCTAAAAGCAGCACATTTTGCAAAAAATGTTTATGCTTTATCAAATTTTTCCGCCCTTTTGTATTTACTAATTCTTTTTGCTGCCCCCTTCGTTTTTGCCACCCCTGTTTTTGCCGCCCTTCTTCTTCCGCCGCCTTCATTTTGGCCACCCTTGCTTTTACCCGGGGCTGGCGCCTAAAGCCCCCAAAATATGCGCATGATGAGTGCTATTTTATCTTGTATCAGTATGAGTATTATAGCATATTACAGCAAAATAGCATAATTCATATCACAAAACAATTATATACCTACAGAACCCGATAATTTTTATAAAATGTTTGTTTTTTTGTTGTTAAAATAAAAATATTGTTGCAACTTTCATGCAGTATTTCATGTCAAATTATGAACATACCACATCTATAAGTTCAAATCTGGAAATTCTACAATTGTAAGTCAACAACCTCCATGAAATCTGTTAATGTACCTGTAATTTAATAATTAAAAAGGCTTAACTGTAAAATGGTAGTGCATTATGGAATTGATTAATTGATTAGCATAATGTTTCCCCAAGAGTGTATTAGAAGAGAAAGGTAATTAGAAACAATATAGCTTCATTGATTTCTTCATTTAGAATTTAATGAGGTAATAATTAAAGTGTAATTTTACGATTGGAAAAATCTAATTATTTTTGAGACATTTGAGTTGGCATGCCAACATTACATGCAGGTGTTTATTTTAACACACAAAGTGTTTCTTTCTTTGAAAGTTTTAGAATTGTGACACAATCTAATCTAACCACAATAACAGAAGCAATTTTTGAAAATTTGATTATTCTTACCTTCCACAAATCTACGTATAAGGCAATGATAAAAAAACATGTTTAAGCTTTTACGGGCCCAACTGGTATTTAAGGAGGTTTTTTTTAAACCTTTGCCAAAATCATATAAAATCAGCCATTTTTAGCAAGAATTTATTGATTTGAATTGAAAATATTTGCAAAAATTTCAGAAATTTTCCAAATATATTTGTAAAAAATCACAAATTCTTTGCCAGACTTTACAAGCTTTTAGTGATATCTTAGGGGTCATACATTTTTAGCTTCCTGAAAAAACTCATCCCAACCTTCCGATCTACTTGAAAAGTCCATCCTCCCGTAAAACAGTGTTATTTTTCCCATCGCCTTATGGTTTACTTTTAGTACAGGATGTGGCAAAGCAAACTTGAATGTACTATATTTTCAACTTTATCATTCTCCATTCTCAAGATCCATTAAGAACTACAACAGGAAATTCATTTCTTGAAACTAATTTCAAATAATACATTATTACCCATGCAAGGAGGGTGATACATCAATATAATTGAGTAAGAGTCCATGCGGTAGAATTAATTTTCCTGATTTTAAAAGCTTTTAAATCTACAGTAGTACTCATGCTCTTGTTTCCTGACCTAGTTAGTTACATGAAGAATATTGAACACTATCCAACTGAACTCATTTTGTTTGTTATACAGTTTAGATAGTCATTTTCAGATAGTCTGTGCAAATCATGTTAAGTATTCACAACTGTTTGTTTTGAATGTTTAGATAAACCTTTGTGTTTGAATAACTTGATTCTACATGATGATGTTAAGCTCCTGAACAGAGGCATTGCTAGATTTTGTCCAGAGAGGCCTAAAGCAATAGAAAAAAAAGTCCTATAACCTGTGAATTTTACTGAGATGTGCTGAACCTCCAAGTTCACTCTAAATGTACAAGCACTTTCACACATGCTCTGACTGAAACATTTAAGGTTATGAACCACTGACTGAAACATTTAAGGTTCTGAACCACTGACTGAAACATTTAAGGTTCTGAACTTCTGACTGAAACATTTGAGGTTCTGAACTTCTGAATGAAACATTTGAGGTTCTCAACCTCTGACTGAAACATTTGAGGTTCTGAACCTCTGACTGAAACATTTGAGGTTCTTCTGACTGAAATATTCTTGGTGTGCCCTTGCGCCGACCATGGTCGCAACTTATGTCCTTTTAAGAGAAACAGATATTTTCACAGCCCAGAAATTGTAGATTTAATTTTGATGTTTTTATCACACTTCAGTGATAATTTTGCAATGTGTAAATTAATTATGTAGAAAAATCAAAAGTTGAATATCATTGACATTTTACTTAATCAGATTTTATATCAAAATATGAGTTTCTTTTCAAATTCAGACAGGAGTTAATAAAAATGAAAATCTATTTGATTAATTCTCCATTAAAATTGATGCAAAATCTAATCAAGTGAGTCCTTTCATAAGAATGAATACTCATTTAAAGTATTAAAAAAAGAGCCTGGGATAATTTAATTTTCCAGATGATTAATGTCGGCTATATGGAAGGGATTGTGCTTTTCCCGAGACAGTCGTAGCTACATTATGAAGATATGAATATTACCATGATAATTGCTTTCGCTCGAAATCTTACTGACGTTTCTTTAATAATATGTCAAAATTATTATAAAATGAAATCTATGTGCAAATTATACACATACAGGGTGTTTTGAAATATTACATGTACTACCGGAGCTGGTTTGGGTTCCTTGTTTCATTACAAGGGTAAATATCCAAATTGAAACTCAAAAACACAAAGTAAGTGATTTTAACAGTAGTATCCTTTTTAAATCGTCAAATTTACTGACATCATTTAGGAAACAGTGTGACTTCCAAAAATTTATTATACTGATTTTTGTCCCTGATAAAAAATCATCATTCATGTACAAAGATCAGTATCATAAATGCTTCTATTTCCTAATAAACAGCATAAGTAAATGTTATAATTTAAAGATGAGACTAGTAACTATTGGTAATGTGTTTCAATTTGAATATTTATCCTTGTAAGTACATGAATTAAAGTAAAGAAACCAAACAAGCTCTGATCAACCATGATTGGGAGCACCGACCATGGTTGGGGAGGCACAGGGATTTTCTAAATTTTCAAACCAATTGGCATGTGCCCCCATGCCCCTATGATGCTATACCACTTTGTTCAAAACTACACTTACTGCTGAAATCCAATCTGTCTCTATCTGTGAGTTATGCTGGTTTCATACTTCTGCCGCTTGCCCCAGAGCGGCGTGATGCCAAGGAAAATCATTGTCAGAGTGGTCAAACGGCAGGAAAGTATGAAACCCGCATTATGCAAGCACTAACCTGATGAAAATGACCAAAGAAGAAAATCTAGACAAGAATCATCCCTAATATCCAGAACCATCTCCACATTTGTTATTAATCTTCATCATCTCTACTCTATTCCCATGTAACTCTATTCCTATATCTGAGTTATCCTAAATTAAAAAGTGAAGTTAGTTCTTATGTTTCTCAGATAGCAAGCCTATAATTTATCAACCTCATGCAACTACATGTGAGAATTTGAAGAATGATAAGCTAAAGGCAAGATCAAATTTCTGTAGTGCTTTTTGCATCACACTAAGTGTTAGGTAGTGATGGTTGAAAATAATCACAATATTTTTTATTGAAAAACAATTTTACTCATTGAAAATTACCTTTCAATTCTTCTGTTTCTACTTTCTTGTTTTATTGATTTTTCTTTATAGCCCTACTTTAATGCTCTTGTAATTAAAGTTACTTATTCATTTTAGTCTCTGTTAAGTTAAAGTATGATAAAAAGGTAAGTTATGGTAAAAATGGGTCAGTATAATTTGGAATTATATGGGATGTTGAATGTCTGCTAAAAATATATTATCGATTTTACATCATCAAACAACATTTGTTAGAAGTTAAATATTACTGAAAATAGAATGGTAATAGATTAATAACAAAGACATGTTGCATCAAACATTCTACATTCACTAAAAGTCTGATGCAGCCTTGCAATACACCGACCAGATAGACCAAGAATATGATGTTGTTTTTGAAACAGACATTGACCCCAATGCCATGCGAGTTTTCCAATGTTTTTAATGACACGCAGTTGTAAGTCATGACTTGTTTACATTCTAGCAGCCAGTGAATAATAAAACACTTTTTGCAGCAAATTTGTGAGTCAAATAAGTTTCTAGGAAGACACTTTGATGCAATGATGTTGAGATACTCACAAAATATTTGTATTAGACTTGCAGTTTATTCAAACTAGAAACACCATCTTGATACCACAGCAGCATTGGGTGACAAAAATTGGGCCAGACCGACCCACATTTTGTGTTTTTGGACCTTTTTTTTTAAAACTGTATGAAATCAAAACCCCTGTTTTTTGGCTGACGTAATTGATTTTGACAGAAAATGTGTTGATTCAAAATTCCAAACATTTTCAAATATGTTTGAATTTTTTTTCAGATTTTTCAAGCTTTCAGTGATTTTTAGGGTCATTTAATCTCTTCCACAAAAAAACCCAAAAAACATCCTGAATGCTAACCGTACTTGTTAAGTCTGTCCACCAGTCAAACAGGGTGTTTTTCTTTCTTGCTGCCATAGCTATTCTAATGAACACACAAATCCTACATTTGTCTGTTTGTTTTCGTAATACATGTAGTTCAACGTCCCAAGGTTCTTCACCATCAGTGTTTGCCCAAAGGCAATGCAATGATCATCACTTACGTAAAACTATCAAATACAAATATATCGTAATATCACCACTTGGCAGTATTGCCAATGCTAGTGCTTATGCACCTAAATGGGCTAAATGTGATGCAATCACCACTTACATAAATAGAATATCAAACTGTCACAACCCAGGGGACCGTTCACAAACACTTGCAAGGGGGGGCCTGATGCAAAAAAATTTTATCGCAAAAATTTTTCGGGGCCCCCCTTTACAGACCTCGAAAATTTCAGGGCCCCCCCCCCCCCTTTTTGACATGAAAATTATCGGTCAACCCCATAGAAAAGCATATAAACTCAATTTTCCCAGAAAAATTTGTGGCCATTTTTTCAGGACCCCCTTAGGAGGGTCAAAAATTTCAGGGCCCCCTTTTTGCATCAGGCCCCCCCTTACAAGTGTTTGTGAACGGTCCCCAGGGTCTTTTTAAACTTGTCCTGTTTGGTTGTCAAGCATCAAACACAAAAAATATTTCAACAAATCCTGCATTTCTTTACAAGGAAGCTCCAAATTTGGAATTTAAAAACAAGTGGAATAGTTTATAACTGGCAAAGCCCCAAAGAACCTCACAAATATGTCCATTTTACAACACAATATCCCAGTTGTACAGGGTTGCCAGTAAAATGGTTCAGCCTTGAAATTGAGCTGAAAGCAATGCAATAAGTACTTACTTTAAAAACCATCAAATAGATATAACTATCACAATGTGGCTACCAGGAGTATCACTGATGATAGGGATTAACCAGTCCCTCAAAATGGACCAAAGGCAACACAAAGAAATACTGTCTTTTGCCCTGTAGAACTCAAAAGTTAAATGAATATAAATTGTGGTGGGTGCCTTTTACTTGGGCTCTAGGGAATTTCAAATTACTGCTGCTGGTTGAGATAAATTGAGTGGCTCTGCAATGTATATATAATGAAGGCACCTGAGCTTATACATACATATAAGATAAACAGAGAATCATATTCAAATTCGGCTGCCTACAACTAATGTACTCTATAATAACTAATAGTTTTAAATTATAATTATCTATATCGGAACTTCCTGTTTCATGCGGTTGACACACATTATCACTTGCAACACACTAATGCTATGTCCATATTTTGGGTTCTATGCTTTTCTACATTTGCATGTTTCCTCTACTAGTTGCACTTGAAACTTGAAATTAACAAGAATAAGAACAAACAAAATAGTTGAAATTGTTATAGCATGAAAAATAAATTCCCTAAAAATTACCGCTTTAGAGTACATTGCCCGGTAAATCTAGCGATGATAACAAATGAGTATATAATATAAATGATATTGAATGTTGATGTTGTGATAACTAATGCTGTACTGATATAAACACCTGCAAGTAGAATTCACATGTCAAACCTAATCAATTATTTTATATGGTTATCTGATGAGTTTTATATATGTGTATTTAGGAGTATATCCACTTATTTTATGTATGGGTAATGGAAGATCTTTTCTAGAATGCTTTCTCTCACTAATTAAGTTTCAGTGAAATATTGCACTCAATGCTTTTAGCCCACTGGGTGGTGATCATTTTCAAGGTATAATATCCCACATTTAAAGATCATGGTAGAAATTGGCCAGGGAGATTTCTAGAACTAAACACCAATTGAAAGTGATCGCAACTTTCTACAACAGCATATTTGGATATTTTTCAAACACTCTTAGAAAGCGAGATTCAATCACAGTAAATGTTAGAAAAATGCTTGGAGTATATTTATTGTGTGTAATTGTATGGTGTGTATTCCACATACTTCGTGCAGTGCTTTCGGATGTGTTCGTATTGGTGTAGGATCAATAAGTTTTCTTTACAGGTTCAAGGGTTGTTGCATTTATACTTGGTTGTATTTTTCAACATCTTTAGTGACCATTTCAATATCAAAATAGCAAAAATGGTATGAAATAGGTTAAAAACTGTATTGTTGCTTGAGAAATTGTACAAAATAATGCACCTGTACTGAGATGTTGATGCATCTAATACAATCCCCCTTTGCGCTTGTGCATTATACGCATCAACATCTCAGAACGTGTATTATTTTGTACAATTTCACTTTCAACAACAGACGTGAGAATACACATTCATGAAGAAGTCTGGAAAAGCTGGAAAGCATGTAAAATTGGACAAAAATACCTGATAATAAATAAAATTGCAGGAATTTTGACATCACAAAAGTCTGGTTCCAGTGTTTTGACTGGAAAATTTCATGTCTGCAACAAGTAATTTGCAGTTATTAACCTGTAAGTAGTGCAAGCAGCAATGATATAGCTAACATAATATTGCAACAGCAGGGATAATGTTACAATACTTCTATCTTCAGTAGATAGCACAAATAAGTACACTGCAACAATAAAACTATCTCCAGTAACTAAACTGGTACAGGTAGGGACAATGTAGCAACAAATGCTATTTGCAGTAGATAACACAAATATGGAAAATGTAGAAAAAAATGTTATCATCAGCAGATTGCATTATTATCACACTGTTACACCCTGTGCTATCTTCAGTAGATAGCGCAGATAGGGTCTATGTAGCAACAATACTATCTTCGGTAGATAGCACAGAGCTAGAGAGGGCCTATGTAGCAATAGTGCTATCATCAGTAGATTACATTATTACCACATTGTTAGATACAGTGCTATCTTCAGTAGATAGCACAGATAGGGACATTGTAGCAATAATGCTATCATCAGTAGATTATATCATTATCACACTGTTACACCCAGTGCTATCTTCAGTAGATAGCACAGATAGGGTCTACGTAGCATATCAATAATGCTATCATCAGTAGATTACATTATTACCACACTGTTACACACAGTGCTATCTTCAATAGATAGCAGAGATAGTGTGTATGTAGCATAACAATAATGCTATTATCAGTAGATTATATTATTATCACTTAGTTACACCCAGTGCTATCTTCAGTAGATAGCACAGATAAGTAAAATATAGCAATAATACTATCTGCAGTTACTACACTAGTACAGACTTTGACAATGTAGAAAAAAATGCTATCTTCAGTAGATAGCACAGATAGGGACAAATGTTGCAATGTGCTACTTTTAGTGGATAACACAAAATAAATACGGATAATGTACCAATAGACACATAGTTTTAAAAAAATCAAACATTCAAGACTCATCTCCATGTGTTGTGTATCTCGTACTAGCTGTTTCAAGTCAAACATAATTTGATGAGATCATTATATAAATGCTGTGTGGTGGGTGACTCACTGTATGTTACATACAATTACATTGCCCTTGCACACAGAAGCGTGGGAATAATAATTGACACTTTGCTTATTTTAAGATAACAGGCAAATTTGCACTCAGCCATTGACTAGTTCATGCATCTGTTTTAAGTGGTTGCACTTATGGTTTTGAATTTGAATTTAGGGTATTTCAGGTAATTCAATGGGTAAATATCACCAATGCAGAGCTATAGTTTCCAGGGATGAAAACAAGCACTGACATTATTTCCCTATACTTTGTACAGGGACGAATTTTCCTTAAATCAGGAAGATTCACATCCCTAAATTTTAGTCCAAATGCCACCTGTGTTCTTTTGCCATGGTAGGTAGTATAGACAAGGCTTCAAGCCAGCCATGGCAAAAATATTGGAATAATAGGAACAGTTTATAGGCACAAATATAGGACAGCAGAAGTCAAATATATACAGTGGATTAGAACTGGCTCCGTTCCCTCTGACCGCAATGCCCCAATTGCGAGCGCGAAGGCGCTGCATAGCGGCGGCGAGCGCGTAGCGCGAGGGATGGTTTAGGAGTTGGATTGTCATCATGGTACAGTACTTTGAGCAAAACATACGACAACTATGCGTGAAGTGTGCAGATTTTTTAAATTTTACATAAAATTCACCAGTGCAAGTGAGAAAAAACATGTTAATTTTCCAAATATGGAAGAATATAGGACATTTTGTAACATTATGTAGGAAAATATAGGAAGAGTTCAAAAATACAGAAAAAAAATCTGTAGTATCGGGCTGCTTGAAGCCTTGTATAGTATTGGGGATGAGTGTATAACAAATAAATAAGATATGAATAATGCGGAAATTCAAATTTAAATAAATTCCCTTGTTCCTGAATATGATATTTGATGCTGCTGAAGATATTGAAGACATTGGACACTTCTTTTTGTCAGCATCTGATTAAATTTGCATGATCATATCTCATGTTTGAAGGTTTCATATTGGTATCATCACGAGCGTGAGTAAAATAATTATGGATTTATCACTCTTGCATGGATCAAGTGTGGTAAGTGAGACAAGTGGACGGACACATTCAATATTTTGTGCTTATTAATGATTGAGGGACATTGAGTACTTGTGATTTTCAACAACATTATGAAGATGTGTTGTGGATGCATTTATAATACATATTAAAATATGAAAAATTAAAAAAAAATGTTATGCTATTTCAAAATATTTTATGAAATTATTAAATCAAACATCTATGAAATAATCTTTGCGGCAACAATATTTTGTAGGAATTATTCTACAGATATGTTACACTATAAATGATAAAATCAGCCAGAATTGTAAAATTCTAATCCATAAATAACATCATTTCCATTAATATATAATGAGAGACAGAGATAAAAAGACTAAATCGCGTCTAAAATTATGACAACTAGATAGGAAATGTCGGCAACAAATCACAAAGCGCCTTTGCCCTGATGTCAGACGCGAACTAGTCTTTTTATCTCTGTCTTTCATTATAGGTATTATTTGTTGCCATTTTGAATCCTGTTGTTCCGGTGCTCAACAAATGTTGAACATCCAAAAAGCATTGCATACATAATTCTATATTTAAAATAGTTCTACCATTTATTGGTATCGAGTACTGTATAGCTGTCTCTGATACATCTACTTCTTATGTCTATGATGATGTAGGAGAACCCAAGGGTACATTAAAATTACCAAAACTGATTTTAATTAGAAAAATTCAAACACACTGAGATATTTGTCACTTGATTCCTGACCCAAAAACCCATGACTAATACTGAACAGTATTGCTATTAGTGAATTGACGCCACATAATATATGAATGAAATGAACAGGTCAGCACAAGTAATCAAATTTTAATAATGCAGTTAAATCTTTGATAACAACAACGCTATATATAGCATCATTTTTATGTAAATATTTGAGGATTTTTGAATACATTGTTCATTTTTGTAACCAAAACAGTATGGTACACAAATGAAATCAATGACTTTGTAGTCGGAAACATTATTGCGTGCGCACTGGATTTGAGCAGCATTGAGAGTGTACTTTTAAGGCTTGCACAGGATAATTTGCTATACATTCTTGCAAAATGAGGTGGATTTTGGTCACAATCAATTACCCCCAGACAGAAATAATTCGACCACAAACACCAATTGCGTATCTGTCAGGCATTCAGACAGACATTCATAAATTTATTTGCATCAAATATCATATGTTATAATAAATTAGCATGCACATTAAGAAAACAGCTTCCACAATACTTTGAAAATATAGTTAGTATTATTACCAGGACCTAGATGAACCTACCTAAGATACCTCCCCAGTGAACTATCTACCTGGGAGCTGATTAAGTCATAACAAAACTATATTATTGGATATACCGCCCAGTGAACAATCTACCTGGAATCTAGTACCTCCCCAGTGAACAATCTACCTGGGAGCTGAATTGATCATGAATCAGGACCTAGATGAACCTACCTAAGTTACCTCAACCCAGTGAACAACCTACCTGGGAACTGATCATGTCATAATGAATATATTATTGGATATACCGTCCCAGTGAACAATCTACCTGGAATCTAGTACCTCCCCAGTGAACAATCTACCTGGGAGCTGAATTGATCATGAATCAGGAGCTGATCATGTCATAACTAAACAAATGAATAATTATATTAGTGAATAGTGGGCTGAATCTTTACGATAACTGTGCATGAATACTGTTCTTCCAAGAGATTGCTTCCTGGAATCCTAGGAGAGAAATTCCTGAAAGGTTAATTTGGATATAAAATAGTATATTAATCCAATATGAAAATATATAAAGTATACATGTACATAATTAAATACATGTTAGAAAACATTGCCTTACTTGACTGTTTTAACATTGAGTAATCCTTGATAATATTATAGTGAAAGTTAAATCACACCCATAGAACAGTTCATTCAACATGTTAAACTAGCTCAGAGAAGAGTTGCCGCCAAACTACTTTTTTTTTTATTTGAAGTACCTGCAAAATTTATTCTTTAATATAGCCAAACACAGGGTGGTCTTATGACATTTTTATCGCAATCGAACTTTGCTGATACCGCCATCATAAATATAAAAGAGCCCAGAGCATATGAATATATGTCAAATTGCACACCCCTAACTCTTGTAAGTAATTACATATTTCATTTCATTTTATTCGCCAGAAAAACGTTATAAAATACATATATTGCCCATCTATAAGCACTACATCAAAAACAGTTAGATATTTAAAAATGATTAAATAAGCCCCTTGAAAAAGATCATCAGGACTAACATACCAATGGTAAACTGCTCCACGAGTCCAACAATTCGATATTAATACATCTTTGCTATAATTGCTACTGGTACCACACTTATGTAGATAATATCCTGGTGTAGGTTATTCACCCAGTAGTTTAAATGAACAAACAAAGCAAAGTGAGTTGCACATTTTTTGTTACAGTATTAAATTTAATTTACAATATAATCTTCTTCAGATAATGTCACATATTTTATTAAATTTTCTTTGATTATCCAAGATTATTCTTTCTTATACATCAACATTTTTAATTAGCCATAAACTTTCGGCTTTTATTATACTATTTTCAAACCTTTAATGGCTTTAAATGCACACCTTGCAATAGGGAGTGGTGGGTGGGAGAAAAAATTCACCACATGACTTGTCTGCATGAATGTTGACAGAATAATGGTGGTACATACACACACACAAGAATCAAGCCTTGTTAAAGGTGATTGCTGATTGGCCCAATGAACACTGATGGTGCCCATGATAAACAAATAGACAATACACATGTATCACCTCATATTGATCTTATATCACTTCATATTGATCTTTTAGCAATAAACTAACAGGACCAAACCATTATTTCTGCAGGGGTCAAACTGGTTTTTAACCTGGTGGTTCAAAACGTTATTACCCCCAGACAGAAATAATTCGACCACAAACACCAATTGCGTATCTGTCAGGCATTCAGACAGACATTCATAAATTTATTTGCATCAAATATCATATGTTATAATAAATTAGCATGCACATTAAGAAAACAGCTTCCACAATACTTTGAAAATATAGTTAGTATTATTACCAGGACCTAGATGAACCTACCTAAGATACCTCCCCAGTGAACTATCTACCTGGGAGCTGATTAAGTCATAACAAAACTATATTATTGGATATACCGCCCCAGTGAACAATCTACCTGGAATCTAGTACCTCCCCAGTGAACAATCTACCTGGGAGCTGAATTGATCATGAATCAGGACCTAGATGAACCTACCTAAGTTACCTCAACCCAGTGAACAACCTACCTGGGAACTGATCATGTCATAATGAATATATTATTGGATATACCGTCCCAGTGAACAATCTACCTGGAATCTAGTACCTCCCCAGTGAACAATCTACCTGGGAGCTGAATTGATCATGAATCAGGAGCTGATCATGTCATAACTAAACAAATGAATAATTATATTAGTGAATAGTGGGCTGAATCTTTACGATAACTGTGCATGAATACTGTTCTTCCAAGAGATTGCTTCCTGGAATCCTAGGAGAGAAATTCCTGAAAGGTTAATTTGGATATAAAATAGTATATTAATCCAATATGAAAATATATAAAGTATACATGTACATAATTAAATACATGTTAGAAAACATTGCCAAAGGAGGCACTAGTCATACATTAAAATGTATGCAAGTGACTCCCTTAGCCCCCCCTTTTTTTTTTTTTTTTTTTTTTTTTTTTTTTTTTTTTTTTTTTTTTTTTTTTTTTTTTTTTTTTTTTTTTGGTTTTTTTTTTTTTTTTGCATTATTTGGTATTGCCAAGAAAGAGATGAGTGCATTTGAGTAACAAGTGTTAATAATCCAAGCAGTATCACCTGCATAATACGATTAACTTTAATGCATTCATCGTCAATACAATGTAACTGTGGCTGAATAGTTATAGATGGAAAATTTGGCTAAACGTTATATTGTGAATACCTTTTGGTCAAACAATTTGTGAGTTTTGTGACCCATTTGTAATCCATAAGTCATAAAACTTTATAAGGTTTTGTAGCTAACATATTGCGAGGGCCTTTTATAGATCTGTTATCGCCCGTTATGCATGATTATCAGATTATCAGCAACTTAATCTTATATAGCGCATTATATCAAAGACCACAAGGCGCTTTACAATTAAAACATGAGTACGTAAAAACAAAATGCCCATAGAACTATAAATATACATCATTAAAAAATAACAATTAAATTTTAAATGAGGAACACAATGAACATTGCACAAAAGGGATTGCACGGAAAAAATACATGCAAAATGAGCAAAGAAACAACTATGTGAAATGTTTAAAGTGACGGCAAAAGCAATAAAGCAAAATAAGCTTAACCAAAGTAATTTTTATAAACAACGCAATATACTGCAAACAGATATCAAACAGAAGATGAAATTAGAATCATAAAACACAATTTTTTTTTTTTTTTTAAAGCCAAGCTGTACACTACATAGATAACACGTGAGTTGAAAACTAAAAAATGAAAATGAAGTATACCGCATAAAGCAATTAAACACATGATCAATTCAATGCAATATCAAAATGGCAATTTAACACAGTATCAAATTGAATATGAAAAATTCCAAACAAATGGATACTTAACACAAACAATACCAACGTATGCGAAACAAACATATTTACACCAGGTATAATACTCAATGAAAAGAGCAATCACAAGAACAACCAAGAAAATAACTTGAGTGAGTAGGCAAAATATTATGCGAAACATATTGCACACTTTTTTAAATATAATTAATAACCAAAATTGCACAATTATTAATAATACAATAATATCAAAATATGAACTAACAATACCAAAGTGGCGAAGCAAACATATCTACATCAGGTATAATGCTCAAATGAAAAGAGCAAGACACATCACGAGAGCGACCAAATACTATATATGAAAACAATCTTGAAATTTGCGGGCACTGTCATTCTGTTTCTTAAGTTTCTGGAGAAAATGTGAAAATGTAGTTTGGTCACTGACTAACTTACGCCAACCTGACAATTGAATTCTTAATAATTATTGTTCTTGTACAATGTAAGTTATCCACTGCACAGTGTCAGCAAATGTAAACTTATAACTTGAGCACTCCAATTGCTAAATATACTTTCTCCATACTTCCATTAAGCAGACATTTGGAGTATACCGATACACAACAACTGAAAGTAATATTTGATAATGCTGTATAATACATGCTGGTGAGCCAGTCAAATGTTCCGATAAATTGAATCACACGCAATTCCAGTACTTTGGTCCCATCTCAATAAGAAGTGAGTACATGGTTTTTGGTTTTTTTAATACATGATTGCATGCCGTTTTATTTTATGCTTATTAACCCAAGCAATTGAAACAGTCCTTGTGTAGCTTATAAATGCAACATGCAATACTATACAATTTCTTCTTCACCTAGGCAGAAGTGCATCTATACCTAGTGTTTAATTATACCATTATCATGTTAATCGAGTATATTTATTAATCTGTGCTGAATATATTGTACGCTGTTCTTGTATCATCCTTTGACTGCTTAATAAAGGACCATGCAGTAACTTCTTCAGTGGTATTTGCATCCATCCTTAGCCTCCTTCAGTAACATTCCATGTTATGTGCAAAACTATACCAATATAAGTCATTGTTATATGTGGCTAAAGTAAGCCCCTGTAGGTATTGTAGGTTAATGATGGGATCAACGCCAAGTAGCTGTGGTAATTATGACTCTTAAAACAGGCAAAGCATCTTCCTTCTGCTACCCAACTAGAAGTATTTAATCTGCAATGAAGAAGAGAGAAACAAGGAGGAGCAAATTGTGCAAGCATATAGTCCTTCACCTATATATACACACAAGCCTAATGAAAATACCTTACTCAAAGAAAAAACAAAATATTTACTCATTTTTTTGAAAATCCGGGTACATAAAGATGTCACCGAGTGGAGTAAACAATTGAAGTAAACTATGCCGAGTTGGAACTCATTGCTGATCAATAAGCATTCGGCAAATTAGCTGGAAGAATTTGGGCAATCCAACCATAGACCATAGACTATGATCCACCAACTTGTTTATCACTTTGGCTTTCCTGATGATAAATTTTCCATAAGCTCCTTTAAAAATCACAATTTTTGCATATATGACAAAATAGAATATGTCATAGACTATTTTCGATAATAAATGTTAACCATTATGAATGCGTTCAATTTACAATTACTGTATTCAACATTAAGTGGTCAAATGATTAGTGTTAATTTAAGGGTAGACGAGGTATTGTTGGTCGAAGCAACCTAAAAATCGATTCATTATAGACCGTATCTAGATCAATATATTATTGAAAAATAACAACTAGATGTTTTGCAAAAGTTCATTCTACAAATCGTATACTTTGCAAACGTGCTTAATTTATTGTTGTGAATGAGTTATGTACGTTTTACAAAAGTGTTGTTGTTTCAGCCCTCTTTACAACATAACTCAAGAACCGCAGCACCTATAAAAGTATATCTGTGATATTTTAATTCTTCTACACACTCGCTATGAATTGAGCAATGCAGTTTTTGCCAAAGCTCACTACCATTCGTAAGATGCTGTGAACTACCAAATCACAACAGTTTAAAATAATTAATAACCTTAATGTAATACTAACAGTAGGTATATCACCCCAAAAATAAGCGCAGCAGAAACATGTTATTTGACGCTTTTAATTGAATCATCGTTATGAATGCTTCATAAAACAAAAAACAGAATTGAAATCGGATAATGCAAAGTGATGTAACGTCAACTTGAAGATACCCGGAAATCGGGTGAAAACCTGCCACAAATTGTTATAAATGGCAAAATGGTAATTTTTGGGATTTGTAATGCTTATTCGGACACTTACTTGAAAAGGTAGCATTGATTTAAGTATCACAGATTAATTGCATATCTTTCCGGACTTCGTTAAAGAAAACAAGATTAAAAATCTCTCCTCGAATAAATGTAATAAATCCACCAAATATACAATTTTAGCCATTTTGACCAATCTGCAGACAAATAAAAGCTTAAAATTACTAAGTCCAGCTAATTAATATGCAAAAATAATGCCAACAGAGAACCGTACATGATATGAGGATGCGTTTTTTTGCACACATAAGTACCCAAAGTTCTTTCATTTGGTAACAAAAAATACACAAAAAGTCATTAATTATGCAAATTAGCTAATTACATCTAATTATATATTTATGCCATTCTTATGTTAATTAGGCATATGTAATTTTTACTTTTTTCAATGTTTTATTTATGTTTTATTCATACAGCATAATTTTGTCAAATATGAACCTGCTGTGATGTTGAATAAAGAAACTGCAGTTAATTGCCAAAGTGCACCGAGTTTTCAATTGGTATAGGGAAGTGTTTCACTCATTGTCCAAGGGAAAAAAATACATGATAACAAACACTGGTATTTCAGACCGGTGGTACTAGGTCCTCTATTTCGAGAGACCTATATTTATTGATTTATGGACGATCTAAAAAAATTCATAAAACAGGTCTTAACTCTTAAACTAGGCAGTGTTTAATTTCATGAGTTGATAGTGATTTAGGAAATGTTTCACCTACCAGATATTAAACAGACAAATTATTGTGATCAATGAACCATAACGGGGAAATCGTTTTTTGACATGTATGTTTTCAAAAATTGGCCAACTTTGATCCGCGCGCTTTTTGATTCACTGTTATGTATGCGTGCACAGTATGACAGAATTATTGTGCAGCCACTGTGACATACCTACTAACAGCCAGAGTATGCAAATAAGTGGAGTACGAGGCAGTCTACTGTCCGAGAAACCCTTAAACGACCTTCCAAAATGCTAAAATTATTATAGTGCTGTTCATTTCTGTTGACATTTTCCGCAAGTTTCATACACAAGCATCTCTATTTACATGACGCTCACCGATTGCCTTGAATATTAAACCTGCTAACCATTTTACAATTTTTCATGACGATTGCTATCAGCAAAAACTGTGCACCATTCAAAATTAAAATCATTCAAAATTAAAACTGCACACGAAAGTGCACCATTCAGAATTAAAGCTGCTCATTAAATTTCCCGATGGTCATTGACATTACTACAAGATGCCCCACCCACAAAAAAAAAAAAACCAGCTGCATATGAATGGAGAGAGCATAAACAGTAGTACGATGTATGTCGCCGCATGGCCCACCTCTTTATTTTAATTTACTCCAACAAGGGAAAACCCGAGATCTTTTAATCCACTACAACAATCAAAATCTGTGAATTTATTGGACCTTGGACCAAGGCTTGGTACTCCCCAAAAGTTTGAGTTCTCTTGACCCAACGCTTATTATTTCTGATCCATGCTTTTTATCAAAGCACCCTTTAAAATCAATCATTGCCCCAACTTGTCATTCATTCTGGGCATTCATTGTCCCGCCCTGTTTTGAAATAATATCGATCATATTTTCAATGAAACACGCCAATTCGATATAATCAAGTGCGTTGAATTCTGCAGCCTGTCATGCCTATCTTTGTCCTGCAGAAGTCAGATATTTTTCTCTCAATTAAGTTAATGCATTACGTGAACAACGTAAATTAAATGTAAAAGCCCAATATGATACTAATTTATAACATTTTAACCCATTAACTGCACAAGTTTATTGATACATAAAAGCTCATAAAATTTGTTTTGGTTTCGACTCAACGTCGTACGTATTCAACGATGTATTATATACTAGTGTAAATTTAGGTATAACGTCATCTCATTAATATTAATATACGACCGTCGCAATCATTGTAATGCTTGTAATGGGTTGCTGACACGTCATAGAAAATCGGCTATTTGCATAATCACCACCGATTGATTGACGGGCTTTGTGTTTTGTGTTCTGTTTTCGTGAATCAAAGTTTGACGTACTTTTAGCTCAGTCATTTTAGTGAAGTAAATTTAATAAAGCAATATTAATACTTTGTCTCACTATTGAATATATCTCCCTACGCTTATACTGAAACTGATATGACGAACTTTTTAAAAGCAAGTTTCTCACCAAATCAACTCATTATGACAGTCATTTTGACCTCAACACCACTGCTGCCTCCTCTTCATGGATACTGGATAGATGACTGCAGACATCTTACTTGAAAATTACGTTTCAGTACTGTTATTTTACGTAGAATTGTTACATTCCAGCGGCTTCCGTTCCCTCAATCGGGTTAGTTTTAACCAGGTATTTGATGCAAATAAAATTCTGATCAATGTCGCAAATTATTTACCCTTCGATCCTTCCATGCTTGCCGCAAGGCCGCTGTAACATCATCTCGATGGTTTCACTCGCCCTGCAGCTGGTTGTTTCGATGCGTAAACACTTCAAATTAAAACGCGTCTATTTTCTGCCCACTTCGGATGCTAAAAGGAAACCAAACTATTACTACCATTTGTAGTTGCGATGTTTTAGACATTTGTGATGCCACTAGAATCTGGACGTCGATACCAATTGAATTGGTCCTGTCCAAGTATTTCTTTTTAGATGTAGATTTAAACGGTCTATGAATGCACTTAAATAACCGATGAAATATCAAGCCATGCACCCGGGCGAATTGCCCGGTACTTGTGCAATTATAATAGACCTAAAGTTTTTATTCCAGCTATAGTAGCATCATTTATCCACAGCAGTCCCCTCAATTTATTTCCTTCATACACGATCATGACAAATTTGTTTTAATTCTCCAACTAAATTTGTGAGAAAAAATTCACCACATGACTTGTCTGCATGAATGTTGACAGAATAATGGTGGTACATACACACACACAAGAATCAAGCCTTGTTAAAGGTGATCGCTGATTGGCCCAATGAACACTGATGGTGCCCATGATAAACAAATAGACAATACACATGTATCACCTCATATTGATCTTATATCACTTCATATTGATCTTTTAGCAATAAACTAACAGGACCAAACCATTATTTCTGCAGGGGTCAAACTGGTTTTTAACCTGGTGGTTCAAAACGTTATTTTGATTTCATCATTTTGAACCAACACATTAGAATAGCTACTTTTGTGCTGAAATCACCATCAAAGTTCTCTAATATATCAATGTTAGTCCTTGCTTTACCATAAAGAACAAAAGAAATCACATATCTGTATCTTAAGTCAGTTTCCATAAAATGTTCTAAATTTACTTGATCAGCAATTAAACTGTACAATTAAAGGAGAATGATCCAACTTTATCACATGCTGTCTTCCCCTTTGTTCCATATCTTTAACCCCCACTGTCAGAGTTGTTGTTTTAGATTTAGATATGAATTTTACAGTTCACAGTCCATCCTCCTTTAAGGGTCAAATATAAACCATTTGAAACTAAAGAGCAAGTTAAATACTTACAAAATGTTAAAGGTGACATTTACAAAAGCCAGGAATAGATGCACTTGAATTTAATTCAAATTTTCAACAATTTCTACTTAGCTTGTAAATTGTCAATAACAGATTTATGTATCATAAATAAACCATAAACATGAAAACTGCTTAGAAAAATAAAACACTGAAAAGCCATATATAATAAAGAGACAAGTTTTTCACCATTTTCTGTGAATTTTCCCAAAAATGCAGAAACCATTCAAAATGGTCATGCCTTAAATTTGGGCTTTCTTCTTTAAAATGATATTGTAAAATAAATTTAACTCACACACCTAGAAAAACAACAATAAAACCCTTACGGTTGAAAGTATACATGTGACATTCAGACATTTTTTGTAGCATGCTAACAAGAGATTTGGACTTACCTGTGCATTGTTGTAAACATTCCAAGAGTAAAACGATACACATCTATTCCCAAATCCTCTTATATTAAGCAGTGGAAAATCCTACATTGGTCACATTTCTACACATGCCAAGAGCTTCATCTGTGAGCTTTCATCTCAAAGAATTAAGTTTGGCAGTATTCACAGTGGGCTTTATCAAGGTAGTAAGCTTCCTGAATACGTGCTACTGAATGACAGCCAGAGCTTGCTGGATTTTGTAAGAGCCGCTTACAGTCCACCAATTAGGTGTATCTACGAGACCCATCAAACACACGTACCTAGCATCTGCAACTGAGCAACACGCAATATAATGCAATGGCATGGCTCACTGCCAATGTTCATTGATTATCCCAGTATGTAACCTGAGCTCCCATCATGCCGGGAAATCCTAGTTGTCATAGCAACGCTGCTTTATCTTCTCTACGATATGCTTTGAGTGGTGACAAGATCGTGATTGGTACGGACTGAACGTTGAAACATCAAACCACAAAATCCGATGAGGGAAAACCAATTTTAATGTAACAATAACATCTGACGCTCACTTCCAATAACATTTTCCAAGAAAGTGTAATATATTAACTCGTTTTCCTGAGAACATTCACTGAAACATATTTTCCCTATTTTAAAGTCTAGTTTAGAAAATAATTGAATATGTATGGTTTATTTAGGTAATAAGTATGTTGCTTTGATAATAAACATTTCAGAAATACTAAAACATTTATTGTCAAAGTAAATCGTCTGATGATTTTTTTATAAATAGAAGGAAAAACAGGATGGGTTGCCTTGACCCAGATGTCTTCAGTTGTCTTTTAAGATCAGTTTCTTAAAACTGATCTTTATTTGAATAAATCCCTGTCCTTACTCCCTGTATGTTCATGGGTACTGATGCTCATTATTCAACTTTGAAAACACTCCTTTTTGCATCTCCTTTTGGAAGTTATCAGGTAAAAAACACCCCTTGTTTAGTGATTATTTTATCTTTCAACACATTTTTCTGCTAAAACACAAACCATATATTTCAAAGACCTCCAAAACACACACCCAAAAAAAACCCAAGAGCAAGCATGCAAGCTCCCCCATGTGGATAAGGCTGCGTTCACATAGAAGTATACTATTCGGGTATACGGTGCACGCTTTGCAGGTGCACGCAGATAGCTCAAATCGAGCAAGGCAATTTCATAGTACCGGGTCACATAAGGCTACGATCGATAGAAGTATACTATTCGGTATACGATGCACGCTTTTGCCGGTGCACGCGTATAGCTTAAATCGAGCAAGGTAATTTCATAGTACCGGGTCACATAAGAGCTATTCGAAAAGGCCGTATACTCATGCGTATAGTTTAGTATAGTGGGAATCGTATGCGTGTTCGATTTTAGTGCAGCGTATACCGTCCTAATTTTAAAAACCTAAACCATATGTGGGTAAATTCATTTTTTAATAGATGCACTATCTAATTCTGCACATTATGACACCTCATTGAATGCAATGTGACCTCAAGAAGTAAAGTTACAAGCATTTGATAAGACGAAGAAAATGGGTAAACTGACATACTTGCTATCCGCTATATGAAATACGCTCATTGATCAGGCTGAGTTCACATAGTATACTCCTATATGAACTCAGCCTGATCGAATGAGCGTATTTCAGATAGCTAATACCGTATACCGTATACTTCTATGTGAACTCAGCCTAAATAAGTGTTGCCAGGCAGCGCATTACCCACACATTGGGCTACTTTTGATAGCTGGCCAAAAATTGTTTATCGTTTATCCCAGCCAACACAAAACGTTGTCGAAAATATTCGCAAAAGATTAGAACTTTGACGGGAAATAGCTCTAGTGAAGAGCCTCTGCACTATCCACAAGCAAATTACTGTCTCTGTTGAGGTAGTGGGTAGAGAGGTGGTCTCAGCCTTTAGCCCCAATATGTGCCCGCCTCTTCCCGACTCAACACTGCGCACATCAGTGCGATGTACCACTACTCGTGCTAACAGTAACACACTCTCTGTTTGGACATCGTGATGCGAGGGAACTGATCAAGATTTATCTGGAAAATTGAGAACAGGTCCCACAAAATGAGAGGAAGTTTCAAATTTTTTGGCCAGATTCATAATTTTGGATCATAAGCTTTGAAATGACATAGCTTGCCATGATTGCTCCCTCACTTGGTGTTCAAAGTCAAATTTCAAAGAAGAATTATTATGTTTTCTATTGTTTTCTGGTACATTCGATCAATGAACCTTATTCCCCTTTCCTCCCTGGCGACTTTCTGCTCATTTTGTGAGAACAGTCTCAATTGGGCTATTGACCACCATTTGCCGCCTCATTGGTAGCTATTGGTGCCTTGTGCCTCATGTCTAAGCAAATGTGGCAACACTGTATCCAATAGATCCAATACTCATCAGATGGATGGGTCATCTCAAGTGGTCATTTACCTATTGTGGTCAGTTTGTATAATTTGATGCTTTTATTTGACCTAAAAACTTACAATGTGACACTTAATGAAAATGTATTACAATCCAGTTATTTTTAATAAACTGACCCATATGTTTCCTTACATCTGTTACCGTAGTATTTTCTCTTGCTGACACATAAGCTAATCAGTGCATCACATGGAGAAAGGAAGAGAGAGTGAGAGAGAGAGAGAGAGAGAGACAGGAAAGAAAAAAGAAAGAATAGAAAAAGGTTGAAAGAGAGAAGGGGGAGAAGAGGATGGGAGATATAGGTGACAGAGAGAAAATGTACGTAGCAAGGGTGTAGCCAGGGGGAGCCAGGGGGCAAACTGGCCCCCAGAGGAAATTTGGTATAAAATGGGGATGACAAAGAGTAAAGTGTCCTTAAAATGACAATAATTTGACAAATGGAGACGAAAATTTGGCTTTGCCCCCTCACACTAAAATCCTGGCTACGGTACTGGATGGAGAGTAGAGAAAGAAAGAAAAGGGAGGATGGGGCAAGGAAAGAGAAGGACGGAAGGAGTCAAGAAGTGGCAGGCTTGTTTACCCTACCATTTACATACAGCTTTATGCACCGTTATTTAAAAGACACTTTGAAAACCTACGATGGTAAGGTATTTTAAAGGAATGCCAAGCTCACATAAGTGTACGTGTATCATGGCACATGATCATTATCATCGTAACATTATCATGATCATATTTTAATCAGGAAATAAATAACACTGTTGCAACCATGACCTTAATGACAAACCTGTGTATGTGTGCATCATCATCAAAAGAATTATTCATAACTGACTCTACTTTCCGGGTAATCAATGCAAGAATGATATGTTATTCATTAAACTGATAATAGTTATTGCTATTGCATGCACTATCAACCACAAAGGATTTCATTTATCTGAAAAGTCACATCAGGTTGAACTTTCAATTAATTATCTTATCGTTAGATTTAGCTAGAAATACCATGATTATTAATCAAAAAGGTTATTACCAATGATTACAGCATGGTAAAATTTGTCAAAAACTTGACTGGATCAAGCCACAACATTTATTTCTCTCCTTCATTGATTAATATTTGCATCTTGATTCCAAAATGTCATTTACTGCAAGTGATCTTAACACAAGGCATTCCACACTACCTGTGTGACCAATCCCCTCTATGGTTGTGAATCCTTTGTGTTGTCACAGGACATACAGGGCAAAATCAATGCTTTTGTTACCTCCTACTCCAGGATTATGCTGAATAATAAAATGGAGGGATGATGTCTCAAATGCCAGCATATATGCCATGACCAATACAGAGCCTCTTAACCACTGCATAAGTAATCTCCAATGGAGATTCCAGGGGCACATCTTTCATATGATGGTGCGGAACACATCGCCTCACTTGCCAAAGATTGCTGCTGTGTATGGAGAAATATCATAGTTGCCTGCATGCTCCGCAGGATAATGACAATGATGATGACAATGATGTTAATGATGATGATGGTGATAGGAAATATTTCAATTATACATCAGCTGTTAGGCCATCCTTTTTGTTATCTTTTGGTTCCATTTTAATTAGTGCTATTATAAACACATATGTTTGGTTCAGGTGTATTGCCTATGGCACAGGATGAAATATTAACATGGTCATGGTCAATGTATGTGGAGTTTGAATTCAAATCAAAGTTATGGAAAATGCACTTCAAACAACCATGTGATGAAATCATCATATTGCAATTGATTAATCTATTTACAACTGGAGTTTGAACATGTCAGAAAATAGTAAAATACTTGTAAGATGAAGGTAAAAAGGTTTAGTTCAGACATAAGAGGAACTATTTGTCCACAAAATAACAAAAAAGTGCCTCCATGTGAATGGTTCATTTCCTTTTAAAATGGCCAGGAGAACGGGCATACAATGTCTAAAATGAGCATAGCAATGTAGTTTGAATGAAATATTTGCTTATTCTTTAAATATTTTGTTATACACTTTTTTCAAGATTTTGCTTTCCAATTACATGGTGCACACCACTTACGAAGTCTCTTCACCACCAAGGGCATAACATGCCACCATTTGTGGATGCCCCATCAAACCTTATTCCATCACTATAAATAAAACTTTGATTGTTATCTTCAAACCAATATATCAATTAAAATTGAAGTCAAATCATGTAGAACTATCAACACATCAATTATAGTATGCTCTAATATCATTTAGAATATTGCGGGTTAAATTGATATAAAGTAGGTCAACATTTTCAATTTGAGCATAATTCCCTTAAGCTTACCTGGTGGTTTAACATCCAGGGTATGTACTATCAGGGCGATCACAAAGTTTAATCAAGTGCTTAATGCAACATGCGAATTGCGTAAAAAATGCATGACTTTACGAGGCAAGCTGTTAAATTAAAATATATCAGATTGTTATTAAATAAACCTTTTTTTAAACTTTCAAGTCAATAATATTTACGACTAGAGCTTCTTCATCATCGCATCGCTAAATTGACATTTATAGCATGAATACTATGCAGGGTGAACTTGCAAACACTGTACTTCATTATTGTCATTATCATTATCAGTTGACTAGATTATAGGCCTAGTTCAATATTAGAGTCACGCGGTAGCCGTGACCAGCAAGTTTTAAAAAAAAAGACTGTTAAAGAAGACTAATAAGATGCTCCCGCGAGACTATATTTACACCTAACATTAAAACACTTGACTTCTATTGTTCTATGATATTTTTCGCTGGGTACAAAGTGTATCTAAAACCATGTTTAATGTTATTTAGAGTCCCAAATGTAATATCTTGACAACTCATTAATTCAAAAAGGGACACCAATCCTACAGTCAACCATTGTTTAATAATAAACAAACACTTTTGCTTCATTTCACCCGTTATTTCATAGCGAAAATTAGTGGAAAATAATGCTGATCCAGAATTTTTGGACAAGGCTACAGCACTAGCGGGCAATCACCTACACAATACTTTTTCAGATTTACTTCCAATTATACCCTAGCATTTTCTGAGATACCCTACATAAAAATTCTGAGCCCCATTCGCCAACAAATCAAGTTTTTCACAATTCTTTTGTTCTTTCCGGACGATGCACCCATTCATATAATAATGACACAGCAATTTATATCAGAGTCCCGTAGCTCAATGGTTTCAAGCGTTCGACTCGGATCCGGGGATCCGAGTTCAAACCCGATGACTAACTGTTTTTTTTTTCAATATTGTATTAAACAATAATTTTATTGTCATTAAGGGATCTAAAATGAGCGTTTATTATGCGTTTCGACAGTATTTTTGTGGGACATGAGAGCACCTCAGACCTATCGAATTGCATTCTGAATACGAAGCATGTCTTTCTGATATCAAATAATTTTCATTTTTGAAAATCACAATATAATACAAATTTTATGACAAATTATAAAAATATGATATTTTTCAAATTTTTGATATATAACAGTCCTCGAAGTAAATTATATAAATCTAATGATATATTCTTAAAGTGTATGTAGCAGGGACGAAAAGCCGACGTTCAATTGAAAATTTTGACCTTTCATATTGAAGATATGGATTTTTTCCCCAAAAAGACCTAATTTTTTTTTTTTTGGTGTTTTGGGAAAAAAATCCATATCTTCAATACGAACGGTTAATATTTTCAATTGATCGTCGGCTTTTCATCCCACCTACATACACTTCAAGTATAAATCATCAGATTCATAAAGTTTACTTCAAAAGACCTAAATTTTTTTTGGTGTTTTGGGAAAAAATCCATATCTTCAATACGAAAGGTCAAAATTTTCAATTGATCGTCGGCTTTTCATCCCACCTACATACACTTCAAGTATAAATCATCAGATTCATAAAGTTTACTTCAAGTACTGTTAAATATCAAAAATATCAATTTTTAATGATTTGCCATAAAATGTGTATTGAATTGCGAATTTCAAAAAATGTAAATTATTTGATATCAGAAGGCCATTCTTCGTATTCAGAATGCAATTCGATATGTCTGATGTGCTCTAATGTCCCACAATAAATACTGTCCAAACGTTCATACCCCAGCCCTTAATCAAGGATAACACAATTTTAATCATCCAGTGCTATTGTGATATTATTTTTTTTATCAAAGCAAGATGTTTGATTCTCAGGTTTATTATTTATTATATTAAGGGCCTATTTTAAAAAAAAACTATAGTGCAGCCGCTGGCAGAACAAATAATAAAAGAAATCTCTTTATTACTTTCTTTATTTATTTAAATCTGAACAACACAACAATCTGAATAACACAAGAAACTAGATCAGGTTACCAATATTTTCTCATTTAAATAAAGTTCTGTCCTACCACGGGGCGATTTGCATGATAATAGGACAATAAAACATGTATGAATGGTTGTTGAATCGATCTAGAGACCTGTCCCTCTGTCATCTTCAGCTATCGTAGAACTGTATTCCTACATGACTCTCATTTCAATTGTTATACCGTTCCGGTTGGTTTGTTGCATACACACTATAGACGAATCCAACGAGCCAAGTCATGGTCAGGATTTGGTCGGCCATCTTTGGTTTCCCGCTGGCACCAACCTGGGGTTTTGAGCGCCCGATTGTGCAAATAAATGCCGCCTAACACCTAGAGAAGATGCAAAGACGAGGAGGGTTAATAGAATAATATATACAATAGAGGTAATCCTGTCGCATCTATTCATACATAGTCCTTTTGTTCATCCATTTGTACATCTATGAATAGATGCGACGGGATTATCTGCGGAATTATCTCTATTCTATTAACCCTCCTCGACCTTCTCTAGGTGTAAGGCGGCTTTTATTAGCACAACTGTTGGAACTGTATTGTGTGTGCATTCTTTTGTCTACCTGTGTTTTCGCGGAAGGTGTAAAACGGGTGATGGAATGCAGTTTAAAATTTCCGCCAAGGCCGAATCATTTCGCATTTTGGATGCATTGTAGCCGACGGGGACCCAACTAAAGGCTGCTAGTCAGGTGTAGCTAGGGGTGCGTGTATTTGGATTCGTCTATAGGTGTGAAAAATTGTTCCACTAATATGGAAGGCCAGCAGGGACAAAAACGTATCCAAAAAGAGACAACCAAATATGGAAGGCCATTAAAGTCATACGTAAAGACAAATTAGCAAAGCGGCAAAAATACACAAAGGCCTATTGAAAGGAGGGCCTGTCCCCACCACAGACACACAGAACAACTTGGCACAGCCTATAGGAATGTGCAACAAGATTTTCCACAGGGCTGCAAAGAACCACAAGCCGCGAAATGTTGATAGCCAACCAGCTTAAGCTATTTAACTAACCCTCGATAGAGAGCAGGGCTTGAAGAATGAGGGAAATTAAAATCACAAACCGCGAAAGACCGCCAACAACCGCCGCTCAATAGGGATGTCAAACTAGATTGCCCCACATGGTTACAAAGAACCACAAACCGCGAATTTTGGATATCCACCTAAATTGCCCCGTGGGACTACAAAGAAGTATGGTTATCCAACAAGCTTCTTTTAGCTATAAATTACCCCCCCCCCCTAGAGACTGCAGGGCTTGAAGAATGAGGGAAATCAAAACCACAAATCGCGAAAGACCTCCAACAACCGCCGCTCAATAGGGATGTCAAACTAGATTGCCCCGCAGGGCCACAAAGAACCACAAACCGCGAAATATGGATATCCAACCAGTTTAAAAGACAAATTAGCCACCGATAGAGGCCAGGGCCTGAACAAGTAGAGAAATTAAAACCACAAACCGCGAAAAGAACGCCACAAAACCGCCGCTCACTAGGGATATCCAACTAGATTGGCCCGCAGGGCTACAAAAGAACCACAAACCGCGAAATTTGGATATCCAACAAATTAAAACCACAAACTGCGAAAGACAACCAACAACCGCCGCTCAATAGAGACATCCAGCTATATTGCCCAGGGCTTCAAAAACCACACACTGTGAAGTATAGTTATCCAACAAGCTTAAACTACAAATTAACCCCGATAGATGGTAGGGCATAAAGAATGAGGGAAATCAAAACCACAAACCGCGAAAAGACCGCCAACAACCGCCGCTTAATAGGAAATCCAACTACATCTATAAATCTAAATAACCATCAACTCGTAAATTTGGATATCCAACTAGATTGCCCGCAGGGCCACAAAGAACACACACATGAAGTATAGTTATCCAACGAGCTTAAACTATAAATTAATCCCCGATTGAGGGTAGGGCATGAAGAATGAGGGAAATTAAAACTACAAACCGCGAAAGACCGCCAACAACCGCCGCTTAATAGGAAATCCAACTAGATTGCCCCGCAGGGCTACAAAGAACTATCAACCGCGAAATTTGGATATCCAACTAGATTGCCTCGCAGGGCTACAAAAACCACAATCATTAAAACATAATTATCTTGCTAAGTCGTGGCACTTAGATGCTTCCGTAGTATAAGCCTTGCTACATGGTTTTAATTTGAAGTAAATCGGACTGACTCTGTGTCTCGCTGGCATCGTCAACATTGGGTATGTGTTGTTCATATTTACATTTTCTTAGTTGCCTTGAATAATTAAAGTATATTAAAATGTATATATATCCCTATTAACATTACAGTCACGCGGTAGCAGTAACCAGCAAGTTTTCAAAATAAACGGCTGATAAAGTAGTTATTTACTGTCATAAATCAAGGATAACATAATTTCAAACATCTATTTTTCGTTTTATTCATTTTATGGATGACTTTCCAAGCTTAGAGCTGCTTGGCTACATTCATAAAAAGAAAGAAAATCCACCAAAAAAACGTTGACAACGTAAAGAAAGCAGCAAGTTTAAAAAGCCCCCACCTCAGCTCACTTTTTGAAACTTGGTCCCATTTTGAATATAAACAGCAATTCGGTGTTTTTAACGTTTAAATAATAGCATCATTGCCATTAACATGCCTACTTCAATCATTGGTCATGAACTTAATAATTATTATAAAACAAAACATATATAGGATATTGGCCAAGAACAACATAATAACCTCTCTGATCGTTCCAGAATGCTAACAACTTAATATCGCATCGGCACATTAAAGATACGTAACACTTCGGGAAATGTTTTAAGTTGCTAATTATGACAAAGTTTAAATCAGTATCTTTTACAAATGGGACCAAGTTTCAAAAAGTGAGCCGAGGTGGGGCTTTTTAAACTTGCTGCTTTCTTTACGTTGTCAACGTTTTTTGGTGGATTAATATTATCATTATCATTTTCATTATTATTGCTATTCTGTTGCTATAAGTTTATAATTTGGTAAACAACTTTGAGATGCATGTGATAAATTTGAATTGGAATGAATTACCTGAATTGATTATGGGGGAAAATAAGCACTTTTGGAAGTTAGGGGCAAAATAAGCACTTTTGGAAGTTATGGAAGAAAAAGGTCCTTTTACTCATTGAAAAACATAATTATAAGTCATGGAAAGTAACTATCTCTTGAAAATTTTAATTTAAATTTTAAAAGATATGGAAACAAATATGCCCTTGTGTAAATATTGTGTAAAAGATTGTTTACCACAGCTTCATATGACCCCAGTTATGGATATTGTTTAAAAGTATGTTTTCTTTACAAGTTGATGGAGCAACATACATCAATAGGTATTGGATGGGTTATTAATGAAATGTTTCTCCATTGGCTAATATGTAGTTTAAACTCAAGGACATTTGGCACGGACTGGGAAGTCAAGTCAATTGTTGATTTGCGACGCTTCTTTCACTGGCAACACTGACTGAGCAAAATGGCTTCAAATCAGGTTTTCTTAGTGAATAATATGGATTTGCAAAATTTTCATGCTTGCAGAATATTACTTTTCTTATTGGCCTTTAAGAAAATGTAGTATTAATGTTGTCAAAATTACATACCACAAAAATAATGGTCCTTTTCACATTATGAACTTGCACAGAGTTTTGCACAAAAAATCAGATCAGACTTGTACAATAAGCATTTCAAACCCTAGTCATGTGTAAAGAAGTAAACAAGTTTGTCTCTTGGCTAGACCCTGTGGACTAGACACTGGCTCAGGTAGCTGTCACATGATGCCCCTAGCACCATATTGCATTGCTATAGCAATACCTGGCCATAGACAGCAACAGCCAACAAACA
Source organism: Amphiura filiformis (assembly GCF_039555335.1). Classification (NCBI taxonomy): domain Eukaryota; kingdom Metazoa; phylum Echinodermata; class Ophiuroidea; order Amphilepidida; family Amphiuridae; genus Amphiura; species Amphiura filiformis. The sequence goes on from NC_092635.1 coordinate 7,793,383, forward strand.
AGCACCAGTGTTTTGCTAATGTTTCCATGTACCGGTACTTATGGCCATGAGAAAGTTACTTGACTTAGCTGCTTGGTTACCTGACACATTCTAGCCATGCATTATTGCCACTTTAACCATTATTGTAATTTCAAAATGATCAAGAAATTGCAACTTTTGTTGTATTTTATTTAAATTTATTACAATATTCAACATAAATTAAGATACATTACTAAATTTACTAAATTTGACCCTGCAGCACATTGTTTCCATAATCAAATGTTCAACAACTATAGCGTAGATTAGCTTACATATTCGCAAGGAATTGCAGCTATTATATCCAATGTTGAATAGTTTAGATACAGATGTTAGTACTTTTGTCATTACTGTGGTCATTCATAAAAAGGTAGCTAATGTAACATACTTTGGCTACCTGATGACCACATACTTCCTTAGCCACTACTCCTACCATATTGCAAAAATGTCAACAACTTTGCTGACTATTTGTTACCTTTCCTCAATAAAGCAACAACAAAAAACCCTGTTCTACATGTCCAACCAACCCAAAATTTGCAATTTGGAGAATGTTTTTTTTTTCAATTTGGGGCCAAAATTGATTAATTTGAAAATATATTTGCAAAAAATCATTCAGATTTTGGTGACATTTTAGCCTCCAGAAAAAACACACCAAAAACAACCAACCGTACTTGACAGGTTCGTTTTTGTAGCCTAATATATCCATATATTGCAATGTCCAATTGACACCAAGCTAACAAGAGTGCCGACAATTTGATCACCCTTAGCACACATCTTGAGGTTATATAGCACCAATCCGGTGTGCTTAGTAAATGCCTAAGAGAGCTTTATCTACAAACCACCTTGCCTGTTTGCACATTCTGTGTTAGATGTTGGCTTAGCTAGCTGTCACATCGTATCCCTAGTCACCATAGCTGTTGATAGCCATGTACCATTGCCAAACTGACACCTACAATCTTGTGTGAAACCTGTTGTGACACTTGATGTTTCTAAGGCTCAGTGTATGTTAATAGTGGGCAAAGTGGGATATAATATTATTGTACCTCATAAATATTCATGAGCAAATCAAGCCACTTTATTGGTCAATTGTTAACGTTGCGACCTATTTCTCCTGCAATCGTTTCAAGGCCCGTAACCAGGACGTCGGGAAAATAGTTTGCCCTATTACTCCTCTAAGCATGTTCATGATGTATCAAAATAATTGGTACTCATAAATATCTAGTGAACATGGCCGAGACTGCCACCATAGACTGTATTTTACAGTCTATGCTGCCACATCCAAATGCAGTATAACATCCACTTAATTTGTAGATTAATGTTTTGAAAGGTCAAAAAACTATATTAGTTTAGTCATAAGGAATCGGACAGCAATGTTTGCGCAGTATTTTTGTGGGACTTGAGAGCACATCAGACACACCAAATTGCATTATGAATACATTAAGGATTATCCTTTTGAGATCAAATAATTTGGATTTTTTGAAATTTGCGATATAATACAAATTTTATGGCAAATTATTAAAAATTGATATTTTTTATATTTAACAGTCCACAAAGTAAACTTATAAATCTAATGATATATACTTAGAGTGTATCTAGCTGGGAGGAAAAGCAGTCCTTCATTTGAAAATTTTCGTATTTTTTAAATAGTTTTTGCTCCTTAACTCAATTTTCATTATTGGTGACGTTGGTCTGATTGGATCAGATCCGGTCACATATGCTCAAATCATTAGCTGGTATACACATCCTGCTGAAATAGGCCTACATCATTACAGCATACACTAACCCAGTAAGTTTAACCTCTCCAGTATACTAACATTATACGGCAACATAACACAACCTAATTAAGCAAGAACCCAATATTCATTACTTATAATGAAATAATGAGTCACAGATAATGATCATTACATTCGGAAGTCAGTAGCATGCTACGTTACATGCCTGCTCATTTTTCAAGACCAGATTACGTTATTCTGCTGACAGTTTCCCAGAAACCTGGCTTTCTCAACGTGTTGACAATGTTATTGATCCTGCCACCTTGAGTGGGAACCTTGACCAGATGTTTTGATTTTCCCGGAAGAGGTACTCCTGTCTCTGGCATTGGTCTTGAGCAGAGATCAAATATGCGACTCAGAAAGAATGTGTGCCAATTGGACAACAGAAAAAGTAACAACGGACAGAGCTAACAAGGTCAAAAATAAGTTGAATTCTTTACTGCAACTAGTTAAACTGCTGAGTACTTATTAGAGGGCTTCTCAGTGGGTTTTGATTTTTAAAAAGTACAATAATATTTTAAAACTAAAAGGAAAATAATGTACTTACGCCATTGCTCTTTGAGTTGAAACACTGATGTACCGTCTGATTTCTTGATTGCAAATGGCAATGTGCCTGTTCCAAAAAAGAGAAAATGTTGGAAATTATTACTTGTGATATTATTTTTCTCCACATCAAAGGTCCATATATTGGACTCTTCAACTCTGTATAAGTATAACAAGGAAGATTCTGAGAACATAATAATGGGCCAATTTTATACCTGATTAAACCAAATGCCCATGACCCAACGATGGATAAACTTTTGCCTAGCAAACAACTGACAAATTTAAAGACAATCTATCATTTTGAAGTTTTCGGTAAACCAACAAACTTTTAACCCAAATTTTGAGATTGTATAATACACAGACTAAGCAATTGTACATTAATGCACTCTTGAATCAAACTAGGAATGTTTGGATATATTTCTGTTCTAACTAGTAATTGGGTCAGATTTTTCAATTGATGCTTTTATGGTTAGAATTTAGCGGATGTAAAATGAACATTGCGTTTCATCTTTACTAATGTATAAATCAAGTTACATACTGGAAGGTAGGGGATTCTTACTTTACTGACTAATTCAATTTATCAACACTGTTCTCCACTCTATCTTTCTTCTACTTTTACCCATTTTACTGAAAAAGTTCATTTTCTACTTGAAATAAGCTGTATCAGTACTTAACCAAATGAATCAATTTATGTACCAATTCTTTCACAGATCTTCTTTCTGCCTAGCTAAAGCATTTCCATTTTATGTAAGCTGATACTCAGCGATTTCTCATCTTTCAGTGTTTTTAGAATATTGTGTTTCTTCAAAATCTACATCAGTGCTAAAAATAACGTATAACACATATCTTTTTTGTGTGAAGTGATTATGCCATTTATTCAATTCTCTGCTCAACAGATCTTTTGGTTTGAAGATATATGATAAATATGAACATGTCCGTTTTGACTGTAACTCAAGAGCTGTAAGACATATGACTATACCATATTAAACATTCACCTAATGGCGCTATGGGCTGCCTTGACCTAACTGGAATTTTAGGCACGATTTAAAGTGCCCTCCCATAAAAATCCCACCAGCAAATAAGGGCACATACTCAGCACTCTTAATTCTTGTTGGGATTTCAGAGGAGGGCAGTGGCGAGCGTGGGTCATCATATTGGGGGGGGCACTGACCATGATTGGGGGGTCTGATGGGGGGGCACAAGCCATTATTTGACCATTTTCCTATGGAATTTCAAATCTTGATAGCTATCCTGATAATAATGCACACATCTGTTTCATAATGATAGGTGTGTCACTGTAGGCCCTACAGCCTTTTTGTCAAAAAAACATTTCTTGCCGTCTAAACTAGTTAAGTGACCCAAAAAAATTTCACATGTTGCATTACAACATCACACCTCACTGCAGCAATGCACATTTATACATTTATACAACAAATTGTAATTTTCCAAAGAGCCTTGATTTAGTAAACAAGATAAAATTGTCTCCCGACCAGATACATTTTACTGAGTGCATTTCTCCCAGCTGACTGACAAAAATGGGGGATGGGGGCTGTTGCTCTTTGCACATGTCACTGATGTCTTGTCTCCCTTCCCCATTCATACATATAGGTTGATCAATCTTATTTGTCTCCCCAATGCCTAACTTGGCATCTATCTCTCTTTGCTTCTCTTATCTTCTCTTTCAGTAAATTGAGGTATACGTTGAGTTCGATAACAGTTCCTGGCATCTATCCCCTTTAGAAGACAATACATACATACATCCTCTAACTCTATAAATGGAGTATATAACCTAAGTCATGACATGGGGGCTGAAAGTTAAAGTTTACAATATTTTAAGGTTTCAGTATGCTTGACAAAACCTTCAGCAGGCAATGATTGTCGTAAAATCTTGTATGGGATTCAGCTGAAACTGTGAGTTCACTCAATTGAAACTGAGGGTTTCTTGTCTATAACTAGCGAAGTGATGTAATAATCAAATTAATTACCTGGGCCCTAAATGTGTAATACAGACTACTTGCTTGTTTTAGGGGGGATCATGCATGTGTTCACTTTCCTGAGTGCACCCCTTCCAGGATATAATCTCAGCTCTCCCTATACTACTATTTTGTTGTACAAAGACATTGATGGCTGTAGACTATATGTCTGAATAAAATACATCAATGTCAACTAAAAATGCCCTTTTATAACAATACTATGAGCTTGGAATGTGTTTCTGATTAGAATATAAGTTTAATGCACTATTAAACAGCAGTTTGTTTTAAACCATAGACACAAAGTACAATGTAATAGATGTCATGGCCATATTCATTCCAAACATGATTTCCTAGAACATAATTATATGTGGCACAATCAGACTAAAGTCGGCAATAATGAAATTGAGATAGAGGCAAAAATATGGAGCAAAAAGCTGTAAAAAACATAAAACTATAAATGTATAAAATTGTGTAACTTTGCAACCAAATATGCCCAAAATGTAAGGGTTTCAGCATCAGTAAGCTTAGGTACTGAGCAAGATAGTAATGGGAAGAACTCAGTTTAAAAATTATTGTTGTTGGTCTGAGCAGATTAGCTCATGTCACATATGATGACATTTCTAATTATCCTGGTTAATAGTCAATCAGAAATGTATGTTATGTGCAACAGGACTATACACAATGTATTACATAATTAACTTGAAATTGACATTTGATGATATGTCTTTTGTAAATGATATTGGATGGTATTAAAAGTGTTATTATAACTACACTGCTGCACAATATACAACAGAACAAAATATACATAAAAGGAACAAATGTGTTTGAAAAAAATTTTGAATAGAAAAAATAGGGTTGGCAGTCTGCAGATAGGTTGTCTGAAGACATGGGTAGTGATGTAGTGATTATACATATATTTTCCCATGCATTTAAATCATCAAGGGGGTGATACTTCAAGGTGGATATTTCAAGAGCTCTTCAAAGTAAAGTTTCAATATTTTCAACTTTTGGAACCCTTGGGCATGGATTTTACTTACACTACTGCTCTCTATGTGATCTGTGAGTAACATTAAGGCTGACTGGAGTTGGCTATAGTTTGAACATGTCTAACATGCCATTTTCACGCATCACTTAACTGTTTCCTGTAACAAAATTAATGTTACTCCTAGTATAAACTACCATAGCAACCAACAATCGTTAATGTAACCACATTAGCTCCATCATTTCAACAGCTATGCATGACTTCTGTTTCCATGCATTTCTTCAATTCACATGAAAAGATTTTAAACAGAGATTATATTTTTCATAAATTATGTTTACTGCACAAATTTAAGTCTATGAAAAAAATATAAGTTTTTTGTCACATAAGATTATTTTACAGCACACAAATACACACAAACTTTTACAGTCTATTTTGGGACAATGTTTTTACAATGCGAAGAATAGGATGTCCGCACCCCAATAAAACATTGAATTTTGTTTTTGCTTACACTAAGGGGGTCAAATTAAGTTAATTTGTTTCAAAGCACTGAAAGTACCTTGCGAACTAACTCACCTCCAATAAGGTCTTCACTTGCAGACTATCTTTTTTTCTGATATCCGGTCACTGAATCAACTACTAACTACACTGCAAAAAAAAGTGTTCAACATGAGAACACCACCTGTGCAAAATTTGACACACTGTATTCAATTTCATAATGCTTGGTGTTCGTAACCATAATGCTTAGTGTTCGTAACATAACGTCAGAGGAAACTTTTAAACACATAGTGTTTGAAGTGTTCAGCATTAGAACACCACATGTTCAAATGTTGACATACTGTATTCAATTTCAGAATGCTTAGTGTTCGTAACATAATGTCAGAGGAAACTTTTAACACATAGTGTTTGAAATGTTCAGCATTAGAACACCACCTGTTCAAATTCGACATATAGGCCTATTTGACATACTGCATTCAATTTGGTAATGCTTAGTGTTCGTAACATAACGTCTGAGGAAACTTTTAAACACATAGTGTTTGATCATTCACTAAATGTTCATAAAATGAACACTGTATGTTTAATCTACAATTTTCACAACACTATTAATAGGCATATAGCATAAAATGCTCGCCTGATTGTAAAACCATTTTATAATTGGTTACTATTATTTATGGAGATCATCAGTTGTTCTCATTTTATTTTACACAGGCCTGCAGCTTGCACGGAATGAAAGAACATTGAACATTTTGCGGTTTATAGAAAATACCTGAAAATAGGCCTATTATAGGGGTAGGCTTACGTCGAATATTGAAATTTAGGCCTATACCGTACACTCCAAATAACTCTGGGTGCACGCCTATAAAGGTGTTCACAACTTTTACACTGAATGAACATGTAATGTGTCTGCTTTTGAACACTGTATGTAGGCTATATTTACCACGTGCTGGGCCACGCATGCGTCGTTGCACCGTATAATAGAACAGACGATGTCATCGGAGTGAGAAACCGCAATTTGGACGGGGATTTGGAGGTGAGATTTTACCCACAAAATACCATTTTATTTAAAAACAAATATATCGAACGTGTTCTCCACATATCATAGAACAACAAGACTAAAAATGTAAATTCATCGTTTTTGTATTGCGTGGTTTTAGTGCATTTTAATGAATGCGCAGTAAGCTTATCAATCATGACCATGCAATAGTCACATGGTCAGACAGTGTGCAAATCTGCAATTTGATATAGGCCTAATGTGAATTATACTGTAGGCCGAACCCTCTGACGAGTGTGTCTTACAGCTGGTCAGTATGCGGGTCGATTTCATGCCATGGCATGCCTGATGGGATAGATGTAATTGCGATGTTGCACTAGTCAAACATGCATAGGCCTAGCCCTAGGTTTGCTGTAATTTACTACTGAGTCTGTTGTTACAATTAAATTTCGGACAAAGGTGTACATTTATACATTGACCCATTGTACTTTGCTTTGTGTAGGCGTATTGCATCCCTTTTTGTAACACTTATTGAACATATGAAGGCCTAAGTGTCATATGTTCCAGACTTGAACACTAAGTGTATGACATTTGTGAACACAACTCAGTGTTCAAAGATTAGAACACAAGTGTTCTAAATGATTAGAACACAAGTGTTCTAAAGCTGAACACATTTGATTTTGAACATGTAAATGTGTTCTTAAAGTGTTACATGGCATTGAACATGTAAATGTGTTAGGATTTGGAACACTTTGTGTTCAAAGTTTTAAAAACATGAACACACCATGTTCACAAAATGACGACAATATGTTAACATCAAGTGTTCAAAAAGGTAAACACACGTGTTCACAAATTATACTGTTGTGTTAAAGTCTGGAACACTTGGTGTTCACAATCAGTACACTTTTATATGTTCAATAAGTGTTACAATTTTTAGTGTTCTAATTCAGAACACTTTTTTTTGCAGTGTATTCATACTTCATGCAGGCAATCAGATTTATTTGTAACCCTCATAAGCAATAAATTTAAAATTATGTCAACATGTACTCAAAGGGTGAAAGTCCTTTTTGGAGATCAAGTTAGCTATTCAAACATCATTTGCAGATAATCAGATTTATTTGTCGCCCTCATAAGCAATATTAGTTATGTCAACATGTACTCAAAAGAGTGAATGTCCTTTTTGGAGATGCAGACCTACTTGTCCACACATCTTGAATATTATGGACATTATCTTATTTACATAATAATGATGACAATGATATTGACCTCTCTATTCAAGAGTGCTCAATGTGAATGTCTTTTACCTACAAGTCCTGTGGTGGGGGCTTTTTCTTTTTAAAGGTTTTTTTAGTTCTACAGGGGTGATATAAAAAGTAGTCCTACAGTGCAAATTTGTTTTGCTGTGTAGACTACAGTGGGGGAGGGGGTCGTATAGTCCTACAGTGGAATTCTTTTACTGTGTAGTCCTACAGGGGGGATTTAAGAGTACTCCTATTTTTTATTCTTTATGGGGAGGGGACTTAATCCCCTGATGACTTCAGCAACTTATTCCTCCAATGGTCACAACATGCAAAGATTATACATGTAAAATTTGCCAACAATCAAATCCAAACTCTATGCATTTACGAACCGCAAAAGATGGGTGATCTCCTACAGTAAATGGTCACATGATATCATCATTCATGTTCTGTCTAAATGTCAAATGTATACTAACTCAATAATTGTATCCTCCTAACGGACATTGCCTTTTAAAGAAACCTAACTTAACATTTAAAAATGCTGTGATTAATGGAGGAATAGTTAGTTTGCTCTTTGACATTTACACAATGTTATTGAAGTTTATAGTATTATTATAATACATTTAGTTTTGCAACATATTAATGATTGATATATATTGCAGTAAAATTAACATGCTGCATAGAGCATTCCAGCTTTTTGTAGATAAAACATCCCACAGAAGCTCAAATCTAAGTTCATTTGTGCTGCTAATTTCAGTATCAAAAACAACAATTAAACTTATGTTCAATATGTGACAACATCCTAATCAAAAGGACTTCTAAGAAAAGAAGGTTCTAAATAGAACCTTCTTTGTCCTCTCAAGAGAACCCTAACTCTTGAACCTCTCAAAAAGTTCTTTAATTTTGGAAAACCCTTTAAAGGTTCTCTAAATAACCAAAAACAGTTCTGTATCACATTTTTGGGGCCATTTTTGACGGTTTGGAACCATTTTTGGTTCTTTAGAGGACCTCTAAGGGTAAGGGTTCTCCTGAAAGGACAACTTTAGAACCTTTTTAGGGACTAGAGCTGCCATCTTTATAAAATGCCCTGATTTGATCCAAGGTCTAAAAGGCAAGCAGATTATTGTGTAATTTGAATGCTGTTGTTATCTACTGAAGATAGCAAACTGGCAATCATATGTTTTCTTGCTTGCTTATTTCTCTCAGTTGACTTGTTTTTGTTGAAAATCCTCTGTACACTGATAATCAAGTACTTGTGCCAGTTAGTTTGCTATTACATTATTATTTGCTGATTTTAATTTTTTATCAACTGCTTGTAATTTCAATATAATTTATGTTTATATAATCCTGTGGTCTTGTATAGACAGCAATATGTTGAGTGCATAATTCTATAAATATATTCTGTATCCTTTTTCTGAAGACGGAAACAAATGTTACTTTCTGTATAAGCTTAATTTTTGGGGTGGTTTTATTTGTGCACATTTTCCGGTTTGACTAGGCCTGTGAATTGAACACCTTACAAATGTACTTGATAATGAAGTTTAATTACAAAGCTTAATTACTAAAAATTTACAACTGCAAAAATTATCACCCTGTGAAATTGTTAGAGAAGCTCACAACCATGACACCTGCAAAAATATAATTACGGGAAAATATTGGGGAATACTCTTGTTATCAACCAAAGATAACAACGGTGTGAAGCAGTAAATTCTTGATGAGCATCACCAAGTACGCACAATTTGCAATTCTCAAGACAGTAGACTTGAACAAATACCATGAATCTTTATACACAAATAACCTGAATCGTATATTCTTTCCATTACACTAATCTAATTTCCAGAAATCACTTTAATTATAGAATCAATGTTATGCGTGATTGTGGACGTGGTAAGTGAATTTCCGGGTGGGCAAAATCAACAAAATTTGCGCAAATTGTCATAATTTGGGGTTCTTCTTGGGAGGGAGGGGCAACTGGGGAGGGAAGAACTCTGACTGGGGAAACTTGCCCCCACACCCCCTGGCACTGACACTGTTTTCAAGTTTAGAATTATGATCATGATGATTATGATGAGGATAATAGAAATGATGATGATGATGATGCCAGCAATAACAATCATGATGATGATATTGATGATGACAGTGCTGATGATCATGATGATAGCAATGATGATCAAGTAGTAGTTGTGCTCTAAATTTCTAGGAACACTCTGTATGCTCCAAATCAAATACAAGACTTCATATATTAGTCTTCATTATTATACCTCTATGGCCCCTAAAACAACATAACACTGCATATAATATCTTCTAACCATTAAGTGAATGTGAAAGCTGCTTAAAATAATACACCTGTACTGTGTGTTGCACGTCATTGTGGTAAAAAGTGCAAACCAGTTTCTCCCGCTATTTTTTCCCTTTTCTCTATAAAGGGAAATTGATTTGATATCTAATTTCACAGGCAAAGCAGCGTCATTATCTTTAACCACTTCAGTATGAATATCACTGATGTTAAAATTGAGCAGATAGGGTTACATTTATTGATTTTAATTTACAAGTATTCAGATAAATATAAAATCAACATGATAGTACTCTTGGAGGTTATTAAGACAATAGGTTATTCCAGTTGAAATCCATGATACACCCCCGACATGACCTTAATCTTCTACACAGGGAGTGTTAAATTCAAATGGGTTACCTAAATGGGTGATTCCATTTGAAATCTACACTCCTGTGTGTGAGATTAAGATCATGTTGTCCATATGGGGTGTATGGATTTTAACTGGACTAACCTAATAGCAATGTCCACACAGCAGGGTGATACTTAGAGGATCACAACCCTTCAAGGTTCCGCACATTTTTTTAAATGTGCAAATGCACCTGTAGCTTTGATATTCAATGAGGTTTCACCTGGCTCAAACCCTCAAGATATGTAGGTGCTTCAGCTGAACCTCAAACTACATAATTCACATGATATTTATTGTCAGTGGCTTAGTCAGTGGATCTCAGCTGGCAAAACCACTATGTGGATATACAAGTGATTGAGTATTCCATTACTATATTTGGATTTCAAATCCCTGGAGGATCATTCTCCATCTGAACATGACTAATGTTAACTTGATGGGATCCATGGTTCTGGAGATGCAACAGAGTCATCTAGTATAGCACCAATGATGCCTCAGGCACTGACCTAGTTTTATTGTTGCTGTATAGACCTGATAGTACTCATGCTACAAAATTAATGAATGGTTTTTAACAGGTTTGCAGTTTGGGTTATTACAGTTGAAAACCATACACACCCCACGGAAGACAGGGGGTGTAGATTTTAAATGGAGTCACCCATGCAGGTAGCTCCATTTGAATTTCATACTCCCTGTGTGAGAGATTAATATCATGCCTTCCATATTGGGTTTATGGATTTCAACTTAAATATCCCATTGAACCCTCAATTTGTAAGCGTGATTATTTTTGCTGATATTTCATTAATGTCACCTGTTCCCTTTTTAGAACATTTTTTATGTGTCATTTTTGAAATGACAAAATTGATCAATTATTCATATAAATCAGTAGGTTAAAAATGTAATTTTCAAATTATTAAATTTTGGCTAAATGGACCATATTCTTTTCTGTGAGTGGGTGTGTGGAGGTACCTGTACATGTTTATGTTCATTGTTGCTTTTATTTTCATGTCCACAATTTCATATGTTGGTGCTATCTACTGAAAATAGCAAAAGTAGCATGCATATATTCTGCAATTCATAATTATTGCTATTTACTGAAGATAGGAAGCATATATTCTACAATTCATATGAATTATGGAATTTCATTTGTTGTTGCTATCTACAGAAGATAGCAAAAGTAGTAAGCATATATTCTACATTTCATGTATTATTGCTATCCACTGAAGGTTGATCTACTATCTACGGAAGATAGCAAAAGTAGCAAGCATCTACTGTACTGAAGATAGCAAAGCAGCAATTGTTTATATTTTGACATTCATGCACTAATGAAAATGGCAAAAGAAGAGTATAATTAAATTCTATATTATTTTGTTATTTTGTATTTGTTATCTACTGAAGAGAGCAATAGAAGCAAGCATATGATTAAATTCTACAATCTATAGGGGTTTACTATCTACTCAAGATAGCACAAGAAGCATATTGCAAGCATTATTATATTCTGCAATTACCGGTTTGTTATCCACTGCAAGAGCAGCAGTCAAATATATTCAATTTGCTATCTTTTTTGCTATCTAATGAAGATAGCAAAAAAAGTTAAAAGGTTTTGCTATCTTATGAAGATAGCATAAAAGGAGGAATAAATGGCAATGCCGGCAAATGTAGTACTAAGTTGCTTATTTTTCCAGTATAACTTACCTAGTATTTTTACATTCATCATGTTTACTCGGTAGTATTGATCACTTTCTAAATTTAGCTTTCAAAGTATGCACAGTATGAGTTAACTTACTACATCAACGTGAAATTGATATCACTTCACAATGCTCAAAACTATGTAACCCATACCCTTGATGCATGCATTGGATGTTAAAAAGTACTGACTGACTTGAGAGTGTTTATATAAATAATGGTGATAGTAGTGTTTCTTGCACTCAGTATCAACAACTTTATTTTCTGTATATACACCAGCCCAGTTAGCAATGTTGTTACATTCAATGTGATAGTATGGGGGAAAATTCTATTTTAAAGTGTCTTTCAAGTTTATTTTCCAGGTTTTAGTCAATATTTATGAGATTTTCTTGGTTGTCATTATGCATCTTGATTCAATCATGGCATCAATTTCATGATTCCACATGCATTTATATCACAAAGATTGTATTGAGGTATGCGTAGGCCAATTGACACCTGTGACCCGTCTGATTCTTTCCAGCATCAAGAACCCCTGTAAAAAAAAGGTGCACAGTTTCATACAATTTGGTGCAAATACAGCACAATTTTTCCATTTTACATTTGTGACCAGATTTGGTACAATCAGGCTAAAGTTGGCATTGATGAAAAGTTAGTAACAGTAATAACTCAATTTTCAAAATTTCTGACTTCTGCCTGAGTGGATCAGATTGGGTCACATTTTATGCCACCTCGTTCCAACAGGTTACAATAACACCAACCTGTTGATATGGAGAGAAAATGTAAAAAATGTCATCAACTTTAACTATATCAAATTCAATGGCATGCTCTTGTAAAATGCATTACATTGGCATACATTTGAATGCCATTTGCACCAAATAAAGACAGTGACCTTTCTAGAAACAACATCTTTGATTACAGAAGCATTTTAACTTCAGTACCACACAATTAATTTCTCACCAGCAATAAAGATTTAAATCTTTGTTTTATTTGGTTCCAACTTTTGACAAGGCTTTTCCATCTAAAATCATGTAAGAAACCAACTAGAACTTAATCCTTCCTCACATGAGAATTTATTAATAATCTAGCCACTCTAGATATAGAATTCATGAGGAAGCTTAAAATCTCACTTATACTGGCACGAACATAATATTTGATTTCAATATTCATCCAGGTATCTAACAATTGTATGTTACATCAATTGATATAAGATACAATTCCATGTGAGCTTCTTGGAATAGATCGAGCTTCCCTTGTTCTAATTTGTTTCAAGTCTATAAAAACGACAGAGAAACAACAAAAGTTTTCTCCTTTTCTCTCTCTCTCTCTCTCGTCTCATTTTCATTTCACTGTCTCTTTCTTTAACTATTTGTCTCATTACTCTTTCGGTCTCATCTGTCGGTCAGTCTGCCTACCTGCCCGTATTCTGCTTTTTCTTTTTAACAGACATATGGACTGTTGTATATGACCTAGACAAAAATGAACTTGATACAAAGGAGTCCACTTTCTCTTCTAACAAAGGTCAAAGAGATTTTCATAGCTCAATCAATTCTATTGAGTCTAAGTCCATTAAAAGATTTCTTAACACCAAAATCTACCCATGGCTTGAAACTCTCTGGTCAAAGGGTTCACTGCTCGAGTTCAGATTTCAGTTTAAATGATACTCTGGGACTGAACTGATCCTATCTGTGAATGGCTGTAGGCTAAATACAAAAGATACTCAGAATGGTTCATCATGATCAATGCTAAAATGGTTATAATGGTAGGCCTAGGGCCACCATTATCTGTGACATAATCTGTGCTTAATCAGAATGAATGTGTGGAGCACACATACAGTGGTGGCAAGTGGTTCTAGCAGCCCAATTTCCAATGATAAAACACACCTAAAATCTAATGACATGGACGCATCATTGTTAAAGGGTGATGAACAACATTGAAACATGATGGAATCACTAAATCAAATGAAAAGATATATGCAATCTTTTTATTTCGACTTGTCGATGTATAAGTTGAAAGTCAATCTTTTACATTGTAAGAAATATGCAAGTTATAGATGCTGTTAGGCAATTCCATGTGAAAAGTGCTTTGACTGTGACTTTGGTGTATAAATAAACTATTAAGTACAATTTCAAAAGTAACACATTTTTCAAAGCCGCATATAAGCAATTATGTTGAACAATAGCCTTCCTGCAAAATGAAGGCTGATGGATTATATCTTAGAAATAACCATTCTGTAATGAAGTGTAGTGCATACATGATCTAGCAGTACTCATCCTTTTACATAGATAACAACACAAAGATCTTAGACAAAGATTGATCACCATGTAGCAAATGACTGCTAATTAAAGTATAATAATATATCCACATGTTGTTGAGCTTTGTAAAATTGTGAACTCTTAAGATTTGACTTGGTGTATGAGATATTGAAACTTATAGTGGGTTTCTACACAATACAGAGATAACACAAAGAACATACAAGCCTAGGCCTATAAAACATCTCTTGAATTTTGTGAGATTCTCTTAATATTGTTGCTATCTACTGAAGACAGCAAAGGTAGCAAGCATCTACTGAACATTATCAGTAGTAAAGTAGTAATCATATATATTTTGAAATTCATGCTGTTACTATCTACTGAAGATAGCAAAAGAGTATAATTAAGTTCTGTAATTACATTTGCTATCTACTGAAGATAGCAATAGAAGTAGGCCTAAGCATTAACATCGCCTGATTTTTGTGAGATTCTCATAGTTTCCATCATTTAATCCTATGTTTGGCTTTCTTATAATTTGTCAACTACAAGTTGATTCCTCTGAATTAGATGCTCAGTAGCACTGTTACACAGAAAGAATCCTCACTAATTTGAGTGGCCTTAATTCTGAACACACTTAAATATAAATGTATGACAATTTGGTTAGCTGGTGTATGATAGCAAAAACAAATCCCAATATCGAGAAATTGATGATTGAATGAAGTTTGGTGAGATTTGAAAACAAGATTGTGTGATGCAAAACTGCATAGACTAACATGTTCCAATCATCTGAAGTCAGTGGTGGTCAGCGTGTGCCATCGATCATTAAGTGACCATGGTCCATTCAATGTGGAGAGCATCTTGCATGGTTGATACCCATTGAAACATATCCTTTTAATGCACCAACTATTTGAATCAATCATTTCTTGGCCATTCTGATTTCTTTTTAAACAAGTGCAGAACATTTACCTACATGTTTATCTGAATCTTACTACTGTTAGTAAATAATTTGAACTCAAAGTTACGACTTTCCTGTTTTGATCTGTTTATATAACAACAGGTCATGCCTCACATCAAGAAACTCTCTAGATGTTGTAGATGTATGAACACCTTTATTGGTAAGGAACAATTTGCAATAGACAAGACATCGATTACATGTCTCTCAGTTTATTATCTTACATAGACAGGTGTTTCCACCAACCGTAAACTTGTATTTCAACACATTGTTACCATGACGACTCAAGTGTGAATCTCTCCGACAGGATATTAAAGTTTAACCTAGTATCTTTTTGTCATTTTTTCCCCTTTTTCTTTTTTTAGCTTATAATTCTTCAGGTGATGGATAATTTGTTTAACGCTTTATTTAAAGTGCAATGCTCTGCAGGCCGAGGTCTTTGTTTAATGAGCAATGTGTAATGGAAGAAACCAATGAATGAATGATGAATAAAACCAAACAAAACATGTTTGTCTCAGAAAAAAATGGAAAAACAGCAAAGCGGAAACACAATTTCTTCTCACAAAAATGCGTAACGAGCAAACAAATAAACAAACCACCAGATGAATCAGCCTTCCTTTTATATGCTACTAACCAATCAAGTGTCACAGGGAGTTTGATTGACAGTGACTCAGATGCAAACTAGTCTTTTTAATTCTGCCTCAGATTATAGCCCACATTAGCCTCAAAGGAAGGCTATTAAAGTCAAGCATCTCCCAGGACATGTATACTTCTTTACATCTGTAGGCACAAACTGATGATACTTGTCTTTCTCCTGCAAACATAGCGTAGGTAAACCTGGAGGTTAGAGACACACTTCTATTAGAATTAAATCCTTCATTAATTGATGAGGGACACATAGAAACATGCCGATAACCAGAGGGTATTCATGGCATTTAAAGGTGGGCTTCATTTATACAACAAATATCTTAGAAAAGAATCAAGAACTCAATCTTTAGCTGAATGGCAACATGGATTCACAGATATAGGAACACATCTGTGGTGGACTTTACCATTTTTGTTACTCATACAAAATAAAAACAATTTGTACAAGATATAAATGTTGCTTGATTGTCCATCCCAGAGAGAGAGACAATTGCTGCTTTGAGTTGGGCCCTGTCCTCACCCAGTGGCGTAGCGTCGGTCATCATATTGGGGGCACCGTCCATGATTTTTTTTGGGGGGGTACCAGGTCTGATTGGGGGAGAACAAGCCATTTTTTGGCAATTTTCCTGTGGGATTTTCTAAATTTTGCAATTGATTGGGGGGAGGGCATGTGCCCTTATGATGCCATGCCACTCTCCTCATTTTTGATGTTTCCCTCTGACAAAACATCCTGCAACTATGACACCCTGATCAAGCACCCTTCAGGATTTTGTTTGAATTAAAGGACATCAAACTATAGAGGTTCACTTGAAATGAAGTCAAAATTGAATTGACATTGAGAGCAAAGATACACACATAATATGAAACAATACAAATAAAAAGTACTCTGCTCATTGTATATACTGAGAGTCAACTGTTATCAAAAATCAAAAATTCACACCATCACCGATCAAACATCCCCACCACATCAATATCATAACAGCAATCACATCAAATAATGACTATTTGCGATGAGAAATCAAAATGATTGCGTTAGACTAAGTATTTGCTTACCACTTCTCAGTATAATGTAAAAGTGGTAATTTTTGTGAGGATTTTATTTTCACGAACAGAGTCCAAACTGCGAAATTAACACTCCATGAACATTATATGTAATGATATATAGAAATATATGATGGGGCAGGATTGAGCAATAATAACAAATTCCTAAATGTCTCTGTCATTCCATATCACAGAAATACTTGTACCCAAAAATTATCACTTTTAAGAGTAAAAAAACCCCACATTTCTCACTGAGAGAGTCAGTTCTCCATTTACGTATTTGATTTACACACTAGTCAATTGCAATCACATTATGCTCTTGATGCGTAACTATGACAACATGATCAGATACAATATGTATCAAAATCGCTGCCTTTATTTCTAAAGATTTCTACAATTCTGGGAATGTGCAAATTGTATCTTTTTATGCATTTATTTGATTTAATGAAAGCATGAGCTATATAAAACTTTCATTGCTTAAGTTCTGCAAATGGCAAGTGTCACACTTTCTGATAAAATTGGCTATTTCCAGTTAATCTCCCACTATGAATTTCAAATGTCACCCATTCAGGTAACCCCATTTAAAATTCACACTCCCTGTGTAGAAAATTAAGGTAATGTCCTCCATAGGGGTGTATGGCTTTATTCTGGAATAGCCCAATATGATGGTGATACAGATGAGACCTACAAATAAAGTATATAAAGGCCTATATTAAGAAATTATTTATAGAAAAAATGTCTAAAATGAGCCTTTTGATTAATAAAGTATTATTTTCTGTTTTAAAATAGTTATTCATATCTTACATAATCAAGCTCTTCTGTTAGGGATAGTATTATAGGCATATGCCCTATGCTCTACAATTGGCACTTTCCTGTTGGTGACCACCAACATCACATATTATAAAATAACAAAAAGGAGGCCAAGAAGGGTGTGATATTGATGTTCACCCCATAAACAGCAGCAATGTGCTAATTATAGGAATGGTCTATAGCTTGGAGTGGCTGTGTGCCCACAACCCACAGTAGGCTGTAGCTTTCAATGCACCCCTGGAAATGCCACTGATTTTATGGCCCAAGCAAAAAAGATCCCCTAAAGTCTGACTTACACATAAGCTCCCAGAGCAGCTATGCAGATTTAACTTTGTTATGATGAGAATAATAAGTTGAGCTATTCCAGTCAAAATCCATACACCCCTATGAAAGACATGACCTCAATCTCCTACACAGGGGGTGTAGATTTCAAATGGGGTCACCCATTCAAGAACCCCATTTGAAATTAACACTCTCTGTGTAGAACTCTGTGTAGAAGTGTGCTGTAAAGTGTGCTGAGGCTTGTGGATCAACGTCTAGGCATTGTGCCTGTGCGTAGCGCACTATAAATCACTGTGCTTTTTTTTATATATAGAAGATTAAGGTAAGGGTGTATGGATTTCAACTGGAATCACCCATTTTTGCCAAGCCAATTGAAGTACTTTTATATGAAACTCAATCTGAGTACATTGAATTACAGATTCTCCTTTCAAGAAATTAATGCCATGCTTTTAAGGCCATGCTTTTTACATCAAGCTAAAATTTGCTACAAATGTTATCATAGAGTATGTTTCATCAGGGACAAAAATCAATGCTTTACTTTTATTCTGATGAAAAGTGGATGCCGGCAAAATTTTGTTTATTTAGTGAGTGCATGGTTTATGGATGATTTTGTTCAAGAATGCCGCCATGACTATATGGCATTACTGTAATAGATTTGTTTTGTAAGCATTTCTTTTACTTTAGTAAAAAGGTTGCTGTCTTACTCTTAGTGCCAATGAACTTTTGTAATTTTACCGTTGTTGGAGATTTTAAATTCATGGCATTATTTACTTGTGTATTATTCAAACCTAATATGAAACTACTCAAACTAGTGAATTGAATTTGTAAGTGCTTATTGAAATAAACTGTCTCACATTATTTGAACATCTAAAAACTCATTGTATGCTACTTCAGATTGTACAATTTTTATCAACTTGAATTGACACTTCAATTTGTTGTCAATGATCTGAATCTTTTGTCAGAAAAAAAAATCTACCAAGAAATTAGTTTGGATCTAGAAATCAAACAAAACATGAAGGCATTATTGTATGCTCTGTAATATAATATTACAAGGCTAAAAGTGAAGAGCTCAGATGCAAAAGCTGGAAAATTGGCTATTCCAGTTGAAATCCATACACCCCGTGTGGAAGACATGACTTTAATCTTCTGCACAGGGAGTATGAATTTCAAATGGGGTTACCTGAATTAGTGACTCCATTTGAAATCTACAAACCTGTGTGGGAGATTAAGGTAATGTCTTCCATAGGGGTGTGTGTATTTCAAATGGAATAGCCCAATGCCATTTTTTGAGTGAAGGCCACTATCATCCACCATTAGGCCAAAAAAATAAATTGTTGTGTTGCCCTCAACCGTCCGGTCCTAAATCCTGAAAAATCAGGGTCGCAATTTTTTTTTTTTTTTTTTTTTTTTTTTGAATGATGATTTTTACAGATTTGTTCAAAAAATCAATGTTTTTCACTTAAAATTAATATTATATTGAAAGACTAGTCTTTAATTGATGTCTAACAGGTATCCAGAAGTCAAAATTGACAAATGTCCCTAATTGAAGAAGCATTATTTAATATTTGAGGGGATTTTTTAAATCTGAAGGTTAAAAAAGAAAAAAAAAAAAAAAGAAATCCAACCGCCTCGACCCAACTTTCCCATTTTTCCACTTGAGGGCAACACAACAATTTTTTTTTTTTTGGCCTTAACTTGAAATTGATGCCCTACTTGAAAAATTAATGTGAATGTTTGGAAAGTATTAAAATTAGTTTTATTTTCTTGCTTTTACATTATTTTCTTTATATTTGACCATCTATCCATTTGCCTATCTCAAATTGAGAAACAAATGGATACAAGAAGTTTGTGCATTTTAACATTTCAAATTATGTATGTTTATGGTTAGGCAACTTTCTAAATCAACCACTCCATCATGCCATGCCATCTTGATTTCCCTCGCTGCAAATTAGCTTTTACTACAAACATCACAAACAAGTTGAAACTAGAATAAAACGTTTGGAGACACAATGACAATAGAAGCTTCCAATTGTTCCTTAAAAGATGCTGGTATCCATGGAAACCAATTTTATTTTCCATCTCCAAAGCTAAAGACGTTGTGTAGATTAGATTGTGATTACATTTGCATGAAATATTTGAAGCGATGCAGATGAAATGCCAGCCACATTTTCATAATAGATACGTAACATTATTGCTATGGTAACATCAGGGTAAAATCTTAAACATTAAAAAAAGGGAAGTCTTCTTGTTTTTCTACTGGATTGTCAGAGCATGAAAAGAGGTTTTGCCTCGGGATGAAAATATCGCAGATAAAAGAGTTTCAACAGACCTTGACATTTTGCCTCTCAATATTGGTGCTTTGTAAATTTGTGGCCAATATTTCAACTTGAATGATGACAATGTTTTGCCACAAATCCTCTAGACCTTTTTAGGATTTAAAAACCTAAGACGATGCTAAAGATTTTGCGATTCAATCATGTCACACAGCAGTGGTGGGGGCAAGGAGAGCAACTGCCCCATCCCCACTCCCAAAAACTGGTCAACATGACATATAAGATTTATGCCTCTTTTGTACATTTTTTAGCCCATTAGTATCAAAAATGTTCACCTTGAAAGTTACCTGGTCCCCGCAATCCTACCCCCAGGTGTACTCGCATATCAGGTATGGGTAGTTGTTTCCGAGTCCCAGCAGCACACCCCTGTCAAAATGTAATTCAAGTACCCCCTCCCCCTGGGGCTTTAAACAATGTTTCATCAGAAATTAATAATGATGCATCCATGAATTTGTGTATTTTCATGTTGTGAGGGCAGCTTTAGATGCCCAAGTGGTATAAAAATATGTGGACTCATTGGGTGCAGAGTGTTAATTTTGGATGAACCACTATGTAACATGATTGAATCATTTTCAACAACCGAAACAAGCTAAAGATCATTTAATTCTTAGTTAGGAATATCTGAGTTTGTCATTGCCACTCATCATTAAAAGAAGATCAGTCAGGTTTCTCTTGATAAAATATGACAATTATATGTACCAAAAATGACTCAAAAAGTCACATTTGTTCTTCATCAAAAATTCCAAAAAATAAGATAGGCATAAAATCAGAAAATTTAATACCTCTTTGGAGACAAGAAGAGGTTAAGGGGGTACTACACCCCTAGCCAATTTTGCGCCTATTTTTGCATTTTTCTCAACTACTGCACTGAAAATTCAGCAACTCAAGGCAAGTAGTTATTGATTTATTGATCAAATATTGGTTTTCCCTCATTTTTGATTGTAACTCCACAACTGTTGTCTGTGCTGAAATAAAATTTCCAGTGCAGTAGTTGTAGTCCTTGCCCCTATAATATACATATCTTACTTGTCACCAATGCGCTATACGTTTTGAGAAAAATGCAAAAACAGGCACAAAATTGGGCAGGGGTGTAGTACCCCCTTAATTTGATATCCCTAACGGGCTAGAAGAGACTATGGAGTATTCCCTAGAAAGAGTCATTTTTCTGGATTTGATACCCCTAGTGGGAGTCGCGAGACTTAGCGCTGGTTTCACTTTTTTCAGATCAAGCATATATATACCCCCAGTTAATACCCCATCCCGAAATAATATCTGGTGGTATTGCAAGCAGATCTCTGTGATTACAGTGCTTTGATGTTGCCAAATAGACACTCACTAAATCAGATAAACAAAATGGAAGCTTCAAGTTTCTTTCATAATGCTTTATAACTAAGCTGTAAATAGTCAGTCAAATCCAATTTATACTGATACTGTGAAAAATCTAAATCCAATTGTTAATCCTTTCTTGATATCTTTTATAGATAATTCTGCTTTTTAAATGGCTATATTGCAAGTACGCAAGGTCACCATCACTTTATTAATTGCTAATTAGATAATTGAATTTTAGTTGCACTTTTTGGAAAGGCCAATCCTGCTACTTTTTGCCATATCAACATTTAAGGTCTCTTTTCTTTGCCACCAATGATTTAAAAAAAGTCATGTTACCCATGTAAAGGGAAATGGTTACACAATGTAAGGTTTAAGTTAAGGGATGGGGTATGAATGTTTGGACAGTATGTTTTGTGGGACATTAGAGCACATCAGGCATATCAAATTGCAATCTGAATATGAAGAATGTCCTTCTGATATCAAATAATTTTGATATTTTGAAATTCGCGATATAATACGCATTTTATGGCAAATGATTAAAAAATTATATTTTTGATGTTTAACAGTCCTCGAAGTAAACTTTGTAAATCTAATGATATGTAGGGCCTACTTAAAGTGTATGTAGCCAGAAAGAAAAGCCGCCGATCAATTGAAAATTTTTACCTCTCGTATTGAAGATATGGAATTTTTCCGCCAAAACACCAAAAGATTTTTTCAATTGATCGTTGGCTTTTCATCCCAGCTACATACACTTTCAGTACATATCATTAGATTTATAAAGTTTACTTCGAGGACTGTAAAATATCAAAAATTTAAAAAATATCAAATTTTAATAATTGGTATTATATCGCGAATTTCAAAAAATCAAAATTATTTGATATCAGAAGGACTTTCCTCGTATTCAGAATGCAATTCGATATGTTAATATCCCATTCCTTAAGGCATCAGGAATGGACAAAAAGGACAAGGTCCCCTGTATAGCAGACAGAATGAAAGAGAAAAGGAAAGAACAAAAGAAAAGGAATACCATCCTTGGATAGGCCAAAAGAATGAAAACCAAGAAACTATTTTGAGGAGAAAAAACAAAGCAATTTTTAAATTTCTACCATAAATGCCACTAAATGAATAATAATAAGACTCCTAAAAGCTTATTTTAACTGAATACTTAACTGAATACATGAAAAAAGGTTTGCGATTGCAGTAAACAGACAAAATTTCTTTGGTGTGTTTTTAGCAATGATGGTCTCTGTCTCCATCCCCGATCCACCTCTGGATTATGGCTATCATACAATATGCAGGTTGAGTGTCGCTGTGTAAATGTGTTTGGTATTGCAAAAAGAATTTTGAAATTGAAGGATCGAGCTTTGAGACAAACTTTCAAATTAATGGGGCCTAATCCAATTCTCTGAACTGAACATATAAAGAAATTCACAAAGCAGCAAGGTGATAAATCAGAGCCCTATCCTACAGCACTGTAATAAGTCAACACACTTTGTCCTATGAGGGTTAGAATAATGCATCCCAAATGGCTGCTGAGAACATATTTTTACACTCAAAATCAGGATAACAAATGGAGTGACAATTTCATGAGTTATTGATTTTGAACATCCTTTCCAGCATTTCAGATCCAATGCAGTAATTTACTGCATTGGATCTGAAATGCTGGAAAGGATGTTAAAGCTGAAGGCACTCAACACCAGTGATGCATTGAGCTGAGCAGTGGCATAACAGCCAAGACTTTCCTGGTGGTGGCTGACTTGCCCACGTGGGAGAAAATAAGTGGAGGATGACAAAAGAGGAAGAAAAATGGAGAGGAAAAGGTGAAAAAGAGTAAAGAATAATAAAAAAGGTGACAAATGGACAAAGAGACGCAAGATAAGAGGAGAAAGAAGTGTCAGAGGGAAAATCTAATTTGAGGAAATTATGAGATTTCACCAGTCTAACACAATGAGGCTGGCTATAAGCCTGCATCCAAGTGGCTGGTGGAGAGGTATGATCTACATATGTGACATGATCAAGGGGAATGAGTCACATGTCGACCCTGGTCGAAAATGAGTTTTACATTTGTTTCTAAAGAGGACATTTAGAGCTATCAGAAACTGAAAACCCCATGTTGATACAGCTTTTCTTTGCGAAGTTATGTCAATTTATCAATCGCTGAAAACAATATAAAACAAAAGAATTTTAACACTTTCTTTGCCAATATCTGAAATTCAATATTAGTGACATCCGACTCATTTCCCTTGATCGTGTCACATATACATAGGCCTAATTGTTATGTAAGATATCTGCATGTATTCCCTAGCTAATGCCTAAAGACATGATGATGGTGCACACAGCAGTTTTC
Source organism: Amphiura filiformis (assembly GCF_039555335.1). Lineage (NCBI taxonomy): Eukaryota > Metazoa > Echinodermata > Ophiuroidea > Amphilepidida > Amphiuridae > Amphiura > Amphiura filiformis. Next base: position 7,817,744 of record NC_092635.1, read on the forward strand.
TGAACAAATTACACAAATTGATCAATGAGCATAGATAGATCCATTTGATAATATTCAGTTGTGATTTCTGATTAATATATTGCACATTTAACTGTAACCATTAATTGCTAATCCTAAGACCAATGCAAGAAAATCTAACTTTATGTTGAATGCCAATGTTGATCAATAATTTCTATGATGTTTGCCATTTGCACTGATATTATTATAAGCATACTTGTTTTAAAATCTAAATTCAGAATTTTAATGACTTTTGTCTGAGTGTTTTTAAAATCACCAAGTGGGTCCTTCAAGTGTTCACTATAATAAGACAAAAATATAGTCTCAGTTTCACTCTCAAAGCTTAATGCAGAATGCAATTCACTCTCAATTCCCACTCAGAATCAGTCAAAGTAAGTTTGAGATACTCAAAACTTATATTCTTAGTTCATAATGATATAGTGTCATTAATATACAGTAAGCAAAAGAATTAAGGTAGCAGTTGTGTTCACCCCTGTATATTCTAAATAAAGATAAATGTGTCAAAATTAAAACAAGCAGCCGATGCCTGTACTTTTTAGCTCTGATTTAAGACCTCATTTATTGGAATTGGTTGAGAATTAAAATAACAGTAGTCCAAAACCTGATGAAGATACGAAATAAAAAGTTGCACTTTTGTGTTCTAATCAATGAAAGCACGATGCTAGTTTTTCGTGCTAATCAATCAGCGTGTTTATACTGAGCGTACGGCTTTTTGACCCGCTATTTTCCGGGCACAAAATACCGATCATAATCCGGCCCCCGTTACACAGCTTGTTTCTACTGAGACCAGAAAGCCGTGTCTCGCACGATGCACGGCATTTTTTTTCCTGTAAACCGGAAGTACGGAAAACAGATTTCAACGAGCGCAAGGCATGACGGTTGTATCCAAAATTTAAATGTCTACGTATGGCAGCTCATGGCATAGGACCTAATCACAATTTAGTGTTTTCGTTAATCCAAATTGCATTAATTTACCAGTGGATCTAGTAATTGGCCATTATGATAATTAATTTACAGCCAAAATATAACCAACTCATTAACTGTAAAGAAGTAGGCCTAGACTAAAGTCATATCCACTTTACTTCATCAAGTTCATGCGAGTCACACATGTGGCCAGTGTATGAACCTACTACATTATAGGCCTATGCCATGCCCCTACTATATAATACAAATAGAATATAAATCGCGTTATTTTTGCAACACACATGACCTCGACCCGGCAACCGATCACACGGCTCGTTTCTACTGAGCGGGTTACACGCTTTGACCGGCATGATCCACCTCAAGAGGTGGATCACGAAAAGCGAGCACATGACCCGCATGACACGGCAACCGATTACCCAGATCGTTTCTACTGGGCTTGTTACCCGCCATGACCCGGCACGGCACGGCATGGCACGGAATTTGGCCCTCAGTAGAAACACGCAGAATGAAAGCACAGCGCTAGTTATCGTGTTCGCGTACGCTTTGTGTACAAATCAATAGGGCATGTAATGTGGCAAACTGCAACTTTTATATTTGCATCTTCCTTGGGTTTTTGGATCGTCGTGTCTTTATTTCTTGGACAATGTCAACGAATCAGGTCTTAAATTCGAGCTGAAAGATGCAGTCAATTATGACATGATTGCCTTTGTTTAGGATATACAGGGGGTGAACGTAACTGGTACCTTAATTTTTTGGCTTACTGTATATTGCTCAAAATGCTTTAATAACAAATATTTTAATAATATCAAAACAAAATGGTGGAAAATTAAATTGGCCCAATTCTCCAAGACAAGTGTGCCCCTCACTTTTCTAAATGTGTACTGCACTACAAAACAAATGCATAGAGCACCACTGAGACATGCTATTTAGTTTTCAATTTATAATGGAACCATATGTGATGCGATCAAGCTAAACAAGTCGTTTATCAAGCAAATTCAAAATTCAGTATTTACATTTATTAAATGTGTTGAAACGTCATCACAATTGGACTTAGGGTTCCGGACAGATATGGTCATTTTAGTGTTGCTCAGAACAATAAAATACAAAAGAAGTTGAACACTCTTATTGGCTGTATCTCATAATCAATGTTAGTGACAAACTACTCATTAATTAGCTTGATCCCATCACATATGCCTTAAGGCAGCCCAACCATTGCATCACATATGCCTTAAGGCAGCCCAACCATTGCATCACATATGCCTTAAGGCAGCCCAACCATTGCATCACATATGCCTTAAGGCAGCCCAACCATTGCAGCATTGTTCTTCTTATACTTTTCTGATGATACATACATTTGTAGCAATTATCTTGATTTCCCACTAGTATTACCAACAAGTGGGTCTTAGTACACACAATTTACCCCATGGAATTATCCAATCAAAAAGAGATCTTTCTCTGACTAGGAGTTAAGAATAAATTTTGGACTATATCTGGGTTAATTCTATCTACTAAAGGGTAGCACTTACTTAAAGGGATTGCTTGGTTGCATGATACCCTATTTTCTCAAGCACAGGCCTGCCAATAAGGAACATTTCCTTTTAGCCAGGGCCAAAACCCTAAAACACATGCAGAGGACCAAAAGAGGACCCAAATTTCAAGGAAATTGCCTCTTGGAGGACCTTTCCAGTGTATGAGTTCCTAAATAAATTGCCATCCTTGATATGTCTCTGTCTCTACAGGCCTGTCAGAACTGCTGCAGTAGGATCACTCGTCAGTCCCCCCCCCCCCAAAAAAAAATTATTAAGAAAAAAAGCAAGGAAAATGTCACCTAGGTTGATCATTAGATTTTAAATGCCATAGTTTTGCATTTTTGCTATTAACTTACCATTAATATCGTTTAGTGAATTTCAAAGTGCTTGGGGTAGAACACACCCAGGGGATCTGCTGTGAGACTGCTGGGGTATGATCCCAGACCCATATTTTGTGTTTTCTGGCATGTTTCTATATACTAATATGTTGACTCATACTTTCTACTGTTGCCAATAACACCAATACATTAGGGTTCTAAATTTCTACAACAAAAATAGTGGTTAATAAAATTGTCACGGGCATATGGCTATTAGAATATCATTTAAATATTGGTCAAATTTGCAGCTAAAATAACAAATTTCTGTGTGCTATGCATTCATCTTTCCAAATATACTTGGGAAACAAAATGTATAACACATTTCTTTTAATACCTTTTTTGGAATAATTTGTTTTGGGTCTGTGTGTGAGGAAGAGTAATAGTCATAAACATTTTCAACCCAAGATAGGGAGGGGGGGGGGGGGGGTCATAAAAAATTTCAATACATCTTATGTTACCACATATCAAGGTTTACCTTTCCCCAACAGTTCACATCACAGACTCTAGACACCATACATCACTTTGCCATTATAATATTCAAGCCAGATTTTTCAGCCAGATTTTTCAACCTATTAAATCCCAGTTCTTATTTTGGGCAATTCTTATTTTCCTTATTTAAAAGGTGGGTGGTAAGATGTTTTCTATCTTACATTGAGGCCAACATTTTAAACCTGTTTCCAAAAATGTTGAGTTCTATTGCATTCTGATATGAAGAGGAAATACGTTTAACAATGTGTCATAGGAATTAAGACACATTTTAGATGTAGCCGGTTCGCTATCTGTAAGGACCGCTATCTCTAAGGTTTCCTATCTCTAAGGTTCGCTATCACTAATTACAAAAAAGGTCCACTATACCTAAGGTACGATATCACTAATTTGAAATAAGGTTCAGTATTTCTAAGGTTCGATATCACTAATTTTAAACAAGGTTCACTATCACAAGTTTTAAATAAGGCCTGCTATCACTAATTTATCGAACCGTATTTAAAATTAGTGATAGCGAGCCTTATTTAAAATTAGTGATATCGAACCTCAGAACTAGCAAACCTTATTCTGAATTAATGATATCGAACCTTGGAGGTAGCGGGCCCTTTTTTAGGTATAGCGAGCCCTTTTTTCTATTAGAGATAGCGGGATTCTCATCTCCATAGACTTTACACATTAGTGATAGTGAACCTTAGAGATAGCGGTCCTTAGAGATAGAGGGATGTTGCGTTTTAGATTAGACCACCTAAACGACACATGTTAGATGTTAAATTTTACTGGGGAAATGAGAAAAAAATTAGCTTTCTTGTGAAGACAAATGGAGGATGAGACTGTCAATCTGTACACACACCTTTAAACTGTCTGTCAATCTGTACACACACCTTTAAACTATTTGTCTAGACTCCTATTTAACTTAAATATTTATAGATATATGACTTCTTACCAAACAGAATTTGAAATTCAAAATTGGATCTTTCTATCTCTCTTTTCCGTTCCACAAAAGTGCATAATGCAGAACTGTTGTTCGGAATTACGTAAATCTGGAACAACCAAGAGTATAGGATTGTAATGTATGGAATTGGAGTAAAAGTATGCCCTAAATAGTCTGACTTTCTTCCTCTGTGACTTTGATGAGGGCTTTAAAGGGACATGAGTGAGTGATCGAGTGAGTGAGTGAACGAGTGTATAGGTGAGCGAATGGGGTAGTGGAGGAACAGCGAGCGAGTGTGTCAGTCTGTTTTCATATGATATGGGTTATTGTATTTTTTTCTTATCAAGTTGTATTATATGTATCATTTTATTGTCTTTTATCTTGTATAATATATTTTAATTCAGTCATTTGGCTGTGATATGCATTTTTTAATAAACCTTGAATTGAAATATTGTTTATCTGATTTGATCAATGAGCATAAATGTGAACAGACCTGATCCATTCAGGCTAAAGTCGGCAATAATGAAACTGAGATACAGGCATAAAGTGAGGAGAAAAACAATAAAAAAACATAAGAAAATGGACAATTATTCAAGCAATCTACAATCCCGAAATATGTCCTTGGAACGCTTTAGGCATCTTGAATGAAATCAAAAGTGTATTTTTAATGTGGATAAAAATGGTCAATATTTGGAATTTATAGAAGAAAGCTGGGCCATCAAGTAACACTTTTCCCTTCCCCACCCCCCCCATCATTCAATGTTGCGACACTTTGGAGACACACGCTGAACACATTTGCACGTTTCAACATTGCAGGGGGGAGTGGGGGATTTATTTTCCCCTAAAGACGCTTTAATGTTTCAAGACATATTTCGGGGATTGTAGGTATTCAACATCATGAAGTGAACTCAATTTTCAATATTTCTGACTTTGGCCTGAGTGGATCAGATCAGGTCTCAAATAAGTTACTTTGATGATTATATGTGTGATTTGATCCATCGCAATGCCCTCAATTTTTCTTGAATTTTTACTTTTCACACAATTGTAATGCCCAATGGTGTACTGCAATACCATCTGAAAGACTAAACCTTAAGTGCTTTAATTACAGTTAGAGTTAACATATACTTCTACTGAATTCTATATAGGTTTATAACCAAATGTTGTGCTTGCTGCATTATAAATTACTCCAGTTACACCAACGGAACAACACTGAGCTTTAGCCTCCACATTAACCAAATTGCTGCCTCCCTACATCAGTGGCGTTGCAGTATAAATTGCTGGTTGCCTTCTAAAAGTGCCTTAAAATAGATTTATACCCTTTCAATGGATTCCAACACAAGAAAGAATTAAACAAAAAACATGATTGATTGATCTACTCAAGTGCAATTTGTAATTTGTGCACAAATTGCACATTTAGTGATTTCGTTCATAAATCAAAAGCTACATATGAATGTTAATGTGAAATTCAAGACTTAAAAGTCTATTTATACAACTGATCAAACAAAGATAAGATGGGTTATGCACTTTTCTCTTAAAAGCCTAAAATTGAATGCCATTTACCATTTCCAAATTCAAAAGTATCTAGTTGCCCATATAAGAGTACATTTGAGATTTTTTGTAATTTTCTAATGAATCTATCCTACAAGTCAAATGACGTTGAGCTGTGGTTAGCACTGAAGCAAATCAGGAGCCTTGTCCTTTGCTTATTATTGTAAAAAAAGTAACAAAGTTAGACAGGCAGAACCACTTTGATTAATCAATGTTTCCCAGTTTGACTTTTAGCTTCAATTTGCCTAAGTAATCATGTCTGTATGCTGGGCTGCAACCTTGTCCTTTGCTGTGGTAAAGCAAAAATTAAAGCTTTGCAAAAAAAAAACATTTTCTATATATTATATTATAAGGCCAAAAAAAAAAAGTTTGCCTCAAAGCTCACGAGTAAAAATTTTGTCTTCTTTTTTTCAAATCGCGCCATTTTACAAATGCGCACACAAGCTTTGAGACAAAACTTTTTGTTTTGGCCTAATTATGTTCTGAAGGCAGAAAATTTAAAATATCTAAAATCAATAGGATCTTTCAACTGCCCGAAGGCATTTTTACCTCAGCAGATGGAATGGAGGTCATTGTAACCATTGACTGAGTTTTGAAGACAATCAGTATTTGACTCAATCTGTTGTTAACTTGCAATTACTACAAATATAGGTCACATGTTACTACAAGGCACTAGACATGTTAAAGACGGGTGTAAGTAACAAGTCAAATGTCACAAATATGACAAATTGACTGTGATGAAATATTGATTTGATAAAACATTTCAATAATCTGTCATAATTAATTTTTCTGCAGCATTGAATTTCTAAGATTGAATGTTTTCACTTGTCAGTTATCGTGAATGGTAAAGATTGTTACAGCAGGCAGGTATCAAGAAATACAAGGCATCCCTGATAGAACTGTACCATTGGAAACTTAAATTTTCTGGTATTATGATGCCAGAATCAAACATGAGCAAATACTTGATACATTTGCACAGTAAAACAGCTTTTATATACTTTCGAAGTTTGAAAACTGACTGCTTCAATCTAGAAAAATAAGAATTTTACTAAATATCCTCATTTTTTTAAAGACTTAAATGATCTGTATTTGGACTTGAGTAGCAGGCACTGGGCATAAGGCATATCTATAAATTAGAGAATAAAAGTTATTGTTTTGAGACCCATACATTTATCTAGCACTGAAATAATATAGTAGATACCATTATGGAACAATTCAACAGGTGTATTTGAGGTTAAATCAAAAGCCAATCTGCAACAAAAATACCAAATAAAAAATGAATAGTTGAATAGTTTTTGGCCAACCCTGTATGAAACAAAACATTGCTATCACTGAATAAATTAATTTAATCAATTTCACTATATTGTTAAATTCCTACAATGCATGGTATAGATTGACCTGAAATAAGAGTAAGTTTTATATGTCATAGGAAAATGAAAAAAAAAATCAGAAATTTCTAGTTGCCAATGAAAACTATTATACGTGAAAGACAATGATATCCAATTATTGAGGGACTACATACATCCCAGAGGGTAGAGGGGATTGACCTGCAAAAAGATACACATAAGCCACGTTATAGGTCTATTGGCTTAAAACTCTGACATCATTTTTACAGAAAGGATTGAAAATTCAATCAAACAAGCATTATATGCTAAGATATCAAACCAGTTCAGAGGTAATTCTCATCAATTTTTGAAAGGAAAATGAATATATTCAAGGCATCTTTCCCTGGGCATTACTATTATAGTGTGTACCAGCTCAAGTTGAGAGTAACGCCATGTTGGATTTTGCAGTGGCAGATTTGAATCAGTGCAGATACGTGGTTACATCGCCAACATATGGACAAACTGCCCTCCTATAGTTTGATCAGCTCATAATCAGCTGGCCTTCTAACATCGTGGATTAATATCAATATATTTTATTTTGAGGATTGTCTTGTGACATCTCGCCAGAACCATCACAAGTTATTCATTGAAGTCATAATACTTTGTCTACTTTCTTTAATACACAAAATATAGACCATACATGCCAACTATTTCACTTTTAACACCGGTCTACATTTTTGCGCAATGGTAAAAGCCTAACAATTCCCGCCGATTAAGAGCTGATCGAAGTGTACGCATATACGCATGCACCCCACAGGATTAGAATGGTGCACGACTCAAATCTACCACTGCAAAATCCAACATGGTGTTACTCTGAACTTGAGATGCGACGGACTATAGTAGGGTTTTAAGTAAATACAGTAAAAAGCTGCGTCGGCAGTGTGATGATGAATACAAAAGTAAAAAGTAGGAAACTACCGTGAAGTATATAAAATAAATATATACTTCACGGTAGTTTCCTACTTTTTATTTTAAGTAAATACGCCAAATAATGATGTCGCCCATGAGATGATAGATGCATGACAGCAAAAACAATACCTTTATCCTCATTCTTAAACACTTCAATTCAAATAGAAATATTAATCATAAGTAGTCCTATACCAAATTTCAATCAAATTAAATCCTGCATTTTACAAGAATTACCTATGGCTTAGAATTGATTAGTCCTGTTGTTGCTATGCTATGTTGGTTCAAATAGCGAGTATGAGTATTGTGTTGACTGGCACACACTGAACTGTGTTATAGTGTCATATCACACAGCTAAGAACCAATAAGATTGCAGGAACTTTCTCAAGTGTTTAAGAATGAGGCATATGAAGAGTTCAGATGCACCTATACATCCATATTCCCTCAATTTGAGATGTACGCAAATATAACCGGGCAAATACAAAGAAAATAATAAGAAAACGTGCTAGTCTTGATCATTTTCTAAAATAGAGTGTTTAAAGCTAAATAAAATAAAATTTTGGGGGCACAGACAAAAAAAAATTGCAGTTGTGTCATACATATATATACCAGTTTTAGAGAGACTGTACATGTCTTTGAACTTCAACAAAAGGCTTTAATGGGACGATGTGCGTGGGTAGCGCGCAAAAATTTGGCATTTTACGCCGTTTTCGCCCAAGGTTTTGGATTAAAAGGGCTCTATTGTGACAATGGGCATGTGTAGCATGCAAAAAACTTGTATTTTATAATATTTTGACCCATGATCAGGGTGAATTTTGGTGGGAAAGGAGCTCCTTGCCTCTTTTCTTTCCCTTTGCCCTCTAGATTTTCTCTTTCATATTTTCTCAGAGGGGCACTTTTTTCTTTCATTTTTGTCAGGGGGCACCCCCTTGTTGGCTACGCTACTGTAAACCACAAACACATGTTTAACATCTAAACACTATGTCATATTTAAATGCCACATTTGGAATCTAAATGCTTAGAGGTTTATGTGAGTCATGTTAGAATGCCATCACCATTGCCTTAATTTACAACCTTTTTAATTAAGGTGAATCAAATAAGTGTACAATTTGCAAATTTAACCCAGTAAATCTCATAATGTGACCAACTCAGCAAGACATATCTGCCATTTTGTTCCTTTTCTTGAAAATAAAATTATCATTTTTAATCAAGTCACTTTTAACGGAACTATAATTGTAACATAATACGAAAAACATCACACTGCATCAGTACTTACTGAACTGATCTTATTTCATTGCATCAAATTTATCACATCCGTCATTTATCTACTTCAGATAAAGATCCCTTTTTGAATTACACACATTACACACACTTTCACACATTTGTTGCAACAGTCATCCAGACATCTAGGCAACACTTTGAAGATCATAAGAAACATTGCAACAACATTCTATCTATATAACTGGTATGTTTCATACACCAGAGAGTTTGAATATACGAGCATTGAAGAAGATTTGATTATGACACTCTATCATGAGTGAACAAGCTCCCATGTGTACCATCTATCCTTGAACACCCCATTACATCTGGTATTACATACAGAATTGATCTGATTAAACACACTTCTACCAGATTCAGTTATGTTCAGATGACTAGCATATGCACAGCAATTAATTAACATGGATAAACAGATGCTTACATATAATACTAGGTTGAAACATATTCTAGTGCGTATTCTAACAGTTCCAGTAATTAGGGATGTCTTGGCATGATAAAACTGATGTGATTATAAATATTAAATTATGATATTTTAAAGTTAAATTTCAGTTTATAATTTGTGTTTGTTCACACAATGAACCATAATGTCTATGATATCTGGTTTGGCATTGTCTTTCTTTTTTCAATTACAGAATCATCATTTGTTTTTATAAACTATTGGGAAACTGTCTATATACACAACAAATTACACAAAGCATAAACAAACCAAAAATCCTTTTCAAGTGCATATTACACTTTAAGATGACTTTAAGATGCACAAAAACTATCTAGTTATTCATTTAACATCCAACTATTTTCAAAATATGAACACCAAATTCCTAAAAGGCCTCCTAAAGCTTAAGTACTTACCATAAATTAGGTCACAAACCTACTATTCCAAATTCTAAGAAAAGTTTTCCCGATCAGATTGAAACCACAAATCATATTTATACAAACATCTGATGTGAGTGATGAAAGAAATATTACAGTAAATATGAATGTCAATGACCACCAATCCACTGTTAGAGATTCAGTATCCTGTATACATCTTTATAGAGTTTATCCACGTCCCACTCAACATAGACTTGGATATAGTGACTTTAATGTAATCTTGTTTGAAAGTAAGATGTATGCTGTTAAGTGGTATGCAAGCTAGACTAAAATAGAAATTATGTGAATTGAATTGCAGTGGATAAACAAATAAAATGCATGACAGGATGTGATTTTACTAGCAACGGTTTGTCTGAGCATGCTGTTAGAATCATGGTGGTCATTAATGTTCTATTTAACAACATCTCAGTTGCAGCATAATGCTAAAATATTTAGAGCAGTAAACCTTTTCTACAGCTACATCCTGATGTTAAAGGGCATCTACTGGAGATAGCAAACTATTATGAATATACCAATAATAGGCTATCAAATAATACAAATGCTATCTACTGAAGATAGTGATAAAGATAAAGTTAACAATGTAATATCGATACTATAAAATGATGTGATGCTATCTACTGAAGATAGCAAACTATCAACATTATATATTCATGCTATAAAAGGATGCTAATGCTATCTACTGAAGATAACAAACAGTCAGCAATGTCAATTGGTATTGTTTGCTTGACAAAACCAGTAAATGTTTACTTACTAATATTTTGTCCATCTCGTCGGAGGACTTCATCAGATGTGAACATCTGATCCAATTTCCCCGGGAAACATGACTTCCGGTTGTGTGGGGTCTTATCTCCAGTCTTCAAAAGTGGGTCATGTGACTTAGGAAATAAGTGTCTTCCTCTCTATTCATGGTCTTTGGCCCCCTCTTTCTAATCTCCATCACTTCCCATACTTCTCTGGACCTTCTGATATTCTCTTTGCCAAGTGTCTTGGAGATCAGATCACACACGACCGGAAGTCAATTTCAAAGTGGATCAGATGTTCACATCTGATGAAGTGCTCCGACAAGATGATCAAAATATTAGCAAGTAAAGACTTACTGGTTTTGTCAAACAAGAAATACCAATTGATTTGAATTACAAACCAGGTGAATTTATTCACTGAAGTCAGCAATGTATTAATACTATCAAATGATGCTAATGCTATCTACTGAAGATAGCAAACAGTCAACAATATAAACTACGCAAAAAAAGTTTCTTTATGGTTAGGAAATTTACCCACTATTAAAATCTAGCAACCAATTTTGTACGTTTGCTCAATAATCGCATGCGGGTGATTGTCCTGCGCATTTTGACACCTCAATCACTACTCTACGACACTCCTGAGAAAAGATATGAATGTTTAAGTAACACGAGGTCGAAAATGAAAATTGCAAAGAGGCCTATTCAGCGGTTTTAGAGCTGATTCACTGATCCAAGACGGTTTCATTATTCCCGCCTTTTAAATTTAAATTTAAAGCATTTTCCTTGATGCATGTTGGATAATCCTTTGCTTATTATGCAGATGAATGATCAAAGACAAAGGTGATCAAAGACTAAGACATTTACGTTTTGAGAGATGGATTTGGAAAAAGGATTCAAAACAGGTCATGATTACAGCTGCATTCCTGGAAGCAGAAGGAATTGAGACACTAGAACATAACATAACACAGAGTGGCCCTCCAGAAGCCGTGATCTTAATCCCTTGGAGAACCTTTGGGATCAGCACAAGAAACGAGTCAACAAGAAGATAAAGGCAGACATAACTCTGGTGGGATTGCGTCGCATCGTTATCAACGAGTGGAACGGGGTTGAGCAAGGTAACATTCGACGCCTCATTAGGAGCATGAGACGCCACGTGGCTGCTGTAAGGGAAGCCAACGGTGGACGCACAAAGTATTGAAAGACGGGTAAAGAAAGAGATTAATCTCAAGTGAAGTTGGAAACGGCAGTATGATGCCTGAAATGTACTCAGCAATTAAACAAAAATGTTATCTGCATTTTTGTTGATTTTTGTGTTCTTTTATGCTGAAAACTTGAATAGGCCTCTTTGCAATTTTCATTTTTCGACCTCGTGTTACTTAAACATTCATATCTTTTCTCAGGAGTGTCGTAGAGTAGTGTTTGAGGTGTCAAAATGCGCAGGACAATCACCCGCATGCGATTATTGAGCAAACGTACAAAATTATTCGCTAGATTTTAATAGTGGGTAAATTTCCTTACCATAAAGAAACTTTTTTTTGCGTAGTGTATTAGTATTATCAAATTGTGCTGATGCTATCTACTAATGATAGCAAACTGTTAATTATATACCAACGCCATCAAATGATACCAATGCTATTTACTGAAGATTATAAACATTCACTGCATATTGTAAACTAGAATTTAAAAAATGGAGTTGTCTAATTGTATCTAATTGAAGGAGTGTTAGAAAAATGGCTAGTCGCATAAGTTCTTCAACTGCTGCATAATTGCAAAATGGTTTTTTAGTGATCACTCAAAACAAATAATATTTGCATTGACATTATACTCATGAGGTTTATATAAAATAAATTAATTGAAATTGACATATAGGTATTCCGATGCAGCTACATCTGCTTGAACTATAACATATAATTTACTGATTCCAACAAAAGTAATCATTTATTTAAATATTTGGGTTAAAGTGAGACAGTTCAGCAACTGAAATGAGAGCAAGTATTCTACTAAAGTGACTTGGGACTCAAAATATAAAATAATTATTGAATCATGCCGAGATATGACAAATACAAATTATTCCTTATTGCCTAGAGAGGGTTGTATACATATGCATTTGAAATTGTATTTTGCATGAAATTTGAAGGAATATTCAACATAAGTATAAGTCAATATAAATGAAAACAAGTAAATTGTAATCCCAGGCTTACACAGTTAAGACAGAGAAAAGTGCATTGGCACGGTTCAATTCATTTCTTATGATAAATGTGATGCAAGCAGGCATACGGAGTGCGGAACTGCAGATGCTATTAAATTTACATAGGAAAGGGACAAACTTTTTATCTTATCTTCCAATCTTACTCCAAGAACCCTGGCTCTATAGCTACCTCCAATTTGTTTTGAATGAGATTTCCAGCAAGTTGACACTTCATTACATTTCAGCAGTTTTAAAATAATGGTTTTTGCACCCTGTTTTTGCCCAATATTGTCTAACAAAAAAAGCATACAGAGAACCTCATTAAGATGTTATATAAATGTTCGTATTTAAAATGTTGGTATTTATACAGCGCCTTTCACATGTGAACATGTACCAAAGCGCTTTACATTTATTCCGCCGTCGTTAGAATATGTCAGCTGCCATACAATCCCCAGGCATGCTCATACCTTTGGGCGGCACTCAATGGACAGTATTCATAACAGCTCCCCATTTCACACCTGGGTGGAGAGGAGTAATCAAGATAAAGTGCCTTACTCAAGGGCACAACACGATGGCGTCACCGGGGCTCGAACCCGCAACCTTCCGATTATGAGTCGTAGCCCGTTCCGCTCGGCCACCGTGCTATGAGTTTGTAAAAAGTCCTCTTTAACAATTTTGGGGCTTATGATTTCTGGTGTATTGGTAATTCTTATGCAGTACTAACAGAAAACAATAAAATACAAAAGAAACTGAGCAATAACAATAAAAATGACAAAATAAACTGAACCCTTCTTTCAAAATCAATCTTGCTTGTGATATGCAAATACAAATAGATACTCTAGAGCTCTTCGCCTATGCAAATTTTTGCATAATTAGTTTTTTACATCTTGGCAATTTTTGACTTTTTCACTTGTTTTAAATTTGCAATTTGAAGATTCATTACATGGAACTTTATGATGAATTATGATAAATGTTTACACAAAAGGAATATATATATATCGTTATTGTCATTCTTACATTTATTGCTTACAGTGCAAAGAGAATGAAAATAAATAAAGTGCAAAACTATCCACTCTTCTCATAGAATATTTATAATATAGATATGTTCAAGATTGATTTGACATAGTTGAATCCTTATGAATTGTGACATCTGGTAATTTAGGGGAGCTGATTATTTTGACATAGCCTAAGATCTAATAATCAAAGAGGCTGATGGAAGTGTAATACATAGAGAAAAGAAACGCTCAGTATCAATTTGGCTTTATTTGCAGATTTTAGAGTGGGTTCATGGACTTCTTCTTTAGAATGGTACATGCAATGCATCTTTGAGAGAAAGGTTTGAATTATAAGGTGGCTTGGTAAAATGTTATTAAATAAATCTGTATGTGGGAGGAGAGGAGGCATTGGCGGTCTCAGAGCAAAGAGCAACACATTCTTTACTGTGAAAGAAATGGAATTAGCGCCTAATTATCCTTTTTTTAAATTTTTGCTTTTACTTTTTCAAACCATCCAAAAATATTGGGGTTTTGATGGAGGGTCGGCAACATTCACTTTTTCTCCAGCCCACGATATGAGTGGTCTGGGTACGCCACTGAGTGGGGTTACAAATATAGAGTACCGAAGTGATGACGTCACAGAAAACTTTTTTTGCATTTCAGCGTTTTGAATACTATGTATCGGTGGAGCATGATGAAAAACATCCACAGTCCAAATTTGGTGGGAATCGGATCATGAGGCCGAGATATGGCCGCATGAATACCTAATTAGCCCCATTGAAATCAGTGTAAATTGGCCTGGTTCATAACTGTTTGGAACCAGGCCAATTCACACTGATTTCAAAGGGGGCTAATTAGGTATTCATGCGGCTATATCTCGGGCCCTCATGATCCGATTCCCACCAAATTTGGACTGTGGATGTTTTTCATCATGTTCTACTGAAATATGGTCATGAAAATGCTGAAATGCAAAAAAGAAAATTTTATGACGTCACACTTGAGAGTCTGCAAGTCCTCTGCACTTCATTAGTGGTATTATTAGTATTATTGATGTCAAAGGCAAATCTCTTCAATCCGTAAGTGTTTATGCCCAGAGGATGAACGTACAAAATCAAATGATTAATGCAAATGCACAAGTGTGTCACTGAACTGACTTACTGACTTAGGGTGATACTGAAGATTTGAACAAGTTTGGATATTGTACATAATCAGTGGCGGCAATATGGGGCGAGGGGGAATTTGCCCCCACCTAATATTTTTCTTGCCCCTCCAGAGTTTTCCCCACACCTTTGAGGCAAAACCCCAAATCACGTAAATTTCCACTTTTTGCGGAAATTTTGTGCAAAATTTGCCAATTTTGCCCCCCCTGAAATTCACTTTGGCCCCCAGTGCCCCCCGAAAAAATTTCTGGCGCCACCACTGTACATAATATAATACACGATTAAGGTGGCATGCAGGCAGGGTCACTCAAAGTGGGACATTTTAGACACTAGCGGGAGCTAGATGGGAGTGTTCACCATAACAGGAATAATTACTGAACAGGTAGAATCATTGAAAAGGTACCTGTTATTTTTCTAAACCTGTCTCTTCTTACACTTTCTTTTTTAGTTTTATTTGCTTAACTTGTGATTTTCCGTTTCCATGTTATTTATTTATTTAACCTTGTTCCCATTATTTTCTAAATCTGTTCTTTCTTACATTTCCCTTTAGCTTCGTTGTTTATTTGCTGCTTGTGATTTCCCGTTTCCATGTTTTTTATTTAATTCTGTTCTCATTATTTTAGCTTCTTTTTTCTTACATTTCCTGATTAGTTTCTTTCCTTCTTTGTTCTTTTCCGTTTCATTTAGTTACTTTAACCCGTTGGCCTATTACTCGTACTTTTTTGTCCTCATTTTAATTTAATTTTTCTTTATAGTACCGCTTCATGTTGTCTAAACAACAAACATCTTTTTCCCGTATTTATTACGTCCTCTCATAGTGTGTCTGCGGACGTGTTCACCCGTTATCATAGTCCCGTGACCCGTCCATGTACCTTTTTGTCCTTTATTTTTCCTTCTTTTCGTATTATCATGTCCACTGGTCTCTGGCTCGCAGTCGCGTGGCTCTGCGCCGCTTACACGCCCATTGGCGAAGTCGCGACACGCACATGGCGCCGACGCTGCCGCCAGCTGCAGTGACGCGTAGCCTGGCAAAGGATTTTCATAACAAAAAACCTGTTTTTACCCATATTTTCACTGTTTTTGCAGCCAATTCTTGACCGTTTTCAACCAAATAAAGTTTAAACACGTTCCCGTATATTCATCAATCTCCCGTATGAATTTGGCGAATGATCTCCCGTATGAATTTGGCGACATTTGGATCGAAACTGACGGAGCCTTTATAGGCATACATAGATACATAGATATGAAGATAGATAGATACATACAACATTCCCCTATTTATAGTAAGATTGTATTGTATTGTATATTTAAAAGTAATGATGATAAGTACATTTATTATAAAAGTGTGCATTTTCATTAAAGAATCCAACTAGCTTGGCAGATTTCTAAAAAAATTAGCAGTTTTTGAGAAAAGCAACAAATTGGATTTTCCATGCTAACTTTTTTGTCCACCATAACAACTTACCATAAATTTCTAAATCAATTAAAATTGCACATTTATGATCTAAAGACACAAAACTAGAAAGGGACAAAAAATTGTCATGGAAAATCAATTGGTGGAGGACGATTGAACAACTGAAAGACAACAAGAGTTCACTGTCACTAAAAGACCACATTCTTATCATCTGTCCACTTAACCATCCAATGAACATGACCATATAAAATTGCAATGAAAAACAGTACCCCTAAATATTTTGGTGAGATTACTTGTTCATCATTTTAAGCAGTTAAAAATTGGATACTTTTCCAATTTTAGGGATCAAATGCCCACTTTTATGCCAATATTTTCAGCATTTTTTACTCCATAAGTCACCCCAATAAATTGTGTATGTTAGAAGCTACATTACTTTAGTCGTACCGAAAGAAACAAACTTTGAAGTGTCTAGGTAGTATCACTTTAAAAAAACAGGATGTGTGGGTTTTGTAATTGACTGTGTGGGTTTCTTATTGACTGTCTCAAAGATCACCAAGTCAATAGACTAGCTTAAAGAATGAGTAAGGTGTCAATTGACTGTTAAAAAGACTAGCAGCAATGTCTCAATACAAATCACTAGATGGGTTACTGAATGATGAATGTGTATTATTGAATGTGATACTCCTCATTTGCATAAAGCATCACGTTCAACTCATCAAAAGCCTATTTTTCTAAATGTACAATGCTTGAATCCAACTATACTCCTAATGCCATGGGCTATTCCAGTTGAAATCCATACACATGAACTTGACCTTCCAAACAGGGAATGTGAATTTCAATGGGGTTACCTGAATGGGTGACTCCGTTTGAAATCTACACCCCCTCCCTGTATGGGAGATTATGGTCATGTCTTCCAAAGTATTCTAGCCAAAGAATACTTTGTGTCTTCCATAGCAGGTGTATGGATATCAACTGAAATAGCCCAATACTACTTTCAAAGTGTTGAAACTTTTCAAAAATGTGTGAAAAGCATTTGAAAGATATATTTTTGAAAAAAAAAGTCATCCGACCTATCCATTTAAGAGGTACAGCAACAAGACAGACAGAGGTACAGACAAACATTGCAAAAGGTCTGAGAAATCATTGTGTTTTCCAAAAGAAGGTAGAATTTGGCGTAAGGTCAAAATAATGTATTAAAATGGAATCTTAGAATGAAACTTTCATATTTGAAGATGGATTATTTAGACAGTTACTAATCATCCCCAAAACAAAAGTGGTGTTTTCTTACCAAGGTAAGTCATTAACTCATTTCGTTACCTACAGCATAATATCATCTAAGTTTTCATTTACATAAATAATAGATGATGAGTGATGGTGATAGGGAATGATTTATTCAACATTGCATTCACAAACTCCGACAAGCTCTTATAAGATTTAAGTGTTGGTATGTTCTCTACAACAAAACACTTGAGGTGTATATAATGCAGTTTTGAATTTTAGGAACCCAAATATACGAGTAGAAGCCAACTAATATATGGCTGATTTTTTAATTTCAGTATTGATAAAGTAGTTGTATCCTCCTGATATCAGTATTGATGAAGTAACAATCTTATACTGCTCATATCAGTATTGACAAAGTAGCTATCTAATACTAATGTCAGTATTGATGAAGTAGCTATCTACTGCTGATATTAGGATTGATGAAGTAGTGTTGATATCAGTATTGATGAAGTACCGCAGAATGGGGTAACTTCGGTCAGTGGGGTAACTTTGGTTGGTCAAATATATTTTTTTAAATGGTAATATTTTCGTACATCAATATTGCTTTTAGTCATATTTGGTGTCAATTTGTTAAGAAATATATTTGGAAGAAATAATAGTCGCTCATGTTTTTTGACCAAAAATGAGCATTTAAAAAAAAAATTTCATAAAAAATAAAAGTCGATATTTGTGAGCAAGGATGTGTGCTTGATTAATTTTGCAAGGGTTCAAATGTCACAAAAAACAACTTTCCCGTATACAACGGAGATCAATTTTGTTGATTTTTTTTTTTTTCATGGAATGTAATACTCTGACCAAAGTTGCCCCAAATGTGGGGTAACTTTGGTCAGGCTATTTTGAACCTCTAGGGCACCCTTACGAAATTATTAAGGTGTAGAAGGGAACCCTAATGTCATAAAAAAAGAGTTAATTAGAAATATAATTGGTTTTGTTTGGAAGCAGTGATTTAAAAACTCTGAAAAGTGCCCAAAGTTACCCCATTTTACGGTAGCTATCTACTGCTGATATTAGGATTGATGAAGTAGTGTTGATATCAGTATTGATGAAGTAGCTATCTACTGCTGATATTATTATTGATGAAGTAGCGATCTACTGCTGGTATTGGTATCAATGAAGTAGCTATTTACTGCTGATATTATTATTGATGAAGTAGCTATCTACTGCTGATATTAGTATTGATGAAGTAGCTATCTACTGCTGATATTAGTATTGATGAAGTAGCTATCTACTGCTGATATTAGCATTGATGAAGTAGCTATCTACTGCTGATATTAGTATTGATGAAGTAGCTATCTACTGCTGATATTAGTATTAATGAAGTAGCTATCTACTACTGATATTAGTACTGATGAAGTAGCTATCTACTGCTGATATAAGTATTGATGATGTAGCTATCTACTGCTGATATTAGTATTGATGAAGTAGCTATCTACTACTAATATTAGTACTGATGAAGTAGCTATCTACTGCTGATATTAGTATTGATGAAGTAGCTATCTACTGCTGATATTAGTATTGATGAAGTAGCTATCTACTGCTGATATTAGTATTGATGAAGTAGCTATCTACTGCTTATAATAGTATTGATGAAGTAGCTATCTGTTAAAGTAAAAAGTGCACAGGCACAATGCCTAGATGTTGCTCCACAAGCCTCCGCACACACTTTACAGCTTGTCGCTAACCACTACCGTCCCACATCATTCCATTAACCATTTAACAATAACACTTTGTTCGAACTATTGACTGCTGATACTAGTATTGATGAAGTAGCTACCTACTGCCTATATTAGAATTGAGCGACTGCTGATTATATAGATGAAGTAGCTATCTACTGCTGATATTAGTATTAATGAAGTAGCTATCTATACTACTGATATTAGTATTGATGGAGTAGCCATCTACTGCTGATATTAGTATTGATGAGGTAGCTATCTACTATTGATAATAAATAATAATAATAATAATAATAGCAACAAGGCACGTATACATTCAATTAAGATCGCCCAAGTCACTAAAACAAAAAACTGAACAAAAGACAAAGAAAACAAGAAGCAAAATTAAGGAAAATAACTTAAGAATTGCAGAATGTCTCTAACACAAGATCAATTTTTAACATCTTTTTAAACACACTTTTAGCATTTGTAGCAATTCTAGGCAATTCATTCTATAGATGTGGAGCTGCAATTACAAATGATCTGTCACCACATGTGCAGTTGGATTTTGTTTCTTGAAGAAGTTGCATGTTTCCAGATCAAAGAGTACAAGTGGGAATATAATTTGAAAGGAGTTCAGATAAATATGATAGAGCAATATCATTATTACATTTACATACAATCAACATAAGTTTAAAAGTTTAAAACAATTCTTTGGGTGACAGGAAGCTAATGCAGTTCCTTTAGGATTGATGTGATATAGCAAGATTTTCTGGTGAAAGTGAGAATTTGATTGAGCAGCAATAGGCCTATTTTGAATTTTCTGAAGACGATAGAGTTGGTTTGCTGGTAATCCATAGAGAAGTGCAATGTTGTTATTCAAAAGAGAAGAGATGAATGAGTGAATAATTTGTTCAGTAGCATCGTGACTTACGTACTTGTGGATCTGGTTGATGTTACGTAGTTGAAGCATTGAGCAAAAAATGACATTAGAGAAGGTTGCATGGTCATGTGCGTGTCAAAAATTGCACCTAAATTATGTGCTTTGAAAGATAAGGCAATTGCAGAGTCACCAAAGCAAACATTTTCACTGTTGATTTTAGACAGTTGTTGGTGGGATCCGAACAGAAGATAATTATTCTGTTTTATCATCATTTAACTTCAAGAAGTTTGATTTCATCCAATTACAGATTTCACTGATACAAATTTAAAGAGTAGCAATTGCAGAATTAGTACTATGTTGAGAAGAATCAAATGATAAATATAGTTGTGTGTCATCCACGTAAACAGTAATTCAATTTATAGCAAACAATGATACAGGGTACGTGTAAATGGTAAACCACTGAGGTCCAAGTAAAGAGCCTTGAGGCACAGAGTAATCAAGAATGGTAGCATGAGAAGTACAAGCTGTCCCAGAATGATTTATACCGTGTTTGAACAAAATATCAAAAATATAGTCAACAGTGTAGCTAATCTTAATAGGTGCAATACAATGCCACGCATGTCTCCTACTTATTCTGTGACTTTCATGGAAATATCTTGATTCGTTTTCGCATGACATTGCTATTACTGAAAATAGACGAAAACGGCAAGTGTGTAATTTACAGTGCAAAGGCATCATAACACATGGATTCTTTATCACCATCGTGTGCAATATGTTGGAGAAATACTACATTCTTTTATAGGAAATACACCAAATTTGGCACAGATTTAGAGCTTACAATCCTAAATAATTTTTGATATGGGATTAAGTGAAACATTTCAATATGACATCAGATATTTAAGTTGAAAAACATACTTTTTATGTGATTTTTACCCCCAATTTTTACCCAAAAATGTCATTATTACAGAGGATATAACTTCCTCAAGTATCCTCCGCAGCAAAATTTTATCTTCTTCGTCACGTAGCTGTGGGTTTGCCAATTAAATATACTGTGGTCATAAAGGCATGCTCTGACACTAAGGACATTTCAAATGATGAAACTCACACACCGCAATAATGGTTTCAAAACTGCCGGCAAAGAAAGAATAGTTTAAGGTCACTCAAGCCTAGCAAATCCTTTATTCGTAATATCATAAATAAACGATAGATATCGACTATTTAGTAGAAGTAAGAACAGGACACAACAAATATACTGCATAACATTTTCCAAATAACTTTGTGCTGAACGGTTAGTAATTTTACAGATTTTCAAAATAGGTTGCTTTGTCAAAACTTGGAATTCACCATTTTTACGCAATCCTCTCTAACTTTTACTAGAAACGTCCAATTTTTAAAATCTAAAAAATCTGAGAAAGCTAACTATATGTAGAACTTAAAATGCAAAACAATATGACCAATAGAAATGCCGTTCATACCTAAATAATTCCATCTTTTTCGGTATAAATCATTCTGGGACACCCTGTAGTGGTCAAGATTCACCCAACTGGAAGAAGTGATCATCAATCAATATTCTGATGATGTTTTCGACCATAAAAAGCGAAACCTTCAAACTAGTTAGTAAATTTTGGTTTTGTTCTGATGAAAATATATAATTAGTATTGCCAATGATATCAGCATTGATGAAGCAGCTATCTACTGCTGATATTAGTATTAATAAAGTAGCTATCTACTGTTGATATCAGTATTGATGAAATAGCTATCTCACGGCTGATATTAGTATTGATGAAGTAGCTATCTACTGCTGATATTAGTATTGATGAAGTAGCTATCTACTGCTGATATTAGTATTGATGAAGTAGCTATCTACTGCTGATATCATTATTGATGAAGTAGCTATTTACTGTTGATATCAGCATTGATGAAGTAGCTACCTACTGCTGATATTAGTATTGATGAAGTAGCTATCTACTGCTGATATCATTATTGATGAAGTAGCTATTTACTGTTGATATCAGCATTGATGAAGTAGCTACCTACTGCTGATATTGGTACTGATGAAGTAGCTATCTACTGTAGTAAGTAGCTATGTAGGCATAATGCTGATGTATTAACAAATTCAGTAAATTTTACTTACTAATTAATACAGTAACAATTCCCAAAATACAGTCAAGAAAAGGGGAATTTTATATGACAAATGTATTGATAGTTTTGTAAATTTTGAGAAATTGTCACAAACTTGTCCACTCAGCATGCACTTAATAATAACCTATAAAAAGGTCAAAGAGTCACTCTGCTTCATTTCATTTTGTTGTGTACCGTCAATTCCTGTGTGTTATCATGGTAACATGAATAATAGACGGGATATGATAGGTGATGATTTATTCATATATGTTCATCATAGCTAGGGACTAGGGAGCTGTTACAGGAGATTCCACTGTCTGCATGTTACAGTGGGTAATTCACATATGACATTAAAATCTGCATTAGTGTGGATTAAGGAGCTGTTACAGGAGATTCCAAGTGTCTGCATGTTACAGTGGGTAATCCATACAGGATACTAAATCTGCATTGATATAGATTAAGGATGTGTTATGGGAGATTGGTTACAGTGGGTAATTCACACAGGACACTAAATCTGCTTCAATGTGGATTAAGGAGCTGTTACAGGAGATTCCAAGTGTCTGCATGTTACAGTGGGTAATCCATACAGGATACTAAATCTGCATCGATATAGATTAAGGATGTGTTACGGGAGATTGGTTACAGTGGGTAATTCACACAAGATAATAAATCTGCTTCAATGTGGATTAAGAAGATGTGAGAGTGGGATAATTCACACAGGATCAGATCAATGTAGATTTGTGTGGCAAACAGTTTGGAACTGTCTATGGTGTAAGTTTCATGCAATGGTCAATAGAGCCCATTGGTTTGATCTTTTGATCAACCATCAATGCTTGGTCTATTCTGGTTATTTATGAGTATTTTGTGATTCTAATCACATCTAAGCTTATTCCCAAAATTTCAGTTGATTCAGATTTTTAAACATTATGCAACCAGATGTACAAAAATATTAACTTATTTTTGAGAAAAATGGGGGATGAGGCTGTAGATCACAAAATGCCCCTTTAACTCATTTCTTCAGAATAAAGTCTAATTTTCGAAGTTAGCCTACCTATTTAGTGGTGCGAATTTGGGTGTGTACAACACACCAATTAGGGCACATTTCAAAGATAGTATGACACCGACGTGTACCACTTGTGTGTGAGAGTGACACCCCTGCTTTCATCACTAGTATATTGACCCTTTACATACATGCTACCTTCCAGGGAGGATTGACACAAATTACTGTGGATAGTGTTCCAATAACTTGAGAGACTTATCACAGAGTGTATTTATCATGTTCTAATTTAAAACTCATCTTAGTTAAGCCATAAGGCCCTTCACAATTAATTCTTAGTTTCCTGTTTCAAGTTTGAAAATAAAGGACGAGGCGACTTTTAATTATTGTATGGGCGGAGCCATAGGCGGAGAGCCATACTTTAATTTTGTTTTGCAATATTTGTTCGCACGTTTAAGGGTTTATCTAGCCACTGTGTAGATTGAAAGTTGCAGGGTATATAGTATGTAATCGAATGAAGAAGTAGATAGATTTTCTATAATAATATGTGTTCAGGAGAGGAGATATTTAACAAAAACAAAAAACACCCAAGTCCGTCAAATGCACGAATAAGAATACGTGTATAGTATAGGCCTATCCACCATTGGGGAATTGCCGCAGCTGATTAGAGTCGTTCATTTAAATGCGGTACATGATTAGAGTCGTTCATTTAAATGCGGTAAATAGCGGGCAATGGGTGTATTTTTTGTTTGCTTTTGTGCTGCTTTTTGGAAACACTCGCGTTCGCTATAAAGTCGTTAATTTGTTTGCACAGACCTAGTCTCCTACACAGCCAATTTGAGTCGGGCGATCCAAACAAACATCGTGATAGCCACATACAGTCTGGCCCGAGGCACAGACTATGAAGTGTTTGTTTACCAGTGACCTTCAATAAAATCGATAATGTAGTACAAACATGCTATATACAGGGTGTCCCTGAAAGAACTGTATCGTCAGAAACTTAATTGTTTGGGTATTTTAACGCCACAACTAAACAAAACTAAATACTTGGTGTGGTTGAGCAATAAATCAGCTATCACATACTTTTTGAATTTTGACAAAAAGACGAAATATTAAGATTAGAAATTTAATAACGTGGCATAATCACTGCGCATCATAATTTTTACTTCATTTACTGTATAAAACATACATCTTTTGACTCATTATGACACCAGATTTTTTTTCTTTTTGAGAAACAAAAAGCCTTCCAAACTTTACATAGAGCCAAATATTTACAAGATTAAATTTTTTATTTTGGCATAACAATTTAGGGAATTTTGTTTTTGTTTGTTAACGTTTGTTTTAATACCCAATCACTCGGGCACACCCTTTCCAACGAAAAATGAAAACTTTAATCTCAACATTTAATTTTGAGCATGGAGAAAGGAAATCATAATTTCCCTCCCGTTTCTCCCCATTTCCCCCTTCTGTTTTTCTTCTCTTTTTTTTCATTTTGCTTTTCACCTTTCCACATTTTTTCTTCTCAGACAACCCTTGTTTACCAAAAGTAATAAATTTTATTTAATTAATGACGACACAGCATTCTGTCATCCCTGTCTAGCCCCGCTCCAAAGGTTTGACCTGGTTGTTAAACCGGCGCAGGCCAGATGTCAGAACTGCAAATCAAATGCAGCAAGGTAGAGGTTGTAATATCGTGCACATAGCTACATATACCTTGCTGTGTATAGTGAACAGAGCACGTGTATTTTGCTCACTGGCAATTGATACAAACAGAAGGTATCAATGAATGGGACAGTATGAATGGATCATTTTCGAAGTTTATGTTGTGATGAAGTTTGGAAGTCAACATGTGCGATGATGCCGAGTATTAGGGAACAAACCAAAAGATCAATGACGTCCTATAAACGAGTTTCGTTTAGGGGTGAGGGGGTAAAAATACTCGATTAAGTTTGTACAAAATCATCGGTCTGAAGAATGTGTCATTATTATTATTATGTCAAAATTTTCAACATTTCATTATTACGTTTCTGGCAGGGAGGGAGGGGGTCGGCTGAGAAATGAAACT
Organism: Amphiura filiformis; assembly: GCF_039555335.1. NCBI lineage: Eukaryota > Metazoa > Echinodermata > Ophiuroidea > Amphilepidida > Amphiuridae > Amphiura > Amphiura filiformis. The sequence continues at coordinate 7,843,492 of NC_092635.1, forward strand.
AGTTACGTTTATAGGACGTCAGCGATCTTTTGGTTTGTTCCTTATAGGGTCTACAGGGGTTTTAACAACATGGTGTATCGCCTAAACTTGGTCAGTTGTATTTGTAGTTGATGTTCTTACAGAGCTGAATAGATTTCGGGGTCATCCAAGGTCACCCAGGGTTCATCTGAGGTCAAATGACTAAAAACTGTCATATGGGCACTAAACTTGGTGGGTATAGTCAACACTTAAAAGTAAAATTTTTGGAAGGTCATTTCGGGGTCATCCGAGGTCACCCAGGGGCATCTGAGGTCAAATTACTAAAACTGTTATATGGGCACGAAACTTGGTGGGTATAGTCAACATTTAGAGTCAAATTATTGGAAGGTCATTTCGGTGTCATCCGAGGTCACACAGGGGTCATCTGATGTCAAATTACTAAAAACTGACAGAACAGCATGAAATTTGGTGAGTAGGCCTACAGTCAACATTAAGAGTCAAATGTTTGGAAGGTCATTTTGGGGGTAATCCAAGGTCACTTAGGGGTCATCTGAGGTCAAATGACTAAAATCTGTCGTATGGGCATGAAACTTGGTGGGTACAGTCAACATTGCTAGGAAACTGTCTATACATACAAAAACTTCCAACACCCGGCTCGGGTTGTTTTGGAAAGCAATACCAACACCTGTTGTGAACTCGACACCACGAAGGGATATCCCATATCCCAACCCGTGCTCTGGGCATCTTGTAAAACATAAACATTACACAGCTGTGCGGCCTATTACATTTCCATATTATTTCCTTCTTTAATCACCCCACACTCCCCATCCACCATCCAGGCTTCGCCCATACAGGGTTCTGAAAAGAAACTCACATCTAAACACAACCACTACCATACCATCACCCAACAACCTTACACACCAACCGCGTATGCCGAAAACCGCGCAACCCGAGAACCGCTCTAGTTAATTATTAATTATCTATTAATTATTAATTATCTATTACTTTCTTTATTTTGAAAATGTGGTCGTGACTATTATCAACAGTCCATTTGGTCATTTTGACTAAGACTACGGATTTAATTATTTTACCTTTATAATTGATTTTTTTAATTAATATTAGTAGGGGACCCTACAATGTTCTTGTTTTATATTCATAATCAAAGTTGAGATGATCAAAAACAGATATTAGCAAATAAAAGTAATTACAAAGTCAATTAAAAGATGAAAATACCTAAATAAAAATAAAATAATTAAATATTTTTCCATTCTTGATTTTGGACGCGCGAGGGAAACAGGAAACTAAGGATCAATTGTAATTGGCCTAAAGCTCTGTGAATGGCCAAAACAAAATGTCAAACAAACCCACTGTTTAATATCCCTCCAATGCACTATGTTGTGTAACTATGCACTCATTATATAGATTGGATATTTAACTCTCTCCACGCGGGTGTCGACTGCAGGCGACAAGTTTTTAAAAAATTCAAAAATTCAAAAATTTCAGAATTGTAAATTTTTATGACCATATTTTGAATCAGCATTGAAAATGCTTTAAAATGAGTACAAACAAGCCTAGTATTGGTTCAGCAGTTCTTGATACAGCTCTTGATATTTTGAGAAAATATCTCAAAACTTTGACTTTTTATGTTGAAGCCTATGGCTAGCACGCAGAGTATTAAGATCGTAGCTTTTGATATAGGCTTGGCTATAATTCATTCATATTTTGTCTTTATGGAGGGATTTGTAAGTATTAAGATGACCTCAATATGAGGTAAGTCTCTATGATAACTTATAATTATGTTAAATAAGATGGGGCACCAATAAATTATGGGTTATTATTTTGGCTGTGTGTGTAATAAGATTACACTGGTTGCTCAACTTAAAGGGACAGGACTGCCAGTACTATAAAGAATCATGATCACATTGTATTATATATATTTTCTGTGATTTACATTGGCTGCCAGTTTAAGTCAAGTCACAATTGTATAACAAGTGTACCAGTTTTGTATGTACTATGCTTGGCATTGCATTTAACTTAATTTGATGGCAAATACACACTGCAAAAACTGTGCCTAGAGATTGGACACTTATTTGTCCTCAATTTGTAAACACATGTAAAATCTACACACCAATGTCCAACTTCAAAACAGCAAGTGTTCAATATCTAAACACAAGGCATCAAAATTCCTAAACATGTTTAGCTTTTAAACATGTTAACAAATCGAGGAAAAGGTGGTGTCTACTGTCTAGAATAGTGCTTAATATCTAGACACTGTTTTTGCAGTGGATCGAAGTTTCAAAATAATACAACTTGAGAATAACCACAAACATGTAAATCAAACAAAATGACAATGCATTTTACTAATTTAAAATGTGCCTAAGATTAATCATAGCATTTTGTGTTACACATCAAGTATTGTATTTCAATTTTTTTAATGTGCCTCATTACCATCAATGAAATCATAAATGAACTAAGCAAATTCAAGCTTAATCACTACACATTCATTCAGCAAATATCATATGGTGAGCTATGTTTTAGAATTTCATATAATATTAATAGCTTTAAAACTCAAAGGAAATGTGTGGTATAAAAGAAGAAATGAAAACAATTAAAAGCCAGATTGCATTTTTCAAACATATTCAAGCTCTGGGGAAACCCCTTGTTACACAAGTAACAGAAACAGCGCAATTCAGCAAGAATTCTATTTGAAATTATTCATCAATCTTATACTATTGTATTCATGGCTTCATAACACAAGGGAAATTCACAACATAAGAATATACAAACCATAACAACTAAAAATAAATTGTCTAAGAAATGCAGAACCTGGGGAACACTCTGTTTTACAGAAACAATGTATTTTTTGTCTTTTTAATATTCCCATATAGTCAATGAAATCTTTCATGCATTTATCATTTATGCATTCAGCAAATATCTGAAAACAAATATATAGTCAAGCATTCATTTTTCAATACAGCTAAATTAAGAATGTAATTTCATATACAATCTGAAGAACACAATAAATATTTATATTCAGAAAGTACCGATTAAATTGCAAAACACAGTGCTAAAAATGTGTAAAGAAACAACAGGGAAAGGATGCTGATATTCAACTTTGATACTGCACAATTTATGGGGAGAAAAAAATACCTTTTTAAAAACACACCAAATAAAAAGTAGAATTGCACTGCAGCTGATTCACACAACTCATCACAAATTTGATATTATTTTGGTTTTAGCCCCATTCATGGTGGTATGTTCAAATGGGAAAAAAGTTCTCTGCTGGGTGATCAGTCAAGATGGCCAAGTAGATGCTGGGCATGTTTAGATGATCGCTTGTAAAGTTGCCTGTAATACTCTCGAATGTAAACTTAGAAGTAGTGCCTGTCTAAAAGCACTCGCATGTAGCTACGTGCAAGTTACTTTTGACGATTTTTCATGTAAGATATCTTACATGTAGCGAGCTACTTTCAAATGTAAGGCTAGTGTGAACAAGACTTGCATGTAACTTACATGTAAGCATGACCTTGATTATCAAACCCTATAGAGGTTATCCACTTTACTCATGTGTGACTTCTAACAAAAGGCGCTGGTTCCCGTAGTATTCCTCATTAAACCAATTCAATGCACAACCTCTGAGTTATCTGCATGACTTTGGCGGGCTAATTTGAAGCAATCATGGTTGCACATGCAGGTAGTTCTTTTGAAAGTCCTAAACAAGGTATAGCAGTCGCTGATAGGATATGCAACTTATAGAACATGGATAACCTCTATTGTGATTATGGCACAATTTACCAGTGTGGACACACACTTGCAATTAGTGCAATTCAATTGCTGGATCGAAAGTAGGTACTGTCAAAAGTAGGCTACCATCTAAATACACCTACTATAATTGTAGAGACAAAGAAGAGACAAAGACTCAACACACTGTGTCTTCCATATACAGTAATATATGAAAACAAAAAGCAGCTGCTTAAAAGTGTAAACAACTGTTTAATATGTTTTATGTTCAGTGCAACTGTTTAATAGTAGTTTAAACTGCCTGTAAACTGCTGTTTAAATTTTTGTGTGTGTAGAGTCATTTCTGCAATGGGATGTGGGTGCACATTAATCTAATTGATTCCCGTAAACCAATTAATTTTAAATTTGTATTTACAAGTTTTTTTTATATGTGATCTATAAATGAGTCATGTAAAAATCAAATTATATTGTCCACTGGCAAGTATCGTTCATTATGTGGAAACACATCTCGCATAATTTGCCTTATTTCCAGCGAACAAAGTATATACAGCACATGTGATATGTCACGTCCTGCATGTTTGCGCAAGGTGACGGTTTCTCATCCCTGACAAATTATCAATATTTATGGCATATATCCTTCATGGGGAATGCAGAGTTTTCAAACTGTCTGCTTAAATATATTTTTCTAATATTTTAAATTCAAGAGCTAGGTGTAACCTATTCAAAATGCTAATATGTCCAGTCTGAAAGCATAATTGACTCTATAAGGACGCAGGAGAAAAGCATGTGTTATTTATAATTCATTTATTCCAGATTATTTGCTTTTGTCTAAGTAGTTTATTCCTGGCCAATTAAAAGATTACTTGAAGCCCAGCAAATGCATTGGCTATTCCAGTTGAATTCCATACACCTGCTTTGGTGGGGGCACTGGCTATGCCATGCACTGAGTAGCAACCATTGCAGATACAACTACCGATTTAAGTCAAATAAACGCCTCGGGCGTTACATTTTCCCAAGGGGCGTTTATTCCGTTAAAATCATTAGGTAAACTAAAACACACGCTAAAATGACGAACTATGAACTAGAAACACTGACTTCTGGCTCACTTCCGGTTTCTGATCCAGATTTTCGCCAATTATTGACGCTATTATGGACCATGTGCGCAACTTGGTAAGCTTACTACACAAGATAGCATGGAAATATCGGCATTTTTGAAACATCTTGGTTGAAAAAAGTGGTGGGGGGCGTTTAATTGAGGGGGGCGACTATTTGACGAAATACAGTATGTTACAACTACATCACCGACATGAATATTTCCTTTTTACCATTCAATTACCACTGCATAGTCTCATTTCAATGTATAAATAATACATATGTTCCGCAGAACCTGCTTTCAACCATTTTAATCACTTTCTTGACTTTCCACTTGCACAACATAACACTTCTCCTCTACTCTATTCATATGAATAGCTACTCAATCTACACTTGATAATTTGTGCAAATCACTCAAATTAAGTTTAATTCTATAAAAACACCTTCTTGGCTCTACCTGAAACTTTTTTGTGCAAACACAAATTTGCATACAATGCCAATGTTGCCCTATGCTTGCGCTCTTCTTGCGCGTGTGCGCCATGAGTGCTTTTGTGCAGATTGTGCATATTAGAAATGTTCATTATTATATTATCTCATTATAAATATTATTAGTATTTTTATTATTATTATTATTATTATTATTCTTATTATTATTATTATTATTATAATTATTATTATTATTATTACTTTTACTATTATCATTGTCATTATCATTATCATTATTATTATTTTTATTATGTGTTTAGAAAGTATCCATATTTTGCAAAATTCAGATTTACAGAAATACTGACAAACTGTGGAACAAGGGAGCACCATTTTTACAATTATGAGAAGTGTTAGCTAGCTAGCAAGCTCTTGATCCAAATGAGACAAAATTCACAATTAATTTCCTACCTTTATTGTTTTCCTGTGATCAATCCTGTTTACTTTTAATCCTTTCCCTGTCTTGATGAAGTGGTGCTCTCAAATCATAAAATCCTCCATTGACACAGTTTATCAAATACACATCCTGTAATAAAACAATGACAAAAATATAATCTGCAATTCTATTATAAAAATTTATGTTTGCCATATTTTGTGACATGATCTGATCCACTCAGTCCACAGTTGGAAATTTTGAAAATTAAGTTATTACCATTATTAACTTATTACCTAAGCTTACTGATGTTAAAAATTATCATCACATCTAACATACTTGGTTGTAATTTATTAACTTTTTCTATTTCCATTTTTTTTGGCTCATTATTGTTGCCTCTAACTCAATTTCATTATTGCCAACTTTAGTCTGTTTGGATCAGATCCTATCATAGGAAACATGCTTGCACAACAGCACCATAACATTTTGTCTTCACAAAACATCTTTACATCAGTTAAAGGTCGGGTATTTGTCAATAAAGCTGCCAGTTTAAGGGGGCAGTAAGCAAACTGTCATGTCTCAAGTGAGAAATCTTTGTGTCTGAAGTCAGGTTTAGTTATACAAGTTGAGTTGTTACAAATGGCAAGGTCATGTCTAACCCCTGACAGTTCTATTTATGCTTTCCTTGTTCAATAAAGCATATTGCTCAAGATAGTTACCACAAACTTGTTGTTTAGTTGTTTATTTGCAGAAGTATAGGCCTACAAGCACAATGTATACAATTTAAAATGGTGAAATTGCAATACCCATTCCTGATTATGTTCAAACACAGACAGTTACAACTTGTCAATACCATCCCAAAAGGTTTAAGGTTCGTTCATACTACCACCGCATTTGCGATGCGTTGCTTTGTGATGCCGATATATCGATTACTTTTTGCCGCAACTCAACGCAACTCGTCGCATTTCCAAGTTATAATGTATTTAACTTCATTGCGATATCGCAATGCAATAGTTTGCAGTGCGGCAACGCACCGCATCGCAAAGCAACGCATCGCAAATGCGGTGATAGTATGAACGAACCTTTAGAGTCATGAACATGAACACCTACAAATTTAGTTTCTTCACCCCGACAATCATAGAATGGAACTCCCTGCCTCCTTCCCTGTATAAATCACCTGACTGCTTTAATATGTTGTTTTTCTCTGTTTTGTATCTAGCCACATTGATTTCAACTGGTGCCTTTAATCACCTCAGCTAGATATTACTTTCATACAACTTTTTTGAGTAATTATGTATATAGATGTAATGAACAAATAACACGTATACCTGTGAGTTGTGCGGTTTAGCCAGGGATATTAGAGTACTTTCATACAATAATCAGTATGATAAGCAATTCATTGTGAAATTGAAGTCAGAATCTAGATCATGTGTGGAATAAAGTAAACATCACCCATTATTTTATTAATAATTTAATTCAATTGCTATTGAACAAATTTATATTGCATTAAACTACTGCTATCTTCTGTAGATAGCAAGCTATCATATGAACAATGAGATATTGTAGTTGAACTCTACACCCCCTATGGAATACATGACCTTAATCTTCCACACAGAGAGTGTGAATTTCAAATGAAGTCACCCATTCAGGTAATCACATTTGAAATACACCTCCTATATGGGAGATTAAAGTTGTGTCTTCCATAGGGAATATGAATGAATTTCAACTGGAATAGCCCAAATAAACTGTTATTAGTACTTATACCTTTAGTAGGTTATTAAGTAGGTTAGTAAAGTGATACACATATTATTGCTTCAACAATTTTGATATTGGAAGCAAAAACGTGTATCAACGTGAAGCAAAACATATCTCAAACATGAAATAATACAGGCGTAATGAGAAAAAATATTAGCTAGCTTCTGATATCAAAATCCCAATTCTGATAAGGTAAAGTTGGGGGCTGAGGCTGCGCAGTCGAATACACACCTTTAATGTCTGCCTCTTACCAATCAAGTCACACATCAAGAAAATACAAATCCTATAGATTTCTGACAACTTTTCAAGTCTAGATTGTCTAGCTTATCCCTGATACTTCCTTCCTGTATTACACAGCTTAGACAGGTCATTCACATTTCATATAAGACATCTAGCTATATGTCTTGTGCATTTCTAATATTGATTCATATCTTATAAGCAGTGTTGTTAACATTTGAAGATTCAAATACAAAATGCAATATCCCATTCAAATGTTGCCATGTGGACATGTTTACATATACCCAGATCGTCATTTCAACCTCAGTTGACCATCTTCATGACAGGTTGGCAGGGCTGGAGTCACATGTTGGCAGCAAGTTCTCCAGGCAAGTCTGTCCTTCATGAGGGTTGCTATCTCAGATGCTTTCAACTCCTGTATCTCCAAGTAGGATTGTCAGATAGGTTTGCTGCTGTGTGTAGTATGAACGTTTTGCAGCTTCTTTTTGATGGCTGTAGTAATGGCCAACTAGCTGCACACATACAGTCTGCGCCAGTGTTTACTCTCTCTGGAAATTGGGTGCGCCAAATGAAACATTTTCTTCCCAAATTGGCCCAATTTTGGCTCAGTAATTCCCCAAATTGACAAATTGTAATACAGCATTACAAATTTGTGTACGCCAAAAATAATTTTCACTGGGCCAAAATTGAGACATACAGCCTCTGAGTAAACACTGGTCTGCGCTCCCCAATTTTATTGGATATCTTGGGAAGAACACCGTACAGTTGTGATGAGGTATCTTTTGCTTTCAGCTCATATCAAGGGTAGTCCTAAGTCTTTTAAAGCATCCATCTATGTGGTAAATGTACATGCTTCAGAATGGCTCAACCACCATCTGGAACACTTTGATCTTTGCTTGTCCAGGGAGTTTGGACTCCCAGATCTTACACAACTTGTTGACAGCTTGCCATGTTTGTCCCTACCTCACATGAATGTCTTTTTTCATGGGCTATATCAAGGCTCCCAAGTATTTGAAGTAATCGTCTGGTTTGAGTGCATGTGCTGTTGTTCATGGTTTGAAGTGCTTCATTAGTTGTTTGATTGAAGATCATGTAGTCTGACATTTCTGCACTTGCTGCTTGACCTGAAAGAAGCTCCCAGACGCTGTGATGAGCAATATGGTCAGCAGGTCCAAATCTTTCTACAGTAATTTTCTCTGGGTCACTCAAGTTTGGTTTGTAGGGATGCTTAGGAAGTGGAACCTATATTTATACCATTTTTGTGTGATAAAAATGGGACTCATTTCTGTAGCCAAGGCCCACTATCTAAATTTAGCTCAAATTTGATAATTTTTCTTACAATTTGTGGGTGTTTAGGAAATTGTGACTCAATATTCACCATCCACTTGAAAAATATCTTCTACATACCAATTTTTACACAAAAAGGGACCATCCCTTATATATGATAGAAGACCAAACTTGGGCCCCAGTTCATCAGCTCCACATCCTGTGTAGCCAATTGTAATGAGAACGAGTGGTCAAATATAGTGACTGATCAGACCATCTCTTTATGAAGATTAGTATTCAAATGATGGAGATCCAGCATCATCTTGGAAGCTGGGGTCCTGATTCAAGAAGGCCTGGGGATTCTTTTGATCTTTATCTTGGCCAGCTTATATACCTCATGAAGTGAAGTAATAGATATTCTAGTTTAGTTTTTACAAGTAGTTCTGAGATCCTTAGAAAGCCTCCAAAATACCGTGAATTGAGGTATACTTGAAACAGATATCTGAAATGGAACTCTCAAATTGGAACACCTTCAGGGCACTAAAACTCTCTGAAATATTTTATCAACACATATATTGAATTGATAAGAGAAATACTAAGAAATTGAAATCATGTCCCCCTTTTCACTCATATTTTCTAGACTATGTGACGTATGACGGCAGAGATGTTGTATTGAAGGAGAAAACAAGTTATTGGGTGAAGTGGCAGTAAAGTATGATTATACCATGGGGAAGTGTCATACTTGAGAAAGCCTAAAGCTAAGCCTATTATGGTATAGTCCGTCTCAGACTGCATATGTGTGGCTTAATCACAAACATAGAATCTGGGTCAGTGGCTAAGGTTGATGCATTAAAATTTAGGGGGACAAGCATATTTGTGCCGGTGTTACTGGGACATGGGGAAGACATCGTTGGTGTGCTCCATCATTTGAATTTCACCCCATTCACAGTTGGGCGATGATGCTGCATGCAAGAAGTGCTTGGTGCATCCGACTCTAGTTATGTTCCTATTTAAATTCACCCAGGCCTTCCTTGGATGGTCCAAGCCACTTGGATTAGAAGAGGGCTCAATGATGAATGCCTTCAGGTTGGTCGATAAGGTCCCCCTTTCCTTAGCCCAGCACTCTGCTATTCAGGAGGAGTGGTTGGAAGGAGGTACCTCCAGTGGCAGATCTGTGGCTTGAATTGCAAAATGTCTTCCAGGAAATAAGATGCTGATCTACAAGGATGGTAGGTGAGGGCACAAGCCTATCATCATCCTGGTCACGCTTCTGAAATAGCTTCAGGGTCTCTTCTCTTCTCAGCTTTGCTGGAGGGATACCAGATAGAACTGACAGGTTGTTGACAGGTGACACAGTGAGTGCATCACTGATGGGTCTCACAGCATCGTTAAGGACAACATCAACCTACCTCACTGCTGATTCTTGAAGGGAAGCACATTGACTTTCTAAACAGGCCTTGTTTTATGTTAGACATATGAACATTTCAATAATTGGAACAAGGCCCGAGGAGGCAATGTTGATCTAGAAATGCTATTTCATTATATTACAAATAATATCCATCTCAGTGTTGTCAATATCATGCTAGTTGTACAATTGTGCGATTTGGAACTTTTGTGCATTATAGGTTAAAGTAAGGGAATTCAGACTTACTCTCACAAAAAATGTCCTCTTTTACAGTACACTTCTGCTCTATGACAGATCAAAATGATCCAGATCCATGTCAATACTGATCAAGCCTATTTGCTACTGACAGAAGTTAGCTAACTAAATTGGTAATTTTCAAGCATTTTGCTGCTGCAATGCACCCAAATATGGAGCTATATGTGAAATTGGGCACATTAATTGAGTACACCTTTAATTATTTAGATTGAGCTTTTAAGAGTTCTTTCACAAGTTGGTAAAATGGCTATGGTTTGGCATTTAAACAAGTTTTGAGGCAACACTGTTCAGCTCTGTAAAAAAACCAAACCAAAAACACTCAAGTTAAATGGAGTGTTTGGATGTTTACTTTAGTAAATGGGAGTTACTAACATAGTAATGTTGAGTATCTGACCGATCTCCATGTAAACCAATAAGCTTGAGCCATTTTATAAAGGCTTGCAATGCATATGAGTTATACTACCTTTGCAATAGATATTATAAATAAAGTAAAAATCAAAGAGTCTGGAGGCCACTTGTACTATTTGAAGTGTTCCTAGCAGCGTGTAATGTAATTCCTACAGGCAAATAAGGACAGCCATATCAACCTCCATATTGATACATTAAAGCAATGTTATAACATTTCCATAAAAACAAATCTTTATTTTTTCCCACAAAAATAATAGTCACATATGTGCCCTTTTAGTTTTGAGCCAAACAAATGAGGTAAAACAAAAACAAGTCACTATTTTATTAATTCCAGCATGTTTATTGTCAATGCGTGTCATTCAGTTGCTCATTAATGAGCCTAGCTTGGCGGAAATTGCTGGTGTGCTGGTGTTAAGAGCATGCAATTGCCAGAGCTAAATATGTGATAGTTCCGCATTATCTTTATATTATAATTGTGGCAAATGCTTTATATTATAATTGTGGCAAATGCACATACAGCTTACACCCCGATATTTCAATGTTGGGAGACTGTAATGTAGAAATGATAACGATGTTGTCCAAATCAACAATGCAATAGGGGAGCCGGGAAGAATGTTGGCCTTTTTTTGTCCAGATTGTGGATTGTAGCTTTATCGGTTCAAAGTGTTATGAACATCTCACAGATTTACTATAATACATTTCAGCCATATGCAAGTTCTGCTAATATTTTCATTGTTAAATCTTGTGTTTCAGGATAGAGCACCAAAGTCCTTGATTTTTGCAGTATAAGCTTAGTTTATTAAAGTACATTATAATTGGGTAAAAAACTTGAAAACAATTCAAGAGCGTCCACCTCAATGTCCCCCCCCCCCCTGGAAAACCCCAAAATTACAAAAATTACCACTTTTTGCAGCAATTTTGCACAAAATTTGTTGATTTTATCCCTTGCAAAAAAATCCTGGCACCGCCACTTATTACCTTCAACTTTTGAAAATCATTGATTTCAAATTGAGTCACCCGTTTAGGTAACACCATTTGAAATTTACACTCCTTGTGTAGAAGGTCATTTTCTTCCATGGGGGTACATGGATTTCAACTGGAATAGCCCATTGCAGGTTTTGCTATGGCAACACTGAAGATCATTTATGAATTATTCACAATAAGAAATTCCTAAATGATAAACCTTGTAATTCTCTATAGTTTGCATGACAAATCCTCTTGAGTAGTTTCAAATGTCAATGTCTAAATAAATGATTTTTATATTAGTACTGATTAAACCCTGTGGCTACTACTGGCGGAATTATTGACATCTGGTATTACAAACTATCAGGCCCGTACGCAGGGGGGTTGGCAAAAGTATACAAAAAGCAAAAAAAATCATTTTTTTTAACGCTTTTTTGATCAAAAAAGGCGGGAAAAAAGGTCCAAATTTTGGGAAGAAAGTACACTTTTCACAACCCCCCTTGGAAAAAGGTCCACTTTTTAAAAATCAGCACCCCCAAAAATCATGCGTACGGGCCTGCAAACTATTTTCATTGGTTACAAAGAAGGATATATCATGTATTGCACGAAGGTAAGAATGACCAGCAGGGATTAAGGGGTAAGAGATCTGAGAGCTCCATTTTCAATCACTCACTCACTTCAATGTAAACCTTTGAAGTTTGCTGATACCACAACCTATCCATGTAAGGGATGGGACTGTTGGTACACACCTTAATAGTTGATGTTGCTTAAGATCTCACACCACCAAATCAGAGTTCCATAGAGATATGTGCTAAATTTGCCTTAAGAAAACATCATTTTTTCTTCACAGGAGCGACTCAGTTTTAAGCGACAGCTATGATGGTTGAAATCAGCCCTTGCCTGATCCCTCTGGCTGGGAAAAATATGGGTTGACCGTCATTATTTTTTACGACTGGCCCTCGAAGTCTCACGATGTCTGAAAATTGCCTATTTTACAGGCAAAACCATGCCAGTGTTTCTGTAAAGAAAAGGCTGCTTAAAATCATTAAAAGTTATTCGATCTCTCCCATCTGTGGTACACTTGCAGGAATTAATATTAATAATCATGATCCAAATTTGGCTAAAATTATGCAAATTTCTGCTCATTTTAATGCTTAAATTGGGAATGCATGGGTTTTTCTGAGAAGTGAAATTAAGGGCGCACAACCATATAATTCTATTTGGTGGTGAAAATCTGAAAGATCTTCCATTCTCGTGTTCACTTCACATGCAAAATATTTCTTGCAGATTAATTTGTTTACCAAAAATATCATCAATTATTTGAATTCTGGTACACCAGAACAAAAATACAACACTGGCCTATGCAGCAATGTAATACACATAATCATGCATAACTTGCAAACGCAAAATTGGAATCAACTGAAATTTTGGGAATTAGCTTTTTTCGTTGATATCTACTGAAAAATTTCATAAAAAGAGGATGCTAGGATCATGAAATACTCCTTCAATGTAAGTCAACAAATCTAAATTCCTTACAAAAGCACAATATTTATTAAATTAAATCCATGTGAAATAAAGTTTTACTGACGCACTTATAGATATTGAATTATTGATACATCATCAGGTGAAGCATGGTTCAGGCATTTTATATAGGGTATGTGGTTGAAATATCCCTGGGGTCCAGCATGATGTACACACCTCTAAAGGGAGGTATTGTTAGATTATTTCTTCCCACATAAGTATAAACTGTATGTATAAACTCAGTGGTTACTATCAGTTAGGCAGTCAGTTGCTTGGTTAATTAACACAATAAAGTGTAAAGTTAAAAAACAAACATAATTCAAAAGCCTAAAAAGTCTAAAATAAGGCAATCTGTAGACCATAATGTTTGTTTGTATGCTGTATCAGGTGTTCAAGTTATCTTTATATATAGTACTATTTTTAAACAAGACTAACTGTTGGATTTTAGCTGTAGGTAGCTACTTCATCAACACCAATATCAGCAGTAGATAGCTGTGTGTGCTTCATTGACACTGATGTCAGAAACAGACAGCTACTTCATCAACACTGTTGATCAAGCTAATTTATCAGTAACTTGTGCACCACAGGGTGTAGGCACACTGACATCAACAGTAGATAGATACTCAGTTCGTTGACACTAAATATTCCAGTATTATAATGGACACTTCGTCTATGATACTAATATCAGCTATTTCAATTATACACAAATATCAGCAGTTAGTAGGTGCCTAATACTGATATCAGCAGCAGATTGCAAATTTATCAATGCTGATATTAGTTGTAGACAGCTATTATTTCAAAGTGAATTCTGGTTAATTTCTACTGAAAAACATATTGCAAATATTGCATAAGAGCAAGCCTTTTAATACCTCCCTTTACACATTCATTCAACTTTGTCATACACTTTGTATGCTCACAGTTGTACCTGCCATTTGTGATATATTATAGCATACTAACAAAACAGCAGCTTCAAATCATATGGATATTGATAATGGACTCGGCTAACTGATTTAGCTAAATATATCTATATTTGACAATTCCATTGACGGGTCTACATGGAGGTATATGTACGCAATCTGGGGCAAGTTTGTGATCAATTAGATTTACACTTGAAGAAAGCAAAACCAAAAGTTCACAAATACAGCACTTACCCAGCAAACACAAAATGTTTTTAAAACATTTTTAACAGGTTATATTTTGGATTTTGGTTTTGGTAAAAATATTTTAATAACATTTAATGTTGCGTTATATAAAGGTCATGAAAACTTTTTAAAATGTTTTGTATTAAATGCTTTCAAAATGTTATTGTAAATATTTTGTGCAAACATTTTCACTAAGTATTTTGTCAACATTATGTTAAAATATTTGCAGTAAGTTATCAAAAAAACGTTTTTGAATGTTATGAAAACGTTTCATACCCTTTATATACCTTTATATAACCTGACATTTAAACGATTTCTGGCAACATCAACAATGTTTTGTGTTTGCTGGGTAGGGCCTTCATTTTAGTGTTGTGAATGCTGCTTGCAGAGAACTGCTAGGTTAAGCCATATGACTCTAAGACTTGTGTTGTCTTATTGGTCAAAAATTGTGACCTGTGCAGTATGAACAACAATGCTCATGAGTTGACTTGAAGTCAACTCCGGGTGATTTACCCCTTTGGGAAAAGTGGTGGAGTGATCAATGTATTGGCAAAACACTGCTTGCCGCTGGTTACCGCCAGACAGGGTCTAATTCTGCATAAAACCGGACAGCGTTATTTCTATAGATCTGCTGCGCATTCAAATTGCATTGTATTGCATCGTAATTTCATTTGTGTCTATGCTAATTATGTTTACACAACATGAACTCACGTGTTTTCAAGCAAATTCGCCCGATAATAGGTGATCAAAAGCGATCGGAATGTTACAAAAGTACAGATCGCATTCAGCTTACTTCATATGAGATGATCTTGGGAAAAATACGGCATAATTTGTCTTGGTGCTTGCGGAATGCCATGCAGTAAAATATTAAAACGTTATGCAATTCATGATTGACAACTAGCAATCGGCATGTCCTTCGTATCCTCCACTGTCAATTTCTTATCCACTCACTAATCCTCACAAAAGCTTTGTGCTGATTACGTAATGTGTGGAGGCAAATTGCAATAAGTACAATGAAATAATGAGTAGGGCGGGCTCCGAGGCGGGTTTCTTCTTCATCTTACGTAACAGTATTGTTCTCCAAAAAAACCTGGAAGCTTGTCGTTTGGAGCTCTAGCTGAAATACAGCAAGATAATGTAAGATCGTAAATGTAAACCTGTATTTTAGCTAGAGTATCTCGAGCTAGTTACCGCTGGCATTGCTGGCCTAATTGTATACTCAAGGAGCATGACACTATGCTACGCACCATTTGGAATGCTGCAATGTGCCACAAGTGGTAGCCACCACCAGTTGAGGATCCATGCACTACTGTTGAAATGCTGTGTTTTACTCAAACCAAAATTGCTATTTATTTGTTTTAGTTGAAAAAAAGGCTGTGTGGGCCACTTTGTGTCCTTAGTTTCTAATTATCTGAACATTTACAAAATCTTATAAAACAAAGCAAAACATAAAAAAAAATTAATGTAACTGTAAATTTAAAAGCTATGCATGGTGGATACTCAGACAAACCTTTTCTCCTTTGGCAAAGTGAAATACTATTTCAATCACATACATTGGCAAAATGTAACACTGATGTAACTGACAATCCAATACAAAGACAGTTACACCTGTCTTGCATGCTAGTGACTATGATGTGTCAATACCAAACTGCAGGTGCAGTTGCTAAATATTACAAAATGGTTTGTAAATACTTAAATAGGTTAGCGGTCACCATAATTGGCTTGGACCCATTTTTAGCAGAGGGTGACAAACAAAGGTGAGAACATGATTGATTTTTCGTTCCAGGTGGAAAGATACAGAAATTAAATATCACATCTTGGAATTTTACATATCAACCACTCTGGTATTAGCCCACAACTCTAGATGGGCAATAGACCACGAAAACACGAAGCATGAAATAATTTCCCTTATCACACGCACATAAAAGTACCTCTTCAGCATCATGTGCAGTGCGAAGTTCCAATGTGTAACAGGCATTATTAACTATGATGAACTTTTGATGGTCAATTATGGATGAGAGAGGTACTTTTGCCAAGGATACTCAATGTGCAATCAATGGTATGTCTTGTGTAAGAGACTGACCTGTGGAAGGTAATGCATAAACAAAACGTTCTGTAAAAAAAATTACGAAAATTTTATCATTTTCTTTCCATTAATATCTTATTGTGAAAAACCAAGTAGCTACAGTGTTAGCTCAATATGCTAGGAAAATATCTAAACCGATGATCCCATGTTCATACTTGCTAAATAAATTGTATTTTGGTGCACAAGGGTACTTTATTCATGACATTTCTTGTCCGCCAGTTTGGCTACAATTTGACCCTGGATAAATAGCGCTCTTTTCCGAACTTTTCTGATCTTGATATTAAATGGTCTATATCCTCCAACAGAGGAGGGCTAGTATTTTAATTTTTGTTTAAATCAAAATTTGTATAACATTCACTGCCAGTCTATACTGGTAATTTCTTATATGTCAATGTAAATATATGGAATATCAATTTTGAACTAAATGTTTTGTTTTGTTTTTATATGCGAGTGCAAAGCACTGATTTCAGGACTTGGCCAAAAATTACTATTAGGCATATAGCCATGCCAAGTGCACCCGTGTTTCCAGAATGATTTGAAATATACAGTAGCGTATTTAGCCCTTTTTGAACGGGCGCGCGCCCCCCGGTACCAAAAAAAAAAAAAAAAAAAAAGAGAGAGAGAGGAAGGAGGGAGGGGAGAGAGAAGAGAGAGATCGAACTAGGGGAACGGGACATTATTTTGCAGGCTTCAAAATAGAAGTCAACTTGGGCCATATGCGACTATAGATAGCCCTATACTAGCCTATATATTGAGATACACAGGGAACTTGGCCGATTTGGTCCAGTACTGGGCCAGTGTTGGGCCACACCTGGTACCGGCGATTGGATCAACAAAAGGACCTTTCGTGTGGTCCAGCAAAAGTGACACTTGGATTGGACCATATGTGGAGCCCTTACAATGGGCCACATCAAGCCACTTTTGCTGGCCCAGAGCTGGTAGTACCACGAGCTGTCTTTAAGTTTTCATAAAAATTCTAATCAATCACCGGATGTGTTTAAGCTTATAAAAAGTAAATTAGATGCCGTTTAAAAGGTTTTTATTCGTATATCTTGGCCCAAAAGCATATACATATTTAACAGAATGTTAGAGGATTCAGGCTGACCACTGACGACATCGAATAGGTATGTATAAACTATAAAAGAAATCTTGTAATTTCACATGCATAAATCTCATTTGGTTTCATTTTCCGCGAGCGGAGAGTGTCATGTCATATGCATGTCAGCTCAAGAACATGAATGATGAACATGATGTAGGACTAGGGGATATGACAATGACATATTTGTGGTAAATATGCTGACTGAATTTGAATCCACGATTAATGGAACAGTTTGTTAGATCATTAGAAGACACAAGTTCATTCTGGTGAATGTATGACTTGCAAGTTGCATTGGCATGCCGCCTTGCAATGCATTTTGGTTTATAGGTGTTCCACTCTTTTGCAAAGAAAACGGAGAGAAGAGAAATTAGGGGGAAAGGAGAAAAAGAGAGGAGAAAAGGAGAAGAGAAATACTTACATTGCACATAGGCCCATGCCTAAAAAAACGGACATTTGGTTCGTAAGTAGGCCCTATAATTATATAGGCCCTAGGCTAGGCCTGTGATTAATTTAGGCATTACTTGAAGGCAGGTCCTCGGCACAAAACATGTGAAAATTACTGCTGGCCCGTCGACATGCCTATTACGACTGACTCTGCTTACTTCAACATCGATCCATGCTTTAATTAATTGCGAGTCGAGTTTTATAGGCCTAAATGCCCGGGGGGCACTCACATGTAAAGGTGGTACGGGTATGTGCGGCGGTCAAGGGTCCCTTTTTCAGGCTCTCCGGCAGTTCCTTAAGCCCCACATTTGCAATATGCTCCAGTTCATTGAGCCTCAAACTCTGACAACTGACATAGCTCTTTAGCTAAAATTTGGAAATTTTTAGCTCCAAAGCCTATAATTTGGCCGATTTTAGTTCACAGAGCCCCACAAATATGTTGAAATTTCAGTTCATCAAGCCCCTATTTTGACCCAAAATTAGTTCTTAGTTCCCAAAGTTCGGCGCTCCACGCCGCACACCCCTACCAAAATTTTAGTTGAGTGCCTCCCCAGGCCTAAATGTCGCTTGTGTAACATTTAAAATTTTGCAAATTGAGTTTGCCCACCCCCCTTTTTTGATAGTTTAAAAATAATGCAGCAAATGGCTTCAATTGGACATTCATTTTCCAACTTCTGTGTAAGGGAACATCCCCCTCTGGCTCAGACACCTCCTGCGTAGTGGATAAACAAGTGCATGGCCAGCCATTTTCGCTTCTGCTTTCGGGTGGCAAAGTGAATGAGTGCAAAATCATCCAATTTTGTGCAAAATTGCTGCAAAAAAGTGATCATTTTTCAGAATAAGTGGTGGTGGGGGAAAGAATATTGAGGGGGGGAAATGCCCCGGTGCCACCAATGATGGTTCTATGGCCATTATGAAACACATTTTTGGTTCTAAATGTTAAAACTGCTTGTGCAATTTAAGACAGTATACTATATTTGTATTAAGTACTGTCCCTGATGGTGGACTCTAAAAAATGGTGTGGAAATACCCCGGGGGGGGCACTCAACTTTGGAAGTGACGGGTATGTGCCTACCGGAGTCGCGAAGTAGGGGCCTATCGGGTACAAAGCGTTATTTTAAAAAAGGGGGTCATTGGGTACAAACAAAATAAAACAGGGGGTCATTGGGTACAATATTTTGAAATAAGGGGGTCATCGAGTATAAGATTTTTAAAAAAGGGTCATCGGGTAGAAAATTTTGAAAAAATGGAGCAAAATTTTGAAAATTTCGGCATAATTTTGAAAACATTTGACATTTTCGGCATTTTTTGTTCCATTTTGATGATGCTATTCTAGAAAAAAGGGGGTCATTGGGTAGCCGCAACCAAAAAAAGGGGGTCATTGGGTAGCCGCAACTAAAAAAAGTGGGGTCATCGGGTATGGCTGTTAAAAAAAGGGGGTCATCGGGTATAGTCGACTTCAAAAGAGGGGGCCTATTGACAGGCACATACCGTCACTTCCAAAGTTGAGTGCCCCCCCCGGGGGAAATACATGACCAACCAACATTTTGGAGGTGTAAGAACTTCTTAAAGTTTCCTGCCCGTTGTCATTTGTCAAAATTAAGCTCCCATTTGAAACATCATTGCTATTGTTCTAAACAATGGCAACTGGACAGAACCGCCAGTCAACCGCCGGTCGAGTTTTGATTTCAGCCCTTAATTGATGGGACTATTACAGAGCCCCTGAATTGACACGGAAGAAAAAGAACTATCTTGGGGTCCGACATAGTAACTTGAGGGCCCAACTCAGTAAGTCGGGCCCTGAGTTACTAAGTCGGGCCCTAAGTTACTATCTCGGGGCTACGAGTTACTATCTTGGACCCCGAATTACTAAGTCAGGGCCCATGTTACTATCTTGGGGCGCTCGAGTTACTATCTCAGGCCCCAAGTTACTATCTTGGCCCCCAAGTTACTATTTCGGGGCCCAGAGTTACAAAGTCGGACCGAGAGTTTTTTTCTTCCATGTCACTTCAGGGGCTCCGTACACTATACATGTATTAAACTGTAAACAAAGTAAATTATTTTGATGATCCTGAATTTCAAATTTTTCACTGGTACTTTTTTCACTGAAAACCGCCAGATGTGAAAGCGAGAATATTCATTTTGCTAACTGAAGTTTAACTAACAGTAACTTTTTGCATAATTTGCTTTCAGGTGCTGCTGAAATGTGACCCAACTGTGGTAGGAATAGACTTCCAACAATTCCAACTCATCAAGAAGAAAATGCTGTATATCCTGCATACATCAGCTGTGCAAAATAACGAGTTGAGCTGTTACACAAAGAAGTCATGTGAAAAAAGAACCTTGCACTAATTTTGCCTGTCAAAGATGGATTTATCTGAATCATGCACATGAAACTTTTCTGATTTATGATTTGATGCACATGCAAAATGGATCCATCAAAACTTTTGATTGTGTGACTACATTATTGTGAATATGAGTGACAAACTCATTTACCTTCCAACTGTATAACCCTTATCAGACTATCCAATCTGCAACTGCATGTATGGTTAAATTAGGGTTGTCCGGCAGGCTGGACTAGCTTGAGGTTAGTCATGTCGGATTGACTAGTTTGAGCATGTTAGTCAAGCCAGCTGGACTAATGTTACATCCAGCTGGCTTGACTAGCGCTATGTTAGTCTAGATGGGTACCAGTTGGGCTAACTTAAGTCAATAACTAGTCGAGTGACTAACCTTAACTAGTCCAGCGTGCTGGACTAACATCAAACTAGTCAAGCGACTAAGCAAAAGCTAGTCAAGCTGGACTAAGATAGGTTAGTCATCCTTGTTAGACCAGCAGTACTGACTAGCTTAAAGCTAGTCCAGGTGGGCACCATCTGCATGGCTATGGTCAGATCTTCATGGCTATGGCCAGATCCATAATCTCTGGGTCATATAAAATTATCTGGGTCATATAAGTTTTCAATATTTCAAAGGAGAATTCCCTTGCTTTCTATTGTTTTTTACCAGGTTCAATGAACCATTCATGTATCTCCTTTTCTACCTGACAATTTCCGCTCATTTTGTGAGAACAGGTCTCATTTGATGGAAAATCAGGAAATCAGTTCACTACACAAATATTCTCCCAAAATAAGGTGGTTGAAGAGTCTCAGAAGTGCAATACAATAGTTAGCATGGTTATAACCTCTTTTAAACTTAGTCATGCAAGATATACCAAAGCATACATTTTTTGAAAGGGCCACCAGGCCTTGTGTTTTAGAATTACATATTTTGCCTTTCCATTAATCCACTCTCTAGCTCAAATATTAATGAGCTCATTTGTGTATTTGGCCTACATGCTTGTCATTAATCCACTGTACAGCTCAAACACAATCATTGATCAAACTTTGCAATCAAATTTGAGCCCTTGACTATAAAACGTTTGCAAAATTAAAAGAAAATTTAATCGCATTTACTTTTTTGATTATAAATTAAATTCAGCAAAATGCCTTTTATTTTAGTATTTATAAACTACAACTTTTGTTAATTATAATGATTTTTTTTTCTTCAAACAGTGACCCCAAAACAGTTCCTTTTGGTTTTAATAGTTAAAGAACATTGAAGGCTACTATTGTTATATATACATCAAAAAATTAAAACAAAACTATTTTATATTATTATTAATGCCCAGATATCCGGAAATTCCCTCAGATTTTCCAAACAGGAAATATATGATATCTCTGGAAGAGAAGAGAAGGCAGTATGAAGGTCAAACAACCACCAAAATGTGTATTTTTACCCACACTATAATGTCATAACTCAATTTCAGCCAGAGGTGGATGTAAGGGCTTTTGAACTAAGCTCTTCATATGTATAAATATTTGCAACCTTATTCCCATATTTTGATTAACGTTTTATTAGCAGATTTATCAAGGTCAATATCTTAATACTAATTACAGAGTGTCCGTCCGTCCGTCCGTCCGCTTGGCGCTATCGGCGTTCAGCGCGGTCGCGATATCGCGTTCACAGCGGTGCGATATCACGTACTTTCGCGGTGTGCTATCGCGGAGTATCAACGGGGGTGTGCGCAGGGTACCGCATCGCGCATCGGAAAGCTTTACAGTGTGACTAACAGGTGCATCTCATCAGACAATAGGCCTATTTTCAAGACATGATTAACATAAAAATCACCAGTTATGGTAGGCCTATTATATAAGCTTATATAACCCGTTTGCGTTCACATTTCTCCCGATTGAATGGACGACCTAAATCCAGACACTAGTACTTTATATTTACCAACCTTTGTTGTGGGGGCCACCTTAATTACGAAACCCGTAATTCTGGTTAGACAAAGTATTAATATCCCAGCAAACACAAAAACGTTTTAAAAACGTTTTTAAGGTTGGTCAGAACCCTGGAATTATGGACTTTCGGACCTCATAACTGCTAAATTCTTGGTGTAATGTATATAAAAATATAGCCTACATATTTAGAATGGCATAGACTTGATCAATTCATCTGTGAGGTAAAATTTGGGCCAAAATGCCATTTTTGGCCCCAAATCCCCATTTTTGGCCCCAAATCCCCAAAATAACGTTTTTTTGCCCACTTATATTTCGTTAAGGGATCTGGAATGAGCGTTTTGAGCGTTTCGACAGTATTTTTGTGGGACATGAGAGCACATCAGACATATCAATTACATTCTGAATCGAAGAATGTCTTTCTGATATCAAATAATTTTCATTTTTGAAATTCACGATATAATACACATTTTATGACAAATTATTAAAATTTGATATTTTTCACATTTTTGATAACAGTCCTCGAAGTAAATTTTATAAATCTAATGATATATTCTTAAAGTGTATGTAGCTGGATGGGAGAAAAAGCTAATTTATTTTGGTGTTTTGGAAAAAAATCCATATCTTCAATACGAAAGGTCAAAATTTTCAATTGATCGTATGCCTTTCATCCCACCTACATACACTTTAAGTACTGTTAAATGTCAAAAATATCAATTTTTAATTATTTGCCATAAAATGTGTATTACATTGCGAATTTCAAAAAATTATTTGATATCAGAAGGACATTCTTCGTATTCAGAATACCATTCGATATGTCCGATGTGCTCTAATGTCCCACAATAAATGCTGTCCAAACGTTCATACCCCTTCCATTAAACGTAAAAAAAAAATCTTGGGCCAATTTTTTTTTATTTATTAATTTTTATAAATTAGATAAAAATATCTTGGAGCCTTTTTTTCATTTTTTGAATTTTGACCAACTTCACCAAAAATATTTGAAATTTAGGTGAAAATCAGGCTTTTTCTCAAAGTTGGTCGAAATTCAAAAAAATAAAAAATGGCTCCTAGATATTTTATTTAAAAAAAATTAATAAAAAAAATGTTTTTGTTACGATTAACTAAAAGAAGTGGGCCAAAAAAAAAAGGTTTTTGGGATTTTTTTTGTTTTGGGGATTTTGGGGTTTTTGTTTTGTGTTTGCTGGGAAGTATTAAGGTTGGTCTGAACCCTGGAATTATGAAAACTTTTGGGCCTCTTAACTGCTAAATTATTAGTCTAAAGAATATAAAAGTATACATTTTTAGAATGGAAATGATTTGATGAATTCATCTGTGAGGTCCAATTTGGGCCAAAATGCTCATTTTTGGAGAAAATTAAAAAAAAACAGTTTTTTGGCCTAAATTTTTCGCAGTAACGCAGCACGTAACAAAAAAAAATTGTTTGGCCAAAAACGTTTTTTTATTAATTTTTAAAAACTAGATAAAAATATCTAGGGACCTTTTTTTTGAATTTTGACCAACTTCACCAAAAATATTTGAAATTTGGGCGAAAATCAGGCTTTTTTATGATTTTGTTGACCATTTTTGGTGCAAATTTCTCAAAGTTGGTCATTAAATTCCTTAAAAGTCAGTGAATTTGAAGCAACGTCATTAAAGTCATTAAAAGTCATTAAATTTTGTAGAAAAGTAAAAAAAGTCATTAAAAGTCTTTGAAATATATTTGTATGAAGGAAAAAATAAAAATACGATGTATTTTAATAATTATTTTATTTAATTTATGATTACATACCTGCCAACCGTTCCGCTTTTGGCGGAACTGTTACACTTTTTAAACTTCCAAGTCGGTAAAAAGCGGAAGGTCAGGTTTTCCCGAGAAAAAAGAAATATTAATGATGATTCTTTCTGGACACATATATTTCCAATTTTAAAATTAAATTCCTTAGAACCCTGACTGGATGACTAGGCTAGATAATGGTACTCATTTAACATGCATGTGGTCACCTTTTCATGCCCAAAAGACTCCCAAAATTGATGCATTTTGGTCGATTATCGGACCTGCATGTTATCAGGTTTTGCGTTCAAAAACTCATCTCTTTTTCCTCAATGAATATTACCTTAGTAAGAAGTATGTAATGTGTATTAATGAACGATGACGTTTGAGATGATGCTGGACTGATGTCGTGTAGGCCTATATGTATACTCTAATATCAAGTCATGTTTTAATAAGTCTAAATTAAATTGAAGCAAACTTGGGTCAAAGGTTTGATATGAACCTTTTAGCTGTATCCTTTGGCTTTGTGTGGCCGTCAGTCGGGGTGGACTTGGGGTGGGGGTGGGTAAGTGTGTGTATGTATTTCCCTTGGGATAGGCCTACTATTTTAGTCCCAATTTGTAGTGACATCACTCTGTATGTTTAACATACTGAATTTTACAAATTACTTTTATCATACAATGTATTCTTCATGCACATTAGTACCCCCCCCCATGTGGGCCCCCTCCCACATACCGAAGGTGTGGGGGGGTCAAAATTTGATGAATCATTGTTTTTATATTGCGCATTATATATATCAATTTCAGTCATGTAAGCCATGTTATTAGGCCAAAAAAAAAAAACTTTGAAGAATGTCTCTCATGTACAAAAGTATAGGAAACTGAAAACTTTAAAGCATGTTTTCTGGAAGAAGGAAGCACTTTTTATTAAAAGTGTAAAACAAGCCAGAAGCTTTGAAATACACATTAGTACCCCCTCCCCATGTGGACCCCCTCCCACATACCTGAAGGAGGGGGTGCGGGCAAAAATTTAATGAATCATCGTTTTTATATTGCATAATATATATCAATTTAGGTCATGTAGGCCATGTTATACAGGCAAAAAAAAACTTTGAAGAATGTCTCTCATGTACAATAGTATAGGAAATTTTAAACCCCTTTTTTAGGATGAAGGAAGCATTTTTTCAAAAAAGTCTAAAACAGGTCAAAAATGGTGTAAAAACCCTCTGGCTTCGGGGGGCTTCGTCCACTCGACCCCCACGGGGCTTTGCCCCTGAACCCCCGCTGTTATATGCTCGGTCGCACAAGTGCTCCCGCGCAATATGTGTTCCACTTTTGGGGTTTCTGGGGTTGGCAGGTATGTGATTATTATACTTTATAGGGGCCTACTTTCCCGTTAGATAAATTAGAACAGTAGATTAGTAGAGTAACCCTTCCGAATTCAGCAGCTGAACCTGCAGGCTGTAGTATCAATGTATATTTGTATAGGGTAAGACTAACTGGTACTTATATTAAGAGGTACAAACAATACTGTTCAACACATCCGAGGTATGAGATTTAATAAAAAGTCATTGAAAAGTGTATTTGAAAGTCATTAAAAGTCATTGATTTCACTGTGGTCTTGACACTATGAACCCTGTCCCTAGATATTGTGTTGTAAAGAGTCAACTTGTGAGGGGACTTGTCATTTTCAAAATAACTTAAATTGATTTTGACTTGAGAAAGGACATGCAGGGAGAATATAAGTTTGTTTGATTTTAACTTTTCAATTAAATTTGAAATATCTGCACTTCATTATATTGAGTGAGTCTCCATTATTTCTCTGTCATCTGTAATCTTCAGGGAGTTATACATTAGGAGACCAAAAAACCCTATTCTAGTAGGCATGGTAGGGGTTGTCGAGCGTTTATTATTATTTTTATTATTATTAGGCCTATCATTTATTTATTTATTGAAGGCTAAAATTACCCCAATGACCCCCTTTTGTCATCAGCTTACACCATGACCCCTTTTTTTAAAGAAATTTACACTCAAACAAGCAAACAAAAATGCGCAAACTGTACAATTTTTACATTTTGTAGCACAGTTTTGCAGTTTTGCCCAGAAAGTTATTCAATGACACACAATTCATGCAATTCTAATCCTTTCCATACGTAATGGCCCATTACATTTTCTTGGAGCCGCCACTGAATGACCCCCTTTTTTGACAAATAATCGCCTCCGGTAGATCCCTGGTCTGGTATCTTACAAAAAATGTACTTTGGTAGGCACAGGTATGTCACTTTCATATTCGACTCAGGATTCAAGTGCCCCCTCCCGGTCAAAGGCGGTGAAACCACAAATAACTCACTGTAAAGACCAACCTTGCAATAAATACGAGTCCGGGTGGGGGTAAAATTTCTAAACTTCATGCCAAAAATTGCAAATTACTTTACTCTTGTCCTTGCCCCCCCCCTCAACGTGTGGCAACATTTTGGGAACCTAATTTACAAGATGCAGCGTTTTATCATTTAGATGCATCGTTTTATCATTTTAGAGCGTTGTATTTAAAAATTAGGCGTCCCATAAAACCGGGCACATAAATTGCTCAGCCCCTAGTACAAGGAACTTATACGATGTCCTCATTCACAAACTGATACTGAGCCATACAAGTTTACGTGGTGAACTACTCAGCCCCCATGAAAAGAAAGGTTTAAATGTGTGGTTTTAAGCTAGGGACCCTAAATGTTGGCGTTTTATGCTTGTATAAATGAGTCCCCGGGATTTTGGATTGTAGGCCTACACTTTCAAATAATCCATGCAGTCGAAGTTTTATTGAGACTAGAGGTCTAATTTTGGAGTTACGCCCTATAAGAATAGCTCAAGCTATAACACCCTCTAGCCTAGGAACACCCTATTCTGAAATTTTGAATAAATATTAAATATTTTGGTTCTCGTCCTCTCCCTCCTCAATTTACGGGATTTGTCAGATTTTTTAAAGTAGATTTTCAACTTTTTTAAAACTTAGGAATAGCCTACTTTCCCGGGTCTACTTTACGAAAACTTTATAGGCTTACAAATATGCCTAAATAAGTTTATTAGAGAACAAATATCACTTCAAAGAATTTTTGTGGTAATCTAGGCGATTTATCCGGCCTCAGAATCTCACATTAAAATGAACAAAATTTGCTCTAAAAAGACCGAAAACTAAGCCATGCTAATTACCGGGCTAATTTTACATTGAAAAAAAAAACCTCCCTGTCTCATCAATTCATGAAAATCCTCTGGACGAGAACCACAACATTGATTTTACACGGCCTATGGAAAGTTATAGGCTTATTATCAGTTTGAAGCTCTTAGGCCTAGGGAGAGAAAAATAGGCCCTATTAGGTCTATACTGATACATGTTGTAACGTATCATGCATAGACCTAGGCCTATTTAATTTAAAGACCTACTTGATAGACGTAGGGTAGCTGCAGGTAATATGGGACAGCAGGTAATATGGGACACCTGTTTTCATTTTAACAAAAAGTAGCTTAGAGAAGGTACACACTTTAAGTTGATTTGTTAAGTGTTTAGAGACATCAATTGTGCTTCTAGAAATGCAGTTTTGGAGTCTGTGTATCAAACTCTTGGAAATCAATGCCAAAAAGAGTGAAATTGCCCAAAGATTTACGTCGTTTTTTTGGCCTGATATAAAATCAATGACGCCACATTTTATGATTGTGTATCCAAATACTCTGGTACTGAGGGTGCATTTGTCACTTTTTATGATCTTTAGGTGATGGGTTAAGCTTATCAGCAGGTAAAATTCCACTGAAAAGTGGCACTTTCCTTTATAAATGATTATTTTCTCTGATTTTCAACTGAATGGGTGCAGGTAATATGGGACACATAGGAAATTGTGTGCATTGTCAATGCGAAAAGCAAAACTATTTAGAAAATTGAATTTTCTTGTTGAAATTTGCATTTAACATTCAAAATCATGTAACAAAAATGTTTTTAGAACAAAAGAGTGATTTTCTGAACATTTTGATTTTCACCATAGAGATAACACAGTGTCCCATATTACCTGCACATGCAGGTAATATGGGACACTTGACGATGACGTCATTTTGACGTCATAGCCCAAACAAACATAAAAACAAGATAACATTGCCTGTTTTATTAATCTTAAAGGACAGGTTGTTCATCATAACAATCTCTTTTGGGCATATCTTCTATAGTTTGTATGCACATAAGCTAAACGTCCTTAATGGTCCCATATTACCTGCAGGTACCCTAGTATTTACTATTTGGCCTTGGCCTATACTATTTAATATATTCATATGGAGGCCCGACATGGCATAGACCTAGCCAGCTGGTTAGGCCCAAACCCGGGGCCCAAAGAAATGATAGGTAAATTATATGAATAAAAACAGAATAAATATTATATAAAATGCTTTAAAAGGTGTAGGCCTATAGGCCTACCTCACAAAATTAATTATACACGAATCTCAGTTACAAAATGGTGAGGGTCAAATCTGGACCCGGCCCGTAAATCAGTAGGCGCTAGAGGATGGTCTAGAAATCAAAGGGACATGAAATATTATTTTGATTTTTTCCCTACCGATAGGATAGAAGTAGGCCCTATAAGTTGAAATTTAAACATGCCTAAATATTCCTATTTAATTGTCACAAATGAGCTAAAAATAGTAAAATCACTGTAAAAATATTCCTTCATACAATATTTATATTTACTTTTCAATAATAAACAATAAAATTTAATCTGTTAGCTTTTATTTGGTACCAAATTTGTAGCCATACACCAAGATTTGAAAATAAAATCAAAGTTCCCGCAAAAGTTGCACTTCCACTAAAAATATCAATTAAAATAGTCCTAGCCCCCCGGGCCTAGCCTAGGCTAGCCTAGTCTGAAAACTGTATTTAATTGATTGTTTCGCTAGTGTGAGCACGTCACCCACCACATGTGGGCCAGATGAAGTGAGCGCCAGTGCTGGGCCACACGGAAGCCCGGCCAGCGTTGGGCCAGCTCTGGCGACATTATGTGGTCCATAAGTGACACACTATATTGGACCAGTTGTGACCGACTTGGTCTGGACCAGTGCTGGCGCTCACTTTATGTGGCCCAACCCTGGTCCAGTACTGGACCAGTGCAAATGGGCCCTTTTACTGGTCCAGTGCTGGTGGGTGTTTGCTGTGTAGGGGGCCTTACTTTCCGAGCACGCTGGCAATTTGAGAAGATACTTGTAGGCCCATGCCTATGGCATAAATTGTTTGGGCCGGGGGGCGGGCAAGTATAATATTTTGAGCATTTTTGAGCAGTTACTAGTTGTAACTAATGATACCGTTCAGGCGCGGATTTAGGAGGGGGGGGCGGCGGGAAAGAGGAAAGGAGAAAAATTGCACGTATAATTAAGTAGGCCCATGCCTAAACCGCAATCGGGTCAATCTATATATAATATATAGGCTTATATAGGTCTGTGATTATTTTAGGCATTGCTTGAAGGCGGGTCCTCTGCCCAAAAGCATGTGAAAATTACGGCGGGCCCCGCCGATATGGCCCGTCACATTTTGTCACTAAAGTCAGTAGGCCCAAGGGGGACTCCACACTGACTTCAGTTCAACATCGATCCATGCATGCTTTAATTGCGAATCTCAAGTCTTAGGCCTAAAATGTAACATTTAAAATTTTACAATTTGAGTTCGGGCCCTTTTTTGTTTTGATAAAAGTGTAAAAATGATGGACCAAATGGTTTCAATTGGACCTTCATTTTCCAAATTTCAAAACTTCTCAGGGGGAACATCCCCTCAAGACACCCCCTGCGTATATAAACAACTGCCCGTTTTCGCTTCTGTATTTAATACCCAGCACTTGATGTTTAAACCAAATACAATAACAGTAAAAAAATGTGGCTTCAATTGGCCTGTCATTTCGCAAATTTGATATTTTCGGCTTTTTCAAATTAAAAATGTTACACAATAATATTGCCAAAATGGTCCACCAAATGGCATCAATTAGGTCTTCATTTTGCAAAAGTTTCTCACTTCTGACACCCCCCCCCCCTGCGTGCGCAACTTTATGTTTACATGTAAAGCAATACCGGGTATAATTTATACAATAAAGGTCAAAACAAATAGTGCAAAAATAGTCCACCGAATTGCTTCAATTAGGCTAGGTCTTCATTTTGCAAAATTTTCTCACCTCTCAGGGGGCACATCCCCCTCAGACACCCCCTGCATGCGCAACTTCATGGGTACATAATTATAAACCAATAATTCAAATACAATTTGTAAAAGTCAAAACTTGTCCACAAATGGTTTCAATTGGGCCGTCTTTTCGCAAAATTTAGGCTTTTTCAAACTAAACTTTTACACAATAATAGTGGCAAAATGGTCCACCAAATGGCTTCAATTGAGTATTTATTTTCCAAAAGTTTCTTAACTTTTTTACCCCGGAATTTTACATAATAGGCCTAATAGTGCAAAAATAGTCCACCGAATGGCTTCAATTAGGTCTTCATTTTGCAAAATTTTCTCACTTCTGAGGGGGCACATCCCCCTCAGACACCCCCTGCATGCACAACTTCATGGGTACATAATTATAAAGCAATAATTCATACAATAAAAGTCCAAACTTGTCCACAAATGGTTTCAATTGGGCCGTCTTTTCGCAAATTTTAGGCTTTTTCAAACTCAAATGTACACAATAATGACAAAATGGTCCACCAAATGGCTTCAATTAGGTCTTCATTTTGTAAAGGTTTCTCACTTCTGAGGGGGCCACATCCCCCTCAGACACCCCCCTGCCTCGCGCAAGCGCTCCGGGATGGCCGCTTCGCGGCCATATGATTATGATATTTTACAAAGATCTATTTTGCGCCCCCCGGTCTACGAATTCCTGGATACGCGCCTGATATAGGGATAGGCTATAGCCATATGTGAGCTTCCACCTGGTTAATACAGTACTTAAAATATATAAATGTTCACCTTTTCTTCTGCAAGGCTCAAAGGTCAAAGTAAAAAGCTTTTAAAAGCACAAATTGATATTAATTCTTTTTAATCAAACTCACTTAAAATTAAATTGAGACGCTCAAAACTGACATTCTCTTATACACATGACACAATGAAATATTTCACTAGTTCAAAAGCCTTAATTAATCACACAATGTTTTCAACAAATGCCTGTAAAACATTTGTAGCAATATTTCTCTACAAAAAATGGCAGAAAATTGGCCAATTTCTCAGAGACAAAAGTGCACCACAAAATAAATGTGTGTGGAAGCTTTGACACATATTAGTTCATCTGTTTAACCTAATAATACGAGGACAAGCAAATGCATTATATTAGTAATGTAGAGTAAACACAGGAGCAAACATATTTTCAAAGCAATATAAAATTGCATCAAATATTACAAAATCACAATAAATTGGATAAAAATGTGAACTTACAAAACATATATTTTATGTTTTTATAGGATAAAATAATCCACAAATATTCAGCATTTTTAATCTACCTGAAAATGCATTTAATTATTTACCAGCATAACCTTTGTATCAGTTCAGCCGATAGACACAGCAAAAATAGACCAATGGCTTTCTAAATGCCAAAGGCACTTGCTATGTATAGGTACAAGGCACTGGAAGGTGGATTTTATTTGCATGGTGAGTGATGATGGATACTGAATACAAGGCAATAAGAGTTTCATGCAACTTTCAAATCTTAGATTCCTTTCACTTAAATGTATGCTGTGACATCAATATTGGGACCGTTGCAACAAATAAAGCCAAAAAAAAAAAAGGGTTTGTCTCAAAGCTCACGAGAAATTAAAAAACAAATGCGAAATGCGATTTAAAAAAAAATTTTATTCCCGACTTTTTTTCATGGTATTTTGAGAAAAAAGTCTGATTTTCGCTGATTTTTTTCTGGAAAAAACTTTTTAAAAAAATGTGTTTGAAATAAAAAAAAATGTCCGCATTTGTTTTTTGTCAAATCGTGGGATTTTACAAACGCGCGCGCAAGCTTTGAGACGAACTTTTTTTTTTTGGCCTAAGGTGTCATTATGTGTAGAAATAAATTCTGCATGAAATGCATATCTCAAATTTGGCATACGATCAGCGGTTTTAGAATAATGGTCATTCATTAAGGTAGGAGTAATTACTTGTTGGTAGGTGTTTATTTATTATGAAAAGTAGATAAAAGACTGAATACTTGAGAAAAAAGGTTTCAATAAAAATAAAATGGCAAACTAATAAAGTATCTCTGCAAAATGACTTTCTCTGATGGTATAAAAAGTGATATAAGAGGGCGATGGGAAACTCCCAATCTACTTGTAAAAGCCTAACACTCAATGGTGTTGACTGACTACTGTTGTAAATGTGCCTGGTTTTGTGTTAGATTTATTTTTACACTTCAAGCAGCTACAGCAAAATATCAATACTATGTATGTCAAAATTCCTTTTTTGGTAAAAATGTTGGCAGGTTATCATCAAATTTGTATTATGTTCTGGTTAACACAACAAAATGACAACACAATTCGCTGTCGTAGTGCATGTTAATTTTGATATGCCATAGGCTTTGTGTTGTGATGATTTCGCTCAGTGGTTCGTAACAAAGAAAGCGTGATCCAGTTGACCTGACAACGGCCATATTGAAACGTGCACTATGACAGCGAATGGCCTATGGACTGGTGTTAAACACACAATCATGCATAATGCTTCTGTCACACTACACGAATAGGTCTTCCGTACAAGAAGCGGATTGTATTTTAGTAAATCCGTTGTTGTTAAAATCAATGATCGTTTATGTTCTTTTTATGTCCTGCTATCATCCGCCAAATGCGCTTCATGTTAGGTGATGGTCGTTAAGTCAGTCGGCAAGTTTTGTGCATGCACAAAACTTGAAGCGGATGTACCGAATACACATGTTCGGTATTTATCCGATGTGTGTTCGTATGGTGCTGCATATTGCGGAGTTTGTTCGCTCTCCTTTCGTTCATGTTCGTTCTTTGTTCGTTGCACTTTCGCACGCGTGTTTTTGTTGCAAATACGTTCCTGTGAGGCCTTCACCACCGGATAGCATATTTTTGCATTCGGTGATGTACGTTGACCCACCCCGTGTTAGTGTCACACTACACCGGATCGGTCTTCCGTATAAAAAGCGGATGGTATTTTAGCAAATCCGTTAGTGTTCGTCAATGTTCGTTTATGTTCTTCATATGTCCTGCTATTATCCGCCAAATGCGTTTACGTGTTAGGTGATGTTTGTTTAGTCCGTCGACAATCGTTTCAAGTTTTGTGCATGCACAAAACTTGAAACGGAATGTGCCGAATACACATGTTCGGAAGTTGTCCGATGTGTGTTCGTACTGTTCTGTATATATACCCTGGGTTTGTTCGTTATTCTTTCGTTTATATACCGCAGGTATTTGCAAGGTTTCATAGTAGGCGCTTGTGCGGATGTAGGCCTATGGGGAACATGTGCATCGAGCATGGAGGGGGGGGGGGGCTTTCTGAAGGGTGTGTGGACGCAATATCATATTCCCCCAGTACTTTAGTGACTGACAAGTAGAAAAAGGGGAAAGGAGAAAAAAAAGAAAAGAAAGTGAGAAAAATTGAAGAGAGAAGAGAAGAGAAAAAGTTAAATTGCACGTAATTTAGTAGGCCTATGCATGTAAGTAGTATTGAGGCAGGGGCACTTTCTGAAGGGTAGAGGACGCAATATCAAATTCCTACCAGTTTCAGTGATTGACAAGAAAGAAAAAAAAAAGAGAAAACATGGAAAAGGTTAAATTGTGCGTTATTGAGTAGGCCCAGGATAGTATATAGTAAGCCTAAGTATAGGCCTGTGATTATTATAGGCAGTGCTTAAATGTGGTTCCTTGGCCCAAAAGCCTGTGAAAATTACTGCCGGCCCGTCGATATGTAGGGCCCGTGACATTTTGTCACCAAAGTCAGTATTTAAGACGGACTTAGGTCTATTACTGACTTTAACATATCAATCCATGCATGCTTTACCTGAAATTACGAGTCTGAAGTCTTATATCTAAGTGTCAGTGGATCAGTGTAACATTTTAAATTTTGCAAATTCAGTTCGGGCCTTCTTTGTTTTTTTGTTTAAGGCAATAATAGTGTAAAAATGATGCACCAAAACAATTTTCCAAATTTTCCATTTTAAAACTAAATTTTTACACAATAGGCCTAGGCCTAATAATGTAAATAGGCCCTACATGCAAATGGCTTCAATTGGACCTTCATTTTGAAAAATGGACAAGTCTTCCTTTTTGCGTCTGCTATGGACATCCACGTGTTATTCTTAAAACAATTGTTTATATTATACAATAATGGTGAAAACTTTTCAATGGCTTCAATTAGGCTTTCGTTTCACCAATTTGCGGCTGTTCCAAACTAAAATAGTACCCAATAATAGTGCTAAAATTGATCCAAAAATGACAAATGGCTTCAATTGGGCCTTCATTGTCCAAAGGTTTCTCACCTCTATTTCCCCCGGACGCTGGTTGCCCTGATATATCAGATTTGTAGCCCTTTTGTACTTATTAGCCAATATTCGACCATTTTCGTCAAAGTTTTCCCCCTTAAAAGTTGTCTTTCCCCACTTTCCTCCCCTCTGAAAAAGTGCTTGCTACGTCACTGCCTCTAAGGGGTCAAAAACCCTCTCAAACACCCTCTCCTCCCCATTTTTCTGATAGGGTGGGCGTCCCTGTTGGTGCCACATGCCACGGATTCGCCGGTCATTTGTCGGACGTTGAGCGATTGAATATAAAAGCGCCTGCAGGATTATTAGCGGCCACAACGCATAGAGAGACGAGCGGAATCGGACCCCAAATCCGGTCATTTGTCGGACGTTGAGCGATCGAATATAAGACGCCTGTAGGATTATTAGCGGCCACAGCGCATAGAGAAACGAGCGGGAATCGGGCCCCCGAATCCGGTCATTTGTCGGACGTTGAACGATCGGATATAAGACGCCTGCAGGATTATTAGCGGCCACAACGCATAGAGAGCGAACGGAATCGGACCCAAAATCCCACGAATCTTCTGCGGACTGGTGATTTTTCAACCGAATAAAATATTTTTGTATTCGGTGATGTACGTTGATCCAGTCCGTCGTAATGTGACAGACCTATAACTTGCAAACACAAAATCGGAATCAACCGAAATTTTTGGAATAAGATTTTTTCGTGATATCTACTGAAAAATGTATAAAATTTCAACATCAACATAAGTAATAATAGTTCAAAGTCAGCAAAGGGCAAAAATATTCACTACACTAACACCTGTGCAGTAACCACATCCATACCAGAAAGAGAACTCACTCTGAAATTTGAATTCTAAATAACATAATTTCACACTTTCAGTTTCATACTTTTGGGACATAGCCTACACTAAGTTTCTTGTTTCCCCAATTCCCAATCTTAATCTGGGTTATTCTGCTACATCAGACTCAACAGTAGGCAAAGTAGTCTTATCATAAATGACTAAGCTGGGACAAATATACCGTCAAGGGATATTGCTCCCTCTTCAACATTTGTTTGTTGTGCTCAAACTACATTTTTACAACGCAAGCTAGTAACACATTCTTATTGCTCAACTATGTGTCCATATTTTGTGAAGTCATATCAATTTATTGTTTAGATTTTGATGCAAAATTCTGAAAATGCAAAAAAATAAATTGCTTGGTGATATTGCAAAATGAGCAATTTCTGGAAGGTTGCAGAATTCAGAAACCTGTTCACACACCATTGTCCTCAAACTTGTCCCACAAAATTAATAATAGCACTCAACCAAAGATAGCACTCAACAAATAGAACTTGTGATTTTAAATTTAGTTTGTATAAAATATCATAGTCTTAAATTTGTTAAATTGATGACGCTTGCACAGGGGGGCCGCCAAGATTAGCTCAATTTTGGCGTTGTCATTGGTTTTACGTAAACACAAAAATGTCTCAAATTATTCCAAAACTGTACGTATATTTTATCAGTCTAAATCCATTGAGGTTCGCCAGTGAACCTCATTGTAAATACTGTTTTTTTAATTTTTTTGTATGAATAACGCGCGATATGTTACGATATATACTGAAAATTTCCCCTCACGATATCAGCGAGTTTACGTGGTGTAGTGGTTACGGATCTCGCCCCCCACGCCAAGGGTCCCGAGATCGATTTCCATCCCCTCCGCTGAAAAAAAATTGTCTTCTTCTTTTTTCTTTGAATTTAAAATTATTTATTTTCATGTGAAAATGTATATATTGCACTGGGAAATATATTTTGTGCATTTTTTTTCTTTATTTGTGCCACCCTGCCAATAGAGCTTAAAAGCGGATCTTGGCTCCGGGAAAAAATAATTGCGTCCATCGTGCAGGCAGTGTTGCCGTCATATTGTCTGTTTTGTTTACGCTTTTGGCTGTTGCCACATTGAATAATGTAGTCCACCGTCGTCTGACGCGGCACAGACAACCAGTAAAATAGTATGTATGTATCCCCCTCTATGCTATATTTGTCCAAGGCCTAAGTAGGAATATTTAAATAAATTGAGATATTTTGTTTTAGGAACAACCAAGACCAAGTCCACAAATATTATTTTTACACAAAGTTATTTGGCCTGGAAAACACAGTTGTTCAAAATGAATACTCCACAATATGCTTATGTTTATCTCAAGAACCTATTTCTAAAATACAATTTTAGATCAAATAATACAATTTTGTAAACTGATTTACATGGTCATGAAATTAAATACCCATAACTTCTTTAAAATCTAATCAAATTTTCCACTAGATCTACTGCAATTTTGATTAAGCAGAGGCATTACCATGTGAAATAATTGATCCATATCTTACTGGAGTAAAATAACACCAATGTGCTACATATCTCACCTCAAAACCAAGTACAGAATTTAAAAACATATCTGTACTATTTTTAATCTCAATTCTCAAGATTTAGCAAAGCTTTGACACTTATGAATAACAGGGGAATTGACAGGGATGTATAATTTTCATATCAAGCACGGTGACCTTTAATAGGTAAACTAGAACTGCCATTTTTGTCATCTCCCATTGCAACCAGCTTGTCAAGTTACATTGGATTTCTGAGAAAGATACAAAATGGACACAAATTACAGCATTATATTTATCAGGCTTAGAATTTGTACCTTTTTTATCAAGAAGCAATTTATTGCTGATATTAATGAAAAAGACATGTACACAACAATATCTATTGATGATAACCATATTGATTACAAAGCTATCTACTGATGATAACAGTGTTGATGAAGTAGCTACTCAGCAAACACAAAACGTTTCACAGGAAATGTTATGATGGGTTATATAAAGGGTATAAAACATTTTACTAAAAATCAGACAACATAAATTGTGAAAACCTGATACAAAACATTCTAACATTATGTTTTTAAATGTTGACAAAATATTTTGCAAAAATATTTGCCAAGAAATATTTTGCAATAACATATTGAAAACATGTTGTTGTAGTCTTTTTTCATATAAAACGTTTTAAACATACTCTCATGACCGATATATAACCCAACATTTAAATGTTATTAAAACGTTTTGACCCAAACCAAAACACATTTATATCCTTTTAAAACGTCTTTTTTTTTGCTGGCTATATCTGCTGTTAACTTCAGTGTTGGTCAATTTGCCATCTACTACTGATAATCACTCTGCAGCAAGTTAGCTTTTATTGCAAGTTGTCCCTGACTCAAATGTACAGGACAAAATTAACAAAAAGTTATAATGGCCAAATTCCTTTGGCCTGGTTTTAGGCCACATTGTCCTTTTATTGTCCTGTTTTAGCAATAAAATTGCACATTTTCATGCAATTTCATAATAATAATATGCACATATTTATTAAGCGCTTACAAAATTAATCTCGAAGCGCTGTACAAAGCATTAAAAACATAAAAACAATAAGCAAATATTATATAGAAGTCTTATATATAGGCAAAAAAAAATAGATTAGATGGAATGCCTACTGCATCAGTGCTGATGAGGTATTTATCTATTATTTATAACATTTGGAAAAGCAAGGCAAATCCCAATAGTTTAAAGGCTACTAAATTAAAGGGATGTCAACCGAATATGACAGGACAGGGATATGGGAAGAGGTCCAATTTTAGAAGCAGTAGGAAAACTGGGGTGCCCAAAGAAAAACCTGCGTGGATGAATATGGATCAGCAACCAAACTCACATGTGGCAATGCTGGAAATTTAATACAGGCTGCAGTGTTGAGAACCGAGTGAGAAGACCACTACACTACCTGTTTTCCCCGTAGCTATCTATATAATAGCTGATAGCAGTATTGATGAAGCAGCTATCTTCTGCTGATATTGCAGTATTGATGAAGTAGCTATCTACTGCTAATAGCAGTATTGATGAAGTAGCTATCTTCTGCTGATAGCAGTATTGATGAAGTAGCTATCTTCTGCTGATAGCAGTATTGAGGAAATGGCTATCTACTGCTGATAGCAGTATTGAGGAAGTAGCTATCTACTGCTAATTTCAGTATTGATGAAGTAGCTATCTACTGCTAATAGCAGTATTGATGAAGTAGTTACCTACTGCTGATGGCAGCATTGATGAAGCAGCTATCTACTGCTAATAGTAGTATTGGTGAAGTACCTATCTATATAATAGCTGATAGCAGTATTGATGAAGCAGCTATCTTCTGCTGATAGCAGTATTGATGAAGTAGCTATCTACTGCTAATAGCAGTATTGATGAAGTAGCTATCTTCTGCTGATAGCAGTATTGAGGAAATGGCTATCTACTGCTGATAGCAGTATTGAGGAAGTAGCTATCTACTGCTAATTTCAGTATTGATGAAGTAGCTATCTACTGCTAATAGCAGTATTGATGAAGCAGCTATCTTCTGCTGATAGCAGTATTGATGAAGTAGCTATCTACTGCTAATAGCAGTATTGATGAAGTAGCTATCTTCTGCTGATAGCAGTATTGATGAAAGTAGCTATCTACTGCTGATAGCAGTATTGAGGAAGTAGCTATCTACTGCTAATTTCAGTATTGATGAAGTAGCTATCTACTGCTAATAGCAGTATTGATGAAGTAGTTACCTACTGCTGATGGCAGCATTGATGAAGCAGCTATCTACTGCTAATAGTAGTATTGGTGAAGTACCTATCTACTGCTGATAACAGTTTTGATGAAGTAACTATCTACTGCTGATAGCAATATTGATGAAGTAGCTATCTACTATTCATAACCTCATGAATATGCATGATGCGTGTGATCCAATCATATTTTATTATTTCTGAAAACGCGAACGCAATTCGAGGTCATTAATAACTCACAATTGACCGCAAAATGCATAATTGTTCCAATGTCGCACACAATTGACTTCTGCGTGCGACGTGTTAGTGCGTCCAACGAACTCTTGTGGCGCTGGCTGCCGATTTGGATTGCACGCTACCATATTTGCACAGATTCTGATACGCACTTTTGTTATTGGTCTTTTTGTTTTAGCCTGATCGATTTTGGGAAAGGGAAGATGTAGAAATTGTTTATTTTTACAAACTTTTGAGGAAAATTTTGTGTTATTTTGTAAAGTTAAAAGATCAAAGTGACGGTTATGAATGAGGTTAATAACTGCGCATCGGTTATTTGGAGGGCATTGTGAAAAATCTAAACATTTTGCTTTGGACCTCGTAATATATTCCTCGGTTCCAAAGGCAAAATGTTTAGATTTTTCACAATGCCCTCCAAATAACCGATGCGCAGTTATTAACCTCTAACTGATGACAGTATTGATAAAGTAGCTACCTACTGCTGATAGCAGTATTGATAAAGTAGCTACCTACTGCTGATAGCAGTATTGATAAAGTAGTTATGGGTTGTTTTACAATCAGGGTACACAGATTGTCTCACTGGGGGTGAAAAATGAAGTGTCTAGTTTTTCCTCAATTTATTTGTTTTTGTGTTGTAGATGGGTCAAATAGGAAATCTGTAAAAATTTTAGGCGTCAAGTGTTCAGAGTTTCAAGTTATGCCAGAAACATGTTTTTGATACACATGTTTCTGTATACCTAATTTTTTTCGGAGAGGACACATTTTGACGGAAACCTGACGTCCAACTTTCAAACATGTGATACATGGAAACTAAGTGTAAGTGGACTAAGTGTTTATTATGAGTTTGTAGGATATCTATAAGTGTTTTTCAAGAAAATATAATTTTAGTCTTGGGTCAATTTTAACTATGGATTACGAGCTTGTATTCGGAGAGGACATTTTTTGACGGAATTTTCAACATAAATTTGAAGAAATGGTACAATTAATGAAACAGTCGCAATCTTATTTGGTTCTCAATTTTGAACAATCATGTTTCAAACATTACTTCTGAACTGTCAAAATATGTTTTTATGTTATTGCTGGCAGTGATATATCATTTGCAAAGTTCACAAAGGTCAAATGAGACGGCTATTTTGTCCCAAAATCATACAGAAATGTATATTTTCATCATTTGCTAAGCATTTCAAACAGTTTCTTTGTGGCTGTAGGTTGAACTAATAGGGGCCAATAATTAGGCATG
This sequence comes from Amphiura filiformis, assembly GCF_039555335.1. NCBI lineage: Eukaryota > Metazoa > Echinodermata > Ophiuroidea > Amphilepidida > Amphiuridae > Amphiura > Amphiura filiformis. The sequence goes on from NC_092635.1 coordinate 7,884,349, forward strand.
GCAACTTTTAATCATAAGTTAATCTAATATTTGAAACAGGGCACAATATGGTGCTCAGCCCAAATGTACCCTGATTGTAAAACAATTACCCTTATCTACTGCTGATAGCAGTATTGATGAAGTAGCTATCTACTGCTGATTTCAGTTTTGATGAAGTACCCAGCAAACACAAAACGTTTTCGACATCATTCGCAAAAGGTTATAAAAGGTTGTCAGAAAACGTTTAAATGTCGGGTTATATAAAGGGTACATTAATGGTATAAAACGTTTTCATAACATTAAACAACATTTGTTGGTAATTTACTGCACAGCAAACACAAATGTTTTACAGAAAACATTTAAATGTCGGGTTATATAAAGGGTATAAAAACGTTTTAATAACATTCCAAAAACATTTTTGAAAACTTGGTACAAATCATTCTAAACAGAATGTTATTTTGGGGTTGAAAAAATATTTTGCAAAAATGTTTGCCCAAAATATTTACAATAACGATTTTTTAAAATGTTTTCACGACCTTTATATAACCCGACATTTAAATGTTATTAAAACGTTTTGTAAAAAACATTTTAAGAACATTTCTGTGTTTGCTGGGTGCAAATATTTTAACATAATGTAATTTAAGTGTTGACAAAATATTTGGCCAAAAATGTTTGCAAAAATAGTTTACAATGACATTTCAAAAACATTTTAAAAATATTGTTGTAGTGTGTTTTCATATAAAACGTTTTAAAACGATTTTATGACCTTTATATAACCCGACATTTTAATGTTATTAAAACGTTTTTACCTAAACCAAAACCCAAAATATAACTTATTTAAAACGTTTTAAAAACGTTTTTGTGTTTGCTGGGTAGCTATCTATGACTGATAGCAGAATTGACAAAGTAGCTTTCTACTGTTGATTTTAGTATTGATGAAGTAGCTATCTATTATTGGTGTTTACTTCTGATATTCATATTGATGGGGCATGTATCCGCTTCTGGTATCAGTTACTGCTGATATCAGTATTGATGAAGTTGCTTTCAATTGCTGATAACAGTAACACTAAACAGTGTGAATGAACTCAGCACATACAGCTGATATCAGCATTGATAAAGCAGGTATAGCTGATAGCAGTATTGATGAAATAACTTTCTACTGCTGATATCAGTTTTGGTGAAGAAACAGCATAATGTTGGTATCAGTGTTGATGATAATTAAGATATTTAATTTGCTCTTAGGAATGAGATATTATCCACATGACATTTAACTCTCTCTTCTCTCACACAAATTATTACAATATTTCAGTAAACATATTTCCTATTTGAACATATTATACTGTATCAAATGCATTTACCTCTTGAACACCTCAGCTACTTTAATAAAGCTTCCTTTTAAGTCACATACTACTCGGTGTCAAGTCAGTAACAGTCTCCAAGTGACACACTTTGAAATATTTATAGTATTCACTCAGAGAAGAAATCTTACACTTCCCATAATGCATTTTTTTTTCATTTCAATTTTCTGTGCTTGTTTGCTTTTGAGTGCAACATGGGTCAATAGTAACAAAAATACCTCAATGAACAGACTCAGAGCACATCCAGAGCTTGCAAATTATGCTGATTTCATGACCATCAACCCATGTTTAGCCTGTCTATTCTTAAAGGCCCATTCAGTGATTTGCTCATCCGGACGATCGTAAAAATCATCAAAATTCAGATTTTGGTACCTTTGTAATTGGCATAGATGTGCTAACATAGCCTGCTAGTGGTTCGGTCGAAAGCCGTGTATTTTAGACAAAATAAAGCATTTGCATGATTCTGGACTTTTGATACTGACAGTACAAAAGTCCGACTCGAGATCGAAAAGAAGCTCACTCTCCGCGTACCAACACGCGTTGCGTATTGTTTCTACTACTTATTACATCAGTAGCTACTATTTTAAACAAAATACACAATTTTAACAGCTTTTAACTGTTTTTCATATTTGAATTGACCGTTAGTTTGACTCGGTGACCTTTAATTGCTGATTTTGTTTTCTACTACAAAAATTAAGCGTCTGTTTTAAATCAATTTAGACTCTACTTCCCCGTGTTAGAAACACTGGACTAGGAAGTTTTTCCAGTCGACAGTGGCAAAGCACTGTACTGAAAATCTCGATTTTCTCGAGTCGATCTGAGTTGAAGTAGAAAACCTTTCTAAAACTTCTGTTTTAGACTAATTTGTCGATATATTTAGGGGAAAAATGGTTTAATGAAATTCTGTAGACTTATTCTTTATTTCTAAGCAACTCTGACAAATTTCCATTTTTTTAATGTTCCTGTGAAATCACTGAAAGGGCCTTTAACATGAAAAGAAAGGAAACCTGTAAAAATAGAAGCGACATTTGCTGTAATGAGGTGATGCATCATATTGCAAAGGATTTTGGGAAGGGTAAGATATCTTCTCTCATAATCACTAACCAAGCTCATGTTTCTGCCCAGAATTTATCATGAAATCACTGTTTAATTAAAGTAAGTGACTTATTACTATTAAATTTAGCAAGTGATATTATGAAACTTGTATTTACCGATGCATGCTTCTTAACAATATGGTATGTACCTGCTTAATTTCTGTGTGATGTATTAATCACTCATATCTTGTCATATACGTCTAGCCCTCTTCTTTTGTTCCATTATCTATTGTATTTCTTTTGTTCAAAGTCTGGTCAACTGTCGATTATATTAAGTAATGTGGACAGGTCAAGATAATCTGGACAGGTCAAGATAATCTGGACAGGTCAAGATAATCTTGGTCAGGTCAAGATAATCTTGGTCAGGTCAAGATAATCTTGGTCAGGTCAAGATAATCTTGGTCAGGTCAAGATAATCTTGGTCAGGTCAAGATAATCTTGGTCAGGTCAAGATAATCTTGGTCAGGTCAATAAATTTTGAACAAGAGAAGTACATGTTCATATTTAGAAACACTGGCCACATTATTTGACTTTTTGGACATTTCAACAAACTTAAAATGCATCAAAGTTTAATATATTTTACACGATCAGCATAAATTATTATTGAATGACACCAAGAACACCTTTATTGAATAATGCAAATTAGTTTGTATTATGTCTTAAAGCCTGTATAATTAGGACAGTATGTCAATCTACCTTTGTCCCCCTCTCCCAACTAACGCAGATTCCGACAAAGTAGGTAACAAAACAAGAGCCATGAGGTCTTACAAATTAAGTTCAACCAAGGATATTTTGCACCTAAAATGCAGTACATTACGGGCCACAAGACTAGATGTAGAAAAACTACAACAATCTGCGGCCTAACCCCAACCAAAAAAGGTAGAGGAAGGTACCCAGGAATATGCGTTGATTTGGTTCAGGACATTTGTTCTATAAGTATATTAAAGATAAATATAAATTCTATGGTGTTAAATGAGTTACCGCCATGTCTAGGTAAAACACACCCACTTTGACCTTTGAACTATTTACATATTCATTATTAATATTACGAATATGTATAATCGAGTGGGACATGACCACAAGTGAATTGAATAGAATCTCCGGTTAAAATCAATGCTGTATTGATTTGATTAAATCACTTTCAATTGACACTAGATAAGACTCGTAGACTCAAACGCAGGACACACGGGAAGAATATTACACTGTCTCGGTGTGTTTTTATTTTTGGAAAACCCTAAACTTACACAAGATAATCATATCAGCTTTTCCAGTTTGTCTTTTGGAAAATGAATAAACCATAACAACAAATTCGTTTATTTTGGCTCATCAGATATGTAAGATAAGCGGTTCAAAACAGACCATTACCATAGATAATCGATGTCTTGTTGAGGTATGGTTTGCATGTTAATCGCTCGGAAGGCTCGACCCTTCGGGTCTCGCCTTCGAGCGACTAACATGCTCACCATACCTCAACAAGACACCGATTATCTATGGTAATGGTCTGTTTCTCACCCTTTATCTACTACATATCATGCAGGTGTATGCATATTGAAGGTTATTAAACTCTGTTTATAGCTGACTGCCTGGGTGTCTATCTGTCTGTCCGTCCGTCCATCTGTCTGTCAGTTTGTCTGACTCTTTACTGCATCATGTTGTTTTTTCTTACATGCTCAGTGAAAATGCCTTGTGGTGAAATCTCTATTGTCTCTCTCATCCATCCCTCTTTCTTGCTCTTTTGTTCTCTCTCTCTCTCTCTCCCTCACTCTCTCTCCCCTCCCCCTCCCCTCTTTCTCTCTCTTCCCCCCCCCCCCTCTCTCTCTCTCTCTCTCCCATCCTCCTCCCTCTCCCTCCCTCCCTCTCTCTTTTTCTCTCTCTCTGTGGTTTTAGATCTCTCTTGCCTGGTAATTAAATTACTTCAAACCATGTTCATTTTTTTCAGTTAGGCGTAATCAACAGCTATAAATTTGACTATGATACCTGACCTTTTTGATGAATAAGTTTTCCTTGAACTTTTCCTTGAAAAGTATATACAATATTTCAGATACACAATTTGTGTGCCACTAAAACTAATAAATTACCAAATAAACTCCGCTCTACTTCCGACTGTATTTCAAAATCTATTATCTTCAATCAATTTTGCTTGTTTTGTTCAATAACAGTCTTTGCTAACACTTGACTCATGCCCTTGACCATAAATAGGCTTTTCCTGGAAACACTTGTCATGACATTTAAGTGTGGGTTGCTAAGGTGGGCCTTTACTCACAAAATATCAACTTAATACTTTTAAAGTGATCATTTTTGCACCGGAATGATTTTTGAATTAATACTTACCACGCAAACACAAAAATGTTCTTAAAACGTTTATTCAAAACATTTTAATAACATTGAAATGTCGAGTTAAGTATAAAGTTCATGAATACGTGTGTTTATTATAAAGCAGATATAGCTGATAGCAGTATTGATGAAATAACTTTCTACTGCTGATATCAGTTTTGGTGAAGGAATAGCATAATGTTGGTATCAGTGTTGATGATAATTAAGATATTTAATTTGCTCTTAGGAATGAGATATTATCCACATGACATTTAACTCTCTCTTCTCTCACACAAATTATTACAATATTTCAGTAAACATATTTCCTATTTGAACATATACTGTATCAAATGCATTTACCTCTTGAACACCTCAGCTACTTAATAAAGCTTCCTTTTAAGTCACATACTACTCGGTGTCAAGTCAGTAACAGTCTCCAAGTGACACACTTTGAAATATTTATAGTATTCACTCAGAGAAGAAATCTTACACTTCCCATAATGCATTTTTTTTTTCATTTCAATTTTCTGTGCTTGTTTGCTTTTGAGTGCAACATGGGTCAATAGTAACAAAAATACCTCAATGAACAGACTCAGAGCACATCCAGAGCTTGCAAATGATACTGATTTCATGACCATCAACCCATGTTTAGCCTGTCTATTCTTAACATGAAAAGAAAGGAAACCTGTAAAAATAGAAGCGTCATTTGCTGTAATGAGGTGATGCATCATATTGCAAAGGATTTTGGGAAGGGTAAGATATCAACTCTCATAATCACTAACCAAACTCATGTTTCTGCCCAGAATTAATCATGAAATCACAGTTTAATTAAAGTAAGTGACTTATTACTATTAAATTTAGCAAGTGATATTATGAAACTTGTATTTACTGATCTATGCTTCTTAACAATATGGTATGTACCTGCTTAATTTCTGTGTGATGTATTAATCACTCATATCTTGTCATATCATGCAGGTGTATGCATATTGAAGGTTATTAAACTCTGTCTATAGCTGACTGCCTACCTGTCTGTCTGTCTGTCAGTTTGTCTGCCCAGCAAACAGAAAAACGTTTTAAAAACGTTTTAAATAAGTTATAGTTGGCTTTTGGTTTAGGTAAAAATGTTTTAAATGTAAAATGTTATTGTAAACTATTTTTGTAAACATTTTTGCCAAATATTGTGTCAATACTTAAATAACATTATGTTAATATATTTGAACCCAGCAAACACAGAAATGTTCTTAAAATGTTTTTTTCAAAACCTTTTAATAACATTTAAATGTCGGGTTATATATGTCATGAAAACGTTTTTAAAAGCGTTATTGAAAATATTTTGGGCAAACATGTTTCGCAAAATATTTTTTCAACCCAAAATAACATTCTGTTTAGAATGTTTTGTATCAAGTTTTCAAGAATGTTTTTGGAATGTTATTAAAACGTTTTTATACCCTTTATATAACCCGACATTTAAACGTTTTCTATAAAACATTTTTGTTTGCTGATGAGTAGATTAGTAAAAAATGTTTTTTAAGGTTATGAAAACGTTTTATACTCTTAATATACCCTTTATATAACCCGACATTTAAGCGTTTTCTGACAACCTTTTATAACCTTTTGCGAATGATGTCGAAAACGTTTTGTGTTTGCTGGGTGACTCTTTACTGTATCATGTTGTATTTTCTTACTTGCTCAGTAAAGTTAAATGCCTTGTGGTGAAATATCTCTATTGTCTATCTCATCCCTCCCTCTTTCTTGCTCTTTTGTTCTCTCCCCTCCCCCTCATCCTCTCTTTCTCTCTCTCTCTCTTTCTCCTTCTCTCAATGTCTCTCATCTGTATGTTTTAGATCTCTCTTGCCTGGTATTTAAACTACTTCAAACCATGTTCATTTTTTTTTCAGTTAGGCGTAATCAACAACTATAAATTTGACTATGATATCAGACCTTTTTGAAGAATAAGTTTTCCCTGAATTTTTCATTGAGAAGTATATGCAATATTTCAGATACACAATTTGTGTGCCACTAAAACTAATAAATTACAAAATAAACTCTGCTCTACTTCCTACTGTATTTCAAAATCTATTATCTTCAATCAATTTTGCTTGTTTTGTTCAATAACAGTCTTTGCTTACACTTGATTCATGCCCTTGACCATAAATAGGCTTTTCCTGGAAACACTTGTCATGACATTTAAGTGTTGGTTGCTAAGGTGCGCCTTTACTCACTAATATCAACTTAATACTTTTAAAGTGATCGTTTTTGCATGATTTTTGAATTAATACTTACCCAGCAAACACAAAAATGTCCTTAAAACGTTACGTATAATATCTGGTAGAAATATATTATCGCAGACCTGCCAACCTACCAAAGTCAGAATGAGGGACATTGAGACCAAAACCTTGCACATGTACACAAACCAGGTACCGACAAATTCAAAGACTTAAGGTATGCAATACTTTCAGAATTCAGAAGGTTTTGCAGGTCTGAATTTATCACAATAGACAAAAGAGAAATGCTATAGCAAAATTTTAAAGTGAAATTTGCATCATTTTCTGTTGTTCTACCTTTTAAATTTGCCATCACTGAAATGTTCAGAAAGCAGGACTGTCCCTCATTTTCACTTTGGTAAACCCCAAATGAGGGACAGTCCCTCAAAATGAGGGACAGTTGGCATGTCTGTTATCGATTTTACATGCGTTAGAAATTAAACATTACTGGAAATAGAATGGCAATAGATTAAATAACATAGATAGGTTATATCAAATATTTTACGTCTAATAAAAAGTCTGCATACGGCCTTAGACTGTGATAACATCATTTAATGCTCTGCAAGCTAGCCATATGCTTCAACATAAAAGTCCCAAGAGCTATTTTAAAGAACCATTGAACCAATACTAGGCTTGTTTGTACTCATTTTAATGCATATTTCATACGCATTCCAAATAATTATGATAAAAAAAATGTACAATTTTGAATAGAAATGTGTGACTTGTCATCTACAGTCGACACCGGCATGGAGAGAGTTAATAACAAAATTATGTACAATTTTGAATAGAAATGTGTGACTTGTCATCTACAGTCGACACCGGCATGGAGAGAGTTAATAACAAAATTATGCCCTTGACCATCATGCTGTAATACCATAGATCACTGTGCCATCTTTTCCTATGATTAAAATGAAATTGGTTCATTCTTCTGATGTAAACCATTTTAAATTGGTTTCTTTTTGTTCACTAGAGAACTCATCTTGATTTATCCTGACATTTACAGCATGCAATAATGCTAAGGTTAACCTGCTGTATTCAGCTACTTTTGTTGTTGAATTTGATGGGGGTACTTGAATTCTGGCTCAAAAATTCACGCTGGATCAAAAAAAGGGAGACTAGCACATAGTAGACGTGTTTGTTTCCTGATGGTGTACCATAAACCAAGACATAAATTCATTTTTCATTTTTGCGCACCTTTTATTTTTGCAAATCTAAATATTCATGGCCAAATCAGTTGCAAAGTATAGACAAATCCAACGAGCCAAGTCATGGTCAGGATTTGGTCGGCCATATTTGGTTCCCCGCATGCACCAAACAGGTGTTGTGAGTGCCCAATTGGGTGGATTAAACCTGCTTAAAATTCGATGTTAGATTCTTTTGTGTTGTAAACTGTCATCATTCTTTTGTCTGTGTGTAACACAGGTGATAAAATGCAGTTTAAAATACCCTTCAAGGCCGCATCATTTCACAATTTAGGTGAGATAGCTGGGTCCCAGTCGCGGCTATGGCTGCCATTGAGGAGTAGGAATGCATGAAATTGGATTCGTCTATAGGGGGAAAATATTTTTTTAAGGAAAAACTCATAGATCGAGTTTTAACCAATATTATTGACTTCATCTTGTTAATAAACAAATTCTATTAGAAAAATATTTTTTACCCAGTTTGTGTATCAGAAAATGTTATCGTTATTGGATTTCTAAAAAAATTAAGATGCAGTAAAATCCCAGCGTAAAATTGCTTCCAGAAATAAAATGCAGGGACCTGCAGGAAACTGATTTGTTGTTTACCTTACAGGCAATACTGGTATGGCATATCTTTCTAATTTGTTTCAAGTAAATCTTTTGGAACAATGTTGCATATTTGGCTGTAAAAAATTCGAAACAATATCATTTTGTTTGCAGGCAATCATTAAAAAAATAATATAAACATATGGATCAGAATAAAAGTGATTAAATTTGAAAATTAATATAATTCAATTTCAATTCATAACACTTTTATATATGCAATAAACATCCTTGTTTGCTTCCATTTGTAATAATAAGTTTTATTGTTAGGGAAGCTTTTGTATAAGATCTTGAAATAGTTCATTTTGCTGTGGGCATTTTACACAAAAGAAGTACAACTGATTTATTCTATATGAAAACATTTCATTTTGATTAATTTATCAAAGGTTTCCGGCTATTCACTAGGCACATTAAAATTCCCCCTATATGTGATGTGCTTTGATTTGGATACAAACACATGTGCTGCAATAATAATTGATGGTAGGATAAGGGAAAAGTCTCATAAGAATAATTGTAAAACCCTGAATGTCTTTCTTTTAGTTGAAAAAGGCTATGCAAAATGTGCAATATTGATTATTACATTTGGTTATTGCAGTTTTGGGCCACATTTTTGTCATCTTAAATATTTTAAGGTTTTTTTCTGATAACTAAAAAAGAACCCTCTAAAACTTTTTAACAAATCAAAAATGCACTAAATTGGTTCAAATTTGGTGTCTTTACCTATTTACGAAATCATCATCAGAACATTTATACTTTTGAATATATCAGATGCAACTAGACTCAGCTGGATGTTCCTATAATTTGCAATGATAATTAAGTTTGAATTGACTGCTCTATATAGGTAGCCTAACATAAACTCAAACATCAAAGTAAATTTCTGCTGTAGTTATTAGACTATGAGCTGTGTAGTAGCTGACTTGCAAACCTCATGACCATGTCTTAACCTGTCTCTCTTCATTTGTGTTATGGTCTGGCTGTCATTTGGTTGCTTAAAGGTATACTTTGTTTTCTCAAAGCCATAATTATTGTAACATTTCCATACAAAATGTATTTCTTTTCCACATTCTTAGAAATGTTTGCTTTTGATTTTGAGCCAAACAAATGAGGCAAAACAATGACAATTGCTATTTCATTCTAGTGCCTTTAGTAAGTCGAAAATGCATGTCACTCTGTCGATTATGACTGAGTCAGTCCTGTTGATGTGTTATGACCATCCTATATGTCATGTATTATGCGTACAGTGTTATGAACATCGCATATGTGTTCCAACTAATATTTCAACTTGGATTGTTTCACAAATATAGCGCATACAGCTTTGATTTTTATGTGTAATATCATACCACACTGAAAAAGAGAGTCCATGTTTATGGGCTGATACCCACTTGTCAATGACTGGTGACCCTCCCTCTCTGTAAGTTTAATTAAAAATAGCATTTAACATAAGACTACAAAACATTTTATTGCAAAGGTTTTTTTAAAGCTTTATTTTAGTTTTAATTTACTACCAGTACTAAATTAAATTTATTGCATCACATCTGCAAAATTAAAAGACATTGTATTCTTGTATTTTTCCTTCGACAACTTTAACCCAAGTTTCTTTCAAAGCAAGTCCATATATCTATTTTATCTATCTGTTTTTCTTTTCCTTTCTTTCTCTTTTCTTATCTTTTTAACCGCCATCACGTTTGCAATTATTGGTCTCAAAAAATATCGAATGTCCTTATCGGGGATCGGGAAGTGTAAGCTGGTGATGAGTTGATGGCTCAAGGGAATTCAAGATAGGGAATTCAGTAATTGGACTAAAGGTAACTGACTGATAGAATGGAAGGTTCCAGTGACATGGACACAGACATGTTGTGCTCACACTGCAAACACACATTTAATTTCATGAAATTAATAATTTATAACTCTAGCTTAAAGGGACTTAGATCCGTCGAAGACCAAGAAAACCTGTAAAATTTGATAATTCACTTTAAATAGTTGATCAGGAGAATACACATAAACCAGGTTCTTTTTAGAAATAAGAGACAAAATATGAAGAAAATTGAAAGGTTACATCCATCTTTGAGAATATGCATAGAATTCCTTATGCCTGGCCATAAGTTCCAAGATTGGTCTCTCCTGACACAAAAATTCAATGTAAATTGCTTATTTATTGTAGGTTTTAATACAAATATTCCATAGGTGCCAAATTCTTTAACACAAATAGTGTTGTTTTTTATTATAGCCAGATGTTAAAAGTTTCATTTACTAATTTTATAATTTGATTATTTTGTGAAAAAAAACCCCTCAATTTGTCTGAAATCATAAAATATTTCTTTGAAACTACACAAACACCAAGCACAGCTCAGATGAACACACATATTAACTGAAAGTTGATTTTGAGTTTCCCCTCACCTGCCCTCACTTCATTTTCTGACCTTCACTTTAATTCAAAATTGTGATTTTCCAAAAATAACAATTTTATATTTGCAAAAAAAAACCAATGATGAATAAACATGCTTTTTATAGTTTTCGTATACTTTTAAATCTCACTTGGGCTAAACATTCATCTTTGAGTAAGTGAGCGGTAAATAACAATGTGTTTTACAGTTGCGTTTGGTCATATAATGAAAGACACAAAAATAATGAATAATCAAAAAGTTACCTCACTTGTTTTCAGAAATTATGTGATGTTAAACTAAAGATCTTTTTTTCCCTGCCCATACTGTGATGCACATCATCAATTATTGCTGAATACTGCACTTTTTGGGGCACACCTTTATGATGTGCAAACAGCATGCAAAAATTATTCCCCATGCGTGGTAAATAGATAGAAACCTTGCTGCAAGAATCAAACAGAATTCATATTAGATGCATCGGCTGAAATTTAGTTTGTGAAAAACCTGCACGGCTTTGTTCAACATCACGTTGTGCAAAATGCCGCTGGCAAAATGTCCTGCAAAATGGACTATTTTGAGATCTAGTACAAAAGCTTACTTATATAAACACTTAATATTACGCATGATGCACCACACAGACACATAATATTTGTTACTAATGGGGTGTCATGTTATACAAGAGCATGTGTCATTATTGTTCAAGCAGAATCATATTTATGGTTGGCCTATATCAATCACGCTTGGATGTTTTAAAACAACAAACAAGCAAAGTACATGCAATTCAGCAATATAAGTTGAGGGATACGATTGAATGCTTCTGGTTTCTAAAGAAATTTGGCAAATAAACATTGTCACGTTTTTAAAAGCTTTAGATCGCTTGCAATGGCTACTTTTGAAAGTGCTACTCCCCATTCCAGAAAAATACAGAACTAATTATGTAGGTATTTTTTATTTATAACATTTGGCCGAAGCCAGGCTAATCCCAATAGTGCTCAGAGGCTACTAAATTTAAGGGACGCCAACCGGATATGATGGGACAGGGATATGGGAAGAGGTCCGATTTTAGATGCAGGAGGAAAACCGGAGCACCCGCATAAAAACCTGCGAGGACGAGCATGGATCGGCAACCAAACTCATATGTGGCGCCGCGGGGAATTGAACCCCGGCCACAGTGGTGAGAAGCAAGTGAGAAGACCACTACACAAACCCGCCCTCCCTGGCAGTATTTTTGTTGCATTTTGCATTATTTAGAGATTTTTGAAAGTGTTTTCAGTCTCTGAAGTTTTATTTTTCTGATCTGTTTGCCAAGTGAAAGAAGCTTCCAACCAAACACAAACTTGTTTTTAAAACCTTATAACCCTAAACCTTAAAACCTAAAACGTTGCGACCCGTTCGCTGGGTCTTCATCAGACTGTGCAGAGAATTGACTGGTGCTTTGGTTACGTGATGGTAATCGGCAAGGAAGTTGTTTCATGGTGGGGTTCCAGGCGTGCGATAGCAGGAAACAGAGACCTACCTTCTTGTTGGCTGTTCGACTCTTTCCCGGATGGTCTTCTTTAATTCCCCTCTCAAACCACCTCTACTCTTTATCAAATATGATGATGTTGTTGGGTTTGAATTGGTGGCCAGAGAGTTTTGAGACTTCCTTGCCGATTACCATCACATGACCAAACCACCAGTCAATTCTCTGCACAGTCTGATGAAGACCCGGTGAACAGGTTGCAACATTACTGAAAAAATCATTGGTGAGTCCAGAATTCGATTCATATTTTGTCTATTTTCTATTACTGGATGACTCAAAATATTCATAATCTTAAGGATTAATGACTAAGTTGTACAACTCTACCTACCACCCAGTGGCATAGTGTGAGTCTGGGTGTGAGTCATCCTATTGGGGGGGTACCTGCCATGATTGGGGGGCACCGGACCTGATGGGTTGGGCACAAGCCATTTTTCGGCAATTTTCCTATTGAATTTTTAACAATTTTAAATCGATTAGGGGGGCATTGCCTCTATGATGCTATACCATTCCTACCACCCCTAAATTAATCTTTTACCTGTCAATCAATCCTTCCATTTAAATATTTACTATTGTGTCCCCTACTCAAATCCTGCATTTATATAGCATCAATTCCATATAGAAACACATCAGTCCTTGCCTTTGATGCAACCCTTAATTACTGTGACCCTTGATTTTAATTTTAGCGACAAACCAATTGCAATAATAGGCTATTCCAATTGAAATCCATACACCCCATGGAAGACATAACCTTAATCTTCCACACAAGGAGTGAGCATTCTAAATGGGGTTACCTGAATGGTTGACAATATTTGAAATCTACACCCTCTGTGTGGCAGATTAAAGTCATGTCTTCCATAGGGGTGTATGGATTTCAACTGGAATAGTCCTGGTAAAGGGCAATTATCTCACAACAGTTTTGTTCATATATTTTATATTCACTCATCATCAATGCAGAAAAACAGCAGAATCATTTCAGTATAATATCAAGATATTAAAAGATAATGAACAATTATGTTTTTTTTAATTGTATTTTCTCCCCACTTTTTGCTTATCTCAGTTTCATTATTACCAACTTTAGCCCGATTGGATCAGATCTGGTCACATATAAAGAAATATGTTAGGCACACATTCCATTACATTCTATCCTCTCAAAACCCTGTCAAAATTAAGCAACTGCACACTCAATAGAACTACAGAATATCAGGTGGATTATGGATACAAGAAGAGAAAATAATAATAATAGTTCAAAAGCCCCTGCATCTGCACACCCCTATATGTTAGCAATATCATACATTCTCACAGCTTTGATAATTACAAGGCTCCTTGACCTTTAATAATTTGTGTTAGCAAGCTACCTGGATGATTAAAGAATAAAAGACAGTGAATACACAATATTACTGAACTTATATCCAAATGAACAGATTATCATTCACACGTCTTGCTAAGACAGGTTTATATAAAAGGTTTAATTGGTTATAAAAACTACAATGCTTTCATTATTAGCAACAATGAGAAACTAATGAAGCTTGTCATTTACAGCAGATAATATTGTTATGCCTAGATACGACACTTGCTATCTACAGAAGATGACATACTCTACACTTGCTTTCTACAGTAGACAGCACACCTTTGTTACTAATTAGATTAATAAGCAATATCACATAGCTGTTGTGAAAAATTGACATTTTAATCAAATATGATAATGTGTAATGTTAATCCGCTTACAAGGTACCATAAAGTGAACATTACTTATCAACTCTTAGACATATTTCACTTCCCACACAACAAAACTATTTACAGTAATCCTTCAACATGTCATTGGTGGGAATTTTTATAACAAACAAAAGTGACATTTCCTGATAGAGTAGTGGAAATTCACTGAATTCCTTGCTGAGCACTAAGGAAAACACGCAACACAGCGCACATTCTTACCTTATTAATAAAGCAAATACACGGCAGAGATCACCATACGCTAATCCATAAGTGAGAGTATTAAAAGTTCCATTACAATATACACATGCTTACACAGCGGCAATGGACATAATTATGGAAATCTGTCAACACGGCACAATTGTACTGAATGAGTTCATCTGACAGTTAGTCAACAGACGTAGTCTTGGCTCCTCCTCTTATTTTGATGATGATATCTACTACTATACTGTCATAACGATATAGCTTATAGCTGGTACTGATACACACTGCTGGTTTTCCATAGTCAATTTATGATACTGCAACGTTTCGTCCGTGCGTGTCGCTTGTTACAACTAGCCCATGCCTGCTTCAATGACAGGTATAATGTGGTTGGAAATTTTTTCACAAAATTGTATTTTCACATTTTTCAAAACTGAAAAATAATTTTGATACCTTAATATTTTGTCATATTGTTAAATTTGATAAATCAATGAATTTGGACAAAAACAAATGTTAACAAACATTACTCCACAAAAATCAGCGCCTTTATACATGTTATAGCTGATCAGGAAACAGAAGCAATTAGACTTTGGCTGGTCACACTATTAGAATAAGTGATCTTATAATAAAGAAGACTTAAAGTAAAATAGCCTGAATGTTGACTACATTAAACTATAGGTCAGTGCTGAATAGATTGATAGATACTGAATGTTGACTACAGGAATCAAGTTACATGTTGCTCTATATAGGTGCAAATCAAATACTGAAGCCACTACTATCTGATGTTTCAAAAAGTATATATATATATATATTTTCAATGGTATTAATTTTCACAGATTCATACTTCATCACTCTTTCATACAGTGTTGGTAAACTTTTAATATGTAAACATATTTACCAAAATAGATTGTAGCTTGGAGCACAGGCGCTAGGAAACCAAATAGTTAGGATACAAATTTCACAAAGAAATTGCCATGTTTCAAATCTCTGTGCACTACATGAAAAGACATTATGGTGAAATTAGATATTTCTAGAGTCTAGAGTGGTGTGTGATGACTACATCTTAAGTAACTTTTTCTCTTGCCTGTGTTTGTTTGATGTCTACATTTTCAAAGTATCTATCTCAGATACTTTCAAATAAATCAGATTAAGAGGAGTGTTGCCAAACCACTCTGTCGCCAAGGTGCCAAGCTTGACAATGTAAAAGCACCAGATTTTTCCAGAGTTGATCAACCTTTTTCATCAAAAACTTCTCTCTGTGTACTGTACTAGAATTGCAACTATGCAAAAGAGGAGTTTACTATCAGGTAGTCATACAGACACTGGCATAACAAAAGCTATAGCCTATCGTCCCCCTGCGCCTCCCCCCATAAATCCAAAGAAAAAATTAGTCCTTTTTTGAATGATTAATTCACAAAAGGTCCACTATTGAGCCCGCTGCCAAATAAATGCTGCCTGCAGGCTGGGGCATGAGTATTAACAGACAATCAATGATTTGCTAAACCAGAACAATGATGTTTTTCATTATGAACACTACACACACTGCTCATCACACTTTCAAGACACTGAAGCTGAATGCAAATGCTTTCCTTGAACAACTTTAATAACATTGAAGAAGATCATCTTCCTCCGGCATGCAATTAAATCAAGCCAGTATGTACTTGGTTTACCCTCACCAGAGGAATTGCAGAGTATTAATGTCAAAGCCGGCAATGAAAACAAAATGTCCCTAACGACATGGTATCTCATGATTGATTGTAACAATGGTTATCTTCATGTCAAAGACAAATGCTGTTAAAGGTGCAGCAAATTAGCCAGTCAGGCCATGGTTATTAATACTTGCGGTCACCTGTCCTTTGCAGTCACAGTCTTTCAAGTTCACCACATTTGTGGTTGGTAAAGGGTACACCACATTTCGCCATACTGCAAGAGTTTCTAGAATGCTGTTAAAATAAGAACATTTTTAATGCTAATTTATTGCACATTCTAGGGAAGCGTGGTTACCTTTTGAAATAACCGAGTGAGAGGGTTTTCAAGAAAATATTTTTCCTGTCAAAACTGAAGCATCCTCTGTATAAAAGAAAATATGAATATTAACTGCACATCATATATAACGATTCGTGATACCCAATTGTGGCACATTTGATGTCATTTATGAAGCAGAGGATTTTATTTCAATTTTATATACGCCAAAATATTTTTTTAATTGAGCGAGAATGGCGATAGAAAAAACGTTGAAAATTCCATGTAAAAATTACATTAGACCCTACCAAAGATTACTGTTTCGTTTTTATGGTAATCTAATCTTTTATTTCCTGAAATAAAATTAGGGGTCTAATGTGGATTTATTGTATGAATGATAAAAAACATCGACGTGTATACAAGAAGCTACAAGAAAAATGGTAGGCCCAGCCACATTGATAATCTATGCTTTTACTGTATACGGCGAGTAGCGCACATGTGAGTCAAAATCGATATACTATTGTGCGTGTATAGCCTCATTTATGGTCAGATTTCTGTATATAATACATGCAGTTATCAACAATTGAGCGCTATTGATACACATTAATGTTTTTAAACAAATAAAATTCCAAAATATGGTACGATTTCTGGCTTTGCTTGTCACATGGTATGTTGAAGTAATGAAGTTGCGATTATATGTTTAAATTTTCATGTTGTCACCAATAAGTCCCTGTGGACAAGCGGTCTAAGGCGCTGGTGTTATGTAAATACTGTATAGGACTACATGGTAGCGGCTCAGTGCAGCGTGAGTTCGAGCCCTGCCGGCGCCTCTGCCGAAATAAATTTTCTTTTTTTTTTTAAATTTCATATTATGTTAGGGAAATGTGGCTGGGAGAATGTATGTATGGCGAAGAGTGGTGTGGGTAAAGGGTAATGACATTTTGGGTGTGTAAATGTTCTATTTTGTTAATTAAGATTTAGCTCCATTATACAAAAATGTGCCCCCTCCCCTCCATTCTTTGGTTGTGCAATAATTATACAATATAATGCAAGTGTAGGATTACGAAATTTTGCTTATTGGACATTTTCCGTAGTGCTTTCGTAAACCTTTTTAGAGTGTTTTATTTAAAAGGTACCCCATGAATGTGTCCCAAAAATTATTTGCCCCCTTTTGCCATGCCATAAAATTCTTTGTCCCTCTCAAATTTTAGCCTCCCCCAGAGCTCATAATTATTGTAAACCCATTAGTTTTATTTCAGTTGAAATGTAGCCCTACCTTTTCCAATTATCCTTTTAAGATATGCTTACGCCATCAATGAATAACTTCAGCTTTTATGAAATTCTGAATGATATTAGATAAATATGGCTAAGCCCAATCAGGCAGGTTAAACCAGCACCTAGCAACACTGATGAAGTGTACTACCTCAGTGATAGTAAATTGCTAGAAGGGTAAAATGATAGGTAACAAAGTTACTTCTTGGTTAAAATACAACTTCCTTACTTTCATCTTAAAAATGATTTACTTAAAAGCTATCAACAGTTTACTCTTTTATGTATACAGTATAAATGTATAGCACTGTAACCTATAAGGTTTGCCCACAGCTATTAAATGGCCCTTTTTATAATTTAACTATTTTGCAGAATTTTGTAACACAAGGTGTGAAAACTGTTGACAGTTCTGTCATTGTATATGTCATCTACGCAGACATAAGTAGTTTACTGAATTTTGCCCATGGCCTCAAATAAGTATACAAAGTAAGCATAGAAAAAATAGTTGATGAATGTTTTATGTAGATCCGTTAAATTACAGTTCTAAACATAACTCACTGAGACTCCATCATCCTGCTAATCTGTTTCTTTGAATAAAGAAGGTAAAAATATATTGAGAACTTTCACCACTTCACTTAAATTAAAATATATTGCCTTAGTCAGCATAAAACAAGCATAGATAGGTACATTTTATCAACAGTTTATAGCATGTTTATTATTATAAAACATTGCAACTAATTCATGCTGTAAGTGTGAATGGCTATCCTCAGTACTAGCTGCTCATTCAGGTTTGTATATAATAAATCAATTTTTCTTGAATTTCTACTTTTTGCATGAATGTACTGCCCAATAGTGTACTAAAATTCCATGTCAGTGGCATAACTAGGGTAGACTTCTCCGTAGTCCTCTTGCCCATTGTGCATACTCTGGCTATTGCATTTAAGCTTTTAAATCTATCAATTGTGCACCAATTAATTAATAGAGTTTGAAAAAACTCTATTAATTAATTTGAGCACAATTGATAGGTTTTCACATCTGATCTTTCTGATCTGATGGTGATGATCACATTTGATTTTGTTTGGTGTTCTGGTTTTGTAAATCACTGATTGGCCC